>NC_134584.1:48700915-49900915 GCF_037038515.1 Microtus pennsylvanicus
GCTCGTGCCCTGACTTCAAGAGTGCAATGACTGAGAGAACCCTAATACCAACCAAACTCAAAATTATTTAACAAATGATATTCTTAGATCCAGTATACAGTTGGTCAGAAAGTAGTTCAAGGTAGACTTAGGACACCTATGAAGGCACGAAGGAAACCCATCCTCAAATAACTGAATTGGCTCACAGATAGGAATGGGAAGATAAAGAGAAATTCCAGAGAACCCAACAGGGTTGAGAAAAACTGCAGAGTAGAAGTCAGCATGATTCCTGACTACATTCTAACTATGTCTCCTTAAGCCCACAAGTAAATGTAGTCCTCGTCAAGGGAACTTCTTATTACAGCAGACAGAAGCCATTACAGAAAATCACAATCAATTGAAATGCAGGGTGTTGGAGTCCAGTCCCAACTACACATCTACCATACAACTCTTGGACTGACGCCTTGGGATCTTTGTGGACGAGAAGCCACAGCTAGGGCTCTGGAGTCATTGCAGAAAAAAAGGCAGAAAGAGTGGAAGGGACAGAGGAACAGGGAGTTTGCTGGGAGACTGTATCTCCGTGGATTCTCAAAAGCTATAAAGAAGTCTCATAAACGTGACTACCTAAACATGAGCGGAACAAGGACAAAATGGATATACATGCTCCAGTGGGCAGGGAGAGCCCATGTGGCCTCAACTCTACACAAAGATATCCTGATGACTAAGGAATACCGAGCATGAGAGCAATAGTCTTCTCCCGGGAAGAGGACACCAATTAGTTAGCCAGTACCAAATGGTCAGCCTGAAAACATACATTCAAGCAACACTGTAAAGGCTGAGCAGGTAGTATTTATGTGCTTAGGAATATATATGTATATAAACTAGCAATTATGTATGGGAGGGTTGGGGGGAAGGAAGGAAAGGGGAAATGATGTTATTATATTATAATCTTAAAAGAAATAATTAAAAAATAATAAAGTCAAGATAGGCAGGATCAAACTTGTTACTTTAGCTGACCCCCCTGACCTTAATGAAGACACTGCTGGTACTGTGTCTAGCCACGCCTTCTCACGGTTCACTCCACCAGCCTTATTTGGGTCTTTCACCTTTCTAGTCTTTATCATTTTACCCATCTGAGGAAGGGGGAAAACACTGATCTAGAGGACCGCTGAGACCCTCCTGGGTCTCTCAGACTCAGCATGTTCTAATACCCTTCTCACTGGTTTCTGTGTACGCTCTTACAACCATTGCTATTATGTAGAGACAGCTGGTTGCTCTCACTGTCTTACAAACCTGCTCCCTACCTGATCCGAGCTTAACAATTAAAGGTCAGCTCAGCCTGGCTTTCAGGGTTCTCTCTTATCTGCTCTCATTCCTGGAAGTAGCATTCCCTTCTGAATGATGCCTGTCTTCTGATACCCATCTCTAATACCCGTGTCTAACTTTCCTAGAACACAGCATTATCCCAGTCTTCTGAAATCTTTTAGAATATGTGCTTTACAAGGAGGCTTATAAAGGCTCTGCTTCCTAGCCCTTACTGAAACCACGGGCAGGCCAGTTGCTGCTCTATAGTCTACAGTGGCTTCTTGAAGAGGTCCCAGTAGTTCTAAGAACACTACTAACACAAGAGTGAGATACAACATCTCAGCATCAGCTTAGCTGCTTCCTGGCTCCATGGCTGGAAAGGGGGTTTTGCATCATGTATAGGAATAGGGGCTACCCTATTCAGCAGCGGGAGGCAGGGATCCAGAACTTCAGATTGCTTTAACTGTGTGTCCAGTACCATACTTTTGATTTAAAATAGAGATCAATTGATCACACATAGAGGACAGGTTTAGCTAAATCTTAGCTATTTTGTACCCTAAGAAATTCACCATATTGGCAAGTACCGGTGTTTCATTAGTGAAAAATAGGTTTGCTTCTCCATGGGTAAATCAGTGGATCAGAATGTCTGGGAAACGTGAAATGTCTATATTCTTTTAACAGTAAAAATATTTTAAAAAACAACTTACTACATTTTAAATATTATTTACTGTAACGTGGAGAAAGCAAATTAGCCATGTAGTGTAGAAATTAAATGAGACATGTGTGTTTGCAGGCATCAAAGTGCTTTGAAATATAGCCTCATTTCAAGTATTTCATATATGTGACCTATGAGTATATAAGATGCTCTCATCTTGTGAAGTTAATTAATACCAGAAAAAAAGAAAAAGACAGCTTAAACTAAATCTATTTTAACAGAAACCAAGTTTGACACAGGAAGCATCAGTGAAAATTAAAACTTGGACTTCACATTGCTCTGAAAATGAAAGCTAAAAATAATTCCTTACCTTACATTTCCTATTTTTTATTATTTCATCTCTATGCTAAATAAAGGGACGACAAAATCCCTGGAGTTCTGTGCACACCATATTGAGCAAGATCGTATTGTAGCACAATACAATGAGTTGACTTCACAGCGAACCCCCTCCAAATCCTCAGAGAAGAACAGGTTTCCAAGGGCACTTCTAGGTTCTTGAGCTTCGCCTGGCGGCTGCTTTCTCCTGAGAAATTCCACCAGCTCACCACTTTCCTCGGCAACCTTCTCCCGCCTTTGACTGCGAACAGCCTGCTCGCTTCTCATTTGCTTGAATATATCCCCAGCACCAATCTCACTGACGCTATAAAACTTCAAATGCGTTCAGTGGTTCAGATTTGCTTTCCTGTCTTGTTTTCCCCATATAGCTTCAGCTATTCAGAGTATCAATAAGTTCCTAGAACACGAAGAGAAATGTTAATGTGGATTGATCGTGGGGTTGTGTAGGCTTGGGTGTTTGTAAGGCAGGAACTTCACTATTTAACTATGTAGCCCATGGTGGGCTCAAATTCGCACACCACCTCTTGCCTTGGTCTCCTGAGCGCTGGGATCCCAGGCGTGCCCTGCAATGGCTTCACTTTCCAAACGGTTTGATTTATCCACTTTCGTGAAAGCATCGCTTGCTTCCCTCTGCAGCCTGCTATCTGCAAGAGATTGAGTGATGAAAGCTATAGTAACAGGAACGTGGTTCTTCATTTTTATTTCTGATGAAGCCCATCCTGTGGTGTTACGAGACAGGCACTGGTTTCTCTTGATGGAATAAGTAAATGGAACGAGCGAATAAATGAAGAAACAGATGAAAGAAATGAACAGACAGCAGCTCTGGGCTTCCACTGTAGCATTTATATATGATCAAGGAAGCCACACACGACAGCAGCTAAACAGGACAAACACAGCATCTCAGGTAAAAATGGATGAAAACTTGGTTTTTCGTGGATTCATGATGAAATGTTCAGGTCCCCGGGAGGCCCATCTCTACAACAACTGCAGAAACACATTTATAAAGCTAAGAACCTTTGAGGCAAGAACTGGCACTGAGAACTTCTGCATACCAGACACGGACACACAGTCTGATCAGTCGTGATATCCAAGACGATCCAAAGGGGCCTCAAAGATCCACGGTGAGAACAATTAGTTGTAGCAAGACAACAATTAGTTATCTCAAGACAGCATTTCACTCAAGGATTCAGGAGGGAGATTATTCATGTTATCTAAACCTTAATTTCTTTATTTAATTTATCTTATTTGCACAAGATTGCCTGCATGCACGTCTAATGGTCACAAAGATCAGAAGAGGGCATCAAATACCCTGAAATTGGAGTTGAAGGTGGTTGTGAGATCCCCTGTGAGTGATGGGAACCAAGTACAGGTTCTCCACAAGAGCAGCAAGTGTTCTTAGCCAATGAGCCATCTCCCCAGTCCTCACACATTGTGGTGTGTGTGTGTGTGTGTGTGAGTGTGTGTGGCCATTTTAAGCAGAACACAAATTGTCCATACATTTTTGCAATAAAACTACAATTTTCTAAGATGGTTTACTTTTGCTCTTTTTTTTTTTTATTTTTGAGGTTTTAAGTTTTGCCTATACTGAAGACCTCATCATCAATCCATCCTTTTGACATGTCCAGAGACTACACTGATCTCTGTCTGCTGTAAGGAACACTTTGGTGTAGAAATTTGGAAATCTATGCACACATTTTTAAGTGCTGGGACAGGGCAACACATTGTGAACAATGACAAGATGTCAGGCCAGTCCTTCTTGGTTAGTGTTGACTGTCAACTTGGCACAATGTAGCATCGCAGGGGAGACAGGATTCTCTTGATTCCACTAGATAGTGTAGAAAGAGATACCTTAATTGTAGCTATTCCTCTAGCAGGAGAACCTGGAGTATATAAGGTGGGGAAGACAAGCTGGACACAAGCAGGCATGCATTCATTTACTGCTGTCTGCTCTTGGCTATGGGATTAGTATGACCAGTTCTCTCAAGCTCATATTCTATAACTTTCCTACCACAATGGACTGCGACCTGGGACTGTGATCCTCCCACCCTTAAGTTGGTTTATCAGACTGTTTGATCACAGCAATAAGAAAAGAAACTAAGACATGGGCATTGCCAGCAAAGACAGCCTGAAACACAGTTGCCACCTTCTCAAAGTCCCACGTGGAAATGGGAGAAGAGAGGCAGGTAAAGAGGGGGGTCAGCAGCTGAGTCTGGATGTTTCTACTGTCTCATTTGATCAACTCTCCTTAGGCCTGTTTTAAGTGGGGAAATAAAGATAAATAAGCAAAAGATTTTGCAAGATCCTTATAGAATAAAAATGGAAGTCTTTACAGGACATAGAATGGACTCCCACTTCAGAAACTATGGTAACAGGTCACTGCAGCATCCCCCAGAACAAAGCATCATGCTGCTCCAGCATCTCCAGAGTCAGTACTTCAGGAGCTCAAGATGCCTGCCTCTGGGCTTTCTAAAACCCAGGAATATATGAGCTGAGAAACACTTAGAATTGTCCGGGTTGGTTGGGCAGCACGTTAACTTGTGGATAAACCACAATAGGACATAATATTCTTTCCTGCTAAGCTTCTATATAATTCTGGTTTAACTATGTCCATACTTGTGGTTTCTATTTCTGAACTAGTTTTGTTTCCTAAATTTCAGAAAATCTAGTGATCTCTCTCTCTCAAATTTATTTTGACATGAAAATTAAAATTAAGGATTGAAGAAATTCAAGGCCATAGACCTTATCATAGAGGCATGATAAAAATTTTATGCACAGTGTCATTGTTCTTGACTTCTCAGCAGTCCTCATTGTCCACTATGTTCAGCGAGTTTGGTTTTATCCCATGCTTTTTCAGACCCAGTCCAGCTGGCCTTGTTGAGTTCCCGATGTCTCAGTATGTGGGTGCACCCCTCACGGTCCTGAGTTCCTTGCTCGTGCTCTCTCTCCTTCTGCTCCTGATTTGGCGCTTGGGATTCCAATTTGGGTCTCTGTCTCTGTCTGCTTTCATCGCCCGATGAAAGTTAATTTCCAGGAGGATGACTATATGTCTTTCTTTGGGTTCACCTTCTTATTTGGCTTCTCTAGGATCACAAATTATAGGCTCAATGTCCTTTATTTATGGCTAGAAACCAAATATGAGTGAGTACATCCCATGTTCCTCTTGGGTTTTGATCCTACTGCATGTACTGGCTTTGTAAGAGCCTAGGCAGTTTGGATGCTCACCTTACTAGACCTGGAAGGAGGTGGGAGTTCCTTGGACTTCCCACAAGGCAGGGAACCCGGACTGCTCTTCGGGCTAATGAGGGAGGGGGACTTGATTGGGAGAGGGGGAGGAATATGGGAGGCAGTAGAGGGGAAGAGGCAGAAATCTTTAATAAATAAATAAATAAATAAATAAATAAATAAATAAATAATTTTTTTTTAAAAAAAGACAAAAAAAATTTATGTGCAGGCTTGTCATTATAATCAGGCAAGAGACAAGACTCACCGTGGCCATGAAAGGAAGGTTTGCAGCAGGAACTCTGGAGAGAAGGTAGGCTGATTGACAGCAAGCACTGAGCTCTGACTAATGACAGGAACTTTCCTATGAAGCTCCAATAATCCTTCCAGGAAGCCCACTCTAGGCCAGGCAATGTTTTGTATCCTTTCTACAGACGAGAAAGGGGGAGCACACAGAAGTCACTCAGTGACTGGCCTAGCAGTTTAGGCCTATGAGTCCAGCGACCCAGGAAAACTGAAGACGGAAGATTGAAAGTTCAAAGTCAGCCTGGGCTACAGAACAAGTTCAGAGCTAGCCTGGGCAACCTAGTAAGACCCTATTTCAAAATTTAAAAAAAAAAGGCTGGGAAAAAAATAGATCAGAAGTAGGGTATTTGCCTAGCACATGTGAAGCCAGAAGTTCAACACTCCAAACCGTCACCACACACACACATACACATGCATGCACACGCACAATGGTTTATTTGAGACACAGATAACATATGATAGAGACAGAATTTGAACCTAGGCACTTAGGCCCCCAGATTCATGGTTCGGACCTCTGTGCCACGCTCCTGGGGCTTTACTTACCTGCTCATCACAGCCTAAACCTCCATGTCTTTTCTCCTCCTTTCCCCTTATCATTTTCTTCTGTGTATCTCACTGTACATTTGTCCCCAGAAGAAAAAGACTGCCCCCTGAGTAGTGTTGGTCTCTGACATTATACGTTCTTTCAGCAGACAGGATGCTTTGGTTGGTGAATACTTGAAAAAAAGAATTAGATTTGCTTACTTGAAACACGCACACAAAATAAACAGTTCTGATGTGAGACTCCCCTCTGTTTGCTGTGATTATATCCTATTACCATTGGTTAATAGAGAAGCTCCTTTGGCCTATAGCAGGGCAGAACATAGCTAGGTGGGAAAACTAAACTGAATGCAGGGAGAAAAAAGGCTGAGTCAGGCAGATGCATGTAGATGCCCAAGAAGCAAGAGGTAACAAACCACGACCCTCATGGTAAAACATAAAATAATACAAATTGGCTAATTTATGATGTTAGGCCCGGCGGTGGTGGCACATGCCTTTAATCCCAGCACTTGGGAGGCAGAGGCAGGTGGATCTCTGTGAGTTTGAGGCCAGCCTGGCCTACAAAAGCTAGTTCCAGGACAGGCACCAAAGTTACAGAGAAACCCTATCCTGAAAAAAAAAAAAAAAACAAAAACAAAACAAAAAAAATTTAATAAGAAGCCTGAGCTAATAGGCCAAACAGTGTTGTAATTGTTAGAGTTTCTGTGTGATTATTCAGGTCTTGGCAGCCGAGAAAACAAAAAAGCAGTCTCCATGTACATATTTCAGCTTTTGTAGATGTGTCAGGAGAATACTCTTTAGTGGGCAGGAAAAAAAATCAAATCCAAAGCCAAACCTTTTTCTTTGCTATGGGTGGCAACAAGCCAGACTTTGGTCTCTCCTGGTCCTCGGCTGAGTCTAGTCTACTCAGGCTGCAATTACCCAGCAGCTCTTCCATAACCTGTCCACCCTCTTCCAGGGTGCCTGGGGCCATTGCCACTTCCCTCTTACCTACTGGGCAAGGGTTGCTTGTGGCCACATACAGATCACTGTGGTACAGGTCACACTTTGCTGTCCTGGCCTTACTGTTAATTTGGGGATTCTGCTTTTGAGTTTCTCATCAGACCAGAACCAGATTGGTAGTTTTCAGTTTGGTATATTCTGTTCCTACAAGGGAGAAGTCAACTGTTAGGGGGAGCCAGGCTGCTTTTCATTTATTAAATTCTCAATTTCTCAAAGACTAGAATGTACTGTAAGATGTTTGCCTGGTCTGGCTATCAAAACCTGGCAGGTGATTAGCAATACTTAATATATTACATGTATGAAAATGATTTTTTGTTCTACACTATGAAGTCACTCACTCCCATCCAATTTACTCAAGAATCCATCCCCCTGTATATTGTGTTATTAAACTGAGGACACATTAGTGACACATTTTCTTCTTTATTATAATAATTTTAAAATTATTTTTGAAATTTTAAATACATCATTCTCCTCCTTTTCTCCTTTTAATCTCTTTGTGCTCTCTCAAGTTCATGACTTCTTTTCTTTTAATTGTTATTACATATATACATACACATGTGTGTATGTACATATATATACATGCATAGATTATATATCATATAACATACATTATATTATATAATCTATGCATGTATGTGCGTGTATATATATGTGTGTACACACCATATAAATACAGCCTTCTCAGTCCATAAATGTCACCTTGAGTATATGATATCAGGACTGACCACTCCCTATTGGATAACCAATTGAGGGTACTCTTCCCTGGGGCAACTGGAGAATTCTAAGAGCGAGTGACATGCCTTCTGTGAACTTTAAAATGTCCTCTGACAAGATAGCCAGCACAGGATCCATCCAAGTTGTGGCTACCTGCTTAAGCTTGGGGATAGTGCATGAAAATGGGTATATTGTTTTCTCAATTTTTGTAAGTGATTGGAAATTCTGTGATATCCTGTGATACAGGTTTATAGAATCCCACAGGCTATCACAGACAGGCCTAGACAAACTGACTGTGGAATTAAGATAATGAAGAGTTCAGAGGATGCAGTAATAGCAAAAGCTCTGCTCATGTCTTCCTGGTGTAATCAAAACAATTGATTTAACATCAATTTATTTCAGAGTCTTGTGTAAGATTTTTAGCCCCAGGCTAAATAAATGGCTTCCTTGGAAATCATATTTATTTTTTGGTCATCCTGTGGAGCACAGTATCTGTCTTTCCACACTGGGTACTCTCAGATTCAGGCACTGAAGGAATCTAGGATGGGCTGCTGGAATTTCCCAGGAACTGGACTATAAAATGGTACTTACGACAAAGCTAGCTGGAAACTCTGGACACACGCGATGGCCATCGCTGGGGGGGGGGGGGGACATGTGTGTAGACAGAGTTACAAAAAGGGCTACCTCCTCTTAGGAGGAAAAGGGAAATGTTTGTTCTATAAACCTTGAAAGTTCAGAAACAGCAAAATAGCAGTTTCATCTCTACCCAGGCAATTGGAGCTTCCTACTATCTAACTGGATGAATTAAATAAGGGCATTAAGATATCCTTAGCTGTGACAGCATGTACATGGCAAACAAATCAGGCCATGGCTTTTTATCTGCGTACTACTGTGGGCCTTGGACAGTTCTAATGAAATAACATACACAAGGAAGAGAAACACACTAAACAAGAATTTTTCTTGTTTCTAACTTTTCAAAATTATGATCGAAGCCAATGCATTGGGTTAGGATCCGTGATGCAAGTACATTAATTCCCCCCATGATCTGGCTTGACACGTTTCTGAATTTTCCAATGTCTCCATTTCATGCTAGATTTAATGGGAAGAGGTAATTCTGAAGAATTCCAATTCTTCAACTTTGAACTGCAAAAATTGCTCTTGCTGCACTTGGTAGTTTTTCTGCGCTGTGCAACACCCAAAGAACCGGCCCCCACTCAGAAGGTAGCAACAGCCACAGAGTTCTGCTTAAAGTGTGGTAATGTCTGCCTTGTTAAAGAGCCTAGCTTGTGTTACCAGCTCACTTACCAGTGATGTGGTAGTGGTGTGAGTGCTGAGGATGCTTCTGAGATTCATTACAGCAAGGATACACACACACACACACACACACACACACACATATATACACACACACATATGACATACACACACACATATATACACACACATATGACATACACACACACACACACACATGTGTCAGCTTACGAAAACCCAATGCCAACAGTGTCCAAGATAGGAAGGTATCTACAAGTTGATTGTGTGGGGGATAGCAATTATGCTAGTGAAATTATCTAACCCTGCATCCAAGGACTAGGTATGTCATCACAACCATCAAAACAGCAAACAACACACACCAAAACAAAACAACACAATCCCAAGCTCTGCAGAGTACACTGTTGACAAAGTGTTGGCCTACACACCCATCCATATGAATAGGTCGTGGGTTTGTTTGGTTTTTTGACCACTGTACACATCCCATTTGGTTTGAGCTGTTTTGGCGTGGCTTGTCTAGAAGAGGCTAAAAGCTGTATAAATATTAAAGTGATCTGGTTTCTTACTGAGCAAAGCAGACTCAATTAATTTCGGTCAGTATGATCCTAACAAACTAGAATGTTACAGATGGAACATTCCAAGTTCCGCTGACCCACTTCAAATGAAAGTCTGTGTGACCGAGGCCAGCGCATGACTAGATGGGCATAATTAGAACTGTTTGTGTTCAGAGTTCCACTGCATGTCTCCACGTCAGGCATATGCCTGGCTGTTCTTGGCCGACTGGTCTGAGGCTGAAATATGTTCATGTACATCACTCAGCTGTTAGTCCCTGGAGGAGTGCAACCTTTGATCACAAATCCCTTTGGCCATTCACTCTATGTTACCAGATCAAAAATGTGGGTATTTATTTAATTTGGCATGAATTGGAAAATTAAATCAACACATCACCAAACACAAGCTCTCTAGAAGATGTGGCTCAGGCAAGGATCTGAGTGCAGTCCCAGTGGAACAATTTCTATGGCACATAAAGTTTTTATTATACATAAACTCGAAATTTATTTTGAATTTTTTTTCAAGCCTGTCAGTGGAAGGATGGCTGGCGTATAGCAAATCGCAGATTATAAAATCTTTCCACAATGAGGCAACTGCATTTTCCATAGTGACTGTGGTCCAGGTTCTCACAGCCATGTTCTTCTCACACTGGACCATGGCCAGGCACCTTGGAGGTCAGACAAATACCGCTAGCTAAGGAAATCCTAGATGATAGTCCTGTCCTGGTGTCCTTTTCCATACCCCTCCCAGTCACCAAGCCACTGGCTTCCTTGCCGCAGGACCAGCACAAGGTCCTTCTCTTCTGCCCAAGTTTCCGCATGATGGCTAACACCCCACATTGCTCTTGGCCCAGAGTTTGGCCCTTGCTCCCAGAGCCTTGGAATCCATCTAGAAACGAAGGCTCTTCTAAACCCAACTTCCTGTTCAGACTTCAAACACACACAGGGAGCAGAAGCAGCTCTCATGGAGTGAGAAAACAGCACAAAATACACAAACCTGGGCCTCCAACCTGCCAACAACAGGCTAATAAATCTTCCCTTGTTGCCCTGGGTGGAAGAAACACTCTGAGATCACTTCTTCTCTACTTGGGGGATAAAGAAGCCTCCAAACCCCAAAAATGTAACCTAGATTCTTTGTAGACAGTCTGCAGGGAGTTCCAAATGGCTTGTGAAATAAAAGGTTACTTTTTGGAGATCGTAGGAAAAACATTTTTTTTTAAGCACTCAACTTCATCTCTCCCCAAACATTGCTCTTTGCAAAAATATAGCACTCTTGGAAAGGCATTAGAAAAATTCACACGAGCATAGCATAAGTCTTCTTTGGATTGTAAAATGAATCTGTAGGATCGAGGTCCCTTCTAGAAACACCTTTTAGCAATTAAGATTTTACTCAAAAAATAAAAAAAAATCTTCCTTGAGAAAGTAAGGTTTGAATTTATGGTTATAAAAATGACAGCTACCTCCACCAGCTCTCCAAGGATGAATATGAATGTTGCCAAAACTGCAGCCAACCTGTGCCAGAAATTCAACTGTGTGCAAAAAGGGCGGGAGGTAGACAAGCAGCCACATATGCTAGGTCAGTGCTTCTGTGGCCACTACAGGACTGCACCCGCTCAGTTGCCTTGTTGCTCACAGAACTTTCCAGCAGGGCCTTCAAGATGTAGCAATGCAGTTCTGCTCAGCAGCTCTCCTCTAGAATTTAGGCCAAAGAGAAACCAAACCAGAGTTTCTGTCTGCCTATGTGCTATCTATGGCTTCTACTCCGGGAAGTGGAATGGAAGTCAGTGAAAATGCTAGGATTCTCTCCCCACCCCCACCCCCACCCCCGCATCAACAAATGCTCTAGCAAAACAAAAACGAACACATAAATACGCGCTCGATTCTGAACCTGTCTTCTCGCTATTAGAATGTTCTTCCTCTTTTCCTAGAACTGAAATTTATGCATATTCTATGGCGAAAGTAAACATAGCTTCTATTTATGGACCCGAGACAGAAAAAGCATTAGAATCCAAGTACTCCCAGACAAACTAAGACAGTCAGTCAGGCGACAAAACCTTCGCAGGACACGGAGCCATAAACACCGTGAGTCATGTTTTCCATCATTAAAAGTTCCTCAAACTCATGCGACTGGGAATCGGACAAGGAGTCACACAGCTCCAGACAACGGGAAGAGCTCTGGCTCCCACACTCAAAGGATAACTGCACTGAGGTGTGGTGTGCACAGCGATCAAGCCTCAGGGTGCTAGAGCATGGTCGGCAACCGGGCAGCCCTTCAGAGGCTCTACAGGGCTTGGAAGATCTTTCTCAGAATCGGAGGCTTCCTGAGAATCTTAGTGAGGTTTAGAGAGAGCTGATACAAAGAAGGAGAAAAGCATGCCGATAAATACTCACTAGTTAGAGTTAGAAATCTGCTTACTCACTTGACACCCCCTCTCCGTCCTCCCCCTTATCTCCATATGTGTATGTCTCCATATATATTATATTATATATGCTATATCCATTATATATTATATGTTATATATATAACCCAAGTAGCTCTGAAAGATGATATGATTTTAAAACTCAAGCAGATGAAATGACAAAACAATAACTTCCCTAGATGACTAAGGAAGAGAAGTAAGATGCAAAACTAAGGGGAGATTTTGTTTTACTGTATCAGAGGAGCAATCGTCACAAGAAAAACTAGAAGCTTGTGCAATAGGTTTAAGAAGAACTTAAATTTGGATATCCAAAATTCCAAGACGCAATAGTAAATCTCCAATGGCAAGAGGGCATACTATCTTCAAATTAAAATACTTAGGCTCAGAAAACCTAAAGTAAAGCCTATAAGAAACTGCAGTGGATATGTATATTTATTTATAGAGATACACAGATATTATATATACATAAATATATAAGCTCATAGCAATATGTGCACACACATATATAAATACTGTTTCTGTAAACTGATTGTCTCTTTTTCATCTTCCCAGTCCAGTCCTACCCCATCCTATCCAAAGGACATAGTAGCCAGCTCTGCTGGGGACCCCCTCATACGTTAAGACCTATTCAAAACACAGCCCAAACAGTTGCTTCTTCAAAACCTCATTCCTGCTTTGCACTTCTGTTTCCTTCCAACTCTATCCAGCCCTGACCCTCAAGCTGTGGATTTCGCTCCTCCACGTATGTGTTGCGTCTTGAGCACTGTGTAAAATCTTGCAGAACATGCTGGTTGCAGTGTTACTCAGGGGAAGGTTGGGGGCAGGGCTCGAGGGGTCCTGATTAATGTGTCTCTACTCGAAATGTCCCACGATGTCTGCTCATGACAGCCTCATGTCCTGGGGAAGGAATAATGAAAATACTGGCTTCCAGGCCAGGTGAAGGTTTGGTGACAATAAACAAGAAGTTTGTCATAACCCTCTTAATGGCATTTACTATTATTTCTTTATCCTAATATAGAGTAACACATATTAATATAGAAACTATAGAAAGTCTAATAAAATGTATAAAAATGATCATTTAAAACCATCATCTTTATCTTATCAACTAAATATATATAGCATTTTGTTTCATAATCTATAGTTTTTATATACATCATATGCCTGTATATGAAATTAAATTCATTCTAGTCATTCTACTTTACCAATTTATTTATTTGATTTCACTACATGGTAAATATTTGTCTTATCAAATGTATTAAAATTGAAATTTTCTTTTATTAAAACGATAGAATGGATAATATGACTGACAATTAAGCAAGCATCAAGGTTTAGCAGCAGTGACTACAAAGCGCCATCTGGACGTGACTGGGTGGTGAAGCAGACCCAATCAGTTTGACACAGCATCACCTGAAGGTAGAGATCCTTCATGAATAACCCAGACCGTGAGGCAGACAGACTCTCCAACACGGAGCGGAATATCAAACACCTCAGCCAAAGCTGAAATCAATGGCCTTACCGAGACTGCGCAGTCCACACCACTAAAGCCGCTGCTATGGAGAGGAGTCGCTGTGAAGATGGAGGAGACAACACAGTGACCCGAGAAGAGATAAGGGCATGTGCCAGTGGTTTATCATTCCGTAGAGTACAGGGCTTACTGGCATTACCACCATCCAGTTTCCACTGAGTTTACCCAATCACTCTCCATGAGAAAGCAGGAACCACCTCCCCACCCCAATCTCAGAATGTCCTCCCCTGTAACCTCCCTGAAATCACCAATAGCCTGATAGGTATTTCACACCAATCCCAAACTGGACATTGTTCGCCCTGCTTTCTTTTACCAAAGCTTTTCCTCCCCCTAAAAGGTGATAAATGTCTTTACAAGAAATACACCTCCTTAGTAATGAGAAATGCAGTTCCTGGGTTGCCAATGAGAGCAGACATTAGAAGCTCACGCACACACAAGAGTCCCGGGCTACTCTGTGTTAGCCAGACCAGATCTCAAGTGGTACCAACAGCAACAGTGACCCCAAATAGCAGCACAAACACACTCATGGTAACCGACACTCAATTCCCAACCTGATGATGCACCCAATGAAACATGGCTTCTCTAGGATGTTCTGTGATCCCTGTGACTCTGGTTACCGCAGGGAGATGATCCAAAATACACAAAGAACCTTTAACCCCCACGAAGAAGGAAACAAACAGCCCTGTTTAAAGATAGGCAAAAATTAGAGAATTCAATCAAAATTGGTTTGATTGGTTCTTGCCTGGATCTGGCGTGTCCTTGAAATGTACAAGTGTAAATGGCTTCCCCTAAGGGTGGCAGTACTGGGAGGTAGTGAAACCTTTATTCATGGGGATAAAGGAAAAAGTTGTCATTGGGGGTGTGGCTTAAAGGGGACACTGGGACTGCAGCCCTTCCTGGCCTCTTTGCTCTGTCTTTGAGGAAAGGAGTTCTTCCACCACACACTTCCGCCATGATGCATCGGGAAGACAAAGGCAAAAACCACAGGGCCTAGAAACGTGACTGAAACTAAGTGCTGAGTCAAAAGCTTCCCTCCTTCTAACTTGATTGTTTCTAATATTTTAATACAGTGATAGAAAACTAATACATTGCTGCTACTACTACAACTAAGAATAACAATACAGATAGCAAATATGAAAAATACTCAGTATCATAGAGGATTATAGAATTATAATTATAGACAGATAAATTAAAATAATAAAGTATATTTCTATCTGCTAGATTAGCCAGAATTCAAAACCCTGAGCACATCCCAGGCTGGCAAGCATGAGGGGTGGCAGCTCTCATCCATCACTGGTAGATGATCTTGCCACTGTGGAAGAAACTGACATTGTCTTATACCCCCAAATATTTCCTTATCATAGAACTCAGGCAATATATTCCTTGGTATTTACTCAAAGGAATCAAAAACTTATTTTCAAACAAAACCACTAATGTTTAGGGGGGCTCAATTCATACCTACTAAAATGAAGAAGTAACCAAAATACCTTCCAACAGGCATAGATGATTAAATCAGACACATTCATGTAATGGGACATTACTCAGGCATCAAAAGAAATGAACTATTAAGCCATACAAGACCTAGAGAAAGCTCAAATGCATCCTACTAAATGAAAAGGCCCCCTTGCAGGCTACCTACTGTATGTTCCCAATTATACACCATTTGAGAAAGAAAGGAACTCTGCAAAGCCACTAAAATGCCCAGTGGTGGCCAGGCTCCTGTAGCAGAGAGAGAGAGAGAGAGAGAGAGAGAGAGAGAGAGAGAGAGAGAGAGAGAGAGAGATCTTAGGGAGTCCACAGGTAGTGGAACTCCTCTGCAGGACTCTGTGATGGCAAAGGGATGAGGCTGCCTACTTGTCACAGCCCATCGGACTGAGAGGGTCAGCGTGCAGAAGGGCCAGCCCGGATGTCACATTAACAGATGGTGTCAGTACATAGGGAGAACAGAAAACGGCAAAGGGAACATAACTTCTGGCCGTTTGTCTATAAGCCCACAGTTACTCTAAGAAATAAAGCTTTTAACTTCCCATCTAGTCAAACCTCTACCCATGCGTGGGTTTCACTGAGGCGCAAGTGAGGCAGCTGCTCTTGGGATCTGGCTACGTTCTCTGAGTAGGAAACGCTACTGAAATTTCTTTGACAAAACTTTGAACTGTGACAAGTCTTTTCTTTGAATGCTAAGCACAAAGGCTATATGGAATCTGAACTCAGGCGGCCACCTGCCAAGAAAGTCTTCTTCAGAGCCCTGGTCGCATCTGAAATGAAGTCTACCAGAACTTCACAAGCCTGGAAACAAAATAGCTCCTCCCTCTAGTCCCAAGGGTAGTGACCTGGGGCCTTGAACATAAACAGAGACAGAGAAAGACAGCATAGATCCATCTCTGAATATTATGGGAGTCTCGAACTTGCATGGACTCATAAGTAACTTCCCAGACAGCGAAAGAGCTTTTCTAGTAAGCCAAAAGCACATCAATTCATGTGCACTAATAAACTTTGAACTTCTGTCAGATTAGATGCAGATTACTTGGCCCTGTGATGGGGAGCCCACAAAAAAGAAAAAAACAAAACAAAACAAAAAAACAAAAAAAAACTGTTTCAGGCTCTAGGCATCACAAAGGGAGAAGGGAGGGAGAAAGGAGGAGAGGTAGCCCTGGGGGCTTGGGGGAGAATCCTAAGGCACAGGTGTTTAAAAACACCCACCATGCCTTAAATTCTGAAGTTGTAGGTGTTGGAGAGGAAGGCCTCTTGCATTTCAGGGAGAAGATGGCTCGGTGAGGACGATGGTGTTTCCCTGCGGTTCTCACACTTGCCCTTCTTTCCTGCTCTTTTGTCTCAATCATCCCCCCTCCCCCAAAGCCAGCACAGGTTTCTAGCATTTTGCCTGCGGCACCTGTATAAGATCTACTTAAGAACCACCTTCTTCCCAGCCCTCGCTTTCCATCAACCTTCTCCTGCGAAGGACAGACGCCTTTGAAGTGTCTAGCTCGTGAGGTTTGTAGAGACTAGACATCAAAACAAGACCAAAAACCAGAAACAAATAAGAACATCAAAGCTGAAGTGAATATAATTATCTTGGAAGCAGGTTCCTTTAATTTTAAAAATACATATAGAAACTGGGCTGTAGAAGGGTTCGGTAGCTTCCCCAGGGTCCCATCATGCTGGATCTAGGAATAGAGCATCCCTTGCACACTCCCCTTTATCTTATCCATACAGCTCTATCTTTTAACCTAAATACAACTTTCACTGTAACGCTTCTTAAAGATTTTTTTGAACATCATAATTTAATAAACAGATCATTTACTAATTGACTAATTCACTTGCTCCATGAAAGTGGTTGAAGGCATTGTCTGCTACAGTCCTGCCAGCACCTACAGTGAGAAGATTGTCAGGGCAGATATGAATTGGACCTAGCCAGTGCATGACATCTTTAACACTGTCGGGGGCAGGGGGGGGGGATGGATAAGGGTACAAACTTTACTCTGAACTGGTTCTCGTGGAATTTAGGGTCAACCAGAGAGTACGTGATTGGGAGTCCATCAGAAAGTACGTGAATGAAATAGACTTCGAGACTGGAAAGAAGAGAAGAAAGAGACTCCAAAACTAATTACTGGGCTTGCAAGCATAGGCTTCTCTCTGTGGACAGGAAGGGGTCACGGGGCATTGTAAGCAGAGACCTCGTGGGCTGAGATCTATGTTTTGGGAAGAGCAATACAGCGAGGAAACGAGCATGTCTGGCCCAAGGCAGCAGCTGTAGTGCCTCCCAAGCTGGCAGATTATACAGGAGGAGGCTCAGGGTCTCCAACCCTCTCCCAAGCAAACGCTCACCCCTGCTACCATTCCAGAAAAGAGGGGTCTTTTAGGCCAAGTCATTTAAAATTCCACAGCTACCAACGAGGCAATGTGAATCAGAATGCAGCCCAAGTAGCTGCATTCATTGAGAACTGGGGTCAACCCCACATCTCTCCTGAGCCCGCACGGAGCAAGATGTTTCCAAATTCTTCCCAGACTCAGAGGGAGAACGGAGCCAGATGAATGCTAATTAAGAGAACCCATTTTGATTCTACACAGCAGAGGTTGGCAAACGTTCTGTAAATATTTTATGCTTTGAGGGCCACACAGTCTCACTACAACCATTCAGCTCTGTAGCTATAGACAAAATGTAAATGAGTGAATGTGGCCGTTCCGATAAAACTCCAGTTACCCAACAGGCCACGGGCCAGACGTAACCTTGCAGGCAGAGTGCGTGCCCCACTTCCTGTCCACCGGGAAACCATGTTCTCTATTGCACACAGTATATTTGCTTTGCATTGGCCGCTCACACTCCTCTGCAAGTCAAAGGCGGCACTTGTCGAGCCAACAGTCTTTGTTTTTCTGTCCCTTGCTTCCTTTTACGCATCTTAAGCAGGCCATCATTTCTGAGAAAGTGAACGTTGAATTTGACTTCATACTGAGCGTCCATGAGCACCGAGAGATTATAGCCTTAGAAAGCCAAAGTATTAGAACAGGAAAGGGGGTTAAAGGTGTCCTCATCTGACCACTTCCTTGGCGTTACCACCTAAAGCTAAAGGGACAAGGTAATTTGTCCAATGCACAGCAGCCAATGAAAGAAGGTGACGTGCCTCCACCCAGAGTTCTTTCTTGTTAAGCAACTACACTTTTCTTTCATTTATTGAATTTGAGAAAACAAAAGCAATCCTTGCTCAAGGTGCCAGGAAAGGACACCCCGCCAGTCCACTACAGCTGGCAAACCGCCCAATCTGAGGGCCATCGCGAAAGAGACGCCATGTGCCACACAAGATGCACATGTATAGGCCTGTCCCTCAAGGGGACGTGTTGTGTCAGGATGGGCATACAGAAGTCAAGGACCTGTGGCGCATGCTCAGGACAAGCCAGTCTCCAGAACCAAAAGCGTTAATGTTATCAGCTTGGCAACTGGGTTCCTTAGAAAGGGTGCCCATCTTACGTCTTGAGTCTGTGGTGGAGATCCCTTTATATTGCCTAGGGAACCTGTGAACCTCACTCACATCTGTTGAATGCAGTGGAAACCAAGCACTAGACAAATTCCTGGAACAGGCATTTATGTTTTGGCATCATTTTCTTTCTTCTGCCTCTGCCTTCTCTGCAGGACTCCCCCTGTACAGCAAGGCCCAGGTGAGAACACACAGGGCTTCCATACACTAGCGTGAGTTTACATGGTCAAGACGGAACATTTAGCTTGACACTGAACAGTTCTGTTGAATGGAAGTGATAAAATGAAATGGCAGGATGTCCGCCACTGAGTCCTTCTACTATGGAAGAACTGCATTCACTTCTCTTAACTATGTCCCTCCACTAACAGTGTCCCGGGTTGGCATCTTGTATTGGAAGTACACTGAAATCTTTGCAAATTCTGAATCATGCATACTCTCATCATCGCACAAAAAGATCACCATCTCTTTATTAATCTGGTATTGTTCTTTATTTCCGTCTTCCTAAGCTTTTTCCTTGCACTCTCTTTACCAGAACTAATCCAGTCACCCGGGTAGTCTGCACTAGCATTGATGCTGGCCCAGGCAACTGAAGCAATTGGAAACAGTGAGCTCTTTTCTGGTGTGAGCTGGATGGGTACCAACACTTCCCAACTCAGTAAGGTTTCCATTTCAAGTCTTGCTTATAGCATGCGGGGCTTTATATGAATGATCACACTAAATGCCCTGAGAACTCCAAGGAAAAAAGTGCATAACCAGACCCATTTTACAGAGAGGAACATTCAGGAAAAAACCCTGAAAGTTCACACAACTAAGAAGTGAGAATGGAGTATGGACAACACAGAGTCAACCATAGGTCATCATCTGATCACACAGCTTGTTGGTGAGGAAACCAAGACAGCGCTTAGGGTCAGATGGTCCCGTGCCCCTGTTCAGAGTCACACGAGTGAGGGAAACAATGTTTACTGTCTATATTGACAGTACCAAGTGTGTCCTTCTTTTCCCTTTGTGGTGGCCTGATGCAAAATAATATTATTATTTACTTTGCAATATAGATAGCAAGAAAGAAAATAAGAAATGTGTACTGAAAGCATCATTCATAGTTTCTCAAAGGAAGTATTCTTCTGTAGAACACGTTCAAGTAACTGGCAAACGCTAACCCTAAATCATCCAAGCCTGAGCGAGGCCTGCTGGCTGACTACAAAGATCCCATGTCTCCCCTGATGAACTTCATTTCACAAAGGTAAAGGCTGTGGATGCAGAGCAGTGTCAATAGCATCTTCCTTCAACACCCACAACCAGGCTTGCCCTGGAATGGTCCCCAGTGATACCCAGGAGCAACCAGCTCTCCTTTCCACTCCATCACCCTGTTCTGTGGTTCCCTCTACACACGATGCCTGGTTTTGCTTGGGAGCTAGGATGCTGTCTGACTTTCTCACATCCCTGCTCTGTTCTCTTAATCACTAACCACAACATGGGATTCTTTCCCAAACTAGAGGTGGAAGGAGAATTCAAAGCCCCACTGCTGGTGGTCATCATCCTACCTGAGAATGCCCAGGATGGTCTATCAGTGAAAAATGCACTATGCTATAAGTCTCACTGGGCCTTGGGGGGAGCCAAGAAGGGGAAAAGGTCTCTAGGTTAAAAGGTCATTTTAAGGTCATAAGGACTAGCATTGTTGGAAGAAATGCTCAAAGATGGAGAGAAAATGCCGACAGTTAGGATGCCCATCTATTGTGAAACATGACGCCAGACTGTGTCTGGGCTTTGGGGGACAAATCCAGTCTCCTGGAGGATAGAACAGTGAAATGGTAGCTCAAGTGACTTCTTCAGTTGGGGAAGAAAGCAACAGAACTGCCAGGAAAACAACAACAGAAAAAGAAAAAACAGTATAAGCCCAGAAAACACGGCTCAGAAGCTCAACTGAGTGGGCCGAGACACATTGTGGGCAGGCTGGTTGGCATGAGGTGTTCAGGGCTCAACCATGCAACATGAGCTCTAGGCTCTGGGAAGCTGGACTCATTGTAGACCCCATGAGTCTAAATTTATCAGTTTCCTGCTTGTCTGGCTGCCTTAGGAATTGCTTTGAGACTAAGACTCTTGGGGTGGATGCCCAAGGGGTTAGGAAGACAAACACTGACCACAGTAAGACTTCAAAGTGGATGAGTTTCCTTTTCGGAGTTGAAAACCAAACCTAGTCTATGATGGAGACAGAGATAAGTGTGCCTACATTAGCAAAATGCACTAATACCCATGAATGCCATCCTTTTCAGATGGCAGACAGGATAAATAAACTCCTTTACTGTTCATTTTCCACCGGGTCTCTGAAAGTGCCAGCTTTGTACTTAAAACGTGGGCTCAGCCTTAGAAATTTTATGTGGTTGGTAAGTGTCCAGCAGAGTGTAGACGATGAAAACTCACAGTGGGAAACTCGATGACACTTTCAAGTCACAAATGAATCCCCCTGGTTGCTTTATTTCCCCCACTGTAGAACAAAAAGCCAACCATCCACAGGGTTCATCCTTGTTCAGATTTGATTTAAAGCCTACTCATGACAGAAAAAGAATATGGGACAAGATTCTTCTGTATTAATATCATGCATTAAGCGTTATCGCAACACTTGTGAGCATTCTCGACATTAATGCTACTTTTAATGAAAGGAGTATATCAGTGTTCTAGCCTCTGTGCCTTTGCCTGGTTGGTTCCTACCTGGGTATCTCAGTGCTCTTGCTGCCAGGTGAAAGCCTGGCATTTGGAGAAAGCAGTGGTACCGAATCAGAACCTCCATAGTCCTCTCCTGGCATCCTGGATCCTCTGTGAGGTCTTCGTTTTACTGCCTTACAAGACCCAGTTACCAAAGGGCAATAGAAGTAAGGTTTTCAAAGCAACCTCCAGAGCTTCTCAGACCTGGAAAGAAATCTCTCTGCTGAGCAGGACAAAACTACCTTCTTTGCCTGCTCTGGGAGCTGCTTAGGCAGACCTTGGACACAGAATGTTACTTAGGATGTTCATCCCGGGGCGACTTGTTCTTCCCATTTACAGTCCAAGCCAAGGGGGATCAGGCAGGGCAGTGGCTGGTCACCTAACCCTTTCTCTGTCCTTTGCCTTTTCACTTTGCAGGAAGGAGACAGTAGCCATAGAAAGGCTGCTGTAAACACCGAGGTAGGCAGTATCTTCACAGATGAGGCAGCGAAGCCTCATTTCTCAATGGCAGTCATGCTATGTGGGCATTTCCTTAGGACTGCCAGGAACACTGAAGGCATCGTCAGGAAGTGACTGAGCACATGCTGTGTGGGTAACTCCATGACCCAGGAGTTACCACCTCAGACTGGAGTGGGAGCTCCGTCCAGGGTAACAAAGTAAGGATCAATTCAAGCAGAGGGGCAAGGAATAAAGATAACAATGAAGGGGAAGGCTCAACTCAACCATACTTTCCCACACAGGGCAATCACTGACATCCTTCGAATTCAAGCGAGCAAATAAGGAAAGAGATAGAATCAAATGGAATCATAGCCTGAGCTCCCAGGGTCTATAAGGCAAATCCACATTCCCTGATCTAGCATCAACTTCCTTGTCCCTACAACCCTGACCTTAACCTCCTATTTTGACACTGACTCCTGACTACATGGGGGTTAGTGTATAGTAGTCCCATTTCTTTATTCCCACATTAACTTCTGCTGTTCCTCCCAATCTCAAAGAAAATATCTGGCCTCTCTATCCAAATCCATGCTGGATTCATTCAAGGAGGCAGTGAGCACAGCTGCTACATGCTGGGCACTGCGCTAAGCTCTGGGGACCCAAAGCCATGCAGAGATCAGGTTTCACTCCTCAGAGCCCGTGATCTTAGAGAAAACACCAGTTTCTTCTCTGACCTTGCCCACCTCTGAACTCTTGGGGACACTGTCCAGACCACTTACTTGTCAGTTCTGCGCTTCATTTTGTCCACTAGGCTATGATGCAGTTATTTCTCATCCTATAGGTATCCACTGTGAGACTGAAGGCACTCCGTAAGACCTGTGAGGACAGGGACTTTATTTAAATCAAGTACTGCGTTTAAAATATGTTTGTGAGAAGATGGCAAAATATTAAAATATGTACCAGGAAGTGATGGGAAACAAAACCCTCCTATTCCTTATTTTACTATCTCAGGTCTAATCCATATTTATTACTGTCAATGGCAATGCTATTTGGACTGATATTTGTCTGTTGAAGGGCTTCTTTTACTTTACAGGATGCTCAGCAGTGTGCTTGGTTCCAACTATTCAGCACCTGAAGCTTCCCCGCCCCAGTGGTCACAACCAAAATAGTCCCCAACATCACCAAATTTCCTTAGAGGAGAAGATGATAAACATCAAACCAAATGCTAGACACATAGCTGAAATGTCTTGAGCTTGCTTTCTTCTGTGTCACTAAATTTATGCATGCATATTATATTAATATTTAAACATATATATTTAACTTCAGGAAAGGCATACTTTTTTTCAAGGCATTAAAAAGTGACTAAGAAGCCCATTGTACTAAAGGAGCAAGGAAAGCAAATTCAGAAGGAGAGAATTGGCTCCCAGAGTGAATTTTTCTTTTGCCTTTGGAGAGTATCCCCAATAATCCTACAGCTGTAAACCAGTGAGCTCTTGCAACAGTGTTCTGGGATGAGTTGTGGTTGCATATCTAAGCAGGGGTAGCTGGAATTCAAGATCAAATTCCTGTGGTCCCCATCCTACTTGTGTTCACAGCTGGGAACTCCCACCCCCACGATGACTGTTTAGTGTGGCTTTCCCCTCACAAGACCTTCCAGCAGACTAAGACTCGTGGTCCAAAGAAAAGTTCACCTTCTCTGCCAAAGTGACAAAGCCTCCAATCCTTCAAAGGATGAAATAATTGCCCCTGCCTATGATGAGGAAAACGTGCCTTGAGAGTCACGAAATCCGGTCTCAAACCATAGCACATAAAACCTTGGCATCTACCACTTAATAAACATGCTGCCTTGTTTCTGGATTTTAAAGAGGAAATCAGAATAACGCCTGTGATGGAGACACACACACTCACTGCTTTTCTGACTGCTCCTGGATGGGTTTCATGAGGAGCCATTGATGGAAAGTGATGCTTCAGAAGCTCACTTAACTGAAGTTCCCTGAAGACCCAAAGAAGCCAGGACCTGCCATTCACAGCACCCCAGCACTTAGCACAGAAGTTGCACGGCAGGTGCCCAATCTGTTGATTGAATAACTTCAATAAAACATGCTCCCGTCTTTTGTGGTTGTATTTAATATGTGATTTGGTGTAAGTGCATTTGTATCAATCCTGTACTCATGATATAAATTATTACACATTTTACAAAATATAGAAGAAACTTACATTTTAATGTTGAAATAGTTTATATATCTATTATATAGTTTAATATAAAAGCAAAAAAAGATACACACTGAACATCACTGTAAGGCATGCCCTCTGATTGGTTCTTTCCCATATTTCATTTCATTTTGTTGAGATTTCTGCACATGTCCCCTCTTAAATTCTAAAAATGCACAAGAATAATAGTATGTATTTCAAACAGATAACACAGCGCATGGTGAAATTCAGTGAGCAAAGGGAGGGTACAGGGGAGATGATGGACAGTCAGGACAGGGGCTCCTAAGTGATCCAGAAAGAGGACAGATGCCAGAAAAACTTGCTGATAGAAGAAACAACCAAATGGCACCTTTACGTCAATGGGAATTAATCAGGAAGAGGGAATGGATTTGAAGAGGTTGTGTAGATTTCAGGATGGGTGGGTGCTAAATATAAAAAGCATGAACTCAAGAAAGAAAGGGGAAGGAGGGAGGGAGAAAAGGAAGGAAGGAAGGAAGGAAGGAAGGAAGGAAGGAAGGAAGGAAGGAAGGAAGGAAGGAAGGAAGGGCAGGAAATGGCAAACGACTTCATCCTGAAGGCAGAAGCCACCGCACTTCGCTGGTGCTCTTGCTGCTCCACTGCAGGTCACTGTGGTTGGGAAGAGCAGGAACACAAGGGGCTTTCTCAGTGTAGAAGATGCACTAAGAGTCCTGTCAAGAGGTGAGGAAGGATGTCACAGGCAGCTCTGGCAGACATGGAAAGGAGGGAGGGAGGATCTATTTGACCTTGGGGACTATTTGACACTTATCTACAAAGGCCAACAAAACAGTTTCTAAGGCTTTGTGAATCCCCTGACATTGAACCTAGCTACCTTTGTGTGTGTGTGTGTGTAGAGAAAACACACTTCACCAGTTCTTCAAAATTTGTAGCCAAATTCTGAAACATTATTTTACCTTACCTGCAAAGTTTGGTTCATGGAAATGGAACCATCCTCCTAACAGGCCACTGGTGTCTGCTGGTAGCAAGTAGTTAAGATTCTGTTAATTACAGAAGTTGGCTTTTAATTGTGCCAAGAAAAATAACACTCTTTGGGAATACGACAGAGCTTAATAACTGGGCTCAAGATAGTGAACTCATTACTTTTGCTGTGCGTGGGCTGGTTTCCTCTCTCTGAATAATGGAATGTGTTCTCTCCATCAGCGGAAAAGGACCTAGTGCTACGAACCTCGTGTGTATTGTCAGACCCAAAGGAAACACCATTCATTGCTCACACTTTGTTCTCAAAACAGCTTCGACTTAATTTGTGTGTTAAAGTATTTCAATGAGTTCTCGTCGGCTAACAGAATCGGGTCCTCAGCCAGGTCCATTAGCTCTGCCTCTGCTAATCTTCCTCCCAGCAGATAATGAAGACCAGGGCAGTGAGATGTACGAGAAAGAGTTAGCTAATCATGACAAGGAGCATTGTCCTTTTCAGCTCCATCTTCTCTGAAAGCATTCTCTATCCAGCTAACTGGTAATGCATTCCGATCAATAGCTACGGTGAATTAGGATATTCTGAAGGTTAGAGCATGTTTATCGTTGTGGGGTGGGGTGGAAACTCTGTTAATTGAGCCAGAGCTAAAGAGGTTCCTTCAGTAGTTACCACTGGGATAATCAAAGAACAAACATCTAATCCAATATAACAAGACATCCCTGCTCCCTGTTTTTAGTGGAAAATGTATGGACCCTAAGGAAGTTTAGAATATTTTAAGGTTAAAATAGAGATGACCTAAAAGAATTTTACTAGCTCTTATATGTGTCATCTACAGACTCCTACACATCACAGGAAGGAAATGGGACCCCAAGGATACAGTCTGTTATAATTGGCCACCTCATGCTGTGTCACCTTTGTCGTGGTATAATGATGTAAACTCTTGTTTATACAGCAACTTTGCATCATTCATTCTTTATATGTTGTATTGCACTGGACTCTATCTTACACTAAATATTTATCAAAGTTATTTCGCCCTTGGCTTTCTCATTGACAACATCTGCAAAAATCCTGGCAAGTGTTTATGTTGAAACCAGAGTTTACGTAAACAATTGTACAGAGTAGAGAGAAGTGCTGTGGGCAGTTGTCATCTTCAGCTCTCTTTAATTTCCCCTGACATCTTTAATGACCCTACCTGCAGATCAGAATACTAAAAGAAGCCCTGGTAGCATAGTTGCTACATGTACTTGCTATGAAGTGGTGAATTTCCTATTGTTGAGTATGTATATGTACATACATATACATACATGCATTCATACATACATATATCAGCTAAGTTTCTTTGGACCAAACTGTCTAATTAAAGCAAAGTAAATTACGTGTCTGTGTGGAGGAGGGCGTATGAATGTTTATGGCTTGCCTTTTAATTCATATTTTTTGTTTTGATATTTTTTATCTTCATACAATATATCTTCATCATATTATTTTCTATATGCTCTCAGAGCCTCCCACCTTCGGACAACGCCCCCAACTTTATGTTCTTTCTCTCTAAAGGGAATAAAAAGCCTAAAAGACAAGCAAACAAAAGAGAAAACAAAACAAAAATCAAAAAGACAAAACTACCAAACAATAACAAAAATCACATAATAAAAACATCGAGTGTGTTTTGTGTTGGTCAATTACTCTTATCTTAAAGATGACAAGGTTTGCACAAATGGGTGATATACCCAATATCAGGACATTTGTAGAAAAGCAATTTTCCCTCTCTTAGCAGGCTATCAAATACGAATAGCTCTTTGGTTAGGGATGGGACTTTGTGCCCACTTCCCCTTCTCCATGATGGGATTTTTCCTGGTTTGAATTTTAGTGTGTCTTGAGGATGCTGCCAGTCTCTGCAAGTTCATGCGTGCATCAGCCTTGCTGTGTCTGAAAGACAATGAATTCCAGTCTATTTTCCACTTTCTCTTCTATCAGATTCAGGATATCTGGTCTTATGTTGAAGTCCTTGATCCATTTGGAGATGAGTTTTGTACAGGATGATATAGATCTATTTTTAGTCATTAGCATGCAGCTAACCACCATTAGTTAAAGATTCTCTTTTCTCCTGCATGTATTTTGACTTCTTTGTTAAAAACCAGGAGTCTGTAGGTGTGCACAACTATGCCCAGGGCTTTAATTCCATTTCATTGATCAAAATGTCTGTTTCCATGCAAATACCACACTGGTTTTTTTTCCGTTTATTTATTTATTAAAGATTTCTGTCTCTTCCCCACCACCTCCTCCCATTTCCCTCCCCCTCCCCCAGTCAAGTTCCCCTCCCTTGTCAGCCCATAGAGCTATCAGGATTCCCTGCCCAGTGGGAATACCACGCTGTTTTTATTGGTTTTTTTTTTTATATATATAATTTGAGATCTGAGATGGTGACACCTCCAGTAGTTCTTGTACTACTCAGGTAAAATATGCAATTGGATGGCTAATCTTGATTGCATACTTGACTACATCTGGAATTAACTAAAACTGCAGCAACTGGGCATAGCTGTGAGGGATTTTTTTTGGTTGGATCATTTGTGGCCAGAAGACTCATCGTAAATCTGGCCACACCTTCTGGTGGCAGCCCACGTAAAGGATATGACAGACGTGAACGTTTGCTTTTTGCGTGCTTGACATAACTTTCACCAACAAGCTCACCTACCTTGAGTCATTTCTTCTCAGTGTTAGAACCTGCTTCTTCAGGATTCCAGTGTGAACTGGGAACTCCCACAGTCACTTGGAACTACTGAGGCATCCAGTCTCATGGACCAAACCACTACCAGATTCTTGGACTTTCTATCAGAAGACAGTTATTATTGTAATACTTGGAAGATGATCTATAAGCTACTTTTAAAAATCCCCTTTATATATAAATATAATATACTTCAATATATATTTAATATGTATAATATAATAGATATATTAAAAGAATTTTCATTTAATATATTTTAATACTTATTAATTTATTAAATAGTATATAAATTGTTTATGCATTAACTGATGTTGATATATTTATGTGTATTAATATACATTAACTATATTAATAAGCATATATTTTAATATAATAGTTACATATATGTTTATTCATTCTATCAATCTGGTACTGTTGAGAACCCCGACTTATACACCTACCATGACTTCTTCAGGGTTAATATGTGATTTTAGATGTAGTATTGTTTCTTTTATTAAGTTGGTGACCCTTGTATTTGGTACATAAATGTTTAGAAGTGTAATATTCTCTTGGTATATTTTTCCTTTAATGAGTATACGGTATCCTTCCTTAACTTTACTGATTAGATTGAGTTTGGAGTCTGGTTTGTCAGACATCAAAATAGCTACTACATCTGGTAGCTTCTTGATTAGATTTGCTTACAGCACCTTCTTCCATCCTTTTACTCTAAGGAGTTCTCTGAGCTTGCTTGATGGCGAGGTGTGTTTCTTGGATGCAGCAGACAGAAAGGTTCTATTTTCTAAATGCCAGTTTTTGTCTTTTTATTGGGGGATTAAGACCATTAATGTTGAAGATTATTATTTAGCCGTGTTTATTAATTCCCATTATCTTGTCGTTGATGCGCCTTTGTTTCTTCTTTTGATGAACTATTCTGTAACTATTTATTCCTCGTGTCCTCTTTGGTGTAGTTAGCCTTGTCTTGAAACTAAAATTTTCTTATTATTGCTTTTTGTAAAGCTGAAATAGTGGAGAGAAATTGCTTAAACTTCTTTTCATCATTTTTTTCTCTGCCTTCGATTGATCGTTTTGCTGGGTATATGAATCTGGGCTGGCATTTGTGGTCTTCCAGGCCTTGTAAAACATCTGTACAGGCCCTCCTGATTTTCAAGCTGCGCACCTTGGAAACTAGACATTTGTTATGCACTTATATAATATAGCCACAAGATAGACATTCGTATTGTAAAAGTTATAAACTGACCAGTAAGGTAGCCAAACCTAGGAAGGTAAGTTCTATCAGTTCTTAATGCTCAGGAATGCTCGTCTCTGCACAGATGCTCCGACTTTCATCATCCCCATGGTACTACAGTCTGGGAGCCCCACACCCTCAGCTCTGCATCGCAGTAAAATCCCTGCGGATGAGAAGCCTGGCCCTGGAACATCAGGCACAATTTAGCCAGGGTTTTTGCCACTTCTTTACAAAGAGTTCATTCCCTTGATTTTTCTATTTGTTTTCTACCTAATTTAATTCCTCTCTGAACTCTCAGAGTGATTATTATTAATGTCCATATTTCTACCAACATTCTTTTTATGATGTTTTCCCTGAATGTGTTGGTCTGCTTAGTTTCTTGTTAACTTGACACGAGCTAGGTTGGTCTGAGAAGAGGAAACTCAATTAAGAAAAATACCTCCACCTCAGGTGGTCTGTAGGCCATTTCCTTGATTAATGATTGATGTGGGAGGGTCCAGCCTACTGGGAGTGGTGCCACTCCTGGTTAGGGAGCCAGGGGTTGTACAAGAGAAGCAGGCTGAGAGAGCCGGGAGGAGCAAGCCAGTTGGCAGGGTTCTTTCTTAGCTTCTGCTTCAGTTTCAGGTCACAAGAAAAGACTGGTATATGTGCCTGTCTCCTCTTAGACACACACCAGCCTTATGGCGCTGGAGCCTACTCTGGGGCCTCATGCAGGTGTTATCTCCTGCAAAACCATAGTTCCAATATGCAAGGGACACTGGGGCTTCAGTGTATGAATTTGGTGGAGACACAGTTTAGTTTGGATCCGAACCCAAGCAATTAGAATAAGAGGTTTGCTTAAGCACACACTGAGATGAAGGATGGGCCGGAATGACTAGAGTAGCCGCCTGAACTTAAAGGAACCAACCTTTAAGAAGACAGGTCTTCCTATTTTGCTTCAGAAAACAAATGTCCAAACAGCCTAGATGAGATGGTTTCCTATTTCCTTCTAAGTGTTCCTGAATGTGGAAAGTCTACAATCACATTAAACAACCTCCTAATGGGAAGAACTGAGTGATACTGGGCTTAACTTTGCTCCTTTTGATCCATATGAATCATTAAAACTGATCAACACATTACACATATATATTCTATTAAAAATAATGTCGCTTAGTTCACACAGTGAAAAATTACTCCTCCTAGACATTCATGACCCTGTCCTAAAGACAGCAAGGCCATAGCGGGGGGATAAGAATAGGTCCTAGGTCATGTGTGACCCAGAGGACTGGGTCATCAAATCACTGCCTCTGCCTTAGTGGAAACTGCGTCAGACTGGAAATCAGAAGGCCTGGGCTTTGGTCTCACCTTGCCCCTAGTTCATCACATATGTCCCTTTGCTCCATGTCTCATGTCTGACTATGGATCAGAAGACAGAGGTGACAAGAATAAGTGTCGTATGTAGGATGCAAAGTCTCCGAATCACTTCCGTTCCTCTTAAACTTCTAAGGACCCGCAATTGTCAACTTAATGTATCTCTTCAAAACTGCGCAAATGCCATCTGACAGACTCCATCTCCCGGCATGCCAATTATCATTGTGTTTCATTTTTCCACATAATGCAACACTCCAAATTGGAAGTGTGTTTTAATAAAGCTTTGGCAAATGCTGGGTATAGCAAAAGACTTATTCCTGGCTCTGGGTATTATTCTGCTTTTAGGCTTTCTCAATATCACGTCTCTCTTCCCACAATGGAAGTTTGGCCGAGGACTTCATAACCCAAAATAATGTTGAACATGATACGCCATAAAAGGTTGAAGACGCCAGTGGAGGCTCATAAGGTTCATAGCTGATCCAAAACTAAAAATATTTCCTTTCACGTGGAACATATTCCCTGCACAAGCAACAATAAATATCTGGTCCTTTTGTCTCCTATGAAGAAAAATTTTCACCTAAGAAGAATTAGATACATCAGTGCATTAAGAGGAAACTATGAAACCATGGCATAAATTATGGGGCCTGATGGTAATCTTAAAGTTTTTTCACCCACTCGCTTCTGTTTCGGGGCCAACTCGAGTCAAGAGGCCTGTCACTTTGTGTGTGACCTTTCAAAGGGACTTATGCATTCCTGCATGGATGACGGGGCACCTTGAACCTATAGTGTCTTGAAACTTGATTCCACAAGTTCGCATAGGAAATAATGCTATCTTTTAAGGTAGGGATTGTGTTTACTTAAAAATAGCAGCTCCCCATTTAAAAGCAACCCAGATGATGTAATTGCCATATATTACCCTGCAATTTAAAGAGATCAGATTCAGGTCTCAAATTCTCAGACACTGTGGTAAGGGAGACACCAAGAAGGCCACTGAAATGATAAACTCGCTCTCCCGGCGAGAGAATTTGTTCAACTTGCTTTCCGCACCTTTTGTTGGTGGGTTTTATCCTCCAGAACCAAAAATATCTGCCTGCTTCTCAAAGGCTGGGCGGGGTGAAGGAAACCCAAACTCTCTGGAAGTGGCAAGGAACCGAGGTATCAGTGTGACCGAGTCATTCATTTTGAGGAGTGACAGGCATTGTTCTCCGCACATCAGGTGCACGCTGGGACAGCTAGGTGAACAAGGAGAGGATTCAGGGCTGAGTGCTTGAAGTCATGGTGACATGCGCTGAGTCACAGCACAACAGCAGACAACACAAACTGGGTAAGAAAACCAAGTGACACAGACAGGCGACAAGAGTCCCCAGAAGCTTGACAGGGGAAGCTCACGCTGCCTTATTTTTATCCTCTGGAAACAGAATTCCTCACAGGGACTCTACATTCCTCAGGCTCAAACACGATTAAACACCATACCTTTTACTATTCCAAGCAGAGGAATACATAAATAATCGCTTTCCAGTTGCCACCCCTCAGGCTGGAATCACAACCAAGTGTTTTCTGGCCTTCAGTCTACTTTGACCAGACTCCACATGAGAGGGGAAAGAAGAGAAAAGAAAAAAACAAGAAGAAGCTGTCTAGCTAGATAACCTGAGGCTGGATGGAGAGGAGTGGTACTAAGGGTGTTTTGTTTTCAGAGACAAGGTTTCTCCGTGTAGCCCTGGTTGTCCTGGAACTAGCTCTGCAGACCAGACTAGAATCAAATTCAGAGACTCCCACCTCGCCCCCACCCTGCTTCTGCCTCCGCAGTGCTGGTATTTAAGGTGTGGGCTACCACACCCAACAAACTTAAAAAATGTAAAAGGACTTGGTTGAAATACCATGCAGTAGATCAAATAGCAGTTCCCTAAAGGAATCAGTTGCAGATGCCTAAGACCTATAATGTCACCTTTTGTGGAAATCCTGTGTCTGTGGAGGTGATTAAGTTAAGGGCCTTGAAGTGGAAAGATTTTTTCTGGATTAGCTAAGACTGCTTGCTAAACGACTTCACCTGTGTCTTCATGCGAGGGGTCTTGAGTCCACTCCTGGCAGAGAGGAAACATGATGGCAGGGAGATGGGAGAATTTGAAGACTCTAGCTTTGAAAGCTGTTGAGCTGGCAGGTGTGCTTAAGTCTGGGGTCCCAGCACTTGGGAGTGGGATGAGGAATAAGGACCCTAGCTGAAGCCTGGACCACGGAGCAAGCCAAGATCAGTCCAGGCTATTAGGTCTAGCCCAATACTGTCCACAAAGGAAGGAGGAAGGAAGGAAGGGAGGGACAAAGGGAAGAGGGGAAGAAGAAAAGGAAAGCAAAGAGGAAGGGAGGAAGGCAGGGAGGGAAAAGCAGAGTTCTGTAGGCCCAGAAGAGGCAGGGAACTCACTGGTCCTGACAGTTTCTAGGGTGTTGTAGTTCTGGCAATATCCTGATTTGGGCCTGTTCTAGTGAGTTCAGATCGTCAGGCTTGTAGAACAATGGGGAAAGAAACTTCTGCTGTTTAAAGACAGCAATTTGTGATCATTTGTTATAGCGTCCCAGAAATTAATAGCGTCTCATTAATTGATTGTAATAAAAGTGCCCTTTAGGGTCATTACTCTAGAAACGCGAGAATAGGCCAGATCTTGGAACACAGCTGCCAGCTGTGTGATTTGTGATAAAGGTCTAGCGACCCATCAACACTGTGAGGTGGCATTGTCATCTACAAAGTCTACACTCCAGAGCCATGCAATCAAAGCTGGGGGCAGGAGAGAGGCAGGGTCACCCTCTCTCTCCAGAAGTCCAGCCCCAGATGAGCGGGGCTGCTCCAGTAACTTTGCATCTACACTTAGGTAAGTCACTCTGGTTAAACTTGGTGGGTCACACACTAAAGGAAGAAAGGAAAAGGGGGTGCTTTGCTGAGAAAAAGGGTGCCAGCAGGAGAGGCAGAGACGTGGTGGGGGGATGGGGCTGGAAATGCCTGAAACTCATTATGTAAGTGTATGAAAATGTCAAAGTGAAAAGAAAAACAAGTTATGTTTTTAAAATATTGTAGAGAAGGCTTTGTCTCCTTTGTAATCCACTATTGCTAATATTCGTGTTTTTATTTGTGGTGCTGTACATGGAAGCATCATTTTGATTTATTACGTTCTTTGCCCATTGCAAAGTGCTGTTATTAATAAACGATAACTATATTGCCTAAACACAAAAACGATCTTACAATATTTTAAGTACGTTTATAATTTTTAAAGTTTTTATAATAATGAATTTGAGTGTGAGAAAGCGTCTGTATGTGAGCGTATGTGTTGTGTGTGTTCATGTATGGACACGCGTGTGTCACAGCTCATGTGTACTGAAGGACAGAGCGCATTTCTTCATCCAACGTATGGATTCTGGAGTTTGGGTTCATGTTGTCAGACTTGCAGCAAGCGCCTTTGTCCACTGAGCCATCCCTTAAGCTGCTGCTGCGGAGCTGTAGTCGGAGCTATTGCTACAGGGGCTGCAACCAACCCAGAGGTCTGTAGGTGGAACCCGGATATAAGAGAAAGGGATCTATGTATGGGGGGTGGGGATAATTCTATTTAAGAAAAGAGTCCAGCCAGGCGGTGGGGGCGCACGCCTTTAATCCCAGCACTTGGGAGGCAGGCGGATCTCTGTGAATTCAAGGCCAGCCTGGTCTACAAGAGCTAGTTCCAGGACGGGCACCAAAAACTACAGAGAAACCCTGCCTAGAAAATCCACCCCCAGCAAAAAAAAAAAAAAAAAAAGGAAGTAAAGAGTCCAAGAGCCACTTTGAATAGACATTGAAGGAATCCTTAACTGAATACCCTCAGGTTTGTAGACAACACAGCTGAAGAACGATAGTCTTTTTAGCAGACAATGAGGGCTATCTACATACAAAAGTGAACTTGGAGCCCTACCCTAGATAAAACTCAGTTCCAAAGAGATTGCAGATTTTAACATGAAAGGCAAAACGATAAAACTCTGGGAGCAAACTTTCAGAAGACTCGCCAAGACCTTAAAGTCCATGATGCTTCCTGTAGCGGGTCAAAGAAGGTGGTACTCACACAAGAAAAATGTTTATGTAAGGACATGGGGGAAAATCAAGACTGGCAGAACACACAGAGCGGAGGACTCAGACCCTGAATCTGCACAGAATTCCTGTCACCAAGGAGAAGAGCAGGAGACCCGTTCCACCCCCCATGAAGCAGTTCAAACAGCAACAGCAGCAGAAGAAATGTGTTAGTCTTTATTGCGCATCATCGAGAGCAGATTTATACTAAGGAGACAGTAACACACAGTGACAGAATGGCTAAAGAAAGATCAAGATATTCGTGTCCATCTGAGGACAGAAACAATCTTGATTTCCATACATTCCTGATGAAGAAGGTTATCAGCTAGCAGACCTGCTGTAGAAAATGCCAGGATTTGCCAGCGGCTGCTATTGCTATGTATATGGACAGCTTATGACCTAGTGTTTCACTCCTGAAATCAAAGAGAGGGTCTATATGTTTCCTACCCATGCTCACACTCAGGGCGGCTCTAACCGCAAGGGCCACAAACTGGCTAGAGATAGATTGGGGTATAGCCATGCAATGGAATATTACACACCCGTGGTAATAAGTGAGCGATCATTAATCTACACATTATATTTTATTTTATATCTTGCAGCACTGCCTTTTTTGTTTGAGCGTACATTTTATTTTTTTAACCACAAATTTAACTAAAAACAAAACCCTCTCCTCTCTTGTCTATCAGGACCCACCCAGGGCAGCTGGAGCCTTGATAGGTGGGGCCAATCAGCAGATCACACCCTCTGCTTTCGGTAATAGACTCTGTTCGGCTGGGAATTTGCTCTTCAGCTGTCGTTCTACTGGGAATGTGAGGTTGGGAATGAGCCTAATATTTGCAATAGAACATTTCAACTGAAAAGAATGGCCTTTCTCGAAATGCCCGGATAACGCCAGAAGACTGAGTAGTTGCTATGCTACAGAAGGAAATAGCGTGAAAGAGCGTGAGAGCTAAGGAGGCCCATGCTTGCTCTATTGTTGTGCCTGTGAGTGCAATGTGCAGATTCATGCTCGCTGATTTGATAGGTGTGACATGTGACATTACTTTCTTTAAAAGCTCCAAGTTCTATTTTAAAACAAACAAGAACCAGATACTTGTATGGAAGAACACACATAAGCATCCCTCCGTACCAAGACTCCGCGTATTCGAAGAACATTATTGCCCTTTCTGAGGACTCAGCAAACCTCACAAACACGTTTTAGACCTGAGTGCTGACTTTCCTGTGTCCCCCCTGCTGACTTGCAGTTTCTCATAATTCTCCCCGAAGTCACACAACGTTTGGCATTTCGGTATTTCAGCACGTTTCTGTTCCCCAGTGGGGGAAAGAAAGGAAACGTGACTGGGAGACTGAGCACCTCGGAAGCAGCCCTGCAAGCAGCTTCTACTCTCCCCTCTTGTCTGCCTGGACCCACCCAGAGCACCTATTTTTGGACCACTGTGCCTTGATATGTGGAAAGCCAACCAGCAGCCCACCTCCTCCTCTTTCTGTAATAGATCCTGGTCAGTTAGGAATTTGCTTTTCAAGTGTCCCACTGGGAATGTGAGGTTGGGAAAGAGCCTGATGTTTGCAACAGAACATTTAAACTAAAAAGAATGACCAGCTAGTTTGAAACCAAAACTGAGAATAAGAAATGAGCTTTAAAATTCTCACCTTCAAATCACTGGACCAAGCTATGTTCCTTTTTTTTTTTTTTTTTTTTTTTTTGGATTTTCAAGACAGGGTTTCTCCGTAGCTTTTGGTTCCTGTCCTGGAACTAGCTCTTGTAGACCAGGTTGGCCTCGAACTCACAGAGATCTGCCTGCCTCTGCCTCCCGAGTGCTGGGATGAAAGGCATGCGCCACCACCGCCCGGCCCAAGCTATGTTTCTAAAGCATAAGAAATATCACACACACACACACACACACACACACCATCGATTACATATCCATTAAAACAATGCTGTGCCCAATTCCGTACAGATCTATAACCTGTGTCTAAAAGTGGTTCCTAGGAACTCCTTAGCTGTGCAAAACCCAGGACCTCCCTAAACCTGAATCAAGAGCCCCAAGACTGAGAATAGCAGATGCTCACCAACCAGGTCACCAGATAATCAAGTAGCATGCTAATTTTGAGAACCACTGCTATAAACAAATGTTCTTTACAAAGAGTTATGAAATAACCAGTGCCCTGCACTGAGGGGATGCATTATCCACGTGTGAGAATGCAGGCGATAGACAACGTACCTGCTTTATCTTCCTGTTTCATCTCCTCATGGATTAGAAACAGCACACGCCTGGCCACGCCTTCCTACCCAGAGCGCAAATGTGCGTGAACAGTGGGGGAGAGTGGATGTGTGAGTAGATGGACACATGAATGAGTGTGGGGGTGACTGTACTTATATGTATACGAGTGTGTAAGGGGTTCCATGCACCGAAGGTGTGTGAGAACACGTGTGAATGAAAGTGCGTGGCTGCTGAGTGCGTGTTTTATGTGAGTGTGTGTATGAGGATGTGTGTAAGTGGGAGCATACATAAGTTTGTGGATGAGCATGCATGTGAGTGTGGGGGGATGTGCCCATGTGCGGTATGTGAGAATGAGTGTGCCTGTGTATGAGTCATTGTGATTACGAGTGTGCTAGTGAGTGTGTGTGTGACTTAATATATACATGCAATCATGAGTGTGTCTGAGTGGGACTGAGTTTGTGTGTGAGTAGGTGTGTTAGTGTATGCATGCGTGTGAATATATGTGAATGTTTGTGATTGCACAGGTATTTGTGTGCAAATGTGTGTGAATGGATATGGGTGTGTGAGTGTATGTGACTGAGTATATGAAGGTGTATAAGGGTATGAGTGTGTGAGAATAGTGAATTTGTGGGCGGTGTTGGTGTGTGAATTGCGAGTATATGATTTTTTTGTGAGAGTGTGTTCGGATGTCAATATGAGGGTGTGCGTATGTGTGTGTGAATGCAATGGCGCGAGTGTAAATTTGTGTGTATGTGAGTATGAGAATGTGTGTTGGTGTGTCAGTGAACGTGGGAAACTGTGTGTGTAAGAGTTCATGTATGTCTAATTGTGTTAGAGTGCACGGAGTATGGAGTGTGTGTGTCATTGTATGTGTGCGTCTATGTGTATGTAAGAGAAACTGTGTGTGTGTATGTGCACACGTGTCTGTGTGTGTGTCCTGTATTAGTCAAGCTGGGCCACAGGAGCCTGATTCTGCACATACTGCTGTTGCTAAAATTCCTTCCCAAGGGGAGACTTAAGCAACATCTATCCCTTCTCCTCCTAAGATCTCAAGGACAAACAGAGGCTCATTTCTGCTAAAGCTTACTCTGGGGGACCTATTCCTTTATTGGGCTTCCTTACAGAGTTAGGTGAGGGCACTCACAGAGGTAGACCAACAGGCCATGCACGAGAGGCCTTTTCCTAACATGGATGAGGACTTGTCACAGCCACATAGATGGAGCCCCCTTCCCCTAGTCCTCTCTTGGCTATACTAGCCCCTCCCCCAGACTACTTTCAATTAAGGCCAATGTATATACAACAGGTGGTAGTCAACATCTGGATACAAGGTGAGTGTCTCAGGACCCTCCACACAGGGTTTAAACAATCTTTTTGCAAGAAGGCACAGCCGAGCATCCGCAAGATGACAGCTTCTTTGCCCAGTGGACAACCACACACAGCGCTGTGTTTCCCGGCAACCTGTAATTATTCTGTGCCGTCTGGAAGTTTCATTTTCTGAAAACTCTGCCCGTCACTTACAGACTTGTGAGAGCACCCAAAATACATTCACAACCAATAAATGGTACTGGTAATCTCAAGCCAGTAGGTGAAGGCTTAAAGCTTAATTTCATTGGCTTTTGTTCTTGTTGTTTGTTTGTTTGTTTTTCCTCTCCAAGAGAAATTATGAGTGCTAGAGAAGCTTCTTGGATGAGGTCTGGGAATGGCTCAGCAGAATGCATTCAAGAAGATCCCAGGGCAAAACGCTCACCACTCAAGTTTGAATCGAAGCATTCACCAAGCAACCATGTAGAGGATCCACTGAGGAACTGTGTACACGATCCACGGAGCAACTGTGTACATGATCCACTGAGGAACTGTGTACATGATCCACGGAGCAACTGTGTACATGATCCACTGAGGAGCTGTGTACAGGATCCACTGAGGAGCTGTGTACATGATCCACTGAGGAACTGTGTACAGGATCCACTGAGGAGCTGTGTACAGGATCCACTGAGGAGCTGTGTACAGGATCCATGGAGCATCTGTGTACAGGATCCACTGAGGAGCTGTGTACAGAATCCACTGAGGAGCTGTGTACAGGATCCACGGAGCAACTGTGTACAGGATCCACTGAGGAGCTGTGTACAGGATCCACTGAGGAGCTGTGTACAGGATCCACGGAGCAACTGTGTACAGGATCCACTGAGGAGCTGTGTACAGGATCCACTGAGGAGCTGTGTACAGGATCCACGGAGCAACTGTGTACAGGATCCACTGAGGAGCTGTGGACCTGATGCACTATGCTCCACACAGATTGCAGCATGTGGCCTCTGGGGAGGACATCCTTACTGCTTAAGATAGAATCCACCCTCCTAACAGGAAGACATCTAGGGTACAGGACACGAAGGAAACTGGGATTAACAAGTGGTAGGGGAAGAAACGTAGAGAAATGGAGGGAAATGGAGACACTGGGATTTAATTAGTTCAAGCCAAACTTTAGGAGGGTCCAAGATTTTGAATTTGCATAACAAAACCTTAAAACTGACACAATCTCTTTGTTCTCTCCCCTCATTTTCTCTCTTTGCCCTTCTTTCCCCCCTTCTACTGAAGTGCCATTTACGGCTGTGTAGTGTCCCACTTAAAATGTGTAATTCAATGGCTTTAGTGTGTTCCCAGAGGGGCATATCCACTGTAAGAAGTCTTAAATATTTGCATTATCACAATTTAATAAAAGCTGTAGCTATTGCCCACCAGTCCCTGCTCCCTTCCCATTGCCTCCAACACTAAAGAAACAGGGACCTGCGTTCAGCCTCAAGAGATTTCCACTTTGGAGTTTCATATTAAAAAACTCATGTAGCATATGCTCCTTTGCCACTGACTTATTTCACTTAACCAGGTTTTTAAGGCTCATCCTTATCATAGTGTATGATAGCTGTTAATCCCTTGTATAGGACATTTTATGTATCCATTCCTAAGAGGGCAGAAATTGGAGTTGCTTCAACTTTGATCCATTATGAAAAGAAATGACAATGCTTCTTTGGTAGGTTTATATTGTTTATGTCTTATTATATTAGAGATTGACACCCAGAGTGTTATGGATGCTAACTCTATTATGAGCTACACACACACACACACACACACACACACACACACACGCGCGCGCGCGCGCGTGTGCGTCTGAAATGGCTTTGTCTAAGTGGTGGGAACATAACTATCACCACCTGTGTTCATTCCAGGGGCAGAAGCTACAGGTTTTAGACGGAGAGAAGATAGATCCCGCAGTTTGAACTTGTGTGTCTTCCTCAGCCCTGAATGTTGAAAGTTTGATCCCCAAGTGTTAGTATTGGGTGTTGGGAAAGCCGAAGAGGTGGAGCCTAGTTAGGTCACTGAATTCCTGCCTTCAAAGGGGACAGCAGGATTCTAATTTCTTTTTCCCTCTCCTTTTATTTCCAATGGGTGAATAGCTCACTTCAGTGTGTGCTCTGTGTCGTATGCTATCTCAGATGAGACCGATGGATCACTGACTGAGAGTCTCCTAATGGGTGGGCCCAAGTAAGTATTTCCTCTTGTAGGTTGATTATGTCAGACATATTGTTATAGTAACAGAAAGCTGGGGAACCAGGCAATTCCCAACAAACACACAGGGTAGGAGAGATGAAGGGGTCTAAGGAGATGGCCACTCCTCTTTAGATCCCCGCTAAAATACAGCACAGACATGGATGCAGTAACCATCTCTGCTGTTTTTGTCTAGTACAGCTCTTTCCATTGTCTCCTGTGGACCACGGACATATGGAATTAACAAATTACTAGCTCTACAGTCCTCCAGAGAAAGCTCTGGAACCTTCCACGGCAGAGTACTAATGTGAGGCAGGTTCTGATTTAAAGACGGAAGGGCTCACAAGAAAAGAGGAGCTCAACAGTTGCTTGTTACTCAACAGACATGGGCCGGGAGCTAGCTGGGTAGCATGTATGATCACGATCCACAGAACGTGAGAATGCACAGTGTCCCTAGCCGATCTTTGCCTTCTTACTCTTCCTTCAGCATCACTAACTTGGGGTGGGCTGTGAGTGGACAGGCTTGCTATCCTGTGCCTCAGGGTTGCAAACCAATGGATTTGTTCCACTGTCAATCATCTACTCTGTGTCATCAAAATGCAGCAAGCCCTTCCAGGCTAGGATCTGAACCAAGGGCAGAGAACAAAAGAACTCTCATATCTGGAACCAATCCATTCTAGAGAACCATGCAAAGGTTATCAGGTATGAAGAGTTCTCTTTTGCTCTCAACAGAGGTAAAGGACGAATCCTCTCCTTCCTAAGCCTCGCTCTGTTCTGCAGCTCTCACCTTTACATGAGGATACATCACTGTCCCCACTATCATTGCCCTGAGAAGTCGTTCCCTTTAAGATCCCATTAATTTCAAATGAACTCCTTACAAAGCTGAGGCTTACAGAAGTTGGCGAATATGATGGAGAATAGCGTGAAAATATATGTGCCAGAAAAGCATTACCTCTGAAGCTCGTCGTGACTGTACTGCTGCTGCTGACTGTGGAACTCTGGGAAAGCATATTGACTTGTAGCCTTTCCCTTTCTCATAATAAAATATAATAATAATAATAGTGAATAATAGCCATCTCTTAGGCTTCTGCTCAGGGTTAAATAAGATTGTTCACTTGACAAATATATAGCCAATCTATTGGGTGTCGGGCAGTGTTTTAGATACAACAGGGATGAACGTACGCATTGCGGGGCTTGCATCCCAGTAGAGAAAGATAGACATGAGGAATTGAGTAAGTAGAAGATATAGGAACACTGCATGATGAGATAATTTACGTGCCTTAGTCCACATAGCTCTGGGTCGGTACATTCAATTCTAGAAATTCTGAAAGCTGGGAAGTTCAGAATCCAGGTTGGTTCCATCTAGAAAGGGTCCATGCACTATACCATCACGTGACATGCAGACTAACAAGCGGAGAACCAATGCTGTGACCTCACATGTGAGAAGAGAAGACAGTGAGTCCTCCCCCCAACAAGCCCTTTTGACAGGCGTGTGAATCCACCTAAGAGGGCAGCTACTTCATACCCAAACCCCATGGAACTCCCCCCTCCCAACTTGCTGTTTAGGGTACTGTTTCCAGAACATTCAGAGAATAGATGTTCATAGTCATACCAACAAATGGTAAAAAAGAATGATCTTATTATGATCTGAAAGTTAATTGCAGTTTGTACCCATTGCTTAAGAAAGTACTTTTGGTCAAAACCTACTCATAGGTGTAAATATATCCTAAAATTATAATAATGAAAATAATGGGCTTTGGACATCCGTTGACTCTTTCGGCTGAGAAACGGATTTCACAGTATAGTTTATGTCGGAAGGAAAAGGCCAGGTTCCCATTATGCAGTCAAAATGTTCTGGAGAATGAAGAGGTGGAGGTGAGGGTGCTGATGTAAGACTCATCTGGGACCCTGTGGCAGGTAGGCAGGGGCAGGGCTAGAGTCAGAGAAGACAGACAGGAGAGATGTGGACTGGCCCTATCCAGGGTACTAGATGAACTCGTCCCCTATGAAAACGAACACATGGTTTCAGGAGAAAGAATGCCTGACATGGTCTAGATTCTCCATCTGAGCATTGTGATGAGCTTGTTCGTCTCAAACTGTTTGGCATTTTATTTTGGTTTTTAATATTTAATTCTTTTGGATCATTGGCTATGTGAGTCCATCAATGTATTGTAGCAGGTAGGCATGACAACCAAGTTTTGTTTGTGGAAGAATCATGTTTTTTACACTCTCTGCAACAGCAGCAGACTCTGCCAGAGCTCTGAACTGCTTGCTTTCTGGAAGAAAGAAACCATTGTTGGGGAAGCGTGAATTAGTTTTCAAAATAACTTTCAACCTTTAAAACACAAAGATAGATGCTTCATAGGAATCAGAAGCAAACCAGGCAATCTGAGCTCACTTCAAAACTAGAGAAAAAGGCAGCCACAGATATCAGCCACAGTTTGGTCCCTAGTGATGCTGAAGCTTAGGTGACACCAGCCAACATGGAGTTGGCTGAACTTTAAAAGTATCCAAACGCCAGGAAAGCGATTCCACAATTGTCATAAAAATCAGGCCTGTTTGGCTCTATGATATAGTCTGGAAGATAAACAGGGAGGCTTTCGTTGGGTCCAGGTTTGCCTGGGAATTCCTCTTCTAAGGGGCACATCCAGGGCTTTCAAGATTTAGAGTCATATAGAGCTAAGTGTGACAGCCCTGCCAGGAGGCACCTGAGGTCCCAGCCTGACCTGACCTGTAGCAGCATCTTGTTCTTGTCCTCGCCTTGCCATGTTCTTCATGTGGATGATGTAGCAAGTCCTCTTACTCTTGTCTCAGGCCTGGGACCACTCAAGACTCAGTGGCTACTGCTTGCACACACCCTTTCTTCTCAGCCTAGGTGATGCTCTCCTCACCACGGTCCTCTGTGAGCCCTCACTGGAGAGCACCCTGCAGGAACATGGGCCTGGCTCCTTGGTCCTTCAAGCTCTCTTACTCATGGTAATTTACTACATCACACACTAGGTGTGGGGGCAGTGGAGGGGCTGTTGTCACCAGGTACAGCTCCTTGGTCTTCAGCAGGTGGACTTGGGTTTCTTTAGCCTGGTGCTGGGACTCCTTGGCTTCGGTTTTCTAGTGCTTCTATGCCTCCTCTGGTTCTTTATCTCTCCAGCTTCTCCTGGGTCAGCAGGGTGGCCATGTGGCCAGCCTCCAAGCAGTCAGCCTCCTCCTGGACTCACCTTCTCTCCTCCTGAAGCTGGAGGGTGTTCTCATCCCAGAGAGCTCTTCCTCAGTCCTCCCGGTCGCGTGCTCATGGTCCTTCAGCTGCAGGCCTGCCTTCTCCTCAACGTCTGCCCCTTCTCTCTCCCTCCCTCCTTCCCTCTCTCCCTCCCTCCTTCCCTCTCTCCCTCCCTCCCTCCCACCCTCTCTCTGCCCCCCACCGCAGTTTCTCTTCACTTCCGTGCCTTCCAACTGTTGCCACTCCAGATGCCTCTGCTGCTTCTCCTCCCAGGCTGGACTTTCATCAGGGGCACCTCCTCCGTGATGCCTGTCTCCTTCCGGTGCTTATGTCGCTCAAGGTTCCTCAAGCAAAGCTGCAAGATCCACAGATTATTTTCAGGCTGAGAACACAAAGTCAGACGCCTTCTTCTCAAGGGGCCTAAGGACATCCTTCTTTGTCATTGAAAGAGATGTTCCTGACTTCACTCCGAGAGAAGCTGATCTTTGGAGTCAACATATCATCTTTCTCATGAATATGTAGTCCAAGGTCATCGACTCCAAACCAAAAGTCTGTTCTTTCCATATTTTTTAAATCTCAGATAGTTGATTCTGTGCACTCACAGGTCCGGAGCAATCTTTAGGTCTCCCATAATAGCTGTCTTTGAGCATCTGGCAAGGATCTGCATGCCGTACTTGAATCCCTCCTCCCACTGGTCCTTGTTGAGTTTGAGCTGATCTATGAGGGACTCGCTTATCCAGGCCAACGTACCCATATTTGTCCATCTTCTTATTACAGCGTCTGAACCTGGTCTGCAAGGTGTGTGATCCCAGGAGTACTGCCATCTCAAGGTAGCAGAGGATCTCCTGGCAAAGACTCCCCTCCAGGGCCTGGAGAAAAACCAGCTTCGATGTTGTCCTGGATGACCTCCCGAGACATTCTCCGTGTAGAACTAAGCCAGGAATTAGAACTGGACAGGGTTCTCTTTGCTGGCCTCCTGTAAGACACCTTCTTCAAGTAGGTAGTAAATCTTTTATTCTCTACATACTGGAGGTCCAGTTCCCTCACTTCTTGAAGCCAATAGTCATTGTCATCTGATTAGAAGGTGCTTCTCAGTAGTGTTTGGTTGGATGGCACTAACTTTGCATCGTGGTTGACACCAGATGTTTATTTGCCTGAGTATTTTCAGTGGTGGCTGCATGAATCCTTGGAAACTCAACGCTACACAGCAGCTGAGCCCCGTCTGATCCTACAGGCAGAGGAAGCTTTTTCCGTTATAAGGTTTTATCAGACTTACAAGGTTGGTAGGAGTTATGTCATCTGTTTTCTGGAATAAGTAGGGCTCCTGTTCACACTCCTCTTTTGCTGCCTTTTTCCTGGTCTGCTGACATGGGACAGATCCCATCTTCCTCTTTGCTAGAGAAGATTTGATATCCTAATGACCCTGTTTTTATCCCCATTGAAACTCAGGGAAATTCTCAATATGCATCCATGCCACCATTGCAGTTTAGCTATGACTCCTAATAGTAACCACACACACACACATACACACACACTGACGTACATGCATATATACATAGATACACACACATAATTGAAAGAAACTTTATATTTGATGACATGTGGAATATTATTTTAGCTATGTAAAAATGTGCTACATTTGCTTATGCTGCAGAATATTGCTTTAACTCTGTAAATGTGTGCTACAGTTATTCTGCATTTGTTTAATGATATTAGTAAGGATGTGCTGCATTTGTTTTATCTAAGGCACTGAATTGGTCTCATGAAAAAAACAAATGGCCAATAGCTAGACAGGAGAGGGATAGGCAGGGCTGGCAGACAGTGTAAGTAGGAGGAGAAATCTAGGCTTGAGACAGAAAAATGAGAGAAGAGAAGCAGAGAAAAGAGAGGGACATGCCTGGGAGCAGGAGCCAGCCAGACATGAGAAGCAGGAAAGTAGGGTATAGAGAAAAAAAGAGAGGAGAGAGAGAGAGAGAGAGAGAGAGAGAGAGAGAGAGAGAGAGAGAGAATGGAATGGAAGGGAAGAAGGAAAGGGAAGGGAAGGGAAGGGAAGGGAAGGGAAGGGAAGGGAAGGGAAGGGAAGGGAAGGGAAGGGAAGGGAAGGGAAGGGAAGGGAAGGGAAGGGAAGGGAAGGGAAGGGAAGGGAAGGGAAGGGAAGACAGGAAAAAGGTCCCAAGGCAACATTTAAATAAAGAGAAACAGATTAAGTAATAAGAGCTAGCAAGAAATGGGCCTAAGCTAAGGCCAAACATTCATAATTAATAACAAGTCTCTGTGCCATGATTTGAAAACTGGTTGGTGGTCCAAAAGAAAAAGCCTGCTACATATAGATGATGTACATGGCTCCTCGCTAAGCCTGGTCCTGCTTGCTTATATAACATGAGCATGTGACCTCTGTCTGAAGGAAATTTTGTGGGTGCCACCCTGAAGCTATTGCAGTCAAAATTCCATTATTCAAATGGATTTTTGTTTTTGATACAATGTAGCGATGACTTTATTCCTCATCTAAGTTTCTCATTGAAGCAGAACATAAGGAGGTGTCCCCCCCTCCTCGTGTTTCTTTTTCCCCATAGTTACTATTTACTGATAAGCTTGGAGATGCAGTTTGGCTGCCCCTACACAATTTCATCTGTTAGCATCATCATGAGGCACGCCGGAAAGATCTGAAAGCTCACGCACATTTCGTAGGCTAGAAAAATATCTCACAGGCACTTTAATTTACTTTATAGGGTTTTTTTGTATTTACTTTATTGCCTTTTTTTCCAAGCCTGGCAGATGTGAGCAATGGAAGAGTCAGCTCTTCCTCTAAGTGACCGGAAGGAAGCCATCCTCCAGTCGAAGGAATGCATATTTGAATTTATGAGAGCTGAACTTGGCTGCAACAGCCGCATTCTTGTTCCACTTTGAGCTTGGCAGGCCGCGTTAATACTTGTGCTGGCTCTGCACATGAGAGCACTCTTCTATTTTTCTTTGTTAAGATCTTATAAACCTCAAGAGTATCATTTCCATTTGAGACTTTAATAAACTGTACAAAGATGGCATGAACAGCCAAGTTTTGCCCAACCTGTCAAACCAGCAAAAAAGGAGATAGTTACAGAGTGTCCGTGCTTCCTTGCCATGATATTGTAATGTCTGGACAGCCATATGGGGTAGCTTCACAGTCACACCCCACAGTAAGTTACCTTATGCCAAAGCTACCTATTCAGTCAGCTCAGCATGGAAGTCTTATTTTAGCAGAAATACTGTTTTTGAAAACATATAACCATTCGGTATAAATAGTATAAAATCCAAAGCTACTGTTTTTGCTGTATCTCACATCTTCACATCCAGAGTCTGAAGCAGTACACTGGGGGCTGACACCAACCTCTCCTTCTACCCATCACTGAACACAGTCTCAAGTTGCCACAATATAGCAGATTCAAAGTGTAACATTAGAAACAGGCAAGACCATTTTTGTAACTTTGCTCCATTTAAGAAATGATCGTTGAACATCTGGTATCTGCCAGATCCAGGCATATCTGTGGTAATAAACCAAAAACCAATGTCTTTATAGTCAAGGAGCATTGCAATGGAGGGTGGGGGAGTGTGGAGGGAAGACAGAATTCTATTGACCAGATAGTGACATAATATAAGGTTAGCTAGGAGTAAGGGATAAAGGAATGGTCCATGCCTCTAGGAATCAAAAGGCATAAGCAGATTTAGGAAATCATCTCTAAAGCCTCCCACTATAGTCAGAGCAGGGTCACCAATGCCATGACTGGGGGGAAAGCCTAATTCATCCAGAAGTCAACTGCTGTCTGCCACAGCCTGCCCTCTGCACAGACACCCATGCCTGGTGGATGCTCTACTGTCAGAACAGCTCGATGAGGCTCCAGCGTGAGCAACAAAGGCCTGTAACACGGACCAGGTGCTGAGTCTTCTCAGAAGGCAGAAAGAGGCAGTGGTTCCTTTAAAGAGAAGGCAGCAGAAAGGGTTAGAGAGAAGGATTTATGATTGTAGGGAAACCTGGAGGTGAGGTAGAACCTCTCCCTAAGAACACATGTCGTGGATGTTCCAGGTGCCAGACCTTTCCCACTCAAAAGGCAGGCTTTCTTCACAGGCTGACTAAGTGCCCTGCCCCATTGTGTGAGCTCAAATGACATAGGGGTTGGGTAAGAAGGACAGAGGCTCTTTAAGAGGGAACACCTGGCTTTCCCAGGAGGCTCTCTGAAGTCAGAAGACAGGATCTGCTAGTGGGAACAGGGTGTTCACAATTTACAGACGGAGAAATACAAACAGCAGTGAGCGAGCTCCTCTCACCGACAGTCCTGGAGGGATCCGTTGCCCACATGCATCCAGTTCACAAGCACAGAAATGAAGAACTGGAGAGGAATGGTGTCCCCTAGAGCTTGTGGTTAACTGGTGGAAAGGCTGCTTGAGCATAGGATTACCCAGTGTGCTTCACTGTAAGCGGAGCAATGTCAGAAATAACTAAATTCTCATAAACCCTACTAACAGTTTACCAAAAGGACACTTCAATGGAGTCGAAACTAAGGCTGATTGAAATATAAGAGTTCCCTTGACCCAGACTAGAAATCTTAGTAATTGTCCTCTGTCCACCTAGCATTTGCTGAGAGAGGTTTATAGAGAAAATGGGGGTGAGGGTCCACTTTAGAATATCTCCCCCCAGGTAGCACAGGCAGAAGTTCTGAAAATCACAGGGAGATTGGCAGACAGCTCACTCAGACCCCAGTTCAGTGGCTGCAGAAACACAGGAGGAGGCAGCAGCAAATCGGAGGAGACCCGCACTTATTCTGCTTGGGGGTGGAGTTATCAACTCCAAATGGGACTCTCAGTCTCCAAAACTCTGAGGCCAGTTTCCAGCAAGGACATTCACATCCCTAATCCAAGACACACTCACTGGGAAAGGAGTTTTCGTTTTCACCAGGGCTTACTGGGGAAAGACCTCGTGTCCCTGCTGACAGTCAGATGTCATGGTGGCCTGTGGGAACTGCTCCCACTGGGTCAGGTGACAGCATGCTGGTCTAAGGCTAGACTGACTTTTGATAAAGAGCCTAGAACTCGCTCCAGAAGTTCAGTAAGAGCTCTGGCAATAAGTAACTCACATTACGAAACAACTTCGTTCGTGTAAACACACCTTTCAGAGACCGGGCTTTCTCCTGAAGAACTGATAAAAGGTTTGACTACGAGGGAGGGTGGTTCACAGACGTGACCTCAGCGGCTCCGTATCTTCCCTTCTCTCTTTTCCTTCCCTTTGAGGATGTTTTTCTTTAGCCCCTGCTTTTTTCCTTTTCTACAGTTTTAACATATTTGAGGGAGTGCAGGCGCCTAGAAATAGCCTCGCTTGTTTGTTCTGTTAGTAAAATTAGCTCCTCCCTTTCTTGAAATAATCTGCTATTGTGCTTCTAATACTTAATAATGGGTGTGAACTGAAAATGTGATCCTAGCTCCCGAGAAGAGAAATTGGTCTCTCTTTACAGATCCTATCAGCACAAAAGTTCAGCCTCTGACATTCCTGTTCTTTTTCTTTTCCCTTCTCACACGCATGACCAATTCCAGAAAAGTCTTCTTTTCTTCTTTTTTCCCCTTCAGCCTTTGTTTTCTTCAAACTAAGTAACAGTGGTGCCCTGAGCCAGAGAACACAGAGGCTGGTGAGCGAGCGTTGACTTGTCTAACACCCTGCTCCTGTTCGGGCGGGCCTTAGGAAAGGGGAATCCAGGAACTGGGAGCAGATTGTGGTAATTGCCACAGTCTTTGCCTCGCTCTCTTCTGAGTGTGTGTGTGTGTGTGTGTGTGTGTGTGTTTGTGTTTGTGTTTGAGTTGCGGCCTGACCTTGCCTTGCAAGGAGGGAAACAGTGAGCTAACAGACTTTCAGCACAAATTTCCTACATTGACCTCGGCCCCCACAAAGTACATGGCAGTACAAGGCAGACTTCCAATCTCCACAGATCTGGCTGTGCTTGTGAACACACACACACACACACACACACAACCATTCCTGAAATAAAACTTCTACAGGATACAGCATCCAATTAGGACACAGATGTGAACATGGGATGTATTTTGTTTGGCACAGTGCGGTTGCCCAGGTGTGTCTTCCTGACCCCCTCTGCACACCACCACTTCAAGTAACACCACCAAGACAACCAGCACTTCCTGAGCACGGCCCTTCCAGATGCTGAGGACCACGCTGGCTACCAACGACTTAGACTTTCCGCCTTTGTAAAAGGCCACTCTTAATAGCCTTGCTAATGTATAACTTATCTGCGGAGACAGAGATAAGAAGCCCCGATCAATAGCAGCCTGTGTGGAGAACAAAAGCTTTGGCTTAATAGCGGAGGCTGAGAGCAAGTTGGATGGAACAGGGAACTGGGCTTCGGCCAAAGTCTGGAACTGTCGCTGGTGCAAAGCTAGTGATTGTGTGGTAGGTTCAGGGCGTGCAAGGGAGACCAGCAGCCCCGACTGCCGTTAAGAGAATTAGACATCCCAATTTACATTCCCTGCATAGCTCTAATAAGAATCCCAATGCTTGGTCAGAAGCCAACAAAACTTGGAATGCCAGGTTTCAAGATACAATTTTTTCCCCTGGTTCACATTATCTCTGGATTTCTAAATATGAATGCTCCTTCTTCTAACTTAGGAGAATTTAATTTTTTAAGCAACAAACTTTTGATAGAGAGCTAGGTAGGGAAAGCTCCCTTCCTATCTGGTTAAATCCAGCTGGGTGTGGGTCCTCTTCCCAATACACTGGCCACACTTGGCGTAATAGCAGTTTGCTGGGTTTAGACTGGATGCGGGTGTTCGAATCTGTGCGGTTTATTGTTGATGTCATAAAGCACTCTGGGAAAGGCAACTTAAAGGTGGATGGGCTTTTCCTGGCTTGGGGTACAGGTTACAGTCCAGCAGAAAGGTCACGGTGGCAGGTATGGGAAGCAGCTGGCTCCAGTATGCCCACAGACAGAATGGAGAAGCAATGAACGCATGCGTGTTGGTACACTCACATCACCGCTCATGCCCCAAGGGATTGTCCTGTCCACAATTAAGGTAGCGCTTGCCACACCAACTTATGTAATCATGCCAGTGCTTCCCAGCATGCCTTGAGATCTATCTCTTGGGTGGTTCTAGATTCTGACAAGGCAACAGTTAACCCTAACCATCCCATCTGTCCAGAGGTTCAGAATGACAAAACTCAGTTACTGTGTCTGCTCTGAACTCCAAAAACTCTGCTCTTCTTCCCAGAATCCTCTGTGTCTGGATGTCCTGCCTATACCTCTTGCCTAGCTACTGGTCAGTCAGCTAGTCAGCTTTTCATTCAACCAACCATAGCAACACATCGTCACACCGTGCACAAATATCCCACAACGGGGCTGTGGGCTCCATGAAGGACTGAGACCTAGTGTTACTGAATAGCAACTGGAGAAGAGCAAGTCTGCTGAGTGAGCCTGGGACACATCTTCCCCCATTCAAGTCCCGAGAATTTCACAGTCCATTTAACAAACAGTTACCTCCTATGGGAGACCGTGAACCAAAAGACTCACAGAAGCTGTATCCAGATTCCTTTCAAAAGCTTTATTACAATGAGTATTTGGGAGCAATTTATGAAGCAGCAGTAGATAACTAAAATAGACTATGTCAGGATTCAACAAGGATGTGGAAATTGAGCAAGAAGTAGCTTTTGTTTGCATTTCTGACCTACTTCTTATTAACTCCCATCCTGTGTTACTAGGAATGTCCCCTTGGAAGCACATTGACACTGCCTCCCGTGCCTGACTAGGCCTCCCTCCTGTGTGAATGTGAGCTCTTTCTTGGTTTATCTCTGTTTGGCCATGCACTAAAATGGACCAATGCCCTAGAATGGACCAACGGACCAAGACTAATGGGAGTAGATGCCTCCCAGCAGAGGCCATGAGGGATACTTCTTGAGGCTTTTATTCTTCTGTTTTTCCAAGACCTCTGTCCTCCTGCCATGGTGAGGGTTGGGAAACGGAGTTTAAACCCAGTTTCAAATAACAAGCAGACTAGTTAAGTGAGGGGTAGACAGGGCTCTGGAGATGGGGAGGCTGTGGGACAGCTGTGTTCCCCTCCCACACATCCCTAATATTTAAATGAACACTGTCTATCACCCATCTAAGTGGTAAGCCGATCTCTATCACCCCAGTTTCTCAGATTCAAATGTCCGCATTCTTCAGAGCAAAAGAGAATGGGGGTCATTACAACTGCTCAGTAAGAATCTCTTGGGAAGACCCAGGGCGAGAGGACATATTAAAAGAGATAGAGAAGAATGTGGGAAGTAATGGGGAAGGGGGAAAGGAAGTGATATAAGAGGCTGGTTGGGTAGAGAACCCACCTCCTGGCTACTTAGCTTTCCAAGAAGCAAGCAGGCTCGCAGGTGTGCCCCTGACCTACTGAGCCCCCCACTTGACATTGATGCTGAGGTACATAGTTCAGCAACCTCAAGAAACATGGTCAAGTCAGCCCCCTGTATCGTAGGGGTCAGCATCTTTGATTCCAACCAACTGAGATAGAAAACACTCAGACATAAAACTTGCCCTTGTACTCAACCTGTGCAGACTGCTCCCAAGTATTTGCAGAGCGTTTCCACTGTATCTGGTGTTAAGAGACAATTTAAAGTGTACAAAAGGATGTAGATCGGTTATGCGCAAAGACTGCTTAGTTTTACGTAAGTGTCTAGAGCTTCCAATCTCCCATGGATACCAGGGAACAACTGCATATCCCCACTTCTACTTTTGTCAACAAGCTTCTCTGTAAGACAGAGTGGCCTACTTTTAAGTGCCTGCTTTTCTCTGAGTGAGAAAAACAAAAACTAAAAAGAAAAAGTCTGAAATCATTTTTCTATTTGCTTAAAAACACCCACAGTTTTAAAAGCACAGATTTATAGATTATCGTTCCCATGGTGACCCCTTAACCTAGAAACCAATTCTAACTTAAATTTTTATATTACTGAATCTTTTAATGATGATCCAGTTGACTTCTGGACCCAAAACTTTATGGGAATAAATTCCACTTTATGTCCTTTTGTGGTAATTGAGTAACTATAGAAAAATCATAAAAACCTTTCTAGATAACTCACGATTCACTTTATTTTAAGACCATTTCTACTTCTTCTTTTTGCTTCCAAATGTTCATTTCATTTTGATACTGCCGGTGGATCTCTTCCCAGAACCTTCCTTTCCCATACTGGCATCAGGAGACTGATAAGCCTTTATTTAATTGTTATGACAACTGGGAAACCTAATACTCTGTCCTCCCTGGACCTGGACCATGGGAGGTAGCTCTGTATAACCTAAGAAATCCAAATGCAAACTCTCAGCAGGGCAACTTCCTTCCCTTTTCTCCAGAGGTCAAGAACTACATAATTCTTTCCAGGGGACACTAGGAATATTATGTGTGAATTCTATTTTCCCCTACAGCAATGATTAAATTCTAGACATAAAGATTTTCTGACATCATCCTTCTCTTTCTCCACTGTTCTTCAGAACTGGCAATCCTACATCAAGAAATGGACAGCTAGGATTTATTTAAGGGGGAGCGAATTTGGAAGGGAAGGCAAACAGAGTTCAGGAGGTGTACTGGAGGCTCTACGACATGTCCCCTGAAGGACTACCCAGGAGTGACAGTCATGGTATTACTTAGCATCAGGCTCACATAGAGATCCAGTGTCAAAACCCTTCCAACCCTGCTACCTTCCTCCTCTAACATCTCCTCTCTTCTCTACTGGCAGTATTAGCTGATGATCCTCGCATGACCTCTTGATATGAGAAACTGAGGCAGGAAGACAGAAAGTTAATGGTCAAATTGTGCTATAGCATGAGACTCTTCTTCAAAAAGAAAATCCACAAAATGTAGGCTAGCAAGTAAGAAAACATTGCTGCAAGGCTGACATTAAATCTATCATTTGTTTTTCAAAAGCAAAATCATGTATCTGCAAACACTGCTATTCCCTAAGAGCATGCCGCATATTCAACCAGACATCTCTATATGGTATCATGGTAACCCCTATAGAGTATGAATTACGATGAAGTTGATAGGCTTATCAAATTCACTAACATTCACAAAACTTTAGTATTTTAATAACTACAAGGAAAAATAATAGTAAAAATAGTTTTGTTGTGGCAAAAACATGAATATTCCATGCAGGCTAAGGGTGGTAGACTATTGTCCATTCCATCGATGCAAGTCTTAGACCATAATGGCTGCCTAGATCAAAAATATTTGTCTACCTCAGGGTTCATAAACTACAGTCCATGTGTCAAATCCACTCCATTTGTTTTTATGAATAAATTTCACAAAATGCACTAACTTATATATCTTTAGCCACTTTCCTATATACGTGGGGAGTGGGAGGTGGGACCCTAGGCTGCACACATCACAGACAAGTATTCTACCATTGAGCTACATCCCTAGCCTTAATATGTGCATTTAAGCTATATCAGCAGAATAGAGACAAGTGACTGTGGCTCAAAGAGGCTAAACCATCAATTCTCTACTTCTGTGAACCTTACTATCCTGTTCCAATCAGTAACTATACCCAGGAGAACTCACATAGCTTTCATGCAGGACCAGCATTTCTAGAGGCCCATTGCAAAGTGAAAGTGTGGAGTCCCCTCTTCCAAATGTTTTAGGAATTTCAAGAAAAAGGCACAAATGATCCTAGCAAGCATGTGACTCCAAGTGACTGACGGTAGATGTGACACACCACAAAGGCATACTTTATGCTCTCTAGAGCCTTCTCTCTGTAACACTATTTTCATTACCATTCCCAAGTAGTTTTGAAGCAAAATATTGAATAATAAAAATAAAAAAAAGTGTTAATGGAGTTTTATTATGTAACGATGTCCATAAATGAAGTTTGGAGTTGCTATTGTTTTAGTTACTCTCTACTGTATGGTAACGAAACACCTTGATCAAGTCAATTTACAAAAGAAAGCATTTAATTTGGTTTATGGTTTTCAAGGATTGGAGCTCATAATGACAAAGGAGCAGCTGAGAGCTCACTTCTTGATCCATAGTCATGGGGGGGGGGGGAGAGAGAGAGAGAGAGAGAGAGAGAGAGAGAGAGAGAGAGAGAGAGAGAGAGAGAGAGAGAGAGAGAAGAGCATACTGGGAATCTCACAGCCTTTTGAAACCTCAAAGCTCATCCCCAGCGACTCAACTCCTCATCAACTCCTCAACAAGGACACACCTCTTAAGCCTTTCCAAACAGTTTCACCAACTGGGGACCAAATATTCAGATATTTGAGCTTATAGGGACCATTCTCATCTAAACAACTACATTCCCCTCCTTAGCCCCCATAGGATCACGGCCATAAAGTAATTCAAAATCCATTTAACCCAACCTCAGCAGTCCCTATATTCCTTCCCAGTGTCAGCACAGTTTAAAGATCTGGGGCCCAAGGTCCCTTCTCAGTATCAAAGCCCTGTCTTCATTGTAGCCCCTTGTAAAATCAAAAAGCAAACTACATACTTCCACCATACAATGGCCCAGAATATACATTACCTTTCCAAAAGGGAGGGATGGAGGCATAGTGAGGAAGTACTGAACCAAAGCAAGATCAAACCCAACAGGGAAACTCCAAATCCTGTATGTGTGACGTCAGACATGTAGCTAGCCATCACTTTTCCATTGACACAGGGTATATGAAGGATGGCATCGGCTGCTTTTAAAATGCAAAAGAAATGTGTGTTTGTAAGGTCAGGGAAGGATTCAACTTCACTAGGCATGGACTATCTCTGGAATCGGGTGGATAATTATATTTCAATCTGTCAGCAACAGAAGTGCAGACTCTGTTTTCATGAATTCACTGGGCATTCCCAGTGGCTCTCTATTGCCTCTTTGCACCAAATGCAGTGTGATCTGCCATTTGGGGACCCTGGCCATTCACATAGACACATCTTTGTGTTTTAAGCAGATTAATTGAGGTTTGATACAAAAATAGCCATTGCACAATTATACGATTTCTCCACCTGCAAGATTAGTGCTAACATCTGCCAGTACTCAGGTGACCTCAGGGTGAGCTGCTCTGAAACCATGGCAAAAGCTGACGTAGAAATCTAGTTTTGCTCTCGAAACAAACACAGACTACCTGGTTCTTTTTCTCTATGTGAGCCATCCTGCATCCCATGATGCGGCTCTACTCCCCAAGGGACCATGGATCTGTCATCCCAGTCCTTCTGTGGTCAGAGAACCATGTGTGCACCCGGAATACCCAGGGGTTCCCTGGCAGATTGCCCCTGGGAACAAAACCAGAAAGGACAGGGAAGTTAGATTCATGACCCGAAAAGGGGAAGATTAAACCAAGATGTGCCACAAGCAGACGGACTCTGTAGAAGTGCAAAGAAAGGTCAGGTGTCCCGGGGTCAGAAAGGGGAGGAGGGGAATTAGGCCACCAGGGTTCAGATCCTAGCTTCAGTGCTGTACTCAGGGACTGAGGGACTTTACGTTAGCTGCATTCGTTGTACTTTAGTATGAATTGTATCTCTCTCGGTAGGCTGTTATGTGGATTTAATCAACTAATGTATGTAAATAATTGAGGAAATTACCTGATATGTTGGATCACTGTTGTATCAACTATGATCATCAAGTTTGCTGTGCAGCTTTCACCAATAACAGTGACAGTATTGAAACTAGAATCCAAACCCTGGCCTACATAACGTAAGGCAATTTACTGGATTGCTCAATGTATTAGTTTGCCAGGGTAAAACAGCAATGCAACAAAGCCTGGGAGGCTTATCCAGAGAAATGTATCTTCTACAATTCCAGGTATGAGAAATTACACATCTAGGCATTGCAAGGTTGATTCCTACTAAGGCCCCTCTCTCCTTGGCTTGAAGTTAGCTCTTCTGTCTCACTTCATGCAGTCTTCCCTCTATATCTGTCAACACTTCTTAGAAGGCCACAGGTCATGCTGGTTAGAGCCTGGACTAATGACCCCTTCTGAGCTTCAGAGTCTCAGTGCCGGCTCTGTCTCCAAACACAGTCACATTCTGAGGTCCTGGAGAGTAAGACATGTAAAACTGAAGAGGTTGGGGGTCCAATCTAACCATAACAGTAAATCAGTTTATTAAGCTGGAAGAGTGTCCCATTTAGTCAAATGGCTCCCAATTAGCCAAAATCGGCACTGGTTTCAAACTTGAAGACAGAACGGCCTAAGTAGCCTCAGGCCTTGGGAGGTCACAGTTATTAGAGAAAGCAACACACTCTGAATGGCAGGGCGACCCAGTTTACGCTGGCTCTCCTCTGCTGTCTAGCTCTTATTCAACACTGGTGCCCCCCAGAGAAGAGGCTGCCCCTCAGCAATCATCATATACTTGAGAACCCCAGGTTTTTCCATCCCCTTACCTCCATATTTATGTGACTGGACATGTCTGCCTTCTTGGATGACTAGCTATCAAGGCTTCTGAGCTGTCCCCAATTTCCCCTTTTTATTACCCGAAACTGTGCAATCTAGTTAGGAAGTACCTCTGTTGATCCATGTCTCTCAGAGTTACTGCTCATGTGACTGAACCCTGAGTAACATGGAAAGAAGAAGAGGGAGGGGCCTTCTGAACATGCTACTGAGAGCTATGAGAGTATGGGAAGTCTGCTTAGCTCAAGCCTGCGCTCATTCAAAAGCCCACTAAAGCACTGTTCCTCTTTCTAATTTTTTTTGATGTCAATATGTTTCACAAATGGCTGACAAGTAAAGCTCCCCTGACTGATATTCACGTCACCAAGTGATGGTCAAGAGAAGTTGCTGTGGGACAATGGTCATGTGACAAAACCTCGGTCAACAAGAAGTCCCCAGATGTTAGGCAGGAGTGACTTTTTCAGAATAGGGAACAAGGTCATTAGAGGGTCTCAGGATTTCCAAGGGGGAAAAAAGGTTAAACAGATACACCCAAGTGAGAAGTGTTGAAAGTGGGTCACAGTAATGTTGGGTCACTGGTGGGAAAGTATAGAAAAAAAGGCATAGAAAAGAAAGCAATTAAAAAAACAACTAATGCCAGTCCATTCAAAAATCATGCATGCATGAATTTTTTAAAAACTAAATTAGAAATTGTACAAAATATGTAATCAAAAAGTGAAGTCTATTCAGACTTACACAAAGACTGCTTATATGCAATGAGGCTGTGAGGGAGTGAAGAGGAGAACGAGAAAGGAAGCAGAGACCACTGGTACCTGTGCAGGGTTTGCTGAGATGGTCCAGGAGGCCAGCTCCTCAAAGAGGCCAGATGACTTGCAGTAGCTCTGAGATGGACAGGAACTAACAAGACACATGGGCAAGAGAAGATTTTGGGGAGCTATGAGAGCGTGACTATATGCTTGGGGACTTGTCCAGGGAGTAAGAGACGTGGCGAAGACAAGGAAACAAAGAGGAGCATGTGCCAGAGAAAGGAGGTGATTCTGAGCTCAGGTGGAAGGTCTGGGCTCTGGTGGGTGCTGGACCATCTCACCAGTATAGGTGAAAGGAGGAAGACAGAGCCCAACATGAAGAGGGATAGGTATATATAGGTGTGTGTGTGTGTGTGCATGTAAGTATATGTGTGTATGTATGTGTATATAAGTATATATGTTATATGTGTGCATGTAAGCATATATGTATGTGTGTGTGTGTGTGTGTGTATGCCTAGGTTAAAATGAGGGTACCCCCCTGCTTTCCTTCACTACTGCTCCCTTAAGGATGAAGTCTCAAGGTACTTTCCTAGAGCTGTGTCCCCACCCCCTGCCATTTGGGGAGGTCAGAAAATAAGTAGAGAGAGCTAAGTCAGAGAAGAGGTTATAAACCAAGAGAGAGAGAGAGAGATGAACCATTCTGTTGGAGCCACACAGCTAATTAGGGACTAAACTCAAGCTGGCTCCTAGCCTAGTACTCTTTCACTACCAAATTACCATGTAATATTGAACAGATGGGAGCGATCAAGGCTTAGGGCCATTATAAAGGCTAGCATAACCTGAGTTACACGCAATAAGGAACTGAGTAGAACTCCAGCCGAGAGAGCTGGGCCTTGCTGTGCAGGAAGGGATAATTTTACCCACTGTGAGCCATGATTAGGTTTGGCTGGATTGGAGCGAACTGTAAACGTTTTAAAGGCGCGGCTTCACTGCAATCCAGCCCAGCGGAGCTGGAGAAACCCTGGGGCTCCCTTGGGTGGCTGTCAAGGCACAGGAAGAGATAAATGTCAGGCAGTAATATCCAGAATTTGAACCAAAATTCACTCATGGAATGACATGGAGCTTCTGTGATCTTTGCTCCGCTCCTTTCAGAGGCTGAATACATACACTGAAAGTTTAGAGAGTACTTAAAAATAACATCTATCACTCCACCTCCACACATGTGGGGGGCCTCACAATGGTGACTTCGATAACAAGAGGTTCTTTCCCAAAATAATCTCCCCTTACACAGCTTCTTCATGACATCATGTGTCTTAAAAATCTTTTGTTGGTTGTTGTATTTGAATTTCTAAGATGTCTTGGTGCCTGGTGTTTATTTTGATTGGTATTTTGTTATCCACCCTGAATGGTTCATTTCCCTCTCTCTTTACAAAGGATGTTGAGCTATGAGTGCTGGCTGTCTTGGTCACTGTGCCATTGCTGTGACGAGACACCATGACCAAGGGAACTCTTATGAAAGACAGCATTAAATTGGGGCTTGCTTACAGTTGCAGAGGTGTAGTGCATTATAATCATGGTCCAGAGGAGCATGGCAGCATGCAGGCAGGTGCTGGAGCAGTAGCTGACAGCTACATCCTGATCTACAGGCAGAAAGAGAGAAGGAGACAGAGCCTAGGCATGTTGTGGGCTTATAAAACCTCAACGCTCACCTCCAGTGACACATTTCCTCCAACAAGGTCACTTCTACTCCAGTGAGGCCATACTTTCTAATCCTTCTAATCCTTTCAAATAGTGCTACTCCCTGGTGACTAAGCATTCAAATATATGAGGTTATGGGGGCCATTCTTATTCAAACCACCACACTGGCCTTGATCAAACAAGTTGGTTTTGTTCTTACATAAATTTGGGATTGAGAACATTTGTTGATTTGTTAATGAGGACATTGATTAAGCTTTGGGATTGAAATCCTCTTGGTCAGACTCTCAGTGTTCCTAATCAATACTACCTTAATATTTTACCTACCCTCTAGATTCCCCTGATGGTCAGTGCTCTGATCTTTACCTACTATTTCTCTTTGCCAGGACTTGGATCCTGATCCAGAAGAGACCTAGAATTCTGTCAGTTGCCAGATTCCAGTCAGCTGGGCATCAGAGGGTATCCCCCCAGCTGCCAGTATCCACTTCCATCTGATTGCTACTGTATCAGAGGGTACCCCCCAGCTGCCAGTATCCACTTCCATCTGATTGCTACTGTATCAGAGGGTATCCCCCCAGCTGCCAGTATCCACTTCTATCTGATTGCTACTATTTCACTACATTTCCATAATTATACCCCAGACTTGATAAATATAATTGTATGTTCAGATTTCAGGCTCATCTCACAGAAAGGCCAGGAACATCCAGGGGCAAATAATTCAATGGATAACAAAGGCTCACCCCTTACTCATTCAGGCTTGTGGCATAATTTCTTGCTGAGAAGAAAATGGATTAGAAGTACAGATACTGTCTCTGACCACTGCCCATTTATTTCCCTGCTATTCTGTACATTTCTCATCATACTGATCAGTGATTTACATGTCTATTACCTGTTTATTATTTATCTTTGCCATAGCAATGAAGGTTCCTGAGGGCAAAAGCATGTCTGTCCTGTTTTCCAAGTGCTGGAACCAATTCTTCACAACGAGTAGACATATTACTTATACAATAATCCAATAAATATGGTCTTCTTCATATCAAAGCTGCTTGTTCTGGGTTTCATTCATTCAAGATCTTGATGATAAACCATCAACTAAAAATCCCTTCTTCTTGGGTCTTTTTCATCAGAGAAAAATGCTGATCCTAAAAATATAATTTACTGACTTCATTCCCTCTCTAGCTGTAGTTCCATCTGCTCTTCATTTCTGTAGTCTTCTTTACAGGAAAATTCATGAACATGTATGTCTGAGGCTGGAGATGGGGCTCAGCGGCAGGCTGCTTGCCTAATACACATTAAGCTCTGTGTTTGGTCCCTACTCCTACCACTAAAAATAAAGTTGGGTCTACATTTGTTTTCAAAGGTATAGCCATACTTCTCTGATCATGATATTGTCTCAACCATTTCACTGAAATTTCTTTTCCTGAGTTCACCAGTAGTGATCTTCTAACAGTGTGCACAGCCTACATGTCCAGCCCTGCCATCTATCTCCACATATCTATTTTCTTTCTGGTGTGTGTGTGTGTGTGTGTGTGTGTGTGTGTGTGTTTCATGTGTCAGGGTGAATGTGTGTGGGCTTGCATGTCAGGGTCAGACACCAATCTTGGGTGCCACTTTTTTAAAAAGAGGATCTCCTACATGCTTTGGAACTGGCTGACTTAGGCTATACTGCATACCCAGCAATGGCACTATAAGCATATGCCACATTGCCTGACCTTCTTATGTGAGTACTGAGGATTGAACTTGGATTCTCATGATTTCCCAGTACCCACTTTACTGAGTGGTCTACCTTTCCAACCCTCTCACTTCTCTTCTTTTCTATTATTTTGGGGGGGGGGGGTCAGAAAAGCAAAAGAGCCAATCACTGGCTCTTACCTCTTCTTCAGTATGAAATGGTGATCCTGCCTCCAGGAATCTCAGGATGAAGCTGTGTCTGAGAGCTGTCTCCTCCTGTCTTATATTCCTCTCTGGTTCTGGGATTAAGGGCATGCACCGCTACTGACCAGTTTCTATGGCAAACTAGTGTGGTTACTGGGATTAAAGGTGTGTGTCACCACTCACCACAATCTAGTCTGAGAACTAAGACCTAAGCCTTCCCCTTAGGGAAAGAAAGACTCAAAATAAGGAAAACTATGACTATCTAGTCCTCAACTCCCTCAGAGACCCAAGAAGAAAAGAACACTAACTGAGTAAGCAGGAAGTGTGAGCACTCTACTTACAAAAATTCTCAATTTTTTCTTATTACTCGCTACTCTCACCTCTTTCAGGTCTTGTTCTCCCTCAACCATATCAGGTCTAGTGCCCCAGCTTTGCTCCTGCTGTTCAGATGCCTGGTCCTTTCCCCATAGATGTCCATGCGGCTTCCTCTCTCGTGTCTTCGGCACTTCCCTTAAGCTACATCCTCAAAGTAAGACATTCTCCAACCACTCAATGTCAGACCACACCCATATCTTCTTCTAGGACCTCCACACTTTCCTCTTTTCTGGGTTTTGCCCAAAGCATTTATTAGTATTTCCTTTATCATTGATTGTTATTGTCTGTCTTCACATGTTATAGTCTGGCCTCCATTAGCAAAGTAAATTCATTTCTTTTGTTCATTAGCTTATGCACACTCCCTAAAACATATCCAGTAGATGGTAAGCATTTAATGAATGTTTGGTGAGACAATGGGAAAGCCATTCCACACCAGCATGTCAATGATTTCTAACATACCAACGAAAATAGTCTAAATACAAATTATTCTCCAATTGTCTAACCTAAGAGGCCAATTCTAATGGGGAGAAGTCAGAACACATAGGTGGAGAGAACAGCAGAAGACAGTCTTGTAGGAGCATATTTTGGAAGTAGTTGGGCCTTGCAGTACCCCTCAAATTGCACTATATTAATGACTGCTATATTGAAATAACTTGGGCCACCTATCACCATGAGTCATAAGCCTAAAACGGCTGCCAAGAAACTAATGCTATTGTTGTCTACATTAATGACAATATGCTTTAACAGCTAGCACATTCTCGTTGTCTCTGGTTTAGCTAAATCACATTGGAAGTGTTGGATTCATCTGCGGAAGTTATTTTTCAAGATGAATATTGTTCCAAGAGTATCAGCCTAGATAGTGAACTGGCTAACTCTGATCTTCACAGAGGATTTAAGAGAACAATGGCTCTCAATGACTTCATATTTCATTTAAATAAGGACAAAGCCCGGGAATGTGTAACTCCTATGCCCCTCTGCCCGTGGCAGATAATATTAATCAGTCATAATTCTCTTTCCTGAAGCACTTGCATCTGCTCGTTAGGTGGGAATGAAAGTGGATAATCTGAGTTTCGTTGGTCCCAAAGTTCTATGGCTGTTCTATTTGGACTGTGCTAGGCCGGGTCTGGGGAAATGGGTTGATGAAAAAAAAATCTGCAAAGCAAAACCACTTACCTTCAAATTGCATTTATGTCACTGAAGACAATAACAGAGAATTGGGATAGAAGAGACAATGAGTCGAGCACAAGGAGAGAAGGTGATTGCTTCTCAGCTATTATAGCAATAGTAATAAAATCTTTAAAAAAAAAACTTTTGGACACTCTCATCTGCCAGTTATCTTTATTCTTTTCTGTCCTCACGTGCTTTAACCTCATGCCCTAATCGGTTTGGTGAGGAGCCAATTAACTCTGTTTAAAACATGGGAGAGACAGCTGATGCCAGAAGCTTGGCTCGCTGTGTTCCAAGACGCGGTAATTCTTTCCCTAATGACATAGCAGAGACTCTGTCGCCACAGTTAAGAGCAGGCTCGAGACAATTACTATATTTAAGTCCTGCTCTGCAGGTTATCATCTCCACATCTGCAAGCTATTCTCTTTGTAAAGCATTTGGAGCTATTTGCCACAGAAAACCCATTGGAAAAGGCCAGCAACTGATTAAGGAGGAATAACAGACATTCCACGTGGCTAACCCAAGGCAAGCATGCAACTTTCTTCTCTGCAAACTTTACTCCTACCCCTGCCTTCTTGAAGCCCAGTTCTTATCAAAACAGGAAATCTGTACTTGGGGTTGAATGAAGGGGTTATGCAGGACAAATCCACTACAACCACCCACCCACAGGCCTAGGAATAACAGACCAATCCAGAGAGCTGGTCAGCTGCTTAGAAACCCTGAGAAAAATCCCCCTGCCATTTACAAAAGGAAGAAACTAAAAGGGCAGTTTGAAAAAGAAATCAACAGTTGAAGACCCCCTGAACACTGAACTACTGGCATCAGAGACTGGACCAAGAGGCCACTGCCCTAGCTTTGTTTCCCTCATCCATAAAATGAGGACAGTCCATTCTTAATTTTTCTGTTCTGAAGAGTAAAGATTAGAGTAAATATTAGATATAAAAACACTTTGAAAAGAGATTTGAGCATCGTACACATATCTGCATTAGTTTGGTGAATATTAGTGTTATTTTTATGAACCTGTGATTACAATTACCTTTAAGATTTTATATGGTAAAGATTTTCCTAAAATCCAGATATAATCTAGGCCACTAACTCTCCAGTATGAAACTTCCAGTCTATCCTTCCTAATTTCATGACTTTCTGGGTTCATCTGGAATTTGTGGCCTTCGAACTTGTTCAGTCTTTCAATTATTACCCAGAAACTGAGGGTTGGTTAGTTTGAAGTGTCAATTGTACAGGACATAGAACATGTATTCATAGATATAGTCCTCTTAAAAGGAAAATCACACTTCTGTGCACTGAGCAGTGGGGACCCACTCTGAGCCCCATCCGTCCTACCTGTCTCCCAAGCCTATCCTTCCAGAGAATAGACTTGGGGGAGCTGTCCCCACACAAGAGCTGGCAAGAGACACAAATAGTTCTGTTTGTTGCAGACTGGTTATTATGATAGATTTTTCATCTTTTTTTGCATTCCTTTAATGTAAGTCTTTATGTCTCCATTTGTAGGACTTTTAAGTTTTACTTCTGAGGCACATCAAAAATAATAAAGGGAGGAAATTAGACTTTAAAAGAATCCCTGTCTAGTGGGTACTTAGGAATAGAACAAGGGACTTGTAAACATCGACGGGACCCAGCGAGGAACCACTGCTGAAGCGATGCTTGTAGATACTGTTACTGCGGGACAGCACCATCATGTACTCTGTCATCCGTTCTGCGCATCGCCACATGCTGTCCATCATCACATACTATGCGTCATCGCGTGCTGTGCGTCATCCGCGTGCTGTGCGTCATCAGGTGCTGTGCGTCATCACGTGCTGTGCGTCATCACGTGCTGTGCGTCATCACGTGCTGTGTGTCATCACTTACTGTGCGTCATCACGTGCTGTGCGTCATCACATACTGTGCGTCATCACGTGCTGTGCGTCATCACGTGCTGTGCGTCATCACTTACTGTGCGTCATCACGTGCTGTGTGTCATCACATACTGTGCGTCATCACGTGCTGTGCGTCATCACATCCTGTGCGTCATCGCGTGCTGTGCGTCATCATGTATTAGCCTGTGGTCCCAAAATTTATGACAGGGTGACTGTCCTTAGAATTCCCATATTTCTAAATAAGATGAATTAATTTTTCTAGAACATGATTTGGTTGATATTCCTAAGATAGAATTCTTTATTTGGCAACTATCAAGCTCTTTAAATCCCGTACTTTTTGTAGTCACAGAATATTTAAAAATGCCAAATCAAACAGAGCAGCAACACATTTCTTTAACTAATCTAATTATCAACCAATAACAAAATATAGCATTATCCTCAGTCGCTTAAGCTAACAGTATTTTCATTCCACAGAGCCAAGTATAAATATATAAAATATGTAACTCTAATCTATTTCAGTGACTATATCATACAAATATATACTATACACATTAATATATTTAATTACAATCAATTGGGAGAGGAAAAATGCACCGAGCCAGCCAGTAGATGAGTATATTACCACATTCAATGTGAGTCTCAGTGTAAATCTACCTACTTTTATTTCCGGCATCAGGCATGGTCATTTCGTGACTCTCCATGATGAAGCAGGTTTGTGACACAGATACCTTTTGCTCTTACATTAGTTACTTGATGTAGCAAAGAAAGCACAGAACATTTACCCAGAAAAGGCAAAAGTTTACAAGTTACCAAATGAGAAGCATGCCTAAGCAAGTCCTCTGGCCGTCAGTAAGTGTCTAGTTTCTTTCTCTCTCCTTCTGAATCCCTTACTCACCTCTGGTCAGGGCCTGAAAATTCACAGGACTCCTGTGAGCAGCCAGTCCACAGGTCTAAAGAAATCCACGAAGGTAGCCATGGAAACTCAAATCCTGATAGATGCCGTGTGTCTGCTGTCCAATGTGAAATGACTGCTCCTTCTTCTTAATCCAGGCACCCTCTCCAAATGAGATCTGGGTGGTAGGCGTGCATGTCTTTTGTGAATGGTAAACAATGAACAATAACTTCTGAGTAAAGACAATTAGACAAATACGAGAAAAGAAAAGCATGAGGCGGTGGTGGTGCATGCCTTTAATCCCAGCACTTGGGAGACAGAGGCAGGGGATCTCTGAATTTGAGGCTAACCTAATATAAAGAACAAATTCCAGGACAGCTGAGCTACACAAAGAAATTCTGCCTTGAACCCCTGCTCTCCCAAAAAGAAAAGGTCCATGTACTTGGTAGAAAAACTTCCGTGTAGTGGCCCTGGGTGAAATCTCAAATCTAATCACCTAGACAAGTTCTACATGTGACCGCACCAGTTGACATGGCCAGGTGGAGAGGGACAAATTTCCCAAGATACCATCCCTAGATGAAGAGCTACAACCAATGGCTGCTGAGGTAGGGAGAATCAGTTTTCTCCAAGGACAGTCTCCCTAATAAGTTATCCAAATCAAGGTGATCATATCTAGACATGTGTACATACAAACAACACTAAATTGTGCTTAGTATGTTTTCTCTCTCTCTCTCTCTGTGTGTGTGTGTGTGTGTGTGTGTGTGTGTGTGTGTGTGTGTGTGCCAATAATAATCAAGAAGAGGCGATGAATTTGAGAAGAAGGGGGTGGAAGAAATTGAATAGGAAAGAAAGGTAGAGATGTCATAGACAGTACTTGTATATGGAATTCTTTAAAATATAAAAAGGATTAAATGAAAAAGAGAGAAATTTGAGCCTAAAAGGAATTTTTGGTGCTAGAAATTCCTCATTTCCTGATTTAGCTGCCCTTGTTCTTAGTTCTTAATTTTTCCTCATTCAGAAACAAACTCATGAGATAAGTAAGTAAATTGCTTGCTAACACACACAGAGACTCACACCTGCATGCACGCGTGAGACATATGCAGGACACTTAAGGAAATTCAGAATGTTGAAAGGGAAATTATAATACCATCCCCATGGGAAACCTGAGATGGCACATGTTGTGTGTAGAATAGGATGAAAACTTACTGAAATGATATTTTTTTGTTTTCATTCTGGGGACTAAACCCAGGACCATGCTAAGCAAGCCGTCAGCCAGTGAGGTACATCCTCAACCCAGAAGGGATGGCTTCTTACAGGGAACTTCTTTAGGGTTACTGTTCAATTTAATCTATGCATCACTTCATGTACTCGAAGGAACCAGGTTTCTTTGCAAAGAAAACAATAGCAGGCCAAGATAGCTAAAGACAAAGTAAGAGGCAGTCTTTGAGAGGAAAGCAAAGATCCCCAGTTCAGACTCTAATGGAGTCCGGCCATCTTTGCTTGCTTGGCAATGGTGTCGAATGAAAGCCAGACAAGTTTGCGTGTTTAACAATGATGTCTAAGTATGTTGCCAGTGACGTGTCTCCACCTCATTCACTTGGCGACTTAATTCTTTATCCTTTATTTATACTCTCAGCCAATATTTTTCAGTACCCGTTATATTCATATTGTAGAACTGTAAAGTTCAGTATGCTGTGGCCCCATGCAAGCAAGTAGCGTATGGTGTGACAGAGGACTCAGTAGAGTACCTTCCTCTAACAAGTACTTCCTGAACATAGGCGATGCACTTGTGGGCACCGGTGCGCAGCAGATCAAGGCAGGTGGAAGTCCTTGTGTCTCTGCAGCATGTTACACAGTGAGAAGACTATAATGGTGGCGATGCTCACTGGATACTGTGAGAGTAAGAGATGGCGGAGATTGAGTTAATCAATCCGCACTGAAGTTATACAGTGCACAATGGAAGGTACAACAGCTGCTTCTAAAGCACAAAAGCCATGCCCCCCACCCAGCATACAGCTTAAATTCATTGAGAAAGCAGAATCTTTTAAAAAGGTAAGATAGGGTGAATAAAAAATGTATTATGATTTTAAAATGTGCTCTGAAGTCATTGATAAAGCTATGTCCAAGGGGTGTCTGTGAGTGTTATCTTCACGGTCCTTTTTAAATCTACCCCAATCAAGTCTGACCTTTCTGTAAGTCTACAGGAAAGCAGGGCATGATGTCTCATCCATTCCCAGCAAACTCACTTTCCTGCGAGAGCTGCCCTTGAAGGCACCACTAGATCTCAGGTACCCCTAAGACAGGGGCCACTGACAAGCTGGTGGCTATGACTTTCAAGGTCATGCATCCATCTTGAGGTTTGCAAAGCCTGTACATATTCTAATGTGAGTCCTGTTTATGTGCTCTAAAATTTATGTGAACACTTCTAGGCATTTGTGTGTGTATTAGTTAAACATGGCTGAGTTACACGTAACATATCATTGCAAGTGCTTGGCTCCAGAGCATGGAAAATAAGATTGGGATATGGTATGCAGAGACATTCTATAATGTAAGAACTTTCAAATGATTACATAGATCTGTGATGCGTGTAATAATATGACATCTGTATAATTTTGAAACCACAGTAGTGAGGTATGATTGGAGTTGGGTATTTCCCCTCTCCCACAGGGAACACTAGGTCTAGCTGCAGTTGGGTATAACTTCCCCTTTTGCAGCAAGGTTCTTATAAGCCTCAGCAGATTAGACCCTGCTTAACAGTGTCTTCCTGAGTCATGGCAAACAACAGATTGCTCTGTCTTTGTTGGTTTGTTTTAGTTTTTTGAGACAAGGCCTCTCTATGTAGCTCTGGCTGTCTTGTAACTCACTATGTAGACCAGACTGGCTTCAAACTCAGAGATCTGCCTGCCTCTGTCCCTCTGCCTCTCTGCCTCTGCCTCTGCCTGCCTTCAAGTTCTGGGATTAAAGGTATGTGCCACCACACCTCATGCTCTGGCCTATTTTAAAACACTTCTTTCTCCCTGTCTTTTGCAGAAGTATGAGGGGATTTTTCTGATAGTTACCATAATCAAGTCAGGTTCCTCTAGGCCCTACCTGAGTGAGTCCCCTGGCATTTTAGGCTTCACATGTGTCTACACCAGCTTTCAGAAGTTATGACTCAGTTTCTCCTTCTTCGGCAGCTGTCCCAGGAAGGTTTCTTCGCTAGTATCGACCTGTATATTCAATTTTGAGGACAGCTGTTTACCCCCAGTCCTTTTCTTTCAAATATCTAGGAGTTGTTGATCTCTCACATTGTTCAATTATCGGTTCCGCATGGGTTGTTAGCTTCTAAGCCCCCAAGATGGGCAACAAGAAACCAGGATATTTTTATATCATTACATGTATTTGTGTATGTGAATGTTCACAGATGCGTGTGTGTGTGTTCATATGTATGTGTGTGTTTGTATCACACCCAGAAGTTTCATTTCAGAAGAGGGGATCAGAAGATTGTAAGGACCAGAGATGTTAGGGAAACAGTTCTTTATAGACACAGCCAGGCAGTGGTACATATGACCTCACCATAGCTGTGACAGCAAACTCAAGACCTGGGCAACCTCAAGGCAGAGAAAATCCAATCGTGAAGAAAAGGCGTGGGTACGAAGTCTTGCCACTAGCTGAGGAGCTATTGGCAATTGATAGCTGCTGGGAGGGACACTCAGTGTTTCTTAAGGGTGTGGCCCTTGGTAGGGTTGACCACATTCCAGTGGAAGGCCACACATCCAAGGATTTATAGGCAGTGCAAATTGGACTGTTTTTTCTCTCTCTTTCTTCCTTTTTTTTAAAGAAGACGTCAAGTCCTTTATAAAGGATAGGTAGGGAATGGGGGTCATGGATTTGGAAGGATCTAGGGGATGAGGTGGATATAATCGAAATACTTTGGACAAAATCTTCAAGGAACTATTCAAACTAAAAAAGAGCAGTGAGCTGGCCCTCGTGATGTGAGTATGGATGTGCCGGACCGAGAGCAAGAGAGCCAACCCCCACCTCCCTCCATATACCTCCTACAATAATGGAGAGAGTGCCCTGGAGATTTCTTGGCCTTGGGGTATAAGTGTGGATGAGCCAGGCCTGGGGCCAGAGAGCAAGAGAACCAGCCCTGCTTCTTGCTGTAGGCTGTTCTGGGTGAGCTAGCCGAGGCTGTGCTGGAGAGCTCACCGGTGGTGACAGGGGGTGGGGGAACGTTGGCAGGCTTCTTAACCCAGAACCAGGCCTATGAGCTGGCCCACCCCAACATCAACCTCTTCTATAAACTTCTGGAGCATGTGAAGAGAATGAACTTCCAGATGCAGAACTGCAGGATCCCCACACACGACAACATGCTATCTAAGAGAAGGCCCGGAGAGAGCCCATTATCAGTGGTGTAACAGAAAGTTGAGGCTCTGAGCAGACCAATGAATCAGAGCAATGAACACTTGCAAGTAAGGATGTAAGCACTAAAGGTCAAAGCTTCACCCTAGATTCAAGGAAAGTGGGGAATTTTGCTTTGTTTCCCACATTTCTCTCAAAGTGCAGGCTACAGCTGACCATCAGATCCGGGCATCTGGAAGAGCTTGTAGCATTTTCAGCTCACAGGCTTTTTGGAAAGCCAACGTCGGCATGCCTACTTTATCTGCCAGGTCCACTCAGACTCATGCAGGTCTGTGCCCATGTGCTTTTCTGCTGCGCTGGACATGACTGCAAGAATCCCATATTCCTTCTCCCATCACCACAGGTGTGCCAACAAAACACTTCTGTTCCGTGAGCGTACGAGTGTTCCTAAATGATTTACACACACCACCTCCTTAACACTCCCAACGCAAGAGTTAAATTCTGTAGCTGCCTTCCAGAAATAAGATCTAGGGCCAAAAATCCATGGCAAATCAAATTCAGGAATGTCAGCAGAAAGCGAACAAGATATTTTTATAGAAAAGTTTTTGTCAGTTGGGGCGTGGCTAAAAGACAATGGGATTGTTCAAGATCCTCTCAATAGGTCCAACATGGGACACAGAGATTTAATGCTAAAGTTGATGTTGCAAAGCAGTGTACAGATGTTCCATACTCTTTGAATCAGGTGTTCTGACTCTAGCGTTGACTATATTTCTCTAAAGTTACTCGTCAGACCTTAAAAGTCAACTCAGCTAGCAACGGTGGGATGAGTCACCAGCCCAGGCCTGCAGCAAAATGCCATGTCCAGGCTCTGTTGACCTAATTGGGCTGAAATTCAGAAGCCGCACATTGATGCCTAAGCAAGTACATTGTTGGCCTTTCTGAGTCGGCCTTCAGTTAGCAACGGTACACATTTGGACTAACTCAACACGCCTTCGTTTCTTTGCGTTCACTCAAGCGACATCATTTTTAAAGATGGCTGTGAACAATGCCCAGTGAGTGGATTCCTGACCAGCTGCATGACCCAGGGGCTAGGTTCTGAAGCCCTGTCCTGTGTCCTCCATTCTTTGCCTCCGTTCAAGCAAACACAGCTTGGCTCCACCCCATGGGGCTCTTTCTGTTGAAAGCCTGCAGGTGGATGGAAGATGGGCGATAGAAAGACATTTGTCCTAAAATGTCACCTCTTTTAACTCTAGATAAGACGTTTGAAAACCAAAGTCTATGAGGGGGAGAAAAATGAAGCTTCCTAAAGATGTTTTACATTTAAGAATTTCTAAACACCAATAATGAGACAGTATATCTGTCCTTAGGAAAATACTTAGACCTACCACCATCCTAAATAGTAACTTTGAAAATGGCTCTTTTACATATAAGGGATTCATCGTTTATTGTTGTCACAAATCAGTGTCTATTTTTCTTCTTTTTAATTTTATTCTCTCTGTATTAAATTTCCAGATTTCAAGAGATGATATATTTATATATATAATATATTTTCAAATATTATCATTTAACATGCAGATGTTTTAAAAGTGGTCCATCATTTTTATCACTAATTAAGTTTCCCTAGGTGTTTAAAGTTAAAACACTTACCAGAACCTCAGAACAGGGACTTCTGCCTTTCCAGAGCGGAGCCCTAGTAAAACCAGCTAAATCTGAAAGCCAGATGTAGCAACTTTTGGCCAGGAAATGTTTTGATCCCTATGTTCACTGTCTTGATACCCTGGATGTTGTTGGGGAGATTGGGAACCTGCCACATTCCTGTTTTCAGAGTTCAGAAATATGATCATGAAAGTCTCATTGCCCCCTTACACAGGCAGAAATGAAACTATCCACCAGTTCCCTAAACAGTTAACCTGGCTTCCAGTGTGGTCTCCACAAGGACTCACCTGCTCAAAATTAAATGGCGCGCACTCAGACTGTGTCTGCTGTACACAGCGATACTGGGGTTCTGAGCATTCATTTGTCTTTGACCCCAGAGTCTAGTTTTCTATTTATTTTTTTTTATTTTCCAGCTCTGTACAGCTACTAATTAGTTTCAATTTATGGTCACCATTAAACTGAGAATCAACTTCCATTCCTTTTGTTCTTTTTAGATTTCATTAGAGGTTAGTCAGCTGATCATTAGAGCACACACCCCTCAGCCCAGGATGTAGCTGTCTGAGGCAGGCAATGCCTGCATTTCAAGCCAGCTTGGGCAACATAGTGAGAGCTTTCTTATAAAACAAAACAAAATATAAAACAAAACAAAAAAAAAAAGATTGGGATGTGAAGAGATGGGCTAGGCAAAGTGCTTGCACACAAACATTAGGACCTGAGTTCAGACCCCTAGCATACACATAAAAACCAAGCATCATGGTCCATACCTATTGTTCCTGCAATAGGAAAGAAAAGACAGGATCATCTCTTGGGCTAGTTGGCCAGCCTGCTTAGCTAGATGGGTGAGCTCCAGATTTCTGTGAACCACCTTGTCTCAAAAATTAAGGTGTAGATTTGCTGGAGGAAAGTACTTTATATGACCTCAGGTCTCTGTGTGCATGCCCGTACGAGGGCACATGCACCCACCTAGACATGCAAATACACATATGCAAAGAAGGGCCCTAGCAAAGATGTTTGAAATCCCAGACCTCTGACTTTTACTTGACCCGAGTGTCCACCAAATGCCTGCTGTATGTAGTGACACTGAGGTTCTGAGTGGCAGAACTGACATAGCATTGACAATGGTCTTTGGAACCTTTCCGAGGTGTCTGTCTTTTGGCTTGTCCTTGCTAGGTTATGTTGCTGGCCTTCTGAGCATCATCGAAGGGTTCAACTACACAACAACAGCAAGAAGGAAGGACCAGGCTGTGCTATGGCTCAGTGACTGAACACTGACGGGCCTGTCAAGACTCTGGGTCCCATCCCTATCACCGCACAAAAAGACAAATGGAAAAATAGACCTAGGGCTTGAAGACTGGCCAGCGTGTGTCCACACACACTTCCTCCTGGGAGAGCCTCCTTCAAGAGACAGTTAAACCAGTGAGCTTCCAAACATGATTTAACAAAAACCAAATATTTGGATTTTAAGAAAACGAACACTAAACTTTTACTCAACATGGTCTCAAAAGCCAAGGTGATTACAGTCATGACACCAGAGCAGCGAACGTGATTTCTGCACATGGAAGACTACTCACGGCACAGGCGGCCTGGACCGCTTTTGAAATGCCTTGCCATCTAAATAGAAAACCCATAGCTTTTTGTTTTTTAATACGGTTACAGATCTGCAGTCGTTTCGTCGCCAGAACTCTTAGCTAACTCCACAGATGGGTTTGTGACAACCTCTCATGGGTGTAACTTAAGACAGAACAGACGACTCCACCAAGAGATTCATCAAACTCTCCCAAACTGCAAATTAAAAAGAGACAAATCAAACACCACATTTTCCTCACAGATGTGAAGCTAAACTGATTCGGACTTACTCCTATAATTACGGCATTACAAGAGATTCACCATCATCAAAGTCAATCAAAACACACCAAAGGAAAGCTGATGGAAAACTCAGGAGAGGCCAGACAATATTTTTTTTAAATCTCACAGTGAAACATCTCATTGATTTCAACCATGTATTCATTTCCTTCAACTGAGGAGGCCTGGAGATAACACACAGCTCTGGTGGGGACCTGATCTATGTTCTGTTGCATAACATTCATCTATATTCATTCCCAGCATCTGCAGTTGATAATTTTTTTAATTTAAAAAAATTGGTTTTGCATTTGATCAAGCTTCATTTAAACTTTATAGGTATGAGAAAGAGACACAACTGGGAATCCCAGACATTTGCCCAAGGTAAATCTTGGGTATTGGGAGCGAATACATACTATCAATCACTTTTATCTTTAAACACTGTACAGAGTACGAATCGTGTATCTGCACATGCAAGCTCTTCCCATACCTGTCTCTGAGACTTCCAGGAAAAAGTGAGGGTCGGAGAGGGTGAGTCTTCCCACAGCTTTATTAGCAAACATTGTGTCCCTTCATTCCTTCCTGCCTCTTAATGCCTGTGTGACTTAACCATGCCAAGTCATGGCAGCTTATCCAATGAACTGACCCAGGCCAAGTGTCCCTTGTCCAGGTCTGTGCAGCATTTCCATCCGTACACTCTACAATCTCAACTCCACTGAGATGCTCCCTTAGATGGAGCCACAGAACTGCACTTACCCTGAACTATAACTTCCAGCTCCTGCCGGCCTGTCTCCACTCAAAGCGCCCATTTAGCAGGGAAAATCAGCAAAATGTATAGCCTGGGCTTTTATTGTGTGGAATCTTAGCACCATGTGGAACATTATACTCATGGCTAAAAGCCTTTAAGAAGGCAAGCCTCAATTGTTTTAGCCAATAGGAGAGAGCCGTAGCAGAGCGGCACACAGACCTGAGGTTCAACAGCTTGACACTCTCCAGACCCTTGACTTTACACTGAACTTCTGGAGCTGCCACAGGTTACAGAAAATGAATGTAGCGACGATTCACGTGGTACTTGCCATCAAAGCTGACCACTTGGCTTCAGGTCACAGAAACAACAGAGTGGAAGGAAAAAGCCAACTCCTGTGAACCTATGAATCTACAGAAGATTCATACCATGGCTTCTGCATGCTCACACACCTGCACATGGTAAATGAGTAATACATAAATAAATAAGTAAATAAATTAATTAATATAGTTATGGTGTGTGTTTGGAGTCTGTAACATGGTTATATGATCCACATGGAGGACAAAATGGCTGCCACAGTGCGCTAGATTAATATACCTTCTTATAGAGTCACTTCTGAGGCAGAGAGTGGCTCACGTGACAAAATCCCACATACACAATAATTTTATTGAGTTGATCCTCATATTGTTTATTAGACAATTAGCCTATTCATTCTAGTTACCTAAAATCTGACCTACAACTCTCCACTCCCAACCCCACCATTGGTAACCACCTCCATTCTCAGTGTTTACCTGAGCTCTTCTTCTGTTCCATTCCATAGACAGCTGAAATCATTAGATTTCTGTAAAATGTCTTCACGTGACTTAGTTCACTTGGCATGGTATCCTGCAAGTCTATTCTTGTTATGCAAATAGCAAGATCTCTTTCTTTTTAAGGCTAAATTATAACCCATTGCATACATGCACAAATATGCCCTATTTTCTTCATCCGTCAGTCCATTAAGGGAGCACTCCAGTTTCTCTCCCGTGTGCTGTGAACATGGGAACACAGGAGTACAGTATCTTTACATGGAGGCAATTTCATCTCCATTGCAGTTATTTCCAAAATAGGGACCATGGGTCTTATGATAATTCTTCTCATTTCTTTAGCGACTTCCAGGATATTTTCTGAATAGCTGTACCAGCTGCTGTTCCTAACAGCATACTACAGCTCACCACCCTCCATACCCAGGCAAAACTTTTTTCTGTGGAAATAGGCATCCTATGAAGAGAGGCAGTGATTTGAACTTACATCTATCTCCCCAGTGATGAACGGGTATAAAGTATCTTTTCATATATTATTGGAGATTTTTATGACCTGTTCAGGAAAAAAATATGTGTTCAAGACCTTTGTCTCTATTATTATAGTATATTAATTAGTCTTTCTGCTGTTGAGCTGTGTGACTTCTTTATCAAATGTGTAGTTAGCAATTATTTTGGAAACACTTTTAGAATGTTAATCTTTCTCTCTCTCTCCCTCCCCCACCCCCACAGGCACAATTTGTTTGATAAGACTGAAGACATCCAGATGTCTCAGTTCTGGTGTACAATATTCACTGTCAATCCAATTCAAATTTCTCTCTCTCTCTCTCTCTTTCTCTCTCTCTCTCTCTCTCTCTCTCTCTCTCTCTCTCTCTCTCTCTCTCTCTCTCACACACACACACACACACACACACACACACACACACACACCAGATCCTGCTTCCAGGCTTTGGTCTTTCCTCTGGAAGCTGTTACTCTTTAACACACTGAATATACACAATACTTATGAGTTTATTGCTTGCCTTAATGAAGTGTGAGCCTCATGAAGGATTGCCTGCATTGTTGCCTGCATAGCCTATGTCAATACATACGAGAGTGGCTGTGTGTTCATTCTCAAGTCCAAAAGATACAGCATTGAATGAAAGAGACAAAATCCCTTCTCCTGACTTTTCTTTCTATATACTGCATCCTTTGCCTCACTGTGAGACCATTTGCAGTAGAACCCACCTGGTAAAAGGTCATTAATTCTAAACAAAACATTTATATATATTATATACATGTCCCCAAGCCAGAGCCTGGGCCAATCTCATATGATGTCATGGATGAAAGAAAGGCATCTCAGCAAACCTTTTTCTGTGATGAGCCTGAGCAGACACATTTTCAATCATGTTCACGCCACCTTTGTAGTAAGAACACAGCCATATCCAGACAAATAGTGTTTCTGCCTAGGTTCTTGTAGCTATGGAAGACAAAAGGCTTCAGGTCAGATTTGGTCTCTGAGCCATTGTTTGATGGTCCCTGTTGCTGACCCAAGGATGTGAAAAATAATCCCAAGGTCCACTGTCCAGGTCCTTAAAGTCAACTACAGCCCTGTTGTCTAACACGTTTGTATCTGTCTAGAGGCCATCTTTTATAGAAGAAAGAATAGCAGTCAGGAATGGCCATTCACCTTATAATCCCAGGGCTAAGAAGCCTAAACCTGAAGGATCTTCAGCTTGAGGCCAGGTTGGGCTACATAAGTACCCTGTCTCACAAATAAAAACAATTTCTAGTGACTGTACTATCTGCTAACATGCACCAAAGTCCAGGCTGTTTGAAGGACTGCCTTCCTGATTACAGGGCATATCCGAGGGAGTGTTGGCCAGAGACTCCAAGCTTCAGTGCTAGGTCCCACTTCAGTCAGCTAGGCCTTCCAGGCTCTGGGAAAGAGACACATATAGGACTCAAGCCTATTTACATAGGAGCCACCAATTCCAAGGACATTCAGCTTCAATGGCTCTGGACTTCAGATTGCCCAGACGTCGGATGCATCTACGTTGGCTCTTGGAGCACAGTGAAAAGGATGGAACCCAATCTTCTCTGAACATTGCAGGCAGGGAGCTTTTCATTAGATGTTAGAGCTCCAAACCAACTTCCGCTGTCTGCATTCAATGCCCCTAAGAAGGCGGGTTACAGGAAAACTAATAGTGTCATTGGTAACCTGATAGCTAGGCCTAGGGGACAAATTTTATCACTGTGACTTATAACTTGCTGCCTTGCAAGTTAGCTTGGGGGGGGGAACCCTGGGAAACAAGACCATAAGAAGAAAAAGGAGTAGGGAGAACACAAGATGAAAAGCCAATCAGGAGGTGAGATTGCTGCTCAAATCACCTATAACAGATTCATCATTGCGCTTGACTCTCAACTTCTGTCAATGCCTTCTGATTGCCAACAGTTCTTATGATGGGGTGAATTCTTCCTGGGCCCACAATTCTGGAATCCATAAGAAGTATATAGCCAACTCACCCATTCTCCCTGGGCTCAGATTCCTGTTTAATAAAAGCAGGGCTTTATTCTTTATTTTCTTTTTCTTCTAAAAGTTGGAGAAAATTGTGATGTCAGCAAGAGCCACCATTCTGTGACTTAGTTGAATTGGGAAGAACAAGGGAGTTCCCCCAGAGTTTGTCATCTTGCCTGGCCTTACCTCCATCCCTTTAAGCCTATGAGAGGCCTTTCCTCCTGCGGGCTGTTAACAAGAATTTGGTGCTTTCCTCCCATCTCTGTCTGAGGTCGACCGAAATGATGAGAATGAGCTATGTGGAAGGTGGACAGGCAGGGATGTCTCACGCCAAGGTTTCAGTGAAACTAAAACTTCTTCAAACAGGGAAACTTTGGCAAGGAAGTTACCCGAATCTGTCAAGGTCACACAGTCGGTGAGAGAGGTAGACTCAAGGCTCAAGTGTACCCAGGTATGTCTGTGTTTGCCTCTGCTCACCCTCTGCCTTTGGTACATACAAGAAAAGATCTCCTCCAGGTATCTGCTAGGAAACTGGTGGATGGTTTCTGCTTCATAGTGGTCCTTCAAAATGAAACACTCATCATGTTTCACAGGACAATGGAGGACAAGAAAGACTCAGCTAACAGAAACTTATGAGATTGCCCAAGACTGAATAAGCAGGAATCAGCTACAGGTAGATGATCGAGCTGCCCAAACACAGAGTGGAAGCTCCTAGAAGCCATCATCCATGCTGGTTCAAAGCTGGATTTGGGGGAAATAATTTCTGTGGTCTGTCATCAGTACCCTAGGTAGGCAAGTCACACAGTGACTTCTATTTAAAACTACGAAGACGCTGAGCCTCTAGGAATTTCCTCAAAACATAAAAGGCCAGTTTAGATTATTGGAATTCAAATGAATTTGTAATCATTTGATGTTGAGATTCAATAATTTAATAGATTTATTCTACTACCAATTCAAAGCATGAGACACGATTTACACAGAAACTTTCAAGTTGCTCAAACCCTGAGTTTGTTGACTAATCTTCATGGACTCTGAAAGCAATGGCGAGGTGTGATGAGAAAAAAAAATGTTATAACTCTTCATAAATGCATGGCTCCTTAGTTCAAGTGTAAAATTCATGTGAATGGAAATAGGCTCCCAGAGAGAGGAACCGCTCAGCCCTGACCTCAGGAACGACGACCTTCAGGGGCAGACGTCAAATTTCCCCTTATGAAACCCCATTGATCCTCAGATTTTCCTCAGCGTCAGGTCAGGGACAGCAAATGTCAGGAGAAAACTCACATTTTCCAATGTTTTCCCAATCCATCTCACCCAGTTACCATCCCCATAAAATAGATTTCTGTCTGAACTCCTCAGAGAGCTTTGCCCGCTGTCTGAACTTTGAGAAAAGTGGCCCCAGAACCAGAGGCTTTCCTCAGCGTGGCTTACTTTTCCAGTCAAACATTTCCAGGTCGGGCGGAGATCTCACCGCTCATTAAATGGTTAAATAACAACTCAAGCTGCAAAGTCACATGCGCGAGGATTTCCCCACCCACTTTACACACTTTCAATGTATTTGCCCTGGCAACCCTGATTCTTAAATGCTTCTGCTGAGACGTTCATTCTCTAGGGCAAACGAAGCATTTCGCCTTTCCCCAAGGACTCGCATCTTGAGGGGAGGAAAACAAACCCCAGCCCTTTGCTGAGAAGAGTCTGGCGTAGCTTGCTGGAAGATTTACTCTACACTAGGAATAGAAAGTATTAGCAAATACTGAAAATAATTTGCTGTATGTGAACCTTAATAAAAAAAAAAGGACAGTCTAATATTTACACAGCTCCTTCCACTCACAGGAGAGCAAACGTGCCCTCCCTTCCGGCGGCAACCTTGGCCCCATTTCTCATCCTTTCCTTCCTGAGGGAGTTAGGTGGCCTCCTCAGTCCCATCCCCCAAAGGAGACCTATCCATTTCTACTCCTGGTGGGACCCAGTGATTTCTCAACTTCTGACTCCTCCTCCTCCTTCCACAGAAGGAACACAGAAATGGTCAAAAATTGAGACTTCATACTGGTCCAACTGAACCCCAGAAAATTGACTTTCAAGCTCTCTGAGGGACAGTCCAGAAAGCTCCCAAGACCAGACAAGTCCTCCACAGCTCCCTTTGAGATCCTTCCTCTTAAGTGGTAATAAGTGGAAGACCCATTGTCCCTATTACGTCCTCACTTCCCTCCCTATTACATGAACTATGAAAATTCTATCATACTGCATAGCCTGTCTCTGCAGAATCGGGGGGGGGGGTGGAAATCATTTTTTCAGTTTACCTCATCAAGCTAAATATCTTTATTTATTCTTCCTGGTTTCTTCATTTGGTAACAGCTCAGCTTTGAATTTGTATTTAAAAAAAACCTACTTCATGTATTGGGACTCCTGTGAGCCTTTAATATCTGATTTATTGAATGAACACAAGTTCCCTTATCATTTAAGGATAAATCGTAAGATCTCCTGTGGATGCCTGATGCATCAGAGTACCAAACTTGAATGCATTTATGTATTTCCCTTCATGTCCCGTGATATAACCACACTCCAGCAGACTTCTCACTTTCCATATGTGGTGCCAAGTGCCTCTTTTGTATCGGTGACATTATTGAAGTAAGGACTAAACAAGATCTTATTTAAGCCAAAGCGCCGTGGTAATCAATGGGTCACTGTTCCCCAGAGGACTAACTGACCAGGAAGGGGATACAGGGGGTGTGTGCTGAACCAAGGGATGTCTCCACTTTCCAGCAGCGAGAACTACAACCTGAGCTCTGGTCACACCGCACAGAGGGGTGCACTCTATTAAATGTGTGAATTTGTTATGGTATTCCTTACCTAAGATTTTCATTTTGCAGTTAACAATTAGTAATCGAACCCAGAGACAGTGACATCAAGGACAAGAGAGGACCACGGCCACACAGAGGAGCATTGCGGGTGCTGTTGCTCTTTCTCCACGCCCCATCATCACGTTCATCTCAACGTGCTTTCTACAAGTGATTTGGCAAAGCAGTTCTGTCTAGCTTTTCCATTGTTTGAGGATGTGATGCTAGCCACGTGATACCCCATTCTGAAGTCCCGACAATGTCAGAATGACGGTGTGTCCTCAGCGAGCCTCAGCTCCCAGTGCTATCTGTTTCTCCACATCTATTTCAAAACACTTCAGGAATTAAGTAGAGCTTTGTAATGTCAAATTCCCATACATTAGGCAGGGGCATCTTCTAAAGGAAAAAGGCAAATAGGATAAAGTATGTCACTGGGGGTGGGGGACGTGGGAGCAAAAGCTCCTCACCATCTCCAGTCCCTGCTTTCCCAGGTTCCTACTTGTGATTGAGATGTGAGCTCTCAGCTTCCTGTTCCTGTTGCCATGCCCGCTGCTTGCTGCCGCAATACCCTGCCATGATGAACTCCTACCTGTCAGGAACCATAAGCCCAAATACATTTCTTCTCCTCCCCTCTCTTCTCTTTCTTCTCTTCTTGGTTGTCTTGGTTGTGATATTTACCACAGCAACAGAAAGGAACTAATACACAGTCTAAATCATCACCTAGGGTGAATGTAAACAATCGAAATTATTTAATTGTAATCCCTTTACTTATCTGATTATTTCATTAAAATTGAAATTTGACGTAAATATCCATAAGCACAAATGAAGTACAAATATGTAAGAGCTCTTCTATAGATATAAAATTGTAAATTAAGGTGGAAATCACAAACTAAAAATTTCAAGAAAGCAATTCAAAAGTGTGGGCAATGAGGTTGCTTAATCAAAACTCAAGCCTCTCACCCAGTGCAAATGGTGACAAGCTGCAGCAGTATTACAAAGGCTGCTGGCTATGACTGGCTAAGGTTCTTGCAAGTTCTGCATACCCACAGTGCTGTGTGTGTCTCAACGATGTTATTTTCCCACCATAAGCCTTTGTTCCTTTAGAGCCCGGAGCTAGCTAGCTTCTGCCCTCTGCCTGGTCTGCATGTGTTACAGAGGAATACTCATTACCTCGTTCCCTTTCTACCTTTGTGATAAAACAATTCCACACAAACTCCATGGTACAAATGAGATGCGAGTTACCAATTTGAAAAGAGAAGAAATTACCATAGCTAGTGGGAGAGGCTTTTCAGCTTGCGAAAATTTGCTCCTTTAGGATGTCCGAAACCGTGTGGAATACAAAAAGAAACGCAGGTGCTGAAGTCTGAGTTTGTCATCCAAATAATCTCAGATAGCTTCTTTTGTAATTAAAGAGGAATATCAATTTTTAAGACTTGTTCATTGAAATCTCTAAGACCAAGGCTGAGTAATTCTGCCTTTGAATGAGAAAAATACAATCTGATATGCCATGATAATTAGGGATAAAAGAAGCCCCAGAAAACATGTAGTGAGGACATTCACCTTGGTGAGCCGCCTCAACTAGAGATGAACAAATCCTAATGTGGAGCAAGCTTAGTGACAAATCTAGTGTCTCCAGGTCACAGTTTCATGCCTCCTCCTATTGCCCCAACCTCACCAAGTTTTATGGTACCATATCACATGGAGACTTGACTTCTAGCAGAGCAAGCCTTCTGGGTCTCATATAAACCCATACTCACAGACGGCAATTCCATAAATGTGTTAGCCAGCTCACGTCTTTAAAGCAATCCAGTTTCCATGAGTATCCTCTATGAAGGCTATCTCTGTGAAGCATCCCTGTGTAAATCCACTCCTCTGTCAATCAAAGGGCTTTGACGTGTCTGTTTTACCCGTGCTAAGGCATAAGTGGCCTCATCTCTTCTGCTTTTACAGCGCTAATCAAACTGCCCCCTCAGAGGCCTCCTACTTGCCACACCTAGTAGACATGCCCCACCTGAGCCTCCTGGTGGGAAGTGGCCTCTGTCCCTTTTATCCTGCTTTGCCTACACTTCTGCTTCTCCTTCCTTGGGTCCTTGGCTTTTTTATATATGAATATTTTTTATTGATTTTTATTAAGCTCTACATTTTTCTCTGCTCCTCTCTCTGCCTCTCCCCTCCCCTTCAACCCTCTCCCAAGGTCCCCATGCTCCCAATTTATTTAGGAGATTTTGTCTTTTTCTACTACCCATGTAGATTAGATTTATGTATGTCTCTCTTAGGGTCCTCATTGTTGTCTAGGTTCTCTGGAATTGTAATTTGAGGGCTGGTTTTCTTTGCTTTATGTTTAAAAACCACTTATGAGTGAGTACATGTGATAATTGTCTTTCTGGGTCTGGGTTACCTCACTCAAATGATGTTTTCTAGCTCTATCCATTTGCCTGCAAAATTCAAGATGTCATTGGCTTCTTGAATCGCACCTTCAGTGTCTTCTCTGAGTTTTCTTCCCAAGTACATAACTACTGATATCCCTCACTACACCTCCCGGGTAGACCCCTGTTAATCCACAGGACAACAATGCCCTAGCTTGGCCCTGCAATCCCTTTATTTTCTGGAGTCCAAATAAACATCCCCAAAAACCTTGAGCTCTTAAAGTATGAGTCTTCAATAAGCCAGGGAATTAACAGCACTATTTCTCATATGGTAAACAGCAAGACCCCTAGGCAGGCATGGTGGCTGGGTTTGGACCCCAGGGTTTGCTGCCTCTCATTCTAGGTGGCTGAGGCCTAGGTGTGAGACACCTGATCTTCGTTTCACAATAAGAGTCCTGGGGATGGATAGTAGTGAAAACAAGACACATTTCAGTTCTGCAGAAGCCAAGCATTAGCCTAGACAAAAGGAAAAATGGCTGCCAGGCCAAGTTGGCACAAAACAGTGGTTTCTCCGTCTCCTTTGGTTGTCATTGGATGACTTCTTAGGGAGGTACAATCCTCTCCAAATTCCTCATCCTCTTAATCCGAGAAGCAAAGCCTTGTCTAACAGCTATCCTGGGGCTTGAGATTCCTTTCTCTTTTGACACATGGGCTGTCGCACAGCATATGCCATGGAACTTTCCACCCCCAGGATGAACTGAGAGCATCTACACAAGCAAGCACAGCTTCCTACTAGGGGACATAGAAGCCTAAGACTTTCTGCTTATTTCCCATATCTTTTAAGCTTGAGATCCACCTCATTCTGAACACAGACCTTTGTGATTTATTAATTACACAGGTCAGTAAGAGACCGTGTCTCAGAAGACAAGATAGACAGGGCCTGAGGAATGATACCCAAAGGTATTTTCTGTCTCTCTCTTTCTCTGTCTCTCTCTGTCTCTCTCTCTCTGTCTCTCTGTCTCTCTCTCTCTCTCTCTCTCTCTTTCTCTCTCTCTCTCTCTCTCCAGCAAATGTAGACTATGCCCAGCAACTTAGCTGTGTAAGAACCAGAGGGAACAACAGGCTGAGGGAGAGTTGTTTTATTAGCTAAAGAAAAGGATCCAGGACTGCAAGGGAAAACGCTAAGACAAATAGGGAGCCTAGTGGCTCTGGAAGTCTTAGTGTCTTAAGCTCCTTAGGCTGGAAGAAGCCAACACTTTTATCTAGGAGAGAAAGAGGGAAGAATATTATGGTTGTGGTTTTTGTTGTTCTTGTTTGTGTTTGCTTGGATGGAAAGAGCAGTGAGGAATTCAACAGAGTTCACAAGTGGCCCCTTTTACACTTCAACAGAAAAATAGAAATCAATGGGGATAGCTGAAGTTCCCAAGGCAAAGTGAGAGATATGGGGGGGGGGGTTGAGATTAAAGAAGGGACTGACCAGAGGTCATAGTTTATTCTAATCTGTCCAGTATCCTGTGCCTCTGGTGATGTTTCTAGATTACAGACCAAGCATGAGTTTTCGGAGCTTCCAGCTTCCCACTAGTTGAAAATCCCTCACCAAAACAGCTCCTGCAGGGTTGCCAACCTGATCAACACAATCACAAACCTACTCTAGCACCATGCCAACATGAGCTTAGCTTCGTCCTTATCCAAAGATGCCACAGGCAGACTTCTGTCGGGAACTATGTTGTTTGCTTTGTTTATTTGTTTGTTTGTTATTCATTGCTAGGGTTTGGACATAGGGCCTTGACGTGTGTTAGAAAACAGCTCGGCCACTGTGCTGTCACCTCATGGGGGATTCTTCCCATTCACTTCTCTGCCTGGGAACCTCCATCCACCTTCCAAAATTTGCCTTTTGCAAAACATAATTTGCCACTTAAAAGCCATAACTCAGTATGAGTGTCCCATTGTGGAAGACCCATCACATTATCAAAGACTGGACATGGAGAGAGGCATATGATGACGAGCAGACCACCAAAGATGTTCCATGCATGCATCTATGTCCCTGCCACTCCTGCAAGAGCCGGCACAAGAAGACCTGTGCTTTGTACTTGTTTTGCAACATTAAAATGTCCCTATGGTGGAGAAGCTTTTTCATGGCTCTTACTTCTAATGCATAGACTTCTAATGCAATTCCTCCCAATTGGGAAAAAGAAAATGACCCTAAAATATTGCCTTGTTTAGAATATCTCTTCATGGTCCTTGAGGAGAACTCATTTCTGATGCCTCCCAAAAGTCAAGTCATTACTGTGTTCCACCCAGCCATGTCGTTTTTGCCCCTGTACCCCAAATCCTGAATCCAGCTTCTCCTTTATCCCTGGGACTCTGGTAAGGACAAATTCTGTAGTCATCACTCTAGATTTGTTTCTTTGGGGTTTTTTTTTCGGGGGAGGGGTTGGTTTTTTTGTTGTTGTTGTTTTTTGTCTTTTGTCTTTAGGTTCTTTCTTTTTCTTTTTTTTTTTCCATATAAATAACATTTTGGAAAGCTGTCTAAAAAAGAAATGCAGGCCCTGAAATATGTATGCTTACATATATATGTTTATAAATGTATGCACACATCCATATGAGAGAAAATATGATCTGCATTCTCCTTTCACAGTAATCCAATTCCGGAGCATCATTATTTGGAGCTCAGTCCTGCATGACTCTGCTTTATGGGTTTGGATTGCTAAGCAGGAGCATCACCATTATCTACTTAATTCAATACATGCTTTTCCTTTGAACTGTTCTAATCTTGGCTCTGCCAGCAGATGGCTGACACCTAAAATAAGACTAGCTTCGCACCTACTCCGTGTCTATTTAAATCTCCCTTTTAGAGGAAGATGAAAGGGTAGAGGTTGACATTCATACATTCATTGTGATTGCAGAAGTTTCCAGGCTTGAAATATGCAGCAGTAAACCCCACAACCGAAAGGCTGCAGCAGACTATCCGTGGATGTCCACGCCTTGACGACCAGCCCTGGACAATGTTTACGAAGGACTGTGGTCCCAGGAATCAGCACACACTCTCAGGACGGATCTAGATGGCACTTTGTTTTCTTCAGACAGGTTTTAAACTTTCTACTATCACCTGCCTTCTCTTCCTGATCATTCAGATTTTGTTCTTGTTGTTTTTTTCTTTCCAAGACCACTCCCACCCACCCAACAGCAGGCAGCCTTTCTAACATTAAAATTCTCTCTTTCCCAAGTAGCAGTTCACTTGGGCTACTTAAGAGCCAATCACGGGGGGGGGGGGGGGTGGAACACCCAAAACATGTGATAGACTAACAGCTAATCACTGAGGACACCCAAATCACGTGATAGATTAACAGCAAATCACTGGGGGGGGACACTCAAAACATGTGATAGATTAACAGCCAATCACTGGGAGACCCTCAAAACATGTGATAGACTAACAGCCAATTACTGAGGACACCCAAAACATGTGATATTAACAGCCAATCAGTGGGGTACATGGGCACTATACTGCAGATTTCCTTAGGCAGACTTAGAAGTTCCAGATTGAACTGAATTTCTGAGCAGAACTGAGAGGAGATGGGGGGCTGCTGAAGCCGTCTTACTTCCTCGTCCAGGCAACTGCTAGCCTTTCTTCTAAATAAAATTTTAACACTGAGGCTGAGAACTGAACGTCTTGGTTCCCGTGCCCAGTGGTAAGGGATACCTCGGAACTCATCACCTCCTGAAAGAAGTCCTTGCTCCTTTTCCTCTCATGCTCCCTTGCCACTGCCAGTGACCAGGCTCATCCGTCACCTCGCTGATGACATGTATCCTCCCAGAGACATCTCGGGCCAATCTCAAGGCCTCTCTTAACTTGGCATTCTGGGGGCAGATTGAATTGTAAGATCTCTCTTTCAAAACAGGGTAATAAAAACCGAATTTGTGTATCTTTTGAGGGGTCTCCCCATATGACCTTCCCATCTAGAAAGGAGCTGTATTTTCTTCGGGCAGAAGGTTGAGAACATACGGAATGTGTTACAAGAAGAGTTGGTTTGGGCTGTTTCCGATCCCCAAGCCAGCTCCCTAACCATGACAAAACATTCCCCACAATCTCATCGTGACTCATTTTTATTTTTAAATAACCTCTGGTATGGACGTGTGTCAAGACGTTTTCTGAAAGGTTAAAGAAATTATGTCCACATGCTTAGTGACCTCCTCAGAGGATGCTGGTTGATTTGGTGATTGTCTTCCACTGAAAGTCACTGGCTATCTTTGCTGAGGAACCCAGCACTGCCCTGTAGTTTTAAAACATGAATTCATTGAGTCTTAATCTGCTCTTATCTCTGTGCTCAGGACTTAGGAGAGCATATAAAAGAGGGTGAAGACACCGTCTTTGGTATTAAAACAACTTAAAAAATATCAAGTCAGAGAGGGTGGAAAATGTCACAAGATCCTGAGTGGATGCAAGTATACGTAAATGTGGTGGTGACGACACTGCAAAAAAAAGTTCAGAAAACAAAATTATAAATGTTTGGGGGAAATGATGGAACAAATATTCCCACAGGAGCAAGCACTAGTTTGGGTTTTAAAAGCTCAATTGTCATGAGAGGAGCAGAGTGAAGGGATGCCCAAAACAGTTTTTAGGGGCTCTAGACGTCAAGAGGGAAAAGCAGGGTAAAAGATTTGGAGAGGGGACTGTCTCCTTGGAGGGAACACATGAAAAAATCAGGTTAGTCGTGGCAGGCTAAACTAAGGACAGCCTCGAGGAGCCATCCCCGAGATGCTCAGAATGCATGTGATATTTGCGAGGAGATGACTGAGGGCATAGGGGACATATGAGACCTGACTGTCACAGTGTGGGGATACAGCACATTAGCCTACTGGGTAAAGCAGTACCTGTCATTTGTGAGTCTCTTGGTCTGGCTCTCCAAGGAAGGCAAGGGAGGGTGAAGTAAGATGCATGGATGAACACAGAAATAGAAGGTCTCCAGAAAGAGGAACCAAAGATGCAGGATTGCAATAACGAAGGTAAAGTTTCTCCTGTGTTTGTTTTCTATAGGGCTTTGAAAACAAAGCCGCAGGCAGCCAGGAGCTTTAAATGACAGGATTTATTCCCTCACTGCTCTGGGGGCTACAAGCCCAGCTATATTATCAGTTGTGTGACAGCCATGCTGTGTTTCTTCTGGTGGCTGCCTTGCTTCTTTTGGCCTCCGGTGTTCATCAGCGGTCCTTGGCTCCCCAGAGTTTACGCTGCATCGCTCTAATCTCTCCCTCCATCTTTATGTGGTGATGTGTGTGTGTGTGTGTAAATATGTGTGTGATAAACATACACCATACACACACACACAAATTGCCTCTTGTCTGTTTCTGTTCTTTCCTCTTCTCATAAGGACAACACCAGTGCCCTGAGCCAATACAACTACATCAATAAATTAACCCAGTAAAGAAAGATTCTGTTCTGGGTGACATCACATTCTGAGGCAAGGGGACATGAATATTGGGAGAGTCTGTTCACTCCCGTGCAGAGATTGCAGCTCGAGGCACAAGGGGCCTCTTCTTTCAGGAACCAGAAAATGAGCTGCCACTCTGGGCAATGAAGGAAGTAGGGAGATGGTAGAAAGAGAAGAGAACATGTTTCTCTGACCATCCACCCAACAGAACACTCTCTTAGGAGCATGAGGAGATTTGGTTGGGAGGGAGAAAGGAAGCTCTCAGGTCATCACAGGGCAATGATAAGGAGAAAGACCTCATAGGTCTACCCTCCTCACTACCAACAGCAGCCCATTCTGTGAACCTACATTGACATGTCATTGTTACCAAAACCAGGGTTGGCTCTGGTATATGTATTACATGTCTTACAAAGTATATAAGGGCCATTTAAATTTTAAAATGCTGTATCAGGTCATGCCCACCTCATGCCTCCATGCTGATATTTGGTCTGGCTTGAGCTTCCACTAGGATTGTTCATGCTTTTAATCTATATGTACAGATGTCCTGTTGTGCCCAGAGAACAGTATTTCCTTGTTTTCATTCACTGTCTCTGGCTTTCACAGTCTTTCTGACATCTTCATAATGTCTGTGAGCCTTGGGAGGAGGAAGTGTGACACAGATGTCCTATTTAAGACTAAGCATTCTGCTATCTCTTTTCTACACCTTGCCATTTTTAGGCTGCTATGTTTATTACCATCTACTGCAAATGGAAGCTTCTCTGGTAAGTGTTGAAAGGCACATTGATCTATGGGTATAACAATAATTCAGTAGGAGTAAGTTCAGTGCTATGTCAACTAAACAAAGCTAAACATCCATAAATGGATTATGCGTCCAATGGGAACAGATGGCCCAGATGACTCAACATTTCAGAGCACCTCTGTTGCCCTTTCCTCTGAGTTCCACATCCAGATCAGCCTCAAGACTGCTGACTTAGATGATCCAGTCTCAGAATACTCCAGTCAGGACTTGACCATAATTCTAGATTTTCTTTGGGTCCCTATAAGATTATCAGCATCCACAATCGGCAGGAATATACTAGATAACTATGCCTACATTCCCCAAAAATGGATTATGGATGTTTATCTTTGTTTAGTGTGTTTGTTACAAGTTGTTATGGATAATGGTCAGGAAAAAAAGCTAAACAAGGGAGATTAGATTCAGGGTCTTGTTTTGAAAAGAGAAAAAGAGGAAGTGCTGCGGGATAATGCTCTTGTACCCTGAAAGACTTGTCACTCGTATTGGTTTAATAAAATGCTGATTGGCCTGTATCCAGGCAGGAAGTATAGGCTAGGCAACCAGACTAGGAGAATTCTATAAAGAGGTATCTCTCAGTCTGCAGTCACCACCCAGATGCAGAGGAAGCAAGATAAAAAAGCAGCACTAAGTAAAGGTACCAAGCCATGTAGCCAAACATAGACAAAAATTATTGGTGACATTCCAAGAGCCAGTTAATAATAAGCCTGAACTAATAAGCCAAACAGTTTATAATTCATATCGGCCTCCATGTGTTTCTTTGAGACTGAATGGCTGTGGAAGCAGGTGGTACAGAAACTTCTATGTAGTATACCACTGCTTTCTACTTCCCTTCCTTTTAAAGCCATACCCCTTAAACCCTTACTTATTACTGATCTCTATGTGTATCCTAAATAAAACATACATACCTGAAAAATTCAAAACTAACACCCACAAGTGAGAGAAAACATGAGATATTTATCCTTCTGGGTCTGGGTTTCCTCACTCGGAATGATTCTACTATTTCACCTGTGAATTTCAGAAGTTTGTTTTTTCCTAACTGAAAATTATTCCAATGTAAAAATGTATCCCATTGTCACTCTCCTTCTTTCAGTGGCTGGACATCTAGGCTGTTTCCATTTCCTGGTTAGTGTGACTTAAGCAACAATGAACATGGATGAGTAGGTGTCTCTATAGTAGAATAAGAGTCTTTGGAGTCTATGCCTGAGAATGGGATAGCTGGATCATGTGGTAGATCTATCTTAGTTTTTGAGGAATCTCCACACTGATTTCCATAGTGGCTGGATGAGTCTGAACTCCTACCAGCAGTAAGTACTATGTTTTCCCCATATTGACAACTGATTCTAGGATCAGACCTCTTTTCAGCCAAATGGCTGGTTTATAAATGCAAAACTGTAAGGGAACACAGGTTCAAGACAGAATTCTATTGCAAGAACTACATCCAACATTGTTCCATGAAAGAAGCAGAGCCTTGACTCCAGGGTAAGAATCTAGACACTAACCCTGCTCTGTATTTGGGGTAAAACATGTAAACTTTTTGTGCTTCTGTTCTCTTGGGGTTTGTTTGTTTTTAATTCATCTGGCACCAAGTCTGGTACCCACTTGTGAAAGGAGAACATGAGCTCCTGTAAGGTATCCCCACACCTGCACCATGGTACATACATCACTCCCCCAACACACACACAGACACATGCAAACGTGCACACAAAGTTTAGTTGAACATTTCTACCTGATGAGTATAAAGATTCAATAGACTATAATATACATTTAGTAAGTGCCAATAAAGTATAGCAAGAATTACAGCTAGCTATGATTATTATGATTTCCCATGGGAATGTTTTGTTTTCTGGTCCTAATAAAGGCAGGTTTTTCATTCAAGTGGTGTCAAAGACCTTAAGACCTTGCCAGCTTTCTACGCAAGGAGAGAGCTATAACCAGTTAAAATACAGGTGCTTGTGAGACAAGCCATGCCTAAAGATTATCTTTTATGACTATGTTCCTGGAATATTTGAACTTTATGGCACCCATATGGGACTGAAATTTAATCTAAATTTTTATTCCCAATTGTTCTTTAAATCAACTTTACCAAACTAAAGCCTTAAGGTGAGTGTGTTGACTCACATCTGTCACCTCAGCATTTGGGACACTGAGGCAGGAAGACCAGGAATTCCACACCAGTGTAAGCTAGTGAGACTGTGTTCAAAATGGAAAACAAATTGAGCCTTGACACCTTGTTGACAGGTATTACATATCTAAAAACTCGTTTGAAGTTAAATGTCACTTCTGAGCAAGACCCTGGGAGCAAAGGCCACTCCTCAGCTTGGCACTTGTGCAGCTCACCCACCTCCGCCAAGCCCTGGCCCTCAGTGAAGAAGGAAGTAAAAGAAGTAATGGGCAATGGTGAACCCAGTTTGCTATATCGACCCCAAAGACAGCCTCAGCCAGTCCCACTGGGAGACCTGAGGCCAGACATTGTTCTTCAGTAGAGTCCCCTGCTCAGCCAGAAGCCAGACCAAAGCTGATCCATTCACATATTCACAGGTCAAGGCAGCTTCCAACTGGAACAATCCTAGGAGGCCAAGTCTCCAAGAGCTGGGTGGCAACTCCTTCAGGTAAGAGTGTCTAAGCAGGATACCTACCATCTCCCGCTCTCTCCAGCATGTTAAATCACTTCATTACACTTTTTATCAAGTGGATAAAGCCCCTGAGAGTCAGGATTGGATCTCTTTTGCTCAGTACTGTATTCCCAGCACTACAGGTTGTGAATACATAGATGAATGTTGAAGTTTATTAAACATTCTGGCGCTTCCTGGATCAATGACAAGCAGGTACTTATTTCTGAAGCTGGAACAACGTCCACTGAGCCAGTTCTCAACTTGAATAGACTCGTGTTTCCATTGAGAAATATAAACATTTTGTTTTTTTAAAATCTTTTTGACCCTTTTTAACTTTGTGTTACAAAACATACTTAGCTTTTAAACTTTAAGACATCACCTAACAAATTTCTGTGTTCCTTAAAGAAATTTTCTTTCCCTCTCCCAGAAGTTGTGGTAATTTCCAAGGTGACAGAATCCCCTTCCTTCCATGTTTTCACAGGAGACATTCCTTTCCCCATCCTTCAGTTTGGCTCTGAGGGGATGAGTAAGAAAGGAACTTGTTTGAAACCTTGTTAAACAGAGGGTGGATGAGAATGAACACCCTTCACCTCACCTCAGATGGATGATCCACAGCCAAGCTTGCTTTGGCTTTCTCAATCAGCCCCAGTAAATCATTGCCATTTTCCACAAATATTTTCACAATGTCCTGGGACATTCAGAAAGCTGTCATTTTGGAAGCTAACAATGTAGTAGGAACATCAGGTCTCATGTGTTGGCTGTGGCCATTGACTAGAACCGCTGCTCCCGCCAAGATTCCACCATGATGCTTTGCAATGTGAAATAGCAAAGACTTAACAATGTCCTTGATGTCCTTGATGTTAGTTCTTGTTACCAGGACACAGAGTAAAAATCACACCACACATCTGGGTCACTATGGCATCCCTCTGCTAGTGCTGTCTGTCAACCCGTCATCCTGGGGTTCCAAATCCAGGCTCCCTACAAAGTTCTCAAATGGAAAACCCCAGGGGCTGTGCACTGCATTCCTCTTACTTTTATGTATGTAAAGTGTTTTGAATCTATGGATTACCTGCCTGTGTCAGATTTAAACACCAAAACCACATAGAAATCCACATATCGGTCAGGAGACAAACATAGATTTCTTGTATGAAAGTAACAGTAGACATTAGTTCAACTTACAAATAAAACTCTATGCCTTTTGCCTCTGACCCCAAGATTTGCATCTGACTTTCTGGTGTCTGTAGGAACTTACCTATACATCTGACATCAGAGACTTTGGTAGAAATGTTTCATTCCTCTTCAGCTCAAAACAAAAGTATCAAAAGAACAAAAAAACATAAATCTGGTTAAAGAGAATCCTGACATTTTTATGTGCATATTTGGCAGAGGAAAGGGCTCAGTGACTGTGTCTTGAAGGGAATTAATTGTATTTTGGCATTCAATTCTTTAAAAACCCTAGCCATTTCAATATTTTGGTCTTACTTATTGGGAGTAAAGCTTTTGTTTAGAGGTTGGAACATAAGTTTTTGCCAAGCCATCAAGAGTCAAAATTCTTCTATGCTATTTACTAACCCTTACCTTGGCAAGTTATTAAGACTATTAGTATCTTGGTTTTCTCATCTGTGGATGGGGTAATAACATCTAAGTCATGGAATGTTGGTAAGGATTAAATTAAGTGAGATGACACAGATAAATCACTTAGCACAGCTGTGTTTAGTACGTCATAATCACTCAAACGCTGCTCTTGCCATTATCACCAACATTGCTTTGTAATTAATCCCTGGGCTTTTCCCCCTGCTTTTAATTTAGCTAAAAAAAATATATTTCCCCACAAGTAATTCTTATAACAATCCCAGAAGGAACTAACAGACACTAGTACCCACAGAAAAATATTGTCCATATACTTTTGTTTTATAAATAGAACCTTCCATACCACTTACTTATTTAGCAGCTGGTGATAAAATTGTTATTTATCTCTAAGGGCACATATTGTTTATATTCGATTCACTATGACTTTTCCTCACTTTTCAATCTTTTTTAAAGGATACTATGTATGTAAGAAATTACAGTAACAGTATTGTTTGGGTTAACATTCCCTTGCTACACCCATGTGGTTCTAAACCTATATTATAATGCATTCCATTTCCTTTAGTGGTTTCAGGCAAGTAATTTCACACATACACCCTTCAGTGGGCATCCATTCTCTAGTTCACAAATGGGTGGTCTTGTAATCAGCCTAGTGGTATTTAATTGTTGGGACATACAAGACTCTCTGGCAAACAAGATCAAGCATATATATGAGCTCATAACTCACTTTCAGTTTCAAAAAGCCCCTGGCTCTCTCTGAACTTCATCATTGACCCTTGTGGGTGGGTGAACCACAAACAAGGGATCTTCTGCGATTTATCAGACAAACCCACATACCTTCAGTATATGAAGATGATTAAAAAGAAAAATAGATGCAACTTCAGGAGTTGAATAGAACTAACATACAGCAATTACACACATCTCATTATACATATGATTACAACATGTATAAATAATTATGTGACTATATTCGCATGTAAAATTAGGATGCAAGGCTCTATAGGAATCTCTTTCCTATTTAATAATAAACTCCTGCACACTCGAAAATAGTATTACAGCATTACAAACTTCATTTACCACTATTAAGCAACTAGAGAGTCTACATTCTAATCTCATTCTGCTAGGGGCTTATAAATGGAGACTGTTCCTTCATTTCCTGGCCACTTAGACCAGAATAATCACACAGGAACTATATTAATTACAATACCACTTGGGGATATTTGCTCAGGCATATTAATCAACCCTTACATCTTAAATTAACCCATTTCTATTAATCTGTATATAGGCACAAGGCTGTGGCTTACTGGCAAGGATCTGGCATCTCACTCCTTCAGCAGTTACATGGCATCTCTCTGACTCCTCCTACTCTTTCTCTATATCTCTTCCAACCTGGCTATATTCTGCCCTGCCATAGGCCAAAGCAGCTTTATTCATTAGCCAATAAAAACAATACATATACAGAAGGACTTTCCACATCATCTCTCCTTTTCTATCTAAATTTTAAAAAAGGGTTTTAACTTTAACATAGTAAAATTATATATACAAAAAAGTTATCAAGCAAGAATTATAATTACAATATTTAGTCCATATATGTTTGGCAAATTAAGGAAAATATTCTATCATCTATTCTATCTTTGTGAATCTAAAGATTTATATCTAATTTATCCTTTATCATAACTAAGGGAAACTATAACTATAATTATCTGTCTTCAACTATTCAAAGAACCCAGAAGGATATGATATTACCTAAATAAACAGGAAGTGCACTGTAAGCAACTTTCTAAACTTTAGAATTGACAGGGACATCTCGCTGCCTGGACAGTCACCCAAAGTTCTTCTGTAATATTAGGCATCCATCTTCAGCCTCCAGGCCCATAGTATCTGGAAGACTTTTCCATGAAGCAGGAAATTTGAGAGGCCATTTTGGCTATCTTTGCAGTTTGTCAGTCACTTTCTTCTGTATCCTGCAGAATGTCTGACAGTTTCTTCTGTCAGAACCTGAACCCTGAAGAACCATTCTGTCTTTTGAAATGTTCAGCAGTCACTTTTCTGTGAGTCCTGCATGTCAAGTTCATACAGCATACCAACAAACAGCCCAGGTAAGAGCAATTTCTTGCCCAAATGGCTAGCCTTGTCACATTGAAAGAAAATTCCATAACGAGTTTCTTCAATGCCCGTCAACATCTCTGAAGTAATTGGTGCTGTCAGAGCAGACATGTCTCACTGTCTAGAAAAGTCTAAGTTCTTAAAGCATTTTAAATGCTATGTTCCATAGGTCTTTGAAGTAGTGAAGATTATCTATCTAACTGAAATATATCTCTATAACTAACTAACATGACTAAAAGTTTCATTTATAAATAATTATTCATCTGTAATTTTTAATTATACATTATATTTTTAAATGAGCTGCACAAACACAATACCTTAAACAGGAGCAGAAATACATACATACAGTGTAACAAATCAAACTTAAATTTGTATCAATAGACCAAGGTCCATACCAATGTAAAGTATTCATCTCTACATCACATCTCTCTTATAATTTTTTTTGAAACTGACTGTGACCATTAATCACTTATAATCAACTCCCTTTAAATAAAAATAAATGCTTATAAACAATCATTTTGGGAATTTGGACATTGTTTTCTTCAAACTGCTTCCTGCTCTTTATTGGGCAAAGTATTTTTAGGGTTCATGGAGACGTTTTAGGGGGTTTTGCTCCATCAAACCACATTAGCCTGGAAGGAATCTACAAATTCTAATCTCCTGTGGAAACAAAGGCAGAACCTCTTTATCAAAGCAACATACCCTTAGATAAAATTTTGAAATCAAGATACCTTTATGTTGGTTTAACTTAGCAGCACTGAGAAACAAATGTTTCTATGCAGTCAAAAAATTCAAAGAAAACACAATAATATTCATAATCCAGACGATCTGTGTATTTTCTATCTTTATGTGGCTTATTTTTTTTACGCTACTACTTTTTAGTATTTATTTTATTATATTTACTCCTTTAATCTGTGACTGTCTGTACTTTTATATTACTTTTACTGTCTCTTTAAGGACTTTACTTTTTATAACTGTCTATACTCTTTCCTCTCTCTCTCTCTCTCCCAAGCTTACATCCTATGTACAATTTTAAAAATACCATGTCTCATTTAGATGTCTTTTATGACTGAATCTGTCCTGTTGTGTATCTGAAATTCTTTTCTGACCAGGAGAACCTTTTTTTTAAATGCTAAGTGGACATGGTTAGGACCAACTCCATGGCCCTGCCTGTTAGCTCCACCCAGTCTAACATGGCAGAGGTATGTTCACTGCCTCTACAAGCCATGATCACTGCCCCAGCACCAGGGATTCAGTGAATTTATGTCACCATTAAGCAACTAGTAGCATGCCGCTCAAAAACCCCATTTAAGGGCAGGGCCTCCCAAAAGAGTCAGAGTTCATGCTGCCAGCACAAACCAGGAAACCACTGCTTCATAAAAAAGTCGTGCATCTGCCTGTGGCCAGCAAACAGAGCTTATCTGAAAAAAAGATGCAGCTACCAAGAAGGTGTGCTTAACTCTGCTCTTTTGTATCTAGAATTCCTTCTGAGACTCTCTAAGTTTCTATGTGGATGTCGTTGCTCCACGCTGGCTCCATTTGTAAACAGAAACTATTCTTTCATTTCTTGGCCACTCAGACCCGAATAATCACACAGAAACTATATTAATTACAATACTGCTTGGCCTATTAGCTCAAGCTTATTAACTAACTCTTACATCTTAAATTAACCTATTTCTATTAATCTGTATATAGGCACAAGGCTGTGAATAACTGGTAAGGATCCAGTGTCTGTCTCCTTCGGTAGTTACATGGCATCTCCCTGACTCTGCTTACTCTCTATATATATCTCTTCTATCCTGGCTATATTCTGCCCTGCCATAGGCCAAAGCAGCTTTATTCATTAGCCAATAAAAGCAACACATATACAGAAGGATCTTCCACATCAGGGGCTCATCAGGGCAATAGTGTTCATTGCTAGTCTCAGCTAGTCTGCTGCCTGTAATTCCAGCCAAAAGCCCACTTTCCTAGCAGCAGGTCCTTAGTCACATTTGAGGTTTGGTTGCTGTCTTAGTTTGCTTCCTGTTTCTGTGATAAAACAACAAGCTGAGGCCTTTTGCTGCTTGGACACATTTGTGATTACTGAGGGTCTTCACCTCAAAGAGGCATGCTCCTGTTTCAGCTCAGGTCATTGTAGATGATTCTTGTGTTTGCCACAGCAAGCTCAAAGCAAGGGAGAGTGCACACAATTGGCCTGGAGGGTAGGAAACATGACACAGCAGGCCCAGAACAACAAGACAGGGTTGAGGAAGTGGATGATGGTACACACCCGGTACCGAGATTAGGAGGTTCACAAACACAAGCCATCATCATGATTTGTGACCCAGAAATAAAGAGCAACTCCTGCGGCTCCAAAATGCGCTTTCCAGCCTTATCCATTTATTAAGTGGTTCACTTGCCAGTTTTCAATTTATCCAAAAAGCTTACTTTAATGAACTGTCTCTGAATAGTAAAGTGAAAGCAAATGGCTCCAACATCCTTTAAGATATATTTGCAACGTTTAATTTTTCATTACATTGGCATTTGTGCAATGAATCTTCGTGTGTTCGTTCCTCACTCTCCTCTAGTCTCCCCTCTCCTCCACTGGACCCTGTCTTCCCAGCAGGTCCTGTTTTCTACTTCCACTCCTTTATCTGTATGACTCACTGAGTTCAGTACAGCTGCATGCCAAGAGTGGGCAAGAGGTATTTTTAATATAACATTTTTATTAATTCATGTAAATTTTCATACCAGTATACAATGCTTTTTGGTGATATTCTTCCTCCACTACCCCCACAACTCTTCCCAGGTGCACTCTTCCCCCTCCTCATTTCTCTCCCAATTTTTTGTTCTTTTTTTTTAAAAACAAACAAACAAACATTGAGTCCAATTTTTGCTGTCCATATACTTTGGAGTGTAAGTCATCCACTGGAGCATGGACACCTTACAAGGGGGCACAGCCCTAAAGCAGACTGACTCACCGTTCTCTAAAAGCCATCAGTTAACTATCAATAGACCCTCAGCTACAAGTGGGGGCTCATGAGCTCCTCCCCCATGCTGGCCTTTTGGGAGGCTTGATCTGAAGTAAGATTGGTTCAGGACTCATGAGTGTATCATTTTACCCCGGTCCATCCTAACCTCTGGCTCTTACGGTCTTTTTTCTCCCTCTGTAGGATGCTTCCTGAGCCCTGATATGACAGGATGTGGCAGAGCACATTTATTCTCTGCACTTTTACCAGTTTTGAGTTTCCAATTTCTGCTTTACCTGTCATCCACTCCACAAAGAAACCTCTCTGAGGAGGTCTGAGAGCTGCACTAATCTGGGTGTAAAGATGGGAATTCAGAGGCCAGTTTGATACTCTGTCAATTTAGCAAAAATAATAATAGTAAGAGGATGAGAGATAATTCACTGGAGCAAAGACAACTTCTCAGTGCTACACCACTAAAGAAATGGCACCCTCCTCCAACATGGCTAATTCTCAGTAGTCCCAGAGGGAGGGAGGGGTGTCCTGAGCTCCTCCCTGCAACCCTGTGAAATGTGGAGGGAACTAAGCTTGTGGAGGTCTTGTGTAGATACCCACAATTGTGAGCTCATGAGCACAATGGCCATAATGTCAGGTCCAAACAGAAGCTTTTTGCAGTGCATCTTCCCACCCTCTGGATCTTACATTCTTTCTACTTCTATAAGATGAGGGGATTCTCCTGAAGGACCAACCACTCTACTGATGCTATGAGGTTTTCTGTATTACCTGCCTCTGTTGCTGTATGAAGGACCTCTGATTATAGCTGTATGCAACACTAATCTATTCGGAAGGCAGTTTGTCAACTTGATCATTTAACCAAACAATAGTAGCAGATCCCCACTATGGCCTATGGTCTCCCAGCTATGGGCTCTTTACCACGTTTACAGAAACATGTCTCAAACCCAACCAGAAAGTGCTTGGTTATGCCCACAATAGTCGTGGCACCAGAGGACTCATGTCGCCTTAAGCCAGCAGTTCTCGGTCTGTGGGTGGCGACCCTCTTTTCAGAGGAGTCATTTATCTGATATCCTGCATTTTAGATATTTACATAACAATTCATAACAGTAACAAAATGACATTTATGAAGTAGCAACGAAATAATTTTATGGCTGGGGGTCATCACAACCTGAAGAACTGTAGTAAAGGGTCACAGCGTCAGAAAGGTTAAGAACCACTGCCTTAAATTGAAAAGTTCAAAGAAGCCCAAAGGACCTATGACACTCAGTTTTGGTTATACATTTCACCAAGTCAAGAGCTATGTAGAGAACTGGTGATTCAGTTTGGGGGGGTGGGGTGGCTCTAAAGCTGTTTCCAGAGGAGAACAGGTATAAATCTGAGTGGGCTGAATGGGAGGATCTGCCCTCAATGTAGGGGGCACCAGCCAATTATTCTGGAGGCCCCAAAAAGGCAGAAAAGAGGAAATATTTTCATTCTACTTTAGAATAGGTATACCCTTCCTCTCCTAGAGGTAGACAGCAAAACTCAAGGGTGCTCAGCCTTTGGACCTTCGGACTTGTCTCTTTGGCCCCCTCCAGATTCCAAAGCCTTTGCTTGGACTCACTCAGAGTCTCCAGGTCGCAGATGGCGGGTTGTAGAACTTCTCAGCTTCCATGCTAACCCAGGTTGGTTCCCCTGGTAAATCCTCCCCCTGTCGTTATTCTTACTGCAGACCCTTGATGACACACTCTTACGGTGTGCCTTGCCCGGTCACCGGTAACGGGATTGAAGGGCCAGTGGTGTGAAACTGACCGGAGAGGAAAGGGAAGCCGTGTTTGTGTGTGGTTTAAAATGCCTTCACCTTTCCTTTCCAATGTTTCTCCCAGTCGCTACAGTGTTGATGACATGTGTCATTCTTTTTAGCAATCCACACCTGAGCCCTTTGGTAATGGGGAAGGTTCCTAATGAGCCAGAACCGGCTTCCTGCTCGGAGAGCTAAAAATACCAGTTTTTCAGTCCCCTGGCCTCCTCCCCGCTCGAGCAGGACTACAAATTACAACAAATTTATAAAGCACTGCACGCGCTACTTTCTAAAGCCTCTAAAGTTGTGCTGTGAAAGAATTTGGACTGTTATTCCCGTAGATCTATGACGCCCCCTATTCCGACCTTAAAGACCGCTCTCGGAAAGCCTCCAGCCTGACAACCCCCAGACCCTTCTTCAGGCCTGCATCGCTAGGGCGCTTCTCGCCTCACCCTGTTCCAGGTAAGTAATTAATGAATGGAGTAAGCAGAATTTTAAAACTGAACTTCAATTCCTTAAATGTCACTATGAAAACAATAAATGGGTAAAGCAAGTTGACTGAAAAGGTTGTAGAAAGAGCTTCAAATCTCACTTGTTATTAACTGAATTGCTGCAAAAACAAAAAGAAAAGAAAAGAAAAAGCATCTGAGAATTTATAGAAAATCAGTTTTCTGAATTTATTTCCAATGTGTTGGTTTCCGGTGACTTTGGCCTAGAAGTAAGTGAGGGTAAAATCTGTACAGGGCCAAAATGTGAAGACACAGAACATGGCCTCTCTCAGCCATGCTGAGAGTTTCTGCCCTGACAGCAGCTGGGAATCCCTAATGGAAACCGACTTTGTCTGATTTAGAAAGGTCTGGGTACTGCCAGATAAACTTAACGGTAGTTATCAGTGTACAACAGGGGCCATGTTAGAGAAGATTCCCAAGCCGTCTCTCCTGCTTCCAACAGCGGCCCTGCAGTGGAGCCAAAAAGGGACAAAGTAAGATAAACGCCTTCTGGTTTGCCCTGGGGTTCTTGACAAAGAGCTGACTTGTCAGATGACAACGTATACTTTTCTGCCCTTGTTTTCAAACACCCTTGCTCTACCAGCAGCAACAGAGGTTTAAAACATTAACATTCCTTCCGCTTTCAAGAGGAGAGCCTGCACGCGACTCCTCGGGGTGTAAATGTGCGGCCAGCGATGGGAGCGCTCTTTTCCCATACCCAGAGTTGATAAGATAGCCACTCTGCAATTAGCTATCTGTGTTATGATCTGATTAACACTCATCTCAGTGTGTCGTGCCCCCCCCCCCATTGTGTTCCTCATGCCCCAGCAGTGTCTCACCTGGGACACTCATTAAAGATGCAAATTCCTGGGCCCCAAGCCCAGGTGCAGCTGGAATGCAAGTCCCTGGGACTGAAGCCTCTAGGTCTGAGTTTCAGGAACTCTACTGTGGTTCTCAAGGATAAGATAGTTAGGGAACCACTTCTATGAGGCAGTTGGTTCTACTAATAGGGAGTTAAAATCACTTGTATTGAAACATGGATTTGGTAACTCCTAAGATTCTGTTTGCAGTGATAGGACGCAGAGCTGACTGGGAGGGTCCTAAGTACCCAGGTGAATCTGGGCAATCAGGAGTCCATTTGGCTGATGCTTCTCCTGCTGATGGTCCAGATCTAACAACAGCATCTCCCACGTGAGCCTCCTCTTTGGATACTTCTAACTTCCCATTAGTCACCATTACCAGCAGGTTGGCAATGCACCCACCAAGCACCTATCTGAACTGCAACAGACTCCTCCAGCATGTCGGGATGATGCCCAACCAAGTGGTAGGGTCACCAAAATGAACTCTGGCAACTAGAACTCACCAAGATCCTTCTCAGTTAGTCTGAAATCTAGCCTGTCTTTTCTTTTCTTTAGAGGAGAAAGAAGGTCAGTGTCTCACTGGATACCCACAGGCTGGCTTTGAAGTCCTCATCCTCCAGCCCCATCCTCCCAAGTGCTACAATTATAAGTGTGCGGTACCACGAAATCTTCTTTAACATAGTTAAAGGCTTCGATGTGAACGTAGTCTTCAATTGGCAAAAGAAAAAGAGAGAGAGAAATTTCCTCTACACCACAAAAGGATAATCAAAGTTAGTCATAGCGAGTGTTACGATAAATGGGGTTGAGTCCTGAATAGGCCAAAGATACCTCAAGAGGTGGCCAGAGGATTCTTCCTAGCAGGAAAAGGGGCTGAGTCCTGAATAGGCCAAAGATACCTCAAGAGGTGGCCAGAGGATTCTTCCTAGCAGGAAAAGGGGCTGAGTCCTGAATAGGCCAAAGATACCTCAAGAGATGGCCAGAGGATTCTTCCTAGCAGGAAAAGGGGCTTTCAGACAGATAGGTTGTCATGGGTTGACATAATGAATGGGGAAAGCCAAAGCTTGAGAGAGGGAGAGAGGCGGCGAGCTAGAGACCCAGCTGACTGAAGAGGATTAGCTCTCTTTAAGATAACAAGTACTGATAGCAACACCGTGTGTTGTCCTTAGTACGTCTGGTATTTCAAAATCCCCAATCCAGGCTCAAACTGAAGTCTGAATCAGCCATCATCATTGGACAAGCAACCCCAGAAGTGACTCTGTGCCGCTTTGGATGTGTGTCACGAGCACTGCAAGGGACGTAATCGCTGGCCTTCAGCTGAGGACAATGTGGCAAGGGGGGATTATCAGCCTTCCGGCAGGCGGCTAAAACTCAGATGGCTCCAACTTTGCAAAGCGGGTCAATATTTGGACAATTGATTTTCTCCCTGTCCTTTCGGTCTCCAAATGTTAAGGGAAAGGACAGGAAGTGACTGGATGTGAGACACCAGAGGGACAGGAGCGCGAACCTGAGTCACTTTCTTTGGCTGCCATCACGAAGGAAAAAACTTCAAGTATTAAAACCAGAAACCCAGAGAACAAGCTGAACTCTGTGTGGCCCGAGCTGCTTTCTTTCTAGGCGCACAAAAAAGTGATCAAGTAACTTTAAAGTTACCACATCAAAAAAGTTACCCCGCGTTAAACGCGGTCCTACTCCCAGTCGTTATTTTCAAGGTTTCTTACCTAGAAATTCCACATTTCTTACCTAGAAAAACCAACTAAGAGACATTCCTCCTAAATATGCTTTATGCTCTGAGGTCTTTGTGTGGAGGGGGGAGGTACTATTGTATGAAAAATTAATATACAAGTTAAAATGCTTTGGGACCTTTTAAATCGTGTAAACTTCTCATGAGGAATTAACTCATCAAATACTTCTTGAACACATATGGCAGGAAGGAGTCTCCTGCTTGTTTTAAAGCAGTGGTTCTCAACCTTCCAAAATGCTGTGACCCTTTAATATAGTTCCTCATGTTGTGGTGACCCCCCCACCATAAAATTATTTATAACTGTAATTTTGCTACTGTTATGATTCATAATGTAAATTTCTGATATGCCGGATATCTGATATGTGACCTCGTAGGTGTTGTGACCCACAAGTTGAGAACCACTGTTTTAAAGAACCTGACATCCCATGGATAAAAGCAGACACCTGAATAAATATGTAATTAGACTCAAGGTAATGTTATGATGTAGGTATATAAGTACTGTACAAAGAATTACAAAGGAAATATCTTGGAAAAAATTAAAATGAGTATAGGCTAGGCTAGAACATTTTGTGACTTAATTAAAAATAGTATTAATAAATCATTCTCATTGTATATATCCAAACCACAATTTAAAAAAAAAAAAGGTGTGCTTTATATGAAACAGTGAAAAGCAAGGTGAAAAAAATCAACTTTGACAAGAAATTCCACCTCATAGATAGTCATTTGTAGATTAGATAACTAAAAAGAAAACAGCTCGGGGCAGAAATAATATGTGAACAGAGGAGCGCTTCCCAGTTCTCAGCAGCAATGGTGCTGGGGGTGGGAGCCCAGCGAGCCAAGTGCTGTCTCAAGAATCAGTAAGTAAATAACTAGTATATACGAATGCTACGAACTAAGCACAGAAGGCTGCTTCGAGGGCATGTGGCGGCTCGAGGAGCTAGATCTCCTTGAAGAATACAAACAAAAGTCACACCAATAATTATAAGCGAAGTCCAAACCCTCGGACTAGGAAGCAGACTAGAGCCCACCGTTGACAGCTGCGGTTGGCGCAAAGCTGGCAGGTGTGGATTTGCATACCCGTGGCTGCTTCAGGTAGGGCAGAGCAGCACCTGCAGCCACAAACGCAGGTGCTGGGCATCATTTTGAAAAGTTAGCTACTAAATTACAGTCTCCTGTTCTTACCTCCCGAACATTTCTCTGTGGTAACCTGGCCTTCGGCTCCATCCTCCTTAAAAAGAGCCTGCAATTTAAAACCAGCCAAGGGGCTATGAAACCCAAATAAAGCTAATTCCCATTGTTCTCGCCTGTGATCATGGGACCACCCCGCACATACACACACACATCTATTGAATTAAACCCACCCAGAGTGGGGCCTGATAAACCAGGTACTGCAAACACCTGAATAGATATAGTTTAAAAGCCTTACTTAGACTAATTCTGCCTCAGGTTGTACAAACATGTACGTGTTCTTACAGAGATAAAACCACCCAAGAAAAGAGACTAAAAATATCTCAGCCACCTTTTGAGTTAAAATCACTACAGTTTTAGGTTAAATAACTAAAAGGCTAATCATTCTTTTTATAAAAATTTGCCCTCAGAGAATTATATAAAATAAATATAACATGTACCTTTTTTAATACACCTCATCCACACACACATACACACACATACAAGCTCCTCCCAGCTTCTGAGGGGAGGAACCTTTAAACTTATCTACAAACATTTCTCCACAATTGTTTTGAGATTAAATATAAATATCAATATGAAAAAATTACACTCCACTTCATTTCAAAATTAACAACTTTTTTTTTACAAAAATAGCAAGTTATTTTATCGCTGAATTGTTTTCATTATGTATCTCTATTAAATGTCAGTGTTGTCTGTCATATCTTTCCCCCATTTATCTTTAGTTTTTATTATTGATTTATGGTCATTTTAAACAGCCTGAGTGGTAATTCTATCTGTGAAGTAAGGATGAAAAGGTAGAAAAACAGCAATCAATCACAAATAAATCCTAGAGTTTGAGCTATAAATAATCTTATAACATTTTTATTTGCCTACAATTTTCTCTTTTTTATTTACAGTACCTACTCTGGAGAAGAGATGTTTCTTGTCTTGTGCAGGCAAGCTCTGCCCATCACCAGCTCGAGTTTCTGTCCCTGTCCCCAGGGTGTAGCTTCTGGGGATGGCTGCTCTGGTGAAGAAGTAAGAACAGACTGTACATTGGCCAGGATTCATCCTTTAGCTTCAGTGACTTGGTGGTCAACGATGGCATTAAATGACGTGGGGCTGAAGAAGCATTTAAGAAGGGAAGAAATTGAAAGGTTCTGAGTGGGATGTGCTAACTTTCAGATTTCTACAGAACAGCCTGGTTGGGATGTCCACCAAAAGGTTGGAAGGATACCCATCAACATGACCAAAGAAATAGTCTCCCCATAGACATTTGCAACCTAAGCCTTGTGCTTGAATTCTGTTTCTGTTATAAACTCATCTCAATCTTTTCCTTTGGGCTGGACATGACCAACAGCAAACTTTAATCAGAATAGCTGTGGTCTTCCCCACCAGACCTTCACAAAACTGGGCTTGGAGGGGTGTGAGGAGCACTGGTTTCTTTAGCACTGTATTTACCTAGCAAACACTCCAGCTGTACAACTAGCTACCTATAAGTTACCCCAAGTACTTTGAGTAGGAGCCTTAGTCACCCATGTTCCTAGAAGCAACCCCAATAAATTCATTGATTCAATTAGCTCAACTTTGACAGAATCGCTTCTTTACATCTGCTCAAGGAAAGTCAGACAACAATGAGATTGGAAATTGGCCATCAATTCCAAAACACTTGTTACCAAGCTCCTAGAATCAAACAGCTGGGCCCTTCTCATGAGCTCACTGTCTCGTGGAGCATTGTTCTTTCCTTGCAGGACACAACTTTGCATAGATTTCAAAAATGACTCTTGATGCAAATGTTAGTCCCAAGCACCTTGCGATCTGTCTTGCTAGCACCATTTCCAAACAACTGAATTCCCAGGCAAGCATTGGTGTTATAGCAGCTACCATGTTCCCTGCTGTAAGCCATTTTACATTTTATGAATGAGCACAGTTACTGGATACAATTATCAGCATCTATTATTAACTCCCTAGTTTAATGTTTATATAAACTTTTATTGAGCCTTTTAAATTTTTACATATAGATACTGAAGCTTGGCAAGACTGATTAGCCTGCCCCCAAATCATATGGCTAGTTGGTAATAGGTCCAAGATTTAAAATACGTCTGCTTGGAGCAAGAAAGCCTGATGATCATTTTGGGACAAGAACTGTATTTAAATCCAGAACTCCGGAAGAGGTCTGGACTAGAATGTAGACCTGTAAGACTCTCTTCCTGAAGGTCTAGAGTTGAATATTAGACTAGATAAATGAACATGCAACATGAATCTTTTAAAAAGGGACTGCCTTCCATTTCATGTTCCATGGTAGCCATCTTGACATCTTTAACAATCATTAAACAATGAACCAAGCATTCTCACTTTGCAATAGGCTTTGAAACTTATACATCTGGGTGAAGGATGTTGCTCAAGGGATGTGACTAGGTTGAGAATAACAGCAAGGTAAGGGACAGAATCCTGGCAAACTCAATTTGGCAGTCACTTGGCCAAAGTATAACTGTCCATGAAGACTGCAGAAAGTAGAAAGAAACTAAATGGAAAGAGATGTGACAGAAAATAAAGGGAGAGGTTTAAGAGCACCAGATAAACCACTAATTCTCAGACTGAGACCTTTGTCCTTTGACAGGTTAGAATACAAGAAAAGATGCTCACAAAGGTTGTATTGAGGCAGATCAGGAAGTCAAAAAGTGGTACTGGGGGCTACAAAGACTAACTGTGGAAGGATTTTGACTGGTACATAGAAGGTGATCAAAGGCCAGGGGGCATTGATTTTATGGAGATACAAATCAAGAGATGGATGCAGAGGAATGAGGGAAGGAAGAAGACAAGGATGCAGAAGTTGTTGGTGCTAAGTAGCTGCTTTCTTCCACTGTCAAAGGAGCAGAGCTCCAGGTATGGAAATGGGAGAAGAGAGAAGAATCATTTCCAGCTAGAAAGCAGCCTTGCTTGAGGAAAAGTTGAGCATTGGGGCCACTGAGTCTCTGACCACATCCAGCAATTTCTTCCATAGTTACTAGAATTCTAAGATGTAAGGCAATGTCATGCTCCTATCTACTTGTTTCTAACTCTTCAGAATTATGCAGAAAGTGACCTGTCTCTCAATTGCTTTTACTCTATTATAGACCTAGAAATTAGAAAAATAAAAAGCAGGAGGAAATGGATCTTTCTGCTTGGGGCAGAATGGGGCAGAATGGGGCATCCCAGTAAGTTTTGTTGTTAATTCTCTAATTGTGTTCATCTTGGCATTTGTGTAACCTTCCCGCAAGCCTATGAAGATCCAAGAATTTTCATACACATCACCTCATTGAATCTTCACAAGACTTCCGCATCATTCTCAGAATCACATAGAGGAGGAAACTGAAACTCCAAGGGCTAAGGGGTAATTTTCAGAAACCATATATGATAGTCCATGTCTACAGCCTATGAGTTGTAGGCCAGCCTGATCTACATACTGAATTCAAGGCCCAGCCGTATACATTGACAGGACCTCATGACTTACAGTAAATATTGCACGGATAGTCCTACCTGATATTTGTAAACTGCTTTAAGGGGCAGATGTCAGTGTGTGTGTGTGTGTGTGTGTGTGTGTGTGTGTGTGTGTGTGTGTGCATTGTATGCATGTTCGTGTAAACCTTGCCTGTGCACATAGATGAAGCTTGATGTCAGGAGTCTTTCTCTGTCTTTGTCCACATGTCTTTTAAAGACAGGATCTCTCACTGAACCTGGCGTTCACTGTTTCCATGAGGCGGGCTGGTCGATGAGCCTCCAGTATCCACCAAGATCTATACCACCCACAAGGCTAGGGTTATAGATAGTCACAGCTTGCACTGTCTCAGTTTGCTTTCTACTGCTGTGATAAAGACTATGACCAAACCAATTGCCCAGGGGTAGCACCTTCCACATTGGGCTTAGCCTTCCCACATCAATCATTAATCAAGAAATGCCCTGCAGAATTGCCTACAGTCTGATGAAGGCATTTTCTCAGTGAGGTCCTCTTCCCTGATAGCTCTTGCTTGTGTCAGGTTGACATAAAAGAAAAAGGAAAAAAAATCTAACCAGGAAGCCCATCTAGCCTTCTACACAGGTGCTAGTGATCCAAACTCTTGCTCTCAGATCCTCACATTCACAAACTTGACTCTGTTGACCACTTCACTTCACCTCATAGAGGATCAACGTGACTTGCCCCAAGTCACCCAACTAGTAAGTGAATTTCAGATTTTTTTAACATAAAAACTCACACTAACTTCAGCAAATCAGTTCAGAGCTCTACTCCAGGGGACCACATTATCCTGACGATATTGTCTAAGGAGGCACAGACTGCAGATGGAGCCTGCTGAAAAGACGGCACAGGTTTAGGTGAGCAGAATTGGGAGTTTCCTTCAAAGAGGGTAAAACTCTAGACTTAAAAAAAAAAAAAAACAAGGACTGGCATCTCAGCCTGAAGCTTCAGAAATCTAAGGGAACTGGAAGCAAAAAAGCCACAAAAAGTAGGGACCCCTGGAAATCAAAGTTACATGAGAAGTTAGACCCTAGCACAAAGCAAAACATGGAAGGCCTGGTCAAAAAGTAAGTTAATAGTTTTAAGTCTGTGCTAAGTTCTTTTTAAAAGACAATTGGCTCAAATCTCCATGGAGCCTAGCTGCTCTGATATGCTATGTGAACCACAGGGACAGAACCGTGGCACTAATACATGGCACAAGTCAGTAGTAACTCAAGGGGCTATCTTTCTAGAAGAATTTCTTTTTGACCTAACTAAGCAGTGGCAGTTCCAGGACAATATACTCCAGACAACATCTCCTACACAAGCTTTCCTCCAATATACCTAATGGTTGTGTGTTGCTCTACTGTTTACTGTTATGGGGGGCCTTGCCACCCAGTTCCCAAATAAACCTCACACGGAGGCTTATTTTTAGTTATGAATGCCCGGTGTTAGTTTGGCTTGTTTCTTGCCAGCTTTTCTTAACTTAAATTATCCCAATGAACTTTTGCCTCTGGGCTTTATCTTTCTCTATTGTTGTATACCTTTTTTTTTCTTCTTTCTGCATGGCTTGTTGTGTGGCTGGGTAGCTGGCCCCTGATGTCTTCCCCTCCTTGTTCTCTTGTTCCCCTCTTCCCTGTTTCTCCTTCTGTTTAGTCTCTCTGCCTTCCAGCCCTGCATATCCTTGTTCCTGCCTTGCTATTGACTGTTCAGCTCTTTATTGGACCATCAGGTGTTTTAGACAGGCAAAGAGTCACAGCTTCATGGAACTAAGCAAACGCAGCATCAACAAAAGTAACACACCTTAAAAGAATATTCTGCGACAACGGTGCCTCACAATGACTCCTTCCTTCCTCCACAGCCACAACGTGAGCTCTGAATCCCTTCCCATGGCTTCAAGCCAGAGTTCACATCACCCTTCTCCTAGAGGTTCACACTGGCCTCTTCTTCCTGGAAGTTTGCTGAATCAATTCCATGGGTTTCTCAAAGTGAGAAGTAACGTAGACATCAGCCATGGTTTATTCTTACTGGAGCAAAGAAAAGATGCTGAGTTTATATGTGAAACCATATGCTGAGTATATGCATACATGCGTGTACACACATACATTCTCACACTTCGCACACATGCCATCAGCAGCTTATCTGAAGTTGATTCCCCAAAGGGATAACTCGAACTGGAAGATTCATCATGAGAAAATGACATGTGTAGCAAGCATTGCCAGAAGCATTAAAATGAATGAGATGGCTCTGGCTCTGGCACGAGGCCACCCCGCTTAGGCTGCAGTGCTACGCTATTGCAGGCCTGCTGATGAACCAGCAGGCCTCCAAGGACAGCTGCTATTGGGTGGGTGAATGCGATCCTGCTTGGCATCTGTCCTCATGTTGTTGAATAGCTGAAGTCTGTCATTCAGCAAAGCAGACACAAGACTCTATTCCCAGGCCTTGACTGAAGACATGGCTGACTCGTCAGAATTCTCCTCTAGCAACTTTATCATACACCCTTCACCATATTCAATCAGGCATATTTTCTCGTTCATTCAATTTACCTTCCCCCAAGTGGGTGTTTAAAATATCTTAAATGTTTAGAGTAGTACACCACTTTGGAAAATAATTTGTCAGTTCTTCAAAAGTTAAACATAAACCTGCCAGCCTCGCTCTGCCATCCCCTTCTATGTGTTTATGTGAGAGAAATGAAAGCATATGTCCACACAAAGACTTACATGAGAATGCGCTCAGCAGCTTTGTTTGTGATAGCAAGCATCTAAAATGAAACCAAGACGTCCATCAACACAGGAATGGATAAGCAAATTGTGGTATGTGCACATGACGGAATATTATTTGGCAACAAAGAGGGGATGGATTGTTGACCCAAAGAAACAATATCCAAGAATCACAGAATAATTATGCTGAAAGAAGCCTGGCACCTCAACAACCTTCCCATCCCAGGAAAAATGAATTCATGCTGCCTGGGTGGATGTATATAAAATACTAGAAATGATGATCTGATCTATAATGATGGGATAAAGCGTGACTACAGAAACAGACACACACATACAATGTGTAACAATTTTTCAATAAAGTGTCAGGAAATCGCAATGGATGCATACTTTGACTAATAATCCACTCATATCTTCCTCAGTCCTCAGATGGCTTAAAAAGTGTTATTATCCTTATTTAGTTCCTGTTTAGGAAGCCATGCTGTGAGACTTTGTGGGTGTAGCTTCTGACATTACTAGGAGACATAGCCTCACAAAAAACACTATGATCTGATCCTCTAGCTCTTAGGATCTTTCTGCCTCCTCTTCTAAAATAATCACTGAGCCTTTTCTGTCAGGGTTGTTTTGTAGATCCACAACTCTGCATTTTGATTGGTTGTGTTTTCTGTAATGATCTCCAACTATTACAGAGAGCCATTTCCTTCATCCAGGGTGAGAACTACACTTATAAGTGAGGACAAGGGCAAATATTTAGAACATATTTAGGAATATATATATATATATATATACATATATATATATATATAAACAATTAATTTTAAAAAGCCCAAGAATTTGGAAAAAAGGCAAAAAAAAACAGAGTAAAGGAAAAGGGAGATGACATAATTATATTATAAAATCAAAACTTTTAAAAAGTGCTATTATCAAAATGGAAATTTTGGATGGGGTTGTAGGGATTTCAGTTTCTACTATTATTTTTGACTTCCTCTGGTGGTCAGTTAAACACTGATACAACCCAAACATTAAACAAAGAATAAATTGAAGATGACATTGAAAGAGGCTATTTCACAGATAATTCAAGGATAGTTTTGGTCAGCTCATCTTGGAAAGGGGAAGAGGTTTATGCCTGTAAGGAGATTGGAACAAAGTTATAAAGTGCTGTGCCTGCTCTATGTACTACAGTACGATTTGCAAGCTGGGCACTAGGCTGGAGATTTAAACACACACACACACACACACACACACAGAGAGAGAGAGAGAGAGAGAGAGAGAGAGAGAGAGAGAGAGAGAGAGAGAGAGAGGCGGGGACACAGGTCATTCTTGTTTTAAGAATGCCCCTTTACTGTGCTCCAGGGAAGCTTATATAGAGTTCTTAACTGACAGCCATGCCAGAGCTCTTGGGATTTCCAGCTGTAAAACCCACCAGAATTCACTCCCCTGCCATCAGGAACTCATGAGGGTCTTGTGCTCAGAGCAGCTGCAGGCACAGGAAAACAAGTTGTTTTGCTCAGTTCACTTCAGCAGGCAAAGGGTCTGAAGGCAGGCAAAGAAAGTCAAGGGGCCAGAGGTCTGCAACTCCCATCAGCTCCTGCTTTTCTATATAATTAGACCAGGCCTGTCTTGGGTTGCAGAAGCACATATTCACCTCTTACCCATTATAAAGAATACTTGCCTCAGCATGCAAGGCCACTGTCTTAGGTTGGATGTGACAGGCTCCTCCTGTCTTGCCTGTCTCTAGCTCACTGGTCTTTCTATAGCCTGCTAACCCATACTGCTCTCAGAGGAAGCCCACTCACTTGGGCAAATAGCGATATTACATCGCTGCTGCTCCTGCTGCCTGTTGTAGAAGCAGAGCAACAGAAACCCTCCAGCTACAGGATTTCCTAAGGCCAGCTGTTCAGTAAGCCTAGGCTGTATGGGAGTGGCTAGACTGGCATGGGTGTGGCACAAATATAATGAAAGGAAAAGGAGCAGCCAACCATATACTCCAAACTGCCCTTAGAAAGGGAGGTCTATAGGTCAAGGTGAAAAAACTGGCAAAAATTACATAGGGAATTCTCTAAGGCAGTGGCAACCTGTCTGGCTAGGGAATCAACAGTGCTAGACACAGCAGTCATCTGACTGATGGCAATTCCAGCTTCCAAGAAGGAGGTCACAGCGGTGACAATAGTGGCCACCTACAGTGATCCCAAAGTCTCAACTGGGATGGCTCTGCAGTCATCCTCAAACTCCAGATCCTCCTGCCTCTGCCTCCTTCAGAAAAACCTACCAGCATGCACCACTATAACCGGCCGGGGCTGCAGGCAGGCTTGGGGACCTTTTGCAGTTACTGTGCAGGTTCTTCGGGTCCTGTAGAAAAGTCTACAGCTCAAGCAGAAACTTGGGTGTGCAGAGCCAGGAAAGGCTACCCCCTTCTCGTCACCTCGCTGCTGTCCTCTCCAGATGTCGCATGCAGACATGCAGACATGCAGACAGGCAGCCCAGCAGGGTCAGAGCAGCTCCAGCTGGCCTCAACTCCAATACTTGTTGCCATGGATGTCGATACTCCTGGCAATGCCATGGCATCCCCCTCAGCCACACAACCTCTAGTAAACAATTTTGAGAATTTGGGCATCATTCTCTATACTACTTCCTGCTGTTTATTGGGTGAAGTTTTTTTTGGGGGGGAGGGGTCCTTCACAGTTACATTTCAGGGGGTTGTGATCCATCAAACCATATTAGCCTAGAATGAATCCACAGGTTCTCATCCTCTGTGAAAACAAAAGCAGAACCTCTTTTCCAAAGCAACAAATTTTTAGACCCATATTTTAAAGTCAAGATACCTTTCTTAGCAGTTCCCAAAATCAAATGTCTGTCACCAGTCAAAAAATAAAAACAAAAACAAACAAAAACAAAAGAAAGCACAATATACATAATCCAAATTCTCTGTGCACATTCCATCCTTTCATTGCTTATTATTTCTTTACTCCTTTTTATCTGACTGTCTATACTTTGTCTCTTTAAAAACTTACTCTTTTTCTTCCATTCTTTTTGAGGCCTTTAATTCACTCTCACCATTCCTGAGGGATATCTCTCAGGGATCCCTGGTTCCCGATCTCACTGAGGGCCTCCACTTGTAAATGTCCACACTACTCTATACACTATTCATGCTACTACAGTCCTATAGTGCCTGTACTATGGGATGGTACATGAGCCAGGAACTAGGCTGGAGATTTAAAAACACATGCACACAGACAGAGACATGGGGACATGGGTGAAACAAGAATGCCCCTTTATAGCACTCCAGGAAAGCTTATATAGGGATCCTTAACTGATAGCTATGCCCCAGCTCTTGGAAATTCCAGCTGTAAAACCCACCAGAATTCATTCCTCTGCCATTAGGAACTCATGAGGGTCTTGTGCTCAGAGCAGCTGCAGGCACAGGAAAACAAGTTGTTTTGCTTAGTTCACTCCAGCAGGCAAAGGGTCTGAGGCAAGCAAAGAAAGTCAAGGGGTCAGGGGTCTGCAGTCCCCAATACAAAGTAACACAGAGGAACCTGGGATGGTGAGGACCTGGAAGTACCATGTAACAGATGACCCTTTTACTAGCATGTTGCTGGAATAGTCCTGATGTGTGAACTGGGGACATGGAGGAGGAGGAATCTATGGCGGATTTCAGAATAACCACACAGGAAACTGAGGATGACGCCACCTAGCTGAGACAGAAAGATGCTCCTGAGCTCACCTCCTATGCGTCTTATGATGTGGTTTGTGCCATCCCCACACTGGGTTAGTGACATTTCAGAAGCACTGATAATGTTACAGTGGCAGTCCACCCAGCATCCCCTTCAGAGGGAAACCCATACAATTAAAAGTTCTTTCAATCCTTACATTGAAAACCAAGTCACAGTTTAAAAATTATGTTCCCAAGGTTTTCAGCCACTTTCAGCAACATAGATTGATGTATGTGCCATTTACATTATTATACAAACCACGAAATTGTAATTCTTCCAGCTAATGTCGCTTACCATGTCCCCAGCAATGGTTTCGGTATTTTCAACATATTAACTAAATCAATGCTCATAAAAGTACAATTTGTGTGTTTCATAAAGGAAAATGCTGATGCAAAAGCTGTTCAGCACCTACTCAATGATGAAGCTAGATCTCTAATGTCTCTCTCCCGGTCCCAGCCCTGCTAGACTAACACTGTTCATATGACATCACATTATACATGTGGCCTATTGTCTTGCAATTATATCAACTAAACAGGGCTAGGGAGATGTAAGCAGAGAGAAACTTTCTTGCTCTTCCCCTTGTCCTTTGCTATTTACACTGTAGGCCTCTAAGGGAAGTTTGGGTACTTCCATAACCTCACCAGTCATACCTAGTACTGTGGAATCCTACAGCTGGTAATGTTCACATCCAACCCTGTGCAATCACTAAAACTTAAGGCGTCTGGGGACTTATTAATTTTCCCATTACAGACTGAATGTAGTCTACAGGTAATGGTGGGCGTGGGAATAATCTTTTTGTTCTTCCCGACTCTGTAGTTTTCCCCTGCATGCCCCACTTTGCTAGCAGGATCCCAGCAAAAGTGGCAGGATCACAAGTGACGGGGAAGAACCCCATCTCACTAGCAACACTGCCGTCTCCGTTTATTCTGGCTGTAAGATGAAGCTGACTGTCTCAAAGGGGCACTTCTGTGAGTTCTCTGAATCTTTCTCCCACCAGGCATTTCCCATAGTTCCCGTGAATAAGACTGGAATTGCTGGGCCCTGGCTCCTTCTTCAACTGTCTTGATGTCCATTGGGATTGTCACTCATTTAGAACGTTCTCTTGAAAACACCTGGGACAATCCTGGACCAGAGCTGATCATATCTGATTTGGGAGAAACATTACCATGTAGCCTGCCCTAACCTCCTTCGGTGCAAAAGGCCCCCAGCTCAGTCACCACTCCTTGTCAGTCACCTCCTGTATACTTGTCACAAGAGATTTAGGAGCACAAATCTCCCACTAGCCAGGGTTCTTTATAAAAAAAGAATTGACACACACACACATACACATGTATATACATATGTGTGTATATATGTAAATATATATGATTATGCATATATGTGTGTGTGTGTGTGTGTATATATATATATATATATATATATATATATATATATATGATTTATTGGAGTGACTTACAGGCTATGGTCCAGTTAGTCTAACAATGGCTGTCTATCAACAGAAAGTCCAAAACTCCAGTTGTTCAGTCTATGAGCCTGGATGTCTCAGCTGGTCTTCACATACATTGGAATACTGAAGAGGTGGGCGCCAACACCCATGAAAGAATGGACTTGCTAGCAAGAGCAAGGGCAAACAGGTAAAGGGTAAGCGTCTGCCTTCCATAACCTTATATAGGCTGCCACCAGAAGGTGTGACCCAGATTCAAGGTCGATTGTCCTACCTCAAAATATCTGGAGTAAAGGTAGGTCTTCTCAAGTTACATGGTTTAATTAACAAAAGCTTCCCTTACAGATGTGGGAAGTCACTTGGGTTTTAGATAATTCCAAAAGTAGTCAAGTTGGCAACCAAGAATAGCCATGATAGCAACCAACCTAAACCTGCCTTTTAAAGGGGACACATTTCACCAGGCTGTTTAGACCCCTCACCTTGACCTGTGATGAAGAAGAAAATACCTCCCATCAATCCCTTCTATTTCTTTTGTTTATTTTCTAGTGAGGGTTAAGAAACGGAAATCAGAGTTTTTCATAAGAAAAATTAGTAAAGTTACAAGGATAAAAACACTATTCAAAGTCTATAGTGTTTCTATGCCCTAATGGAAAATAAAATTTAAATCTCATTTACCAAAACAAAAAAAAATTATAAAGCACCCCAAATAAATCTAATTTAATCTGTATATGATAGCTGTGAAAAAATTAAAATATTATTGAAGAAAATAGAAGGCTGAAATAATGTATAATTATGGCGTATATGTAATTAGGAAGGCAAAATATCATACAGTCAATCACTCCAAAATATCTGTACATACAATATTCTCCTTTTTTTAAAACTGTAGACAGTTTAATGCCATTTCACACTAATACAAATACATACACAAACTTAAATGGTTGAGACCTACAAAACACTTCATTGTGGAACAAAAGCGAAGGAAGCAGGAAGGGAAGGTTTGGCCTCCAGTATTGAAAGACTTAAGTCATAGAAGAAAGGGAAGGTGTTTGTGTGGGAATAGGCTGACAACTAATGAGCAGAATGGAAAATCAAAAATAGATCAAAGGAACAAAGAGAATTTATTGGAATGCTTGGCATTAAAAGTAAGTTGGAGAATGATAAGCGATTCAATAAATGGGAACAAGGGGCAAAGGAAAAATAAATTCCAGTCTCAAAACAGTTGCATAGCAAACAGCATAAAGATTAAAACTAAAAGAAAAACGTCCAAAGGAAATAGTGGAAACTACAAGATTAAGGAATGTGGAGGGTCTTTCTTAAAGATACAAAAAAAAAAAAAAAAAGGCATGAAACATGGAAAGCTAACTTAGAATGCCAGACGGGAACTAAAGAAATAGACAGGAAAATTATTGTATTAATGAGATAATGCACTTTTCCGTCCCATAATTCCTGTTCCCAGCACAGCAGCTTGCAGGGTGGCAGCCATGCAGCTTTGTAAAAAGCTCTGCTTTTCCTTCTCCTCTTCCTGCCTCTGTTCTACCCAACACTGCTAGCTTCCTTACGTTCTCCTGCTCCCTCTGTGCTGGCCTAACTCAACAGCGTGGCTTTTCTTTTTTCCTTTTCTTTTCTCCTTCTCCATCTCCTGGTGCTGTTACAATTGAAAACTTGTTTTCCCTGAAGTTTTTCTTTTAAACTCTAAGAAAATTGTCTTCAAGTAGAAAAGGAGGAGAAAGAGGAGGAGGAGGGTTAGGGATAGATCCGTCAATCAAAAGACATCATAAGGAAATCGAACCAACCTACAGAGTGAGATGAGAATATTAATAGTTGCGTACACATGACAAACCAGTTCCAGATAGATAAGACAAAGAGCTTCTGTCCCATCATTAAGAAAAAAGTAGAAAAATAATAGTAACTGATATGACTATTATAAAGAAGAGAAAACCCAGGTGGCCAACAGATTTATAAAAAATATTCAGCCTCTGTAGTCTTTAAAACAATGAACAAGGAAACAAACTGTGTAACTAAAAAGTTCTCCAGGGCTAAGCAGCAAAAAGGAAGAAGCCACTGCAAGCTTCCCCTCTTGCTTAAGATAGTATGCATAACAGTGGACTCAGCGGTACCTTCAGTGGGCCTTTTCAAATTGTTTTTGTTTTGTTTGGCTGGTGGTGGGTTTTCGTTTCGCTTTGCTTTGTTTTGTTTTTGTTGTTTTGTTTTTTGGTTTATTTAAGACAGGGCCTCACTATGGCTGTCCTAAAACTCACTATGTAGATCAGGCTGGACTCTAACTCAGAGATAGGACTGCCTCTGCCTCCAGAGTGCTGTATTATAAGCGTGCACTGGCATGCCACACTGCTTTTTTAAAATGTATGGCAGATGGGACCGAATACTGATTATTCTGGAACCTAAGTGGTAATGACAAATTGTTATTCTAGCACATCAATTTTTAAAGTGTTCATTCTCTGAGCTTTTATTTTGGAATAGTTGAAGTCATAACAGCAAAACCAACAAAGAATTTCTGTGTACACTTCATCTATAGTCCACAAAATCATCATGTAAGCACAACTCAGTGCCCACATCAGGGAATTAATGATATTCCACTTATTACCTAACCCACACGTCTTCCTAATTAAAACAATCTTAGGACTCTGAAGTTCATTTCCTTTTTAGAGGAGACTCAAGTGAAGCTGCTGTCAGGAGGAACGAAACTCATTCCTCGGCACAGAGACAGCTCCAAATAGAAAATATTTCTCCTTCTTCTAAAGCTATCCGGGGCAGGTGAAGGGCAGATAACTGAACCTTTTTTGAAGTTGAAGAGAAAATGTTGCCCCTCCAGATCTTCATGCTTACACATGTACAAAACAGGGACATGTTCTCAAAGTCACTTTTAGAAGACGCTTTGTATTTTTATTATGAAAATTTTAAGGACATAAAAAAAAACAGTTCATTTGCTCTTAGAATAACAATAAGGCTTTAAATCTTAAAGCAAAAGATGTGGACTTAGTGGCTCCAGACAAAGCCTGAGCATGTAAGTTTCCAAAAACCCAAAAGACTACAGCAATCCTTCACTCTCTTGTCTGTCAACAAGCAGTTGATGGTCTCTCCTTCTCAGTTCCTAAAAAGTTTTCTCTGCTAATACAGCTATTGTTCAGGCACCTAATTAAGAGAGCAAATGGAATTTGGAGTGTTCCTCCTTTATAGCTCGGCTAAGAAGTCAACACTTTCTGTCTGATTGGGCATAGGTGGGTTGTTGATGAGTATTTCACCAGGTTGACTTTATTGAGTGCTGTGGCCAGACCTCAGGAAAGACACCGCCCAGGGCAGCGAGGCCAGGGCAGGAGAGGTAACAGTAGAACAGAGAGCTCAGGTGGACCTCCCACTCATTTGTGGCCCTGTGAGCCCAAGAGCCAAACTCAGCACTCACCCCTACTGACAGCAGTTGCCTTCTGGGATGTTCTCAAGATTTGTCATTAACCTTTTCACCTCTCTCTCTTCTCTCTCTCTCTCTCTCTCTCTCTCTCTCTCTCTCTCTCTCTCTCTCTCTCTCTCTCTTCTCTCCCTCTCCCCCCCCCACACACATATTCACACCCCCTACCTAACCAGCAAAAATCCAATAGACCAACCTTGGAAGCAGGAAAGGAAGCCAGCTGCAACAGGTTTGCTGGCATTCGACTTGGCAGATGGAGCAACCCGCGCCAAAGGAGCACAAGTTGAAGCCTGTGTTGTAACACCGGCAGAATCCCATCTGCAGCCAATAGCTCAGGGTAGGAGACTCACCTGTGTCTGTTGGGGATGGTGGACAGGAGGCACGAGGACCTTGCAAAACGCTGCAAGAGCTTCATGAGGAGGGCCTGTGAAGGCCGCAAACTCAGCCTCCAGTTCATCCCCGCGCTACTACCTCACTTCGTGATCCCTGTTTCTGTGCTCCTTACCAGGCCTCAAAATCGCTACTTGACCAAATTTCCCCTGGGGAGTGGAGCTGGAGAGACTGCGTGCTGCCTCGACAGAAGTCACACCTTCTCTACACCCTGTCATTTCAGAACAGCGTGGAGAGGGATTTCTGGGTAACAGTGAGGCCAATGACTAGCCTCCAGGGGCAATGATTTATGTTGGAAAAAAAATGCCATAAGTTTGCAAAATGGCTAACATCAGAGGCCTTCAAATCTCGGGGGGTGGGGGGGTGGGAAGACAACAAAGATTAGGGTTTGGTGGTAATACAGAAGGGTTGAGAGGGTGTTAATTTATCAATCTGGAAGTCTGGGACCCTGCCAGACTCAGGAGCTGTCAAATCAAGTGTGCACTCCAGTTAGAATACTTATGTCATAATGATTCAGAAGACCCTTCTTTTTTTTTATAAGTCCAACTTATACAAGTTCATGGAGAGAAGAAGCGGAACAGGGCATTTTGTGCTGCAAGTGGGGAAGGAAAATGCAGCTCATCTCCCTGTATCCCTTCAGCACTCGCTTACAATGGATCTAGAAATGAGGGCCATTTGAGAATTACTGCTGAAACCGAAGAGAACGTAACTAGCAAGCCAATAGCTGTCAGCGTGACACACAGACATCAGGCTAACAGGGTGATCATAATATTTGCTGTCCTCTGCCGTCCTCAGAACAGCCGCATGAGATAGCAACTGTTATTATGCCCATTTTATATGCAGAGGAACTGGTGCTTGGAGATGTCAAAATATTCCCTCAAACAGATTCATTCCCAGTGTCCAGTCAGCCAGGGTCTTAGCAGCTCCTCCTGTGTCATTGCTAAATCCCCTAGGCTCGTGTCTCTTTCAAGATGGTTTCTTTCTTTCTTTTTTTTTTTTCCTGTGTCACACTGCCGCATTCTTTCTGTCAAACCCTCCAGCCCTGCTATGGCAACTCTTCTTTGAGAGTACATTACGCCATCCCCACCTTCGTTATGCCCTCAGCTATCTGGATGCGAAATCACAGGGTATTAGGCCATCGTCTTCTGTCTTGAACCTTCAGCGATTGCAGGGACCTATTAGTTGCTAAATTCATGCCCAGTGGACTGGCACAGAATTATCTGTAGCTTAAGGAATGGAGAAGATACTAATGAAGGGCTTGAGAAGTAACTAGTTGGGCGAGTGCTTGCCCACTGTGCCCCAAGGCCTGGATTTGCCACCCAGCGTCATCATATAAACTAGGTGGTAGTTTATGTCTCTAATCCCAGTAGTTAGGAGGTGGAGACAGCCAGATCCAAATTCATAGTCATCCTCACCTGAAGAACAAGTTTGAGACCAACCAGGGCAACAAGAGACCCTGTGTCAACAGAAGGAGGGGAAATGTTCATGAAGACATTTTACAGACCGGCTAATTAATTTATCTGGAGATTATAATCTACTAGTCTTGGTGTGAAAACTTTCAAACTTTAGTGTTTATATTGTTAAATGTTTAGTGTTTAGCTCAAGATACATTTTTTTCCAGGATTCTTTATTAAACCTAGATCCCCATGCATGCCGATCAAGCACCCTACCAAGGAGCTACACCTTCATCTCACACTATTAGAAGAAATGAATGAACAAATATACCACGAGAGGCCCATAGATAATGGAATATATGTCATATAAATCATTTATTTGCCAACCACTGCTTCATGAACCACAGCTTGCCCACAGTTAATGGCCACATCTACTTTCTCTATGAGGAAGCAACGATTTGAAAAATGAAGATTGATTGAGCAGCCGTGTCTCCACAGATACCCATTTATCATCATCAATGACCCTGGAACGATAAGCATTTCAAAATCCTTTACAGGAATGAAATTCATTATTCACAAAACCCGTGGCAGGTGTGTCAAGGAGGTGAGGTCTCGCGATTCAGCATTTCCCTTCTCCCGCCTGCCTGTTGCTCAATCCCGTCTGATCGCCAGGATCTTAGGTAAGCATTTCTCACAGTGAAGCAGCACTGAGAACTCTCCACACCATCTTCAGAGGACCCCTGACAGCCCTTGACCACTGAGCGCTTTCCAATTGCAGATAAAAGATCAAAATGAAGTTTATTTGTTTTACCTTTTGTTTTATTTGTTTTGCCTTGCTTCAAAGAATTTCTTCAGAGGCATTGCTAAGTGAAATGGGTGCATGTGTTCACAGGAGCAACTGAATGAAATACTGCAAGATGCCCCTTTCGAGAGATGCTATCTATGCAGTTTTTAAAATACGGCCACTTCTTTATCTTGTGTGCTATAAACACAGTACCTCCATGAGCAGGCTAGAGGAGGTGTCTGTTCCGTGAGATGGAACACAGTTGGTTGTAGTCTTACCCCTCCCATTCATCTACGCTGGTTGAGATTTTTAAGTATTGGCTTTACATATACCTCAAATATTGCTTTCTGTGTCATTCTTTCCTACCTAATAAGTCACTTCCTCTATATTGCCCCTACAAATGTATATCAAATTTGATATTGTCAACTGGGGAGATGGCTCAGATCTTCCTGCACAAGAATAGGGACCCAAGTGTGAGTGACCGGCACCCTCATAAGAGTGCTGCTGGGTGTGTAGCAGCATCTGTTGCTCCAGCACCACAGGTGGTAGGAGGCAGGTTATGGAGACATGTGATCACAGGGTCTCGTTAGTTCAATGAAATACCCTGTCTCAATAAAAAAAAAAAGTTGGAAAGCAATTGAGGAAAACACCAACATCAACTTTGGGCCTCTACACTCAAACATGTAATTCCTCCTATACACACAGGTACACAGGCAAACACATACGTGCATGTGTGCACACATACACACACAATAGGCAGAGTACATCAATATTCAAAGATGTGACAGGTTTGGACCACAAAAAAAGTGAGTGTATATGACTCTCATGTCAGCCTCCATCTAAGGAAGCGTATAAAAAGGAAGTCTGATTTTGTTCATCTTTCAAACAGTCCACATGAAATATTATCTCCCCGCTACAAACAGAAACCATGCCCTTTAAAAAAAGTTGAGAACAGCGTAGGGAAAACTGTGTAAGAACAGTTAATCCTAGGGAACATACCTCCCTCAGGTCACCTTGGGGTCAATGTTTTCTTGCTCATTCACTGCCAACTGCCAGGCTAATTGTGAAGAGTAGACTAGTGTTGTGTGTTGAAGGTCTCTCCACAGCTCTGTAGTTCAAGGCTGCCCCTGACTTGGCATGAGCTACGTTAAAAGCAAAGAAAGCCAGTGGGTATCTGTTAAAAGAAAAAAAAAACCAAAACACTTTAAAAAGCGATCCTGATACCCCCACGAGTCTCAGGGAAGGGGTTTGGGCAGGGCAGCTCTAGCAGCGTTAGCCTAGTGGAACTCTGCGGGTATAAGTTGCAACAAAAGAATTTTCCCAGCAGCAGGAAGATATTCATCATGTTATATAAGTGGTATTATAAAACAGATAAAACACCTAGTCCAAAAAGCAATAAGCGAGTCTTCTGGAACTAGGTTGATGCTGCAAAACTCCAGATTATAAATCGTGTTTACACAAGACTAAGCTTGGAAGAAGTGAAACTGCTCTGAGCGGGGAAACATTAGACTGTGTGTTCCATCACAGACTAACAGGCATGTAGTTCTTCGGGTTATGAATTTGGCTACCCGGGAATATATCAAGTGATTCGAAAACTCCTCCTCTGTGGAAAGTCTTTTGTGAACAGCATCCAGAGTTTAGCTCCCTGAGCCAGAGCCATGGCTTGCATGATCCTGGTGATAAGCTGCCCTTCGCGCTGTGTCTATGAATAGAAACTGCCCTGCCAAGGCTCCCAGGGCCAAGCAACTTGTACAAGGGTCGTGAGATACGTAGACATCAGTTGTGAGGACCATGGCCTTGTCATCAGGAGCAGCTGCCTGCCTTGCTGTTGAGTGGAAACTGGAGGAAAATTCGATGAAAGGAGGCAGAACTGTAGGACTTTAGTGTAAAAACATTACATTTTTTTCCACATACTGAACTAACTCAAACATATTAAAACACTGCATACACAGAATCATCCAAGCGCATCTCCTAGGTAGTACCGGAACGTGTTTTATCAATATGGGATCCTTTCTTTGGCCTCTAAAACATGATTGTGACATAATCAATGCCCCTCTTGTGGTAAAGGAGATACGAGGAAATGCCCATCACTTTCCCTGAGGAGGCAACTCTGTTATCTTTGGGTCTCCTAACCATGGGTCATGTAATAGGGTGAATGGTGCCCCCTGCCCTGCAAAAGATATGTCTATATTATATTCACTGGAGCCTGTCAATGGAATTTTATTTTGAATATAATCTGAATGTAATTAAATCAGAGACCTTTGTATGAGATCACCCTGGAATACTTACGTAAACTTTATATCTAATAACCTAGTGGAGGACACACAGAGGATGGACTGATGGATATGGCAACATTTAGAGACTGAACAGAGAATGATTACGGGATCTCAAGACATACATAGTACACGAAAGCACTAGAAGCCAGACAAAGAATTGCTCCTGGAACCTTCAGAGGCGCGTAGCTCCGAGGATATTGTCACTATGTCCTTCTGGTTCTCAAAACTGTGACAACAAAAGTGTGGCTCTATTGTTGTGAGTAAGCAAACCTACGGTAACATTTTATGGCTGCAATAGGAGGCTTACACAGGTTAGTAGCATCGTGCCTCTTCTTGGGGTTTCTGTAAGCAAACTCCCACCACCTGCTATACAAATGTCACTCTGAGGATTGCTTCTTTAGTAAGACGTTACACCCCAAACTACAAAACAGCTTCTCTACGTAAACTAGAGTCTTAATGGCATCACAATTAAACAAGATATTCCCCAAACCCAAGGAAACTGGTAATCTACAGAGAATGATGTCATTTGGGAGAGAGTCGCTTTGAAAATGAAGCATATCTTGGCTGCTTGGAGTCTGAACTAGGAAGGCATCTTGTATAGTAATGGGACCATCTCTGATGTCTGACATGGGAGTTGTTCTTTATTCCTTTCTTCTACCCCAAATGTCAGGATCATCATCAAGACGTTTCTAATGGAAGCAGAGGTTGTTGGGACAGTAGCTGAGTTTTATATGCCAGCTTATCATGTCATGTAGACCAGAATTCACCTCTCCTTCAAGTCCCTATGGACCTTTCTAACTTCTTTGTCAAAATAGAATATGTTTTGATTAATTCTTTGAGAATTTCATTTGCCATATTTTTATAGGACTCATTCCCTCTCTAACTTCTTTTAAGGCTTCCTTGCGCACCCAACATACGTGTGTACTTCTGCTTTCAGTCAGCTATCTAGACCTTGGAATAAAAGATGGCCATTATCTCTCAAGAAGCTTGTCTTTGAATGGAAGAGGCAGGGTGGAACAAAAGAGTCATTGAGGCAGATGATGACAAGCACACCGTGCTGATTTTTCTGTCTTTATTGTTTGCTGCTTGTGCTGCTACCAATCAAACCCATGACCCTGAACATGCTAGACATTGCTTTAGCGTTAATCCATATCTCCAACCCCACAGCTCTATGGAATGAAGGAAGAGTAAGTGGTATTGGCTGTGCAGTAAGTGTTGTTCTAGTGCTAAGCACTCTCATTATAACCTTGTGGTACATCTATGTTCATCAGGGAACGACTGGTCAAGAGACACCTTTCTAAGCCACCTTCTCTGATCCCACATCTTGTTCCATGTTTCCACTGGGCCATTGCTCCAACTACTATATTTGTGTTACTCTTTGGTTGCCTTTCCCATAAGCCTTGACTCCTTGAAGCCAGAGAGCCCTCCAAACTGAAAAGGTTCCATCCCTGTGGGTCATCCTGGCTGTACCCATCAGCACCAAGCACCAGCTTTCCGTGTTTGGGTGGTTTCATTTCTCCAATGCCTGGTTTCTTCTTCTATACAATGGGTGTCATGGAAAGACAAATAACAAATATACAATGTTATAACAAATAGCATTGTAAATGTGGAAAATATCTTTGCTTCAGAATAAGGAAAGTGGTCATTAGCTGTGGTTTAATTATAAATCTTGTAGTTATAGCATGAAACCCTCATCTGAGCATTCAATAGATTTGCAAGAATGTTTAGTTTGAGTGTAATTGAAATGGCCTGAATAGAATCAAAATAGATGGCTTTTGCTTTGATGTGTCACTACGGGGTCTGTGTGAAGTCACCATGCAGGTGAGTATGGGACAGTCTGAAAGAAATGAACCAAGAACCTGCACCAGGTGTGGCCAGCATGGCACTGGATGATACTCAGTGTCACTCACTAGTCATAAACCTTAGTTACTGTGACATGCTGGCCTGCGCCCAAGCATCTCTTCACCTAAGAATCTTTGCTCAGACAAAGATGATAGACAGCTCTGCTCAGGGGCTGTGTACTCCGAGCTCACAGATGTGTTATCCCCCTGGCTCTGTTGCCTCAAAGAAAGGGAGGTTCCAAGCTCAGCTAGAACAAGAATGTTTCCAGAACTTCAAAACACTACCAGGAGGTTTCACGAAGAGGGCCGATGACAGTATAATTCCTATGGACAAGTCAGTAGAAGGAAAGTTCCGGGGCAATTTTGAATTCATTCAGTGGTTTAAGTTTTTTTTATGTGAATTTTGATGAAAAACATCATGATGTGTAACTGCTTGACAAGGTCAAGAAACCGCAACGGCTCCCTCCCTGTTGCTTCAGCTTTGAATGAATGAAAGGAGCCTTTCCGTTCTCACACGGCAACCCCACAGATCATGTCAACACAAGAAACTGCCACAGCTTCTAAGTTGGTCCTGGAGGGCTAAGAAAGAGCTGGAGAAGTGTGGGCAGCCAGGATGCCAAAACTGCCAAATTGATGCAGCCAGTCAAGAAGTTTCCTGTCAAAGCTGAGGGACATACATAGATTGGCCAGGAGAATGTTGGGATGTGACCCATATTGCAGAGGACTGTAGACATCTGCCATGCTCCAGATGAAGGCTTTGTGATACCCAATGAAGGGGATCTGTATGAACACCCTGACCCAATACTCTTCATTGTGACTCCTTTACTTAGCTCTAAAACACTCCCATTTTGCTCTTCACCAGCAAAACTGAACTCTTGCACTGTATTTTGCAGAAGTTCTGCAGCCTTCCAAACAGTTTGTAACAGGACAGTATTGACATCTGGTTTGTTCACTGGGGAATGAAGAGGCTAGGGCAGGGGGAAGGCTGGCTGCTGGCCAAACCAACTGACAGAGAAGGTGACTTAATGTTATACATCAATGTGCCAACGGCTGTAGAGAACTGTCAAAAGAACTGAATGGAATTTTAAGCTAGTGTGAAATCTTGGCAGAAACCATTTTCATAACTAATTACCTCAAGATAATTTATAAAACGATTCCATATTTCAAGATATAAAGTGTAACGTGGCAGATTTTATGTGTCTGACATGGCGTCTGGGAAGGAAGGGCATGACCTCAGAACCTTTGAGACCTGGGGTCATAAACCTTACAGGGCCACTTGAATCCTCCAGAGCCCGGTTTATGCTTGAAAAAAAAAGGCATTCAAAGTTCCTTTGTAAAGCCACTGGGTGTCCGTGATCAGGTGCATTCCTGCTCACCCACAAGCAGTGTGGTTGCCTGGGTGACCTGAAGGTGTCTGTCAGTCCTTGAGACATCTGAAATAAAGAGCTGTTTTCTCTGAATTTTCTTCTAGTGATTTTTTTTTTCCACAACTAGTCCTGAGATCCCTATGTATTGTATTTTTGAGTAAATGAAGTAAGTATATCTAGGCTTGGCGGTGTTAGTTGCTGTTGTTTAATCTAGCGGTGATTTGAGGGACTTGCCTGCAAGTCTGGGTTTAGATGGATGTAATGTGCCTTTTAATTTTCCACTTACCGTGTGTCTCTTTTCCCCGTCTCTTGTCTTTCTGGGTCCTTCATTTTGCTGCCAAGTTAGCAGTACAGCCAGCAGGTAGTCCTGCTCTGAGTCCTTGTGGGACCTGGTACTGAGGGAGGTGGCGGTCGGCGAAGGCTGTCAGCTCTGGGCTCTACAAAGCTGGGGCATTTATCTGCTGCTCATTTCTCTCCATGCTTACCCAAATGCTTTGCTAGTGCACCGATATCGTAGCAATAAAATGCCCTGGTGTGTTACTACACGCATACAGTACCGTATCTGAACTAACTCCTGTCACATCAAATATTTCCCTCCTCAGCTCTCACTCATGGGCTTCCCCACAGCCTATCCAGTTCCTGGGTTTGGTGGAACTCTGCAGAATGCATGCTATCCACAACCGGAATTGTTCGGCTCCTGGTGTGTCCATCTTGATTTGTTTCTATTGGTAGTTTGTCCTAAATTGTGAGTAGAAACAAACATTTTTGTAACAAAATCATTGTGTAGTGCCTGCTGCCTGTGGAATTCAGAGGAAAGGCCTGATTCAGCGATTCCAATGCTCCCCCTTCACACTGCGGCCAAAGAAAGCCAGTCACCAGCCGTTCTCCAATGACACTGGTGCCACTTCCCCTCCGTGGCCTTTTAAACTTTTGTCGCCCCCAATTTTCACTTCATTAGAAATCCATTTACTACCTGACCTTTCCTGACAGGATTTTTTTTTGAGCAGTTTCTAAACAAAAGTCTATAGTTCAAGAGAAAAAGAACATTAAAACTGATTGGTGTCGGCAAATGAGAATTGAACATAGTACAAGAATGGTGAGGACCCCAAAACAAGATCGTGGGTTTGGGGTAGGGCAGGGATCCATGAATTTGGTGGAACTGGGCTGACTGTATACAGGGAACAAAAGAAAGAGGGAGTGAAAGTGGCCTAAGGGTCCTGATTAGTGGGTGCATAGTAAGACAAGGAACACGTGGAGGTAGGGCTGGGGGTAAAAACTGCCACTTAACTATTTTGAAGTTGAGGTGTTGGAGAGACATTGAGGCAGGTGTCCACTGGAGATAACAAGGCCGTGCTCTGGGAGCTGAAGGAAAACAGTCTTCAGAGCAAGAGCAAGGCCAAGAATGCTGAGGCTCCAACCTCTGGCTCCCTCCACAACTGCCGGCGTTGTCTCCAGAGACAACCTCACAGAGAGCCTCACGGAGCCAGGATGCTGCCCAGCACAGTACCAGGCAATCCGTTTCCCACAGAGTCAGACATAGTCTCCCACTCCCCAAAACAGACCCTCCCCTTCGAGAGTTAAATGATTGCCAAGTGTTGACCCAAGACACCCAAAAGAAGCATCTAAAACTCGTGACCCGGATAAGGTTTATGTAATAAATAAAGGTAAAATGGAAAATGTCCCCACCTTGGGAGTCCTATATCAAACTCCTTTTGAGAGACATCATGTAACATTCACCATCTCCAATCAAAAGTTCCTTTCAGTGAGGAAAACTGAGACGCTAACAAGGAGTGGGATGAACCGTTCTTCATGTTACTTGCTAATAAACCAGATTAGATAGAACAGAATCTGGAAATAGTCTGTTGGGGGACCAAAAAAAACTAACAGCAGAGCCGGAGATCTACAAATAGATTTGCTGATCTTTTACAAACTGGACCAATACATCCCTCTTCTCGCCAGGAGGGAAGGGGTTTGAAACCAGATTAATATTATATTATTGTCTTATATTATTACAAATAATATAGAATCTTATCAGAAAACACAGATAGCAGGATGACAAAATCAAATTTCTGTACATTCAAGGTTTCCACATCTAAAACTAATCTATGTAAATACTTCTCTAAATAGCTTTTTCATTAATACTAGAGTGAGATTAAAATCACAGGTATAAGAAATAGGTTGTAGTTACCAATATTGATATGTTTGTGGTAGTCTGGATGCAAAATGTCTCACACTGACTCTTGTGTTAGAAAGCTAGGTGACCAGCTGGTGACCCTGTTTGGAGAACCAGTAGGACCTTTTGGAAATGGGCCCTAGTTAGAATACACTAGACCATAGGTGCAGGGTGTGAGGTTTCTGTGCCAACTCCTCTTCTGCCAGAGATCTCTGCTCCTGGACCCAGTGAGCTATAAAGACCCATGTCCTAAGATCCCACCACCTTGGGTGATTCTGTCCTTCACCATCCCTTTCTCCCCTTCATGTTCTTTTCTGTATGCCCTGAGCCGAGTGCTAAGACAAAGCTCTCAGCCTTCGCATTGTTTCTATCAGATACTTGATCATAACAACAAAAGAAATTAATGTGCGTGTAGACATAAAAACAGATGCAGTTATGTTTATACATGACTCTTGGCAAAGCTACTGCCCGCGACCACAGAAACTGTTCAGAATGAATGTTCTATTTTATTGGGTGGAGAGCCATACACTGATTCATGATCTGCCTTTTGCAAATTAAGACTTACCTTCCTCATAACAAATCCTTCCCCACTTAGAGTTGAAATCCCCCTTGGGTGTTCCCCACCAGTCCAGTTCTCTCTCCTCTCTGTGGCTCTCCTGTGAGCCATTCCTCTGTGGGTAACCCAGTCCAGGAAGACCTCAGATTTTCCTACCACAAAGAACTGGCTGCGCCTTGTGTTTGGACCGAAGAGAACAAGGTCTACTAATGTCATGCCAGTACATTCAAGCAGCCACTGCGATTTCCTTTTACCCTCGGGCAGGACCTGGAACATCATCCCCAGTGGCAAATATCCTTCCCCAAATGGAACTGGTTGGGGTCTTGGAGGGAATGACAAAAATACTACTAGGACCAGATCATAGTTGACAGTGTTATTTATACAGCTTAAGGCATGGGAACCAATCCTTGACGCAACTTTTGTAGGCAAATTTTGCTGTTATTCCGGTTTACACATGAGGAACCCAGGACTTAAAGAGGTATCTGAAGTTTGACTGAAGTCAAAGGTTGCCTGACTCCTTACTGGGGACAGTGCTATACAACCTCAGTGTGTGGGACTTTCTCGCAGAGGATTAGGAAACACCCATGGCATGAACTCTAGGCCCTGAATTCTTTCTCAAGGTTTCAGTTCTTTCTGGCTAATAAGGGGCCATTAGCAGCTCTGGGGAAGGATCTTGAGCAAGCAGGTTCAAAGCTTGTCTACAACTCACAAGCATGTGTTCACAGAAGCTAGCGAGATGGGCTTCATACGCGTAACATGGAAACCTTCGTCCCAGAATGGCTGAGCAGTTTGGCTCCATTTGTTAACAATTTGGTCTCTATGAAGTCTCTCTGTCTGATGGTGTGAGTTTTTCTCCTCAGAGGGCTGGAACTTTCGTTCAGAGGTGGGTGGCTGCACCTTGCCTATCAGGAGCACTTCATCCCCCTAACAGTTAGACTGAAAGACTCTGGGTCAGGCTCACGTGTAAATGTGTTCTGATATTGCTGAACGAGATTGATTCGCAACAAAAGGCTTCCTATTCCTAGAGCTATTTCTTTTTCGTCGTCTATCTTCTGAAGTTCGGTTCTTATTAATGTTTCTGATATCGTTCCTCCTGCGCTATCAGGGGATTGTTGACAGACTGAGATTGGACCCCATTGTTCCGTGTTTGCGTAAATGTGGACCTTGTTCTCTTAAACCCTGGCGTGATAAGGAATAACAGGAAATTTTTGAAATATCAAATAAAGAGTATGTACGTCTTGGGTAGCACTGCAGTGCAGTATCCAATGCTTAGGTCACAAATGTTCTTATCACTTGATCCAAATTCATGTACTAATGATCACATGAAGATAATATATGTGACCCAGTTAGGAGGGTAGATGTTGGGACATAGTTATCTATGCCGTGGCATTAGAGAGGAGGGTGAAGAAGAACTGGTATTAGGTGACATGTGTAATCACCATTTTCTCTACATTATATAATCCTGTGGAAGTGGCTTCAGCAACACCGAGTTAAACGTTGGTCGGGAGAGAAGTAGCTTTTCCCATTGCAGTGATAAGGAGATGAGGTGGGAAGGAGCGGGTCATAGAACAGAGCCCTTCAGTTTCAGATATATCATAGTGGGTGGCCCCTGTGGCTGCTGCAGAGCAGGGGGCAGCGGTGTTTGCAAAGGCAGCTTAAGAGAGTAGAGAGAGCTCATCCAGGTGGAGAATGAGCATAGACATGGGCAGACTTTTAAATGGTGCATATCACCAAAGGACAGAGTGACACTGAAGGGTTCTGATTGTTTAGGGGCAACAGTGCATAGTCAAGCAACAGATTGAAAAGAGCAAATAACCAGGCTGGCCGAGGCCAGAGAGTGGGAAGGCAGGTGCAGCAGAAAGACAATGGGTATTGATGGATTCGTGCCCAGTTCAGAGAAGAAAGGAACCAAAACCATGGCTAAAGATTACCAATCAGGAAAAAGAACAGAACTGGGGGCCTGGTATGCTGGAAGAAAGACGTGAGTTATCAGCACAGTGAGAATATGGACAGAAGAGAGACACCAACAAGCAATTATAAAACGTAGTGTAATGTGCAGAGGAGATAAAGCTTAAGTTGTTAAAACCCAGACTGAACCTACCAATGGAAGTGGCTGACCAAAGAGGGGAAAAACATGAGGAATGAGGAGATAAAGATGCCAACATCTGGAAGTGAGCTTTTTGAAAGAGCATGGTATTGGCATCAAACATACCTATGGTGATGCCAAAGGCCTTTTCTCTGGCAATAGCCTGTCCTTTATTTTGATGCTAGAGGGCAATTCCAATGCTTGAAGAGCAAGAAAGAAAACAAGTAAATGTATAGACAGAAACCTGAAAGTCACCATTGGATATAGAAAATGGCCAGACCTCTGTGGCCACCCTAACGTCACCATGTTATGACACCATGTGCGTTTGTCTCATCTACTCCTCTTCCCTAACCATTCCTCGCAGGCAAGTCTGTGCCTTACTGACTGATCATCCTAATCCCAAATGCTCACACAGTGTCATGGATCAGTAACTCTGTTGTAAAGTTCCTCTGCACCCTATATAGGATCACTATATAGAACCGAACCCAAGCACTGTTATACAAACAGAAACTTCATATTCTGTTTGTGTAAAAGCTTGTAGTGATGCTCAGATGTTCGTATAATAATTGTACATGTGCTGTTTTGATCTCCTTACTAAGCTGGAAGATTTGGATGGCTTGAGAGACTAGGTTTAGATAATATTAGAGACAAATCTCCTATAGACTCCAAACGTCCTCCTTCAGTGCCCAGAACATATCAGATGGCAGTGAATCCCACGTTAGAGAATTGGCTTCCCACCTTACAGATAATCTGCTCTGACCACTAACGCTAAGTGACAGCAGGACCAGGATCACATTAGACCACAAACTTATCCATGCTCCCTCGGCCCTCCACATATACCCAGAGTCCTATCAGACTCTTGACTTTAGGATTAATTTACTACATATATTCTTGTGAAGGCAAGCACTTCAACTGATTCATAAATAATTTACTTCCTAGTTGGGAGGTACTCGCTATATTGTAGGATAATGTGTTCCGAATGCTGGGGATTTCGAATCCAGAAATGAGAAGTGATGTGGTTTTTGATAGCATTCCACCTACTGTTCCTAGCCAGCCTCTGAGATTGTTGAAGGGTTGGGAACACTTCCACTCAGTGGAGGGACATCGTGACAAAAAGGCCAAATTCTTGTAAACACTGGAAGGGCAGGCCTGGGCTGGCCTGGGGCAGGCCATCTTCTCCTTGTGAGCTCTGTGTTTGGAAAGGAGAGCCGAGAGCAGGGAGTAAGAGGCTAGGGGTTAGCCCTGGCGCATACATCAAGATTGAGGGTTTGACAATACATATTTTTGGTGGCCATCTGGGGATTAAATTAACATATTTAAAGTTCAAAAGGGAATAGAAATTCATTACCAGAATGGGAGAGGTCATTTTTTTCCTGGATCACTCCCAAGCAGAAAATTGAGAACAGGATTTGTTGCAGTAAAAACCCAAAGGGATTGTTTTTCCTTCAAGGAAGCCAACAGATGTTTTCGTTCTTCTTAGAGCCAACTCTCGGTTAACCAGCGCTTGGACAACTTAGAGTTTTTGGTTATTTTGCTTTTCCTTTTTATTTCACAAAGTCTGACAAAGCATCCCTCTTAGTCAGTGCGTGAGGAATTCTTCTGTTTGTTAGAAGATCTACAAACGGATTGATTGGAGCAAATGCTGTTTATTTCCTCTTTATCAGCTTTTCCTGAGTTTCTTCTCACCTTCTTTTCCTCTTCCCACAATACAGTTGTGTTATCTCCTTTGTGCCAGCATGTGGGTGAGTCCTTAGAATTTCACACTCTCCTGCCCCCTCCAGTGCCAGTTATTCCCACAAAATCTTCACAAGCACCCCCCCTTTATGTGGTATAACATGGAACAATTGGAATAATGTTTATTTTCTAACTTATAGGATTAACAGATATAGATCTATATATATATAGGTATATATGTATGTGTACACACACACACACACTATATATATATATATATATATATATATATATATATATATATATGACCAAAGACAGCATTGCCGTTCAGTTACAGTACTTAATCAAAAACCTCATCATGTAATCCATAGCTCATGGAGTCTATGCCTCCCTATGAGAAGACAGGAAAGACACCTAGAGTGCCAGGCCTTTTCACGTTATTACTTCATTTAATGTTTTCTGTAATATACCCAGGATAGCACTAGCCTCACTTTGTAGATGATGGCATCAGCATGCAAATAGATTACCAGCTTTAGATCAAACGGTTGATGCCATCTGCCTACCGTGCAAGTCAGCCCCGCCTGGCACCAAAGCTTTGTTTGTATTACACTTCTACCTCCTCACTCAAGAGAGGATGAATGGCGGCTTCGAACAGTGTTCAACCAACTTTGCTTGCAAGGTGGTTTTTATGTGACTTTTGAGTGACTGTGGATCTCAGCAGTCACCCAGTTTACAAGCTTTTGGATCAATCAGTGGCATCAATTAGAAAAAAACTTGGAGCAGATACAGAAGAAGGGAAGGTGTCTGACCATGTCTGCATTTGACTCTGAGCTGACGTGGATTTGATACCGCATCGAGACGTGAAGGGGTGTGGACTTTGTATGACCTGGAGCACAAGTAATTAGGAGCAATATATGGAACTGAACCCAAGACTTCTCAGGGCACCAACGATGAGTCAGAAGGGAATGGAATGGGAAAGTCGGCCGGCCAGCTGACCCTTGCTACTGAGGCAACTGCTGACGTGACACATTGTGGTGTCACCCATGACAGCTTCCCCCACAAACTGGCAGTTGGTTGAATGAGGAAGCTGAAGAGAAGAGCAACTGAATAAACTTGCTTAAAATAAACTTAGACATAATCAGCCAGGGACCAATCCTGTTCCCTTGTTCATATAGTCATTTATATTTATATGGTTTTTTTTTTTTTTTTGCTCATTTTGGTTTTTTTTGGAGGGGCATTGCATTTTGGTTTTTATTTTCTGTTTTGTTTGTTTTGATTTTGGTTTGTTTGGGGTTTTTGTTGGGGGGGTTATTTTTTTGAGACTTGGTCTCTCAGTGTAGCCCTGGCTGTCCTGGCCCCTACTTTGTAGACCAGGCTGGCTTCAAACTCAGATGTGTTTGTTTCTGCCTCTGGAGTGCTGAGATTAAAGGCATGTGCCACCATGCCCGCTACTCTTTGATTACTAGCCTATCACTAATACCAAACATCAGTTGTTGAAGATTTACTGGGCTTATTAGGTGCTGTGTTTTATTTAGTTACCTGACTTAACCATCATCATAACACTTCATAACAGCATCATTATTCCAATTTTTCACAGCAGGAAATCAGTTCTTTAAAGGATCAGGTAATTTACCCAAGGTTAAGTAAATGAACAGCAGAGATAGAAAAAAAATTCAAAATGCATTGGCTCTAGCGAGAGCTCTTACCTTTTGCCACGTTTCAGAAAAAGATACAAAGTGTGCTATGGTCACATAAATTATTTTCGGAAAAAATGAAGATCTTCGACCAGTATCAGCAATCTGTCCCAGGTCCTATAAATATTTAATGGCAGAACAGAGTTTCACACCCCACTGCCACCACAGCGCCGCGCCCACCATATGGCCACGCCCACCACAACGGAGCACTGGGTTTTGCTGCCCTGCCTTTTCCCTAGGTGGACACCATTGGCCTTCAGATCTTCAGAGTACAGTGCAGGCAAAATGCAACCCAAGCTTTGCACTGGCTGCTTCTGCTCTCACGGTATACAGCCTGCATTCGTATTCATCCCCTTGACGTGAGCCTCCAAAGGCCCGACTTTACAGCCCCACAGTGAAACTAGATCGGAAGAATGAGAGGAACCAGGAAATTAGCCCCATAGAACAACTCTTAACCTCGGCTTTTTAAACAGGCTGTTTCTTCCCTGAAGATTTATCTTTTCGTGGAGTTCTCTTTTTTTCTCAGATGTTTCTAAAAGTGTCCTCTGGTGGAACAATTCAGTCTATTCCTCTGTCCCTCTTTCCTACCTGGGGCCACAGGACCCCAGTGTTGGCTTGCCGTGAGTAAGCCCCTCCACCCCTATCCGGGTCCAAAGTCCTTACCTGCTGTAACACTTACCCTTCAGGTCTTGTCCACCTTTCTACCTCCCTTGCCCTTTCCCCCTGTCCACAAGAGGAGGGTGAAGATTCAAAGATAAGATCCTGGATAGAAAGTCCACCACATTCCAAGGCCACCCTTTCTTACATACAATTTCTTTTTCCATAGGGATATCAAGTTTTCAGAGAACTAAGTTCATCTAAATATTTTTTTCTGAAACTACCAAATCACAGATAAATTAAGCTTTAATGTTTAAAATTAAAGGATAAAACAAAACAACAGCAACAAAATTCTTCCAACTCAGAAATTGGAAACCCTTTTCAAACTAACGAAACAAAGGAGAAATCCAACCAGAAACCGAAAATGAGGCTAACACACCGTGTAGTTGAACCCATAATAACCGATGCAGGATCGACAAAAATTTAATATTACGTTGTTAAAAGGAAAACTTTAGACACAACCACTTCAGCAGGGTTTCTTGGAGCATTAAAAGCTCTGTGAGCGAGGCAGCACTTACACTGAGAGGAGCAGAGAGCTCCAGTTAGCAGTGTGAGCAGCAAACTTTTACATGCAATGCAGAAGCAAACCATATTGCAGGAGTGCCTGCAGCTCACCCTTGGCCTTATTTGGTGTCATCTAGTGAAAGTCCCAAGACAGAAGTTAGCTGGTGCTTTCTCATTGACTTATGCTTTGCTTTACTGTTTATGCCCCCGATAAGTTTGTTTGCATACAGAGGAACCCAAAACATTAGAGAGCTCTCAGCCGATTGTCCACCCAATCAATCAGTTTAATAAGGGACATAAGAAAGGACTGCTTCAGAAGCTTATGAAATGGTCTACAAAAGAAACCCAATCAAAAATATAAAAGTACCAGTTAATTAGTTATAAACCAAAAGTATGATTTAAAAACCAAAAAGTAAATCCAAGAATAAGAAACTGAGTAGAAGAGAGGATAGCTAGTCACATCAAGAACAAACTAAAGTACACAAAAGTCGAAAAACACAAGGACAGAGAAAATGGAAACAATCAGAACGACAAAGGAAATACAAACAATGGTAAGAGTCAACTCAAGGCAAGTCACAAACGAACCCTGGGTGACATGTGTGGTCCTTCAGAACTGACTCCAGAGGAGACTGACTCCCCACTTACAGAATGCAGATACGGCTGAAGCATCACTTCTCCAAACGTCTCAGCTCATGTACATGGCTGAGATCGTTTTTGTCCCACTTAGACGAGTATTTTCTATTAAAGAACTATGGAAGCTACCTTTTCCACAATACTTTATTATAAAATTCAACCATAAAAATCTAATGTTGGCCTGTTATTTTTTTATTATTATTATTCAGGAAGTCATGACTAAAACAGTCTCAAAGACATATAGTAAAAAATGGAGATTAGTTGAATAATGATGTTGGGGGAGTCTAATCAATGTCTTATCAGGCTATATTAAAATATTTATGACAGGAATAAAACACATTAATGTAAAAGGTTCTGAAAAAGATAGAATGTTTATATAATAACAAAACATGAACTATGTTCTTAAGTATCAATTAAGTGTAGAAACTATATCTAAAAATCGAAAAATTAGAACATAAAAGTCAAATTTTCCAGATAAAAACATATCACAAGCAAAATAAAAAAATTGCTAATGAGATAAAATATGTAACAAAAGGGTAAATTCCATAATACTTAGCTATTAAAAATATATTTTCCAAAACCAAACTATGCATTTGAAGCCATCAAAGACAGCTCCTTTTTTAAAAAATATGCAATAGGCTTCTGAACACTTAAAAGGATCTCATTCTCATTCATCACAGACATGCAAATTCAATAATCATGCAAACTGTCATGCTAGCATGTATGGAGAAGTAACTACCACTCTGGCGTGTGTTGTGTGTTTTTATAGTATATAAATTACTGTAACCTCCTGGGATAACAATGTACTAGTAATAACAACAACAAAATGAAATGAACATAGCAAGAAAAAGTCAAATATGAAATCAATATTAACAGTTAATAGTAGTGAAAAGTTACTTGGAGTAATCTAAATATCTATCAGAAGGGAACTGGTTTTAAATTCAACATGAAATACTCAAATATGGAATGCCATGTAAGCATTGAAAGACAACAGGCAGCTTGTTGTTAAGTGAAACCCATAAAGATAAAATTAGTATATCACATATACATGATTTGGGGGGTGCAAAATAACAGCAACTTTTATTAAATATATCCTATGAGCAAAGTTTCCGACCTCTGGAGAAAAATTTAGAAACTTTCCTAATCACTTAATAAAAACACAATTTTATAGCAACAATATCTACTAACCAAGAAAAAAGAGCTCATTGGGACAATAGTGGCAAGTCTGTTGTGGGAGTAACCAACTGCTCTCTGAATGGTCTGAGGCCCCACTCTACTGGAAGGAATTCACTTCTGGGATTGTAAAAGGCTGTGGCTGAGCAGGTTCTAGGGAAACTACTGCTGTTATTTGCTGCATTGACACAATATGCTCATCTATTTGCCTTCTACATGACTGTGTTTACACTTATAGATCCGTGCTGCTGCCAACTCTGCTGCATTCTGAAGTGTTCAAACTTAACCACAGAGACTCATAATGGATTGAAGAATATGAGTGAATGATTTTTAAATGCCCAGTCATAAATGGAATATCTATATCACCTCCTCCAAGGCTCAGCGAACATTACAGAAGAAGAGGCAGAGAGAATGTAAGAGCCAGAGTTGCTTTGGGACAATGGTCTTATGTTGTTTTAATAAAGTGCTGATTGGCCAGTAGCCAGGCAGGAAGTATAGGTGGGGTGACCAGGCAGGAAGTATAGGCAGGGCAGCTAGAACAGGAGAATTCTGTGAAGAGGGAACAGTCAGTCTGCAGTTGTCACAGAGGAAGCCAGACACAGAGGAAGCAAGATGAGAATGCCCCGCTGATAAAAGGTACCAAGCCACATGCTAACTCAGACAAGAATTATAGGTTAATGTAAGATGTAAGAAAAAGTTGATAAAAAGCCTGAGCTACAAGGCCAACCAGTTTATTATTAATGTGGACCTCTGTGTGTTTCATTGGGACTGAATGACTGCAGGACCGGGTGGGACAGAAGCCTGTCAACACAGAGGCAGATGGGGTTCATGGAATACAAATTGCTGGATATGGTAGTTGGCCTTTACCTATTGAACTTTCTCTCTAACCACACATTTGATTTTTAATTAATTAATTAACTGGCTTTTGTACATTCATGCTGTGGGACAATGGTCTTGTATTGTTTTAATAAAACTCTGATTGACCAGTAGACAGGCAAGAAGTAGAGTCTGGGTGACCAGGCAGGAAGTAGAGGCAGGATGACAAGAACAGGGGAATTCTGGGAAGAGAAAAGGCTGAGTCCATGGTCATCACTCAGACACAGAAGAAGGAAGACAAAAATGTCTCGCTGATAAAGGTACCAAGCACAGACAAGAATTATGGGTTAAACGCTGGGTGGTGGTGGTGCATGCCTTTAATCCCAGCACTTGGGAGGCAGAGGCAGAGGCAGGCGGATCTCTGTGAGATCGAGGCCAGCCTGGTCTAGAAGAGCTAGTTCCAGGACAGGAACCAAAAAGCTCCAGAGAAACCGTGTCTCGAAAATAAAAAACAAACAAACAAAGAATTATGGGTTAAAATGTAGAAATTAGTTAATAAGAAGCCTGAGATAATAGACCAACCAGTTTATAATTAATGTATGCCTCTGTGTGTCTTCTTTGGGACTGAACCAAGTCAAGAGATGCCATGGAGTCACCAGAGGAGAAAGACATGAACTGCCAGCTGGAACCTTGCCAGTAAGCCACAAGCCTCGTGATAAAATATGAAATAATGAAAATGGGTTAATGCTAGATGTAAGAGCTAACTATCAATATGCTTAAGTGATTGGCAAAGCAGTGATTTAATACAGTTTCTGAGTGATTATTTCAGTTCTGGGCAGCTGGGAATGAACAAGCAGCCTCCTATTAACACATTCAGAAACCTTTCGTTGTTATAGTCTGTGACCCCTACCTTGGATAATGGTATGCCATATGGAAAGAAAGAAAGAAAGAAAGAAAGAAAGAAAGAAAGAAAGAAAGAAAGAAAGAAAGGAAGGAAGGAAGGAAGGAAGGAAGGAAGGAAGGAAGGAAGGAAGGAAGGAAGAAAGACAGACAGAAAGAAAGAAAAAGAAAGAAAGAAGGAAAGAAAGAAAAAAGTATCCCATCAGGTCATTAAGTTTTCCATCTGATGCACCTTGTAAACCTGAACCAACAGAAAAAGGAAAACCAAGAAGAAATGAGGAAGACCCCACCCACTGATCCTCCTTGTAGCCCAAGCTCTTGAAAAGCACATAGATAGAATGTCCCCCAAAGCCACAGCTAACAAATTGCAATATAGGTATTTTTGCCAGTTGGCTTTATTCTACAGATGTTTTTTTAAAGATTTGCTGTTGAAAGAGCCAACCCACTCCTGAATTTTGAAAAAGTAAAAAAGAAAAAACCTTCGGCAGTATTCAAAGTGACAACTAATTAGATCCAAGGTGCAGCTGAATACTTGGAAAGGTACGTATCACCCGTGCGAATACTGAGTATTCATTCGGAATTACCATTGCTGCAAAAGGACATGAATGTCACAGGAGTAAACTACCTTGTGCACATTTGTAAAACACTTGCAAGATCTTCCCTCCTGAGGGAAGGATAAAATGGCGTAAGTGCTGTGCTTCCCAACCGTGTGCTCAGACAAGAGCCCTCTGCACAGGAGGCAGAAACCCACGGGCATGATGCATGCCGCTCCCATCTCTGCGACCATCTTCGTGATGCATCCAAATTTGCTTTTCCTTTCTGTGTAAATTAGGACCTTGCCCTGCGGGATTCATCCTTCCTAAAGACTGCTTTTAAAACCGAGTTTGGAGGCCTATAAGATGGCTCAGTCAATAAATTACCTTCCACCAAGCCTGAGGACTGAGATTTGATCCCCAGAACCCACATAGTAGAAGGTGATAACCAACTCCTGAAAGTTGTCCTCTCACCTCCACATACACACTGTCTTGTGTGTGCGCATACACACACACACACACACACACATCTGCACACACAGACACACGTGCACATGAGTAAAGTGAAGGTAATTTAAAAAAACAGTGAGTGTGGCCAGCTAGAGATGAAAAGATGATGTTACTACTGAGGTCATTCTCACATAAAACTCGTTTCTCGGTGCAGATCTGTCATCAGATTGCTATGCCTGCTGCTCTCGGTTCCTGCCACCCTCTTGGTTCGTCTTAGTCACTAACTCCCCTTGGAACAAATGTCAGCATGGCAGAAAAGACAAAATGATGTCTTGGCATTATCACAAATTATAATTGCAGCCTCAGAGACCTTCAGGACCCTACGCAGTATACCTCGAGAACTAAATGTCTATGAAGATTCCTCCAAACACAGCACACAATTGGAACAATATACAATTCACCTTCTGGTAGATATGCACATTGCAGGCCCACTGTATCAAACTAGAATATAGGATATCCCAAGAAATACACATCGCTTTCCAGGAACAACCCCCACCACCACCACCACTACCACCAAGACAGTTAAAAGATGTGGCTGTCCTTTTAACAAGAGCCTCAGAAGTGAGAAATGTTTCCAAACTGTCTTCATTTTTATTAGCAAGTTGGCTTTATGACCTTCCTTTCCTTTTATTTTATTTTTTGCACAGTTATCCTAGACATTCCTGGAGTAATGAGTTTCAGAACCTGTGTGTCAGCATGACTTTCTAGGATTTGTACCAAATGTGCCCCCTCCCCCGCCACAACAAACTGTAGATTCCACTTCCAAGGGATTTGATAAAGAAGTGGCATTCAGTTACCTGCCAGTGTGGGGCTTTGCGCACCAGGCACTCAATAAATATCTGTTGACTATAAAATTTAACTGACTTAATCCTTTTTATAATCTTGATAGTTTTATGATTCTATAATACGTCTTTCTCTTCGTATAGTTACACTGAAGACAGTTACTCTTTAGATCCTAGGCATTTGAAGGTTTGGTTCATGAAAGACTTTCTGTTGAAAGCTGAAAAGTGGAGGAAGGTGTTCCATTTTGAAGACTAAATCTGCTTCCTCCCCTCAGGACTCTCCCAGGGGAGTTGTCAGCTCACTACCCAGCCATCAGTCCAGCCACTGGAGAAGTCTCTTCCAGACAGATGTTGCACCCAAGATAAGGTTAAAAAGGTGGAAGCTTTTGGAGCTCCCTGAAAAGCCAGACAGACCTTGTGTCCAGAAAAGCCTATAAGACAACCCTCTGTGCAGGCACGCAGGATAAAATAACGGATGGCATGCAACAAGAAAAAGGATACAAGAGTCACAAGATGCACCAGGGTGGGCTTGGAGTACAGAGGTAGCAACATATCCTGAAACTGGAAGATGGATACGCCAGGAGGAAACCAGGATAGAGAAACTCCAGATGGGGTTGATAATATGTGGTGACATTCTAGAAACAAATGTAGTTGAGGCTAGCTCACAGTTGAGTGTAAATGATGCACTTATCATGCCAAGGTATGGTCCTTGCATACAGTTTAGAAGCCATTCATTTTTATTTCTCATTGATATAAGTGAAGAAAAAAACAGGTAATAAATTTTAAGTGGATAATTTCATATTGTTTATAATGAAAATTAATTAAGCTCCTCTAACAAATTATTCAAGAAACATTCAGCAGTGTGGTGATGGCACATGCCTTTAATCCCAGCACTTGGGAGGCAGAGGCATATGGATCTCTGTGAGTTCGAAACCAGCCTGGTCTACAAGAGCTAGTTCCAGGACAGGCTCCAAAAAAAAAAAAAAAAAAAGGAAGAAAGAAAGAAATGCATTCACAGTGTGCTTCATGACCTAACTGAAACCAAGATTTTCATGACCCTGTGTGTGACCGGCATCAGTAGACTATGATGTAGCTAAAAACTGGAAATGTTTATGTTGGGAGGTTGGAGTTAGAAAAGCTTCAAATGTGGCAGTATTTAGGGCTGGAAATCATAAAGATTAAATCCTTATCTAGTAGAGAAAATGAATCAAATCAAGAAGCTAAAGTTTAGGTGTGTACAGGTAGTAGAAGTTACAATGGGCATGTTCGGGGAAATGAGCTATGGGTTTCCACTATAGAGCTTATGGAATTAAACACTTAAAGTTTCATGCATATTTTACCACAAACCATATCGATGACCAAAAAAAAAATTAAAATAGTTAGTGGCTTTTGATCTTCATCTAAAGACCATATCCTATCTTCAGTCCTCAGTCCTTAGTCCTATCTCTTTAAAAACTCTGTATCATCCAAGATGGTTCACTTTCCACAGAGAAGGGGCTGCCTGCAGTGTTTCTGGGAAACAACACTATTTGAACTTCCTCAGCAGACAGAGGAAGCAGCCAATGCTTGACTTTCTGTGGCTCTGCTCTGACCAGAATGGGCCTGCTGAGTATCATCTCTTCTCAAAATTCTGCCGTTGTGTGTTTGTGAAACTAAAAATTGTGTCTAATTTTCACACAAACCCACCTTCTTTGTCCCTTGTCAGGCTGATATACTCCTTGTGACTTGATTATGTGATTTGGCCAAAGTTAAATTATCTTCTTCCCTATTTCCCCAGCCCTTAGCTATCAAATTGCTTCTAACAACTCAAATCCCATTTCTGTGTGGAAACTGCTCTTGATACTTTGGGAGGGAGTGATTGATCCTCTTCAATACCATGTATTTTAATGATTTTCCAGCTTCTTGAGAAATAGACCAGGGACACTATGTTACTTCAGTTTTGTTTTGTTTTTTCACTACAGTAGAAGACAACAAAAGCCTGACAGAAACAACCCATGGGGGGAAAAAAGAAAAAACAACTTTATTTTGGCTCACAGTTTCAAAGGGCACAGTCCATTACGGCTGGGGAGGCATCGCAGAGTTTACCACAGGAAGATTGTGCGACCAGGGCTCCTTGTTGACAAGATGAAGAGAGCTCAACTGGCAGTAAGCCCTGCCCACAACCCTCAAGCTATACTCTTATTGGCTCATACCCACCAGCTGACCTTTACATTCCACCACTAGGGACCAAGTGTTCAAAGACATAATCCTGGGGAAGGGGGTGTGATTTCATATTTAAATCATGACCAATGCAAAATGTGAAATCGTTTGCTTATAGATCGTAGGCTAAAACAATTTTCCAAAACTCCACCTCCTCCCACCAAAAAGCAATAGAACACTGCTTCCCAAAATTGCATTTTTTCATTCCCACTCCTCAATAACCAGCTATCTATGGCTTTGCTTTCTTTCTTTTATGATTTTATCATCTCTAGAAGTATCTCTAAACCCCTCCTTAGTTTGTTCTGCCTTGAATTTTATATGAATGTAATCCTACCTTGTCTGTGCTTGGTTTTGCTCTGTCACAGTTCTTGAGACTTGCTATTGTTGCACATAACTGTCAATAATTTTGTCATCATACAGTGTCCAATAATCTAAAGACACTATGAGTTCTTTACAGTTTCCTACTGTGTCTTGAGAAGTGTTGTTAATAATTTTTAGGATGACTTGCATCAGTACACACTTTCATATATTAGGGTACATCTCAAGGGTGTGTGTGTGTGTGTGTTTGTGTGTGTGTGTGTGTGTGTGTGTGTGTGTGTGTGTGTGTGTGTAAGAGAGAGAGAGAGCATTTAAGATTTCTCTGGAAAACGGGGTGGTTCTTGGTAATATTGAAAACTAATAATGCATTCTCAATTTTAATCCCAGAACTACTGAATCAGGGCCTCGCAGAGTGAGGCCCAGCAGTCTCTGTTTCAGCCATCCTGCCCAGCGATTCTAACGCACACTTGGATTTGACAATTTCGGATCTAATAGGCTTGTCAGTTTTGCCAGAATGTTCTCTTCCTATATATCATTGTGTTACCTAAATGAGAGTTGTGACATCTTTCTGGTAAAGCTAAAGCCTTTGCAAAGAGACAGTGACTCCATTTATTGTAGTGATGCTCCACTCAAACAGCGATAGCTCAGTGTCTTCTGTGATTTACCCACCGTCTAATTCTCTATACTGACTTTCAGTCTTGCTTTGTACTTAAGTTTCTGTCTAAATGTGGCTCCTGTAAAACAGCATATTGCTTTCTTTTCAAGTTCAGCTTTACAGTTTTGTAATTGGCGGGTTTAGTCCTGCTGCATTCTTTACTGATCTATTCAAAGTAGCTTTTATATTTCATATGCCATTGACACTGATCCTTCTTTTTTAAAAATGTTTTATCCTTTCCTGTTTCTTTGATTTAGGAGAGGTTTATTTTTCCTCTCTTCGCTTTGCATTTGCTGCCTCGTAGTTTTGGTGTTTAGCCTCAAAATTTTAACATGTGTTTTTATTTTTAAACGTCTAAATTTAATTGACATTTGCATTCGGAAGAGTGGAAAAAGCTTATGATATTTGAATGTTAAATGGCACTCCTGACGTGTTCTTTTAATCAATGACTCCCATGTTCAACTGTTTTTAATCTGCTTTAAGATGGACATTTAGTATTAGATCATTTTATTTGTTGTTCATGTTTAGATACCAGACAGTTTTTTTTATCCCTTGCTATGATATTTCTTTGAAAATCAGGTCTGCAGAAGTCCATTTCCTTTCTCACAAAATTTATCATGTAGGGGTCGCTGGGAGATTTGGAGGTGGGAAACTGCCTAGTTCTTCCTATTTTTAAACGACATTTTGCTGTCTAAAAAATCTAAAATGGGGGGTATTTTGTTTTGTTTTTTAGCTGCAGAAATTTTAAACCCATAATCCTGAGTGCTGATGATATAACTCAATATTTGGGCCCTTGCCTAACATGCACAACCCTAAGTCCAGTTGCCACTACTACAAAGGAAGAAAGAAAATGATGCTCTCCTGTCTCACTTCATATTGCTGGGGAAAACTCCGACGTCAATTTTTTTTTCCTTTTTGCATGCCTTTCTTTCTCTGCATCCGTTTGTTTTGTTTTGTTGCCCTCTTAGTTTCTAGGTTTCGATTTCCCTTAACACAACCAAGAATTTGTTGGGATGCCTGAATCTAAGAACCTATCTTTTAATAAAGATAGCAATTCAATTTGACAGACTTCATATAATTGTAACTATCTTGGAAACACTAATTTTCTTTTCAAATATTGTTTCTCCCTTATTCTTTGTATTATCTTTTCTAGTAATCTGGTGGTGTGAGATTATCTTACCCCACCCCAATAGTTCTTCATTTCTTTTATATTTTCATTTTTTATATTTTTTACAGACTTTATTTTTCTTTAGCCATCCTTTGATAATCCTAGAATCCCCATATCTGTGGACCTTTATCTATTGTTGTTAATTTTTGGTTTGTTTTTGTCTTTCTTTTTAATTCTTATTCTTGGTGGATTGTTTTTTCCATATTATTGAGTAAATGTATTTATATTTGGTGTGTGTGGTAAGGGAAAGGAAAGGGGAAGGGAGAGAGGGGAAAAGGAAGTGGGGAGGGAGGAGGGAAGAGAGAGAGCAGAGGGAGAGAATAAACTGATTCCAGATGTCCCATGAAACTTTACACATACTAATTTGTATGTGTCCTGGGCTTAAACAGAGTTTGAGTTTGCTTCTGCCAGGCATTTGTGGGCAATACCAATTTAGGAGCCCTTAAAACAGTGGTTCTCAACCTGTGAGTTGTGACCCCTTTGGGGTCACATATCAGATATTTCCATTACAATCCATAACAGCAGCAAAACAACAATTATGTAGTAGCAGCAAAATAATTTTATGGTTGGGGTCACCACACCATGAGCAACTGTATTAAAGGGTCACAGCGTTAGAGAGGGTGAGAACCACTGCCTTAAACTACCATACAAATGGTGCTGAAACGTGGTTGGAAATTCTCATAAGAAATACTTTGAAATACATTCCATCCTCATCTTTCCCCGTTATCATCTCATGATATGAGATCACAGTATGCTGTTCATAGTATGTTTTCAGGAAAGCTGTCTCTGGCTTCTGATATCACTCTGAGCTGTAACTCTTAAATAATAGAAGTAAACTGAAGAAAATCTGAAGGCTGTTTCATTGTAGTGTTGGGTAGCTAGTTAACCTTTGCTAGCATCCAAGGAAACACAATGCGGGGAGTTTGCTCATCGAGTAAGTTTTGGGGCATTGCCTGAGGAGGCAATGGCTGATAAATTGATTTCAGAATACTTAGGCTCCAAAGCACAAAAGCTCCAACTCCATATTAAATATATACAGGTCAGTTAAAATTCAAAGATGTAGAAATTTGGATGTAGGTTGTACTTGCCCATGTGTGTGCAGGCAAAGTGGAGTTGTGTGATTCTCAGCAAAAGGAAGAAGAAAAAAGATAAGGCTTCAAAATCTACTCAGCAAAGAACCCCCAAGTGTATTCCATGTGAAAATAGGAAGGGCAACTTTGTGTTTGCACAGATATGCAAAAGGAATAGCACCAAAGGATGCTCAGGAAGCTGAAACCATGCCACCTTTGGAGTCAGTCGCAGGTGAGTATTTTCCATTGTATGCCTATTTAATCTGAGTTTTAGCCATGAAAACATAGTATTCATAGGGATAAAGGGAACACTCCTGCATTGCTGGTGGGAGTGCAAACTGGTACAGCCACTTTGGATATCTGTGTGGCGATTTCTCAGAAAATTAGGAGTACTACACAGTGGGAAAAAAATAACAACATTCTTGAAATTTGAGGGCAAATGGGTAGATCTAGAAAACATCATATTGAGTGAGGTAGCCTAGACCCAGAAAGACAAATATAATATGTACTCACTCATAAGTGACTTTTAGATATAAAGCAAAGAAAAACCAGCCTACAATTCACAATCCCAGAGAACCTAAACAACAAAGAGGACCCTAAGAGAGACATACATAGATCTAATCTGCATGGGAAGTAGAAAAAGACAAGATCTCTTGAGTAAATTGGGAGCATGGGGACCATGGGAAAGGGCAAAAGAGGAGGGTAAAGAAAGGAGGGACGCGGATAAAAATATAGAGCTCAATAAAAACAATAAAAAAGAAAACAAAGTATCTATTCACATGACTAGAAATACAATAGTTATAATGGCATAAGAAACGTCAGAGAGTAAAGGATTTTAATCAGGATTCTCCTCCTTATTCCCGGAGTGGGGGAATGTTCTGCAGGATCTTAATCCCCCTGTGCTTTAAGTTTTTGAATTTATGAAATATAATGAACACCACCATCATCCAGTCGTCTCACTGATATTTGTTGGAGTTAGGTAATTGTTGTTAATTACTTAAAGTATGCTAATGGTATTGTGTTGCATTTAAGTGAGTCTTTCTAGTTTATAATGTATCCTAAAAATTTATGAATAAACATGTATTAGACTTGCTTCAAAAAAGGGAGAAGTGTGGAAGGGAGTGCATGAGGCAGGAATGGCCTTGAGTCAACAATTGTCATAACTGAGCCATGGATATAAGCGGCTCATTGTGTAAATCTCTCTCCTCCTTCGTGTATTATTGGATTTTTTTTCCTGGTTAAAATAGTATATTTTGGATTTGTTTTTCCGAGAGATTATGGTTGGGTAAGAATAAAACATCTTTCCTTAGCAGGTGTCACCATTACGCAATGCCTGACTGCAGGTCACCAGGGGAAGAGCCGGTGGTGTGGTCATGGCTGAAGTCGCATCATTGTTTTTATTGGCCTTACATGAATGACCCGGAACAAAGGCTGGAAAGCTGGGAAGTGGATTTACTGATACATACGAGGAAAATGGTTCAGTTTTTTTAAAAAATAAGAGTTCTCCTAATTAAAATCTCAAGGTTTTGATGTCTGGGGAGAACACCAGCCCCCACAGGTTACAGAAACTGCAAAGTTCTGACACCTGACATTCATGGCTCTCAGCCAGAAGCCAAACTCGGGATGATGGAGAGAGCGACTCTCTGTGTGTTAAATGTCAGCAGCCATTTTGCCTCCATTTGGAGAGTTCAACTTTGAACGCCAATTAAGCAGGACCAAGCATGGCAGGTGCTTTCTTCTCCCTTTCAAATGCCTTTTTCTGACCAATTATCTCCTCTACGTTTAACCTGGAAGAGCCGACGGTGACTCTCAGCTATTTGTGTGTGGTCAGTTCTGTCAGAGGAGCAGAGACTTAGGAGGGCTGCCTAAAAAAGTTCGCCTCTTCCCCCCCCTTCCCACCTCTGTCTCCATGGAGATGAGGTCAGAGGCCACAGGGAGCTCACAAAGAGCCAGCAGCTGAGAATGAGAAGGCTCACTCAGAGAGCTCAGCTGAGAGCTATAAACTCCTTTACAAAGACCAGCTGAGTCCGTTGGCCTCCGCATCTGGGGCGCCTTTTACACTAATAAATAGGGGTCTTTGGGGGGTTTTGTCTCTTAGGGCGTAATGGGGGAGAAGAGGTGCAGCTGAGTAAAAAGCAGGTTTGTCTTCACAGTGAAGCTTACTCTGTCGGTGAATGGGGAGCTAATGTGCAAATATGAAAAAAAAAAAGCCCTTAAGAAGTGAATTGAATACCTTTAAATAAGAGTGTGCAGCGAGACAGCGTGCGAGGAACGGAGTGAGTCTCCCCAGCTTAATCTCTGTTCTTTCAAGCTGGTCAGATCACACCCTTGACAAAAATAAAATAAAATACACCAACATCTTCATTGTACACTGTCAGCTATCGTCAGCTATACATGATTTTGTCTGATGGAACATCACTTAATGCAATTCCACATTACTGGTTAGAAAGAAAAAAAAGACAAATCTGAAGCTATAGGCTGTTGGTCCTACTCCATAAAAAATGCCATGAGCTAAAGTATCGTTTACTGTGGCTCCTTGAGTTTCTTGAACTGCGGCCACTCTGTCACGATCTTTCTTTTCTTTTAAATATTTACTTTAGGACTAGCGATGAGGCTTAGCCTAGCATGGGCAAGACTCTGAGATCTAGCCCGACCATGGTAAAAGGGGATGGGGGAGCTCGAAGAGGGAGAGAGGAAGGGAGGGAGATAATTCATTTACTTTCTGTGGCTTGAGAAGAGGCACAGCTCAAGAATGTCAAAGGCTTCACGGTTTTTATTTATTGTACCATTTTATTCGTTAACAGCTTGACATTTATTGAAACATTATAAAGTGTAAGTTGAGGTTTGAGAAAGCCAAGCAAGTCCTTATTAAAGGAAGAACTATAAAAGCTGGCGTTTCCATTTTTGATATACTTTTCTCGCTACACGTCTTTAAAGCCCACAGCTTATAAAGTCCGTGTTACTCCCAAGTATGTGTGCAGAATTTCGTCATTTCTCTTACATTAAACAAGTCAGTTGTTTTTTAAGTCACCAGTCAGGCAAGCACTCTGAAGTTTCCAGAATGTAGTTTCGGGGCGAACACCGGGCCCACACTATCTCTAGGGGCTCTAAGTTCTCTCTTTTCTCTGCTCTTTGGCCTCGGCTTTCCCTGCCACCCTCTCCTTTGTCGTGCAGCTCTTTCTCATGTCTGTGCTGAGCCCTCTCTGTCCTGGGCTGAGCTCTGATTCCACTTCCCTCTGCTCTCAGAAGGGAAACAGAACATCGTGTTCTCGGGCCGCCCAGCACACATGCCTCAGGATGCTGCCAAGTTCACAGCTGACCAATTGGCCTACTTTAGAGGACTTGCGCTTAGAAAATTTACAACCTTTATTCCCACTACCCATCCTCACCCTCGTCCCCGTGAGCGCAAGAAAGACTGTGTCAAATGTACTGATAAATCAAGGGCCCTTTGGTTTTGTTGCAACAAAACGGGCAGGCAACTCCTCTCTGCTTCCGTGGCTTGCAGCCCTGCCACTCACTCCCAAGTACCCGGGAATCACGGAGCTATGTGATCCACACAAAGACATTTGGAAGCAGCTGCCTCTGAATGCATAACTTCTTTCTAAAGAAATATACTGATGAGATGAGAGGCTCCTCAGTCTGGGGGACTTCCCATACTTTAATTTCTTTCCCAAATCGGACTCAGGCAAACTGGCCTTCTTCCCATTTAGAAGACAGGGCTTGCGCTCGGCCTTTTCCACTGAGGTCCGGATAGGCTGGTTTGGTAGGTGGAAGTACATTGAGCACCCTTGATTAACTTTTCAATAAATTCAAGATCAAGTAAGAGCAAGGATTTAATATTACTAGAGTTTTATTTTTTTAAAAAAGAAGATAAAGGAATTGTTTTCTCTTGGAGCCACTGATTTCTTTTATTATTTATTTGATCTGGTTCATTAAAATATATTTGCTGTTAAGGGCAGACCCAGGGACTTATGAAGCTGGTAAAAACATGGCACCTTTGTTATGAGCAGGGGTATAAAATTAGCTTCAAGAGTGAATAACCATTTTAAAATGAGTAAAGAAGTCACAACCTCCCACAAATAATAAAAAGCACCTGGAAAATGGAATAAATACTATCATTGGCGTTAAGTAACAAGCACTGTTCCTGTTGGGGTTTAAGTGTTGGACTCACTTAGAACATTCTTGTGATCCTTTCTCATCTGTTCCTTCACGGTGAGAACTTTATCATAACGCTGTTCTGTGTAGAGAGAAGAGGTGATCTCGCCTTTCTTCTGGCATATTGGATGGAAATATGGGTTTTTTGTTATTGATGCATTAGAACAGGTCCCTTGGCTTCGGAGCTTCCTAGCATGGCACAGCTGAAACAGTCTACTACTCTGTTTCCAATAAAGGAGTGCTTCATTGGGAAAGTTCCTTTGATCTCTCTGGGCAGAGTTTCAGGTGCCCCTTTGGCCACAACTTCAGTGACGGCCTGGTCCTGTTGTGTGACCTCCGTGGGAGAACAGGGCGCAAAACACTTGTGGCCGAACCTGGGTCTGGAGGCCCTTGGCAGAGTGGTACACTTCTCGCTCCAAACCCTTCTGTGTTGGTGCCAAAGCTGGATTCCAGACTCTTGGACGGAACAATATGGAACAGGGAAGCAAAGTGGATGAAATGCTGGGAACCCACAACCACGCTCAGGGCATCAGGGCTGATCCTTAAGCAGGAAAGTGCACTTTGTACCTGTCCTCCATTCCCAAGTCCCCGAGGAGGGCACGGAGGACCTGGGATGGAGGCGAGGGCACAGAGGACCTGGGATGGAGACCATGTGAGAGCTGCATCGGGGAATCCTCTTCTCTCTTCCGTGTGGCTTGTATACTGGACATTTCTAAAACTGGACATGGAACGGGATTCTCTAGACGAAATGATTTGTACTTCATCTGAAAATTTTAAGCTCCAAATGACAAAGATTTTATCTGCCTGTTTCACCACCACATTCTCATTATTTATTTGAACAAGTAAGAAGATTTCTGCTGAATGGTCTCTGTTTGAGGCAGGGACCAAAATTAGTTAGCAAGATCTTTGTTTTCCGGGGTTAAAACAGGGTGGCCAACTGGAAGCCACTAGCTACTGCTCACGTTGGGTTCTCTCTGGAGATACTTGCTTTCCCATCACCCGAGCCCCTCCCCTCCGGGGGAGGGCCACAGTGCAGAGTTTAAGCATTGTGTCATCCTCAGTCACTTGGCATTCATGCTTAATTACTGCCCAAACAGCCAAATGTCAAGGCTTTTAGCCTGAGATTCTTCTAGTTGGCCTACAATGCCTGAACTTTTTCAGAGTCAAAAAGGTTTCGATCCCTTCTTTTAAGCCCGAAGTTGATGATATTAAGGGAATAATCTTGAAAACATAAATGTGTTTTTTCTGCTCCTGCAGGATGTTGAGATGCTCCTTTTTGGACCCATGAAGAAAAAATTAGAAGAGTCAGCCTAGCTGGTATGTGGGTTATTTGGAGGTATCCCTAATGTGAGATATTTCTATATGCTGTGCATATGTTTTATTACTCTTGGTTAATAAAGAAACTGATTTGGCCAATAGCCAGGCAGAATAGAACCAGACAGGAAAGCCAAATTAAATGCAGGGAGAAAAAAGGTCAGAGTCTGAGAGACACCAGACAGCCACTGAGGAAGCAAGACATGTAGAAAACGAAGTAATGCCATGGCCATGTGTCAATACATAAAAAAAAGGTTGATTTAAATTGTAAGAGCTAGTTAATAATAAGCCTGAGCTAATAGGCCAAACAGTCTGGAATTAATATAAGTCTCTGAGTGGTTATTAGGAAATTGGCAGGTGGGAGAGAAACCTCCAGTACCATTTTCCCATAAGTAAACCTACAAAATACATTCAGAAAGCTCATAGATAATACCATGCCTGCTTTCTCTCTCTCTCTCTCTCTCTCTCTCTCTCTCTCTCTCTCTCTCTCTCTCTCTCTCTCTGTGTGTGTGTGTGTGTGTGTGTATCTCTCTCTCTCTTTCTGTGTGTGTGTATCTCTTTCTCTGTGTGTATCTCTCTCTCTTTCTGTGTGTGTGTATCTCTCTCTTTCTTTCTCTCTCTCTCTCTCTCTCTCTCTCTCTCTCTCTCTCACACACACACACACACACACACACACACACACACACAATAAAATATAACAAAACAAAGTTCTCCCTCAAAATAAGAGTGTTAATCCACTGGGACTGCTATTTGTAGAAACACCATAGACTCCTGTCTATGATGAATACGCAGCAGAATTGATTTCCAGAACTTCTTACAGTTCTGGAAGTTTGAGACTAGACAGTTCAAGACAACAATATCGATAGATTTACATTCTGGTGACAGCCCTTTTCCTAGTCAACAGAAGAATATCATGGTTCATCATAGGGCAAAAGTGACAGAGGCTCATTTTTTGGTCTCTTTTGTGAAAGTTCCTTGTTGATGAGACAATTTCTTAATGGTTCTGCCTCCTCTATCCCCACAGTGGGGTGAAGATTTTTAACCTAGGCATCTTAGGGGGATACAAACATTCAAACTGTGGCAATAAGCTTTGGAATTTTTCTCGTCTCCTACTCACTGCCCCATCATGTACTATGTCTAATAGCATGGTACCGATACCTGGGACTTCCATGTGTCAGGAACACTGGGAACCCTGTATGCTGTGACAAGGCAAACTCAAAGACCAAGACAGGCAAAAAACATATTCCAGGAAGACCTTGACACTGGCTTTGGGCTGAGCAGCAAGTGAGAGCTTCAAGAACACTTACTGAAACACCTCAAGCACACTGGATCTTAACCTAACTGCCTAGACAGGACTACAAAAGGCACACCTCTAGTCCCCTGTTATCTTAGTCAGCACATATGAGCCCATTGCTCCACATAAAGCCCTTTTTCTCATAGGTGTTTGTTGATAAATGAAACACAGCTCACACCTTGGAGGAGATGATGAAATTCATTAGAGAGAATGGGTAGTATAATTGTGAAACCAGTTAACAACAAGAGCTGCAGAAGGATCCTGCATTTATTTTTAGCTCAGGATTCTACTGGTCCAAAAATTGGATGTAGTGCAAGTAGGTGATCTGCTTAGGATCTCACAGGACTAAAGCTAAGTGTCAGGCAAACTGCACCCTCATCTGAAACTGAGATCACATCCCGTGGTCAGGTGGTGGGAAAAATTCAGTTCCTTGGGATTGCAGACTTAAGTTCCTTACTGGTTGTCAGAAAGGAAGTGCTCTAAGATCCTATGTAGATAGAGGCTGCTCATTCATTTCCCAGATACCCAGACCCAAAATAATCACACAGAAACTGTATTAATTACAACACTGCTTGGACAATAGCTTATGCATATTTCTAGCTAACTCTTACATCTTAAATGAATATTTCTATTATTTTATTTTATTTATTTATATTATTTATTCTATTATATTATTTTACATTTTCCCACAAGGCTCATGGTTTACCAGTACTAGCATGTGAGTGTCTTTCTCCTCCAGCAGCTACATGGCATCTCCTTGACCCCACCTACTTTCTCCCAGCATTCAGTTTAGTTTTCCAACCTAACTATATTCTGCCCTGCCATAGGCCAAAGCACCATTATTCATTAACCAATAAAAGCAACACATATACAGAAGGACTCCCTGTAGGGGAATGTGGTACAGTAGTGGTGTTGGGATATCCTGACTTATTGGGAAGTCAGGATATACTTAGAGCCACAGTAGGACAGCCCTGAAGGCTGGAGCTACAATGGGACAGCTCAGCCCTGGAGGAAAGATGTACTGACTATTGGGAAGCCAGGCTACCTGAAGTTGGGGTGTGGTGGGGGATGGTCTCTGCACAGGTTATAGGGATCCTGCTTCTCTCCTGGAGAGCCACTACAGCTGGGTTCTGCTCTGTTCCCTTCGGGGAGCGTCCTAGCAGAGCTATCTGCTTCTTCTCCAGCCCACGATGTTTCTTCTGCTAAAGGGAGGCCACCTACAGAAATATAGCAATCTCCTCTGGCTCCCATGAAAAGCTGCTCAGTGACTAGTTGGTTTCCTGCTCCAGTTGTCCCTTTTACCCTGCACTTCCCACACCAATCCTAGAAGCTGTCCTGTGGACCATCCCATGTCCAAGCAAGTAGAGGGTATCTTCTTTGTACCCGACTCTTCTTATACTTCAAATCCCTTTTGAAATCTCCTCTTTTCAAAACACTGACCTAATTAGGCCACTACCATCAAGGGGAATTCCCTGATTGATATCCACTGACTTGTGTGTGCAAAGCTCCCTTTGCCCTATGAGAATCATGGCAGCAATGGTTCATTGTGTCGCTGGCAGGATTCACACTCAGTGAATGAGGATTGTACAAGGGCCTGATTGAAATCATCTTGAAATTCTGCTTGCTGTACACATAGCAGGATCTATTAGCACCCAAAGGAAATGATGTATTAAAAGTGACTGTAAAGAGAGCTATGAGAACTCAGGAAAGGGACAAAAGCAATGGTATCTAATGGGATACAGTGGTTCTTAACCTTCCTAATTCTGCAACCCTTTAATACAGTTCCTCATGTTGTGGTGACCCCAAAGCATAAAATTATTTTGTGCTACTTCACAACTGTAAATTTGATATTGTTATGAATCATAATGTAAATAAATCTATGATATACAGGATATCTGATATGTAACCCATGTGAAAGAAACCTTTGGAATCCCCCCAAGGGGTCACAACTCATAAATTGAGAACTGCTGGTTTAAAAGAAATTCAAAGTTTGAGTTAATAAGAGAAGTGGGAGGCTCAAACACTGTACCACGAAAGTGTGGTTTATCTCTACCAGTGTATCCAGAGTCTTTGAGTGCATGAAGCATCCCATTTCTGATGCTAATACCCTAATCACCCATGAGCCAAGCTGATGCAGGATTCCTCTCTGTATTCTTTGAATATGTTTTATTACCATTGGTTAATAAAGAAGCTGCTTCGGCCTATAGCAGGGCAGAATATAGCCAGGCTGGAAGAGATACAAAGAGAGAGTGGGCAGAGTCAAGGAGACACCAACTAGCTGCTGAAGGAGACAGACGCCGGATCCTTATCAGTAAGTCACAACTTCATGCCGATACACAGGTAAATAGAAATGGTTAATTTAAAATGTAAGAGTTAGTTAATAAGAAGCCTGAGCTAATAGGCCAATCAGTGTTGTAATTAATATAGTTTCTGTGTAATTATTCACTTCAGGGTGCCTGGGAAACAAATAAGCAATCTCCTCCTACACATGGTCATTGATCCATAGGTAATAGTTAATATTTGGAACCTGTAATAATGACTCACTCCTGTAATGTTAACAGTCAGGGGGCTCAGGCAGGAGGATTACCATGAATCTGAGGCCAGAATGATTTCTTGTCTCAAAACAAAGGAGAAAGCCAGGTGTAATGGTGCACATATTTAATGGCAGAAGCAGGTGGATCTCTGTGAGTTCGAAGCCAACCTTGTCTACATTGTGAGTTCTTGGACAAATAGAAAAACATAGTGAGGCCTTGTTTTGTAAAACAAAATACATGAAACAAAAAAAGAAAAGGGGATAAGAGAAAAGGAAGAAAATGCAAACAAAAGACGGACAGACAAGCTGTGATTGTATGTATGTATAATCTCAATGTTGGGAACAGAAAAATTGTGAGTTTGAGGCCCTGAAAGTCTGGACTACATTGTGAGACCATTTCTCAAAACAACAAAAAAAGTTGTGTTGATTTAGTGTTTATCAAATTTGAGATAGTCATATAACCTTTACCTCTTGCTTATCATATTCATTATCTGTACTGATGAGAGAGTTTTAAAAATTAAAGTTGGAATTTTGTAAAACATTTTGATACGCATATCTATCCACACACATGCCCAGGAAGGAGATATGTACACCTCATTGTTGGTTAGTAGACTGACTTCTATTATCTTCAACCATTGTTTCTGCGACTTATTCTATCCAACTTAGCTATTTTTATAGCACTGCAGTAACCCCTGTTCAAATGTACCACCATTTGGAAAAATAGATATGGATATTGGTAGATAAATAAATGAAAGATAGATGATAGATACATGGATAAATAGACAAGAGGAATAACAAAAGATGGATGGATAGATAGATAGATAGATAGATAGATAGATAGATAGATAGATAGAATTAGGGAATTGACTAATACAATTGCAGGGTAACAAATCCAGTCTGAGGCAGCCAAGAAGCTCAAATTAACTAATAGCTAATGTGAATCACTTTTACAAAGTACTCACATAGCAACACCTGAATCAGTATTTGACTGAAAACCTCGGGAATTGTAGCCTATCCACATTGAAACATGGAATTAAGACAGTCATGGACACTCGGAACTAATCAAGCCCCCAGGAATTTTCCTTCAGCCAACATCACACAACCCAAGATGACCCAGCTACAATCAACCGTTTTGGAATTATGCGATTTAATAAAATGGCTGTTGTCTTAAGCCTTTAAAATTGGGATAGCTTGTTGGGTATAATACAAACATCAGCAGATTAAGAGGAATTGAACTCCTGAGCCCTGAGGACATGAGGTGGAGCAGCTAAGGAAACAGAAGCAAGATTTGAGTGTCACCCTCTGTGATGACAGCCCCAGTGACATCACAGCCTAGTGTTCAACGTCCTTCAGGCATCCAGCAGACATTGATTTATCAACCTGTCCCCTCGAAAACACCTGAGTTCTGTTTGGAGAGCCAAGAAGTAGACTCCCTATATGCCCTAAAAGTACAGGATTTTGATGGCAAAACCAGCACCTCCCTCAACAGAGCAATTGATTCAAGAGAGGACATGTGGTCTCTGGCTCTTAAGGGTGACAAAGATGTTTTTTCTTTTCCGCCTTGCTGAGTGGCAGTGAGAGCATTATACTACTAGCTGCACGGGACAAATATTATAACCATGTGCTCTGTTCAGAATCTCTGGAGTGCCAGAGCAGGGTCTCTTCTGACCTCCTTCTGCAGCCGATAGAAACGAGGCCAACGTGGTCAGATGAGGATTTCTAAAGCCACGGAGCTGGATGCAGGATGTAAGCTAGGACCAGAGCCTCCTGGTGCCATCCCATTGGCACACAGTGTCAGAGTGTTAATTTAGGAAGAACAATGACTAGGTTCTCTGCTGGTCCGCTACTTTCTGAGCTGAGCCGTTGAATCATTAAAGGTGTTAATTTCCTTCCCTGTTAAATAGGAGGCAATAATAGCACCTGCCATGCACGGACATCACATAAATCCGCAGCGGGAGCATGGTGAGTGATGCTATTAAACATTACTGAGCCATTCACACCTCATGCCCTACAGTAATGACTCTCTGCCCACCCAGCCCTATCTTGAGTGCCCCTTGGGATTCTGCCCACTCTGGTGACTTCTAAAGGGATTTCAATTACAATTGCACTTTGTCAGGGTTCTTCTCTAAATAGGACTTCCAATTCCTGTGCCATAAAGTAACAAAGAAGATTAAAATGAGGGGCCTGATTTCCAGCTCAATTTGTGTAATCTCTGGTCTTCTTTGGCCTTTTCTCAATGGTAAGAAAGGGGGAAGAGGGGCTTTCCATTTTTCTCCAGCCTTGCTCGCATTGTTGAACTCTGCCCACAGAACGGGTCTGAGGCCCTCAGTCGGTGGTCACTTACAGATGGGCTTAATTGACTACATCTGCTTTTCAGATCGCTTGTTATGCCACCCACGTCAAGGCCCAACTATGCTCCTTAAGGTTAGGATCTGGGTGTCAGTCAAGAGTGGGATGTGTCTGTGTTTGCTGTGGTTCTGCCAGTGTGGGCTCAGGAGAAGGAAAAGGAGGAAACCTGGATCCTTTTCAAGGTCTAGGTTCTGCCTTCAGGATGGAGGGAAAGAGGCAAGAGAGGCTGAAAGATTCTCCCTAAGGTTTCATGAGACAGCTTGGCTAGGTTTGAAACTGCTTTCATTTGAACCAAAAGGTAGAGGTAGAAGGGGTAGAAGACATGTATACTTTTAGAACCAAGTCCTTTATCAAGGACAAAAGGAAAATAGAGAGGCCCTATCATACAACAAAAGTATATGCTCAACTATGTTCATAGCAGCATTGTTTGTAATAGCCAGAACCTGGAAACAATCTAGATGCCCTTCAATGGAAGAATGGATGAAGAAAGTATGGAATATATACATATTAGAGTATTACTCAGCAGTAACAAGCAAGAACTTCTTGAATTTTGCATACAGATGGATGGAAATAGAAAACACTATCCTGAGTGAGGTAAGCCAGACCCAAAAAGAGGAACATGGGATGTACTCACTCATATTTGGTTTCTAGCCATAAATAAAGGACATTGAGCTCATAATTCGCGATCCTAGAGAAGCTAAATAAGAAGGTGAATCCAAAGACAAACATATAGGCATCCTCCTGAATATTAACCTTCATCAGGCAGTGAAAGGAGACAGAGACAGAGACCCACATTGGAGCACCGGACAGAAATCTCAAGGTCCAAATCAGGAGCAGAAAAAGAGGGAGCACAAGCAAGGAACTCAGGACCGCGAGAGGTACACCCACACACTGAGACAATGGGGATGTTCTATCGGGAACTCACCAAGGCCAACTGGCCTGGGTCTGAAAAAGCATGGGATAAAACCGGACTTGCTGAACATAGCGGACAATGAGGACTACTGAGAACACAAGAACAATGGCAATGGGTTTTTGATCCTACTGCACGTACTGGCTTTGTGGGAGCCTAGGCAGTTTGGATGCTCACCTTACTAGACCTGGATGGAGGTGGGCGGTCCTGGGACTTCCCACAGGTCAGGGAACCCTGATTGCTCTTTGAGCTGATGAGGGAGGGGGACTTGATCGGGGGAAGGGGAGGAAAATGGGAGGCGGTGGCGGGGAGGAGGCAGAAATCCTTAATAAATAAATAAATTTAAATAAAAAAAAGCAGAATAGGACAAAGTGTTCTATGAACAACCTCAGGATGGAGGCAGAACCCAGAGCACACACACACTTGACTGCCACCTTGCTGTGCCTTGGGTAGAGAGGATTTAGGGCACAAGGCAGCTGACACACTCTATTGTTACTGCCCCCTCTTGTTAAAATCAGGGCTGGGTTGGTACCCTTCCTAAAGAATTGCTGGTGGAAGCAACGACCAATGTCACCAAGAATTCCTTAAATTTTAAAGCACGACTGTCCAATCCCAGGGCACAGTGAATTCCTTCTCATGGTAGTGTGTGGTAAAGGAAGGGAGAAAGGGATCCTCGGACACTAGATGTCCTGGTAGAGAAACACAGGGCTGAGCATCTGTGTGGGACATTGCAGGGGAAGCAGGGCAATGGTGTGTGTCTTTTTAGGGTCGGGACTTATTGCAAAGTTTTTACAGAGTGTACCCTCCACATAGTCTTCATAGACACCCATCTTCACAGAGGCCAGCCTCTGGCTCTCTGGCTTTTCACATGCACACACACGGAAGCTGTAGTGTGACTGTGATACACATTTGTGATATATACGTGTGTGTGATATATGATATATTTGATATATATATATACATACATATATATATATATATGTATGTATATATATATATTAAATCTGGCTTTGACAATCTGACTCCAAGAAACCACATAATCTCTCCAAGCTTTCAAAGGCTACAAGTTGTTGACTATAATTTAAAGACCGGAAATGGAGAGGGAGAGGTTGATAAACTTAAATAGTATTAAATCAATCATTTTGAGGAGAATAAATCATTGGGAGAAGACTGCTGTGAGCGGGGCAAACATCCCTAACAGATCACGGTGAAGGATAGGAAGAGTCGCCGGAGAACCCTTACAAACTCTGTTTCAGGTAGGAGGTGGCGGTCAACAGCTACAGTCACAAATCATATTCAACTGTCAACAAACCAATAATGTGATGTGAAAAGACTGTCCTCATACCTCTGTGGTCTTCCTCCCCCAAATCCGTTACATCTGCTCTAAATGTGAGGAATAACGAAATAAAGCAAAATATCAGATACATCCCGGGAGGAGCATCCTCTGACCTCGAACAGAATCAGTTACCAGTTACCGGGGGCTGCTAAAAACCATCAAGGTTACTGAAACTGAACCATCTTCTGAACTTTTGGAGCCCGTATAACTCAACCAAGACAACATGACTATTAGATTCAGTCATTATGCTGTCCTTCCCGACGTCCGGTAGGATGTACCCAGGCTGGACTCCAACTCTGCACAGGAGGAAAGGTTTCTTCAAGAGACAAGCTCCGCCCACTCCTTTCTCTCTGCCTTTCTGCCACTCTCTCTGAGGAGGCTTCTCTTCTTCCTCTTCCTCTTCCTCTTCCTCTTCCTCTTCCTCTTCCTCTTCCTCTTCCTCTTCTTCTTCTTCTTCTTCTTCTTCTTCTTCTTCTTCTTCTTCCCCTCCCCTTCCCTTCCTCTCCTCTTAATAAACTCCACACTCAAGCTCTGTCTGCATGGCGTATTCTGTCACCCACTGTGGTTTGGACCCACCCGCCATGGGATGCTCACTACAAAGATCCCCACCCATAGCATAGCAATGACCATGACAAATAAATGTAACACGGGATTCTACACGGGCTTCCACTGGAGGCAGTGCAGGGGCTGACAACTTCATTCCCAGCATTCAGGATGCAAGCTCAGGAGGTTCTCCAGGAGCTCTAAACCCACCTGAGCTACATAGTCAGTGGCCAGCCTAATCTACAGAATGAGGACCTGTAAAATTAAAAACAAACAAACCCAAAACAACAAAGGAAATCTGAATAAACTATTATCTACCTTGGTTAGTATATCAATTTTAATTTTTAAATTATAACAAATGTATTTGACTCATGTATCTTAAAGATGTTAGCAATATGGAGCCAGGAAGGCAGTTTGCAAAAGCTTTTTATACAATTTTCTTTAGAAAGCAAACTGTTGTAAAATAAATAATAATAGTAGTTTTCCTAAACTTTGTAAGTGTGTGACTATTTGGAATAAGATCACATAACCGTGAAGCATTTCATACAGGCTCACAAGCCCAGGCTGAGAACTATTGACAGGGAAAAAAGGCTTTGGTCACATGCATAATTTTACAGCATTGTAGTGACATTCTCTGTCAGGAGAAGAGTAGACAGTGCTGTGTATCTGAATCATAAACGGAGTCTCTTCCCATGGCCAGGTCACCTGTCCTGGCCACAGCCACCTGGTGGCTTCAATGTGTTTTCATTCTCTGTATAAACTATGAACCTTCCCATAGCACGGGACTGTTATTTTATAGTTCTGCTAAGACTGGGCTTCTGTCTGCAACATTTACACTGTGTAACAAGGTTGGAGAAATAGACCTCTCTGAAACTCCATTTTGTCTTATGTGAAGGAAGGAGGGAAAGAGAGGAGAGGAGAGGAGAGGAAGGGAGGGAAGGGAAGGGGGCAGGGGAGGGGAGGGGAAGGGAGGGGAGGGGAGGGGAGGGGAGGGGAGGAGAGGAGAGGAGAGGAGAGGAGAGGAGAGGAGAGGAGAGGAGAGGAGAGGAGAGGAGAGGAGAGGAGAGGAGAGGAGAGGAGAGAGAGAAACTATCAAACTTTCAAGGGTTGTGACTACAGAGGAAACGACTATAGATTCAGTGCATGGCATATAAAAGTTCTCGATAAATGATATTTGATAATAAACAGTTATCCTCTCTAAGCGGTAGAAGGTAATCCCCTTTGGTCCTCAGGAAATATGGCTTGCAGCCCTCTCCTCAGCATGCTTCCTAATTTAACTGCATGAAGCATCTAGAAGGCTCTGCCAGCAGCAGCCTCTGGTTTGTATCTAAGCGAGTCTTGGTCATTAAGCAAAGTCAGGGTCTTTGTCATCGTTTTCATCATCACTGGCCAAGTAGTGAAAGGCCAAGCCACAGGGTACAACTCTACCCACCAATGCTCTCTGTTCTTCAAACAAAAACGGGGGGAGGGGGGAACACGACAGTTAGACAGTTAGTGTCAGACCCCCCGGCCCAGGCTGGGGAGCAAGTGGAAAGGCTTCTTTCTCTGCTTGTTCCCCAGCACCTGTCACGGAGACGGGATGCAGGCCCGGCGGCCGCTTCCTCCTGCCCCCGCCGCCCGGCGGACCCTGGGCTCCCGGCAACGCGCCCGCGGCCCACGCCGACTAGAAAGCGCCCATTGAGCGCTTGCAGCTGCCGGTGCCGCTTGCCCAAAAACTAAATAAAGCCCCGACTGCAGTTCCAGCGAAGAAGACACTACTGTGTTCTTCCCAGCCCAGTCACGGCTATAAGGCTTTAAATGCAAACTGCTGATTGTTAGCGCTGCATTTGTTTACACCCCAATCTTGAATCACAATGGGGTGGCTCCAGGGCTGCCAGGGCCGGCTAAGGCCAGCTTGATCCTGGACGAGGCACCCTGTTCCCTAAAGAGAAGTTGAGTAAATAGCGGCGTGTTTTGTTTAGCTTTTTGTTGTTGTTGTGGGTGGTGGTGGTGTTTTTGTATGTTTGTTTGTTTTGTCTTTTGCTCAGGAGACCTCGAGGAGATTTTGTTCCCGGCGGGATTGAAGGGAATGCGTGGCATATTCGTGGGTGTGTAAGAAGTTCGAGGATTTGTAAGGTCTCCCAAAGGAGAAAACCCACCCTGTATGAAATAAAATAGATGCGAATGAATGAAAGGCTGACAGGGGTTCTCTTAAAGAACTGCAGGACTATGGGGAAGGGAGAGGGATGGATGACAGGAAGTGAGGTTCGTTCATTCGCTAGACTGACTGACGGACAGCTGTAACATTTACCCACCCCTAGCACCAATCATGGCCATAAGCTTTTCAAATTCAGCAGTCACTCTCTACTCATGGATGTAAACGATTTTCACTTGGAAATATTACAGTGCAAAAGACCCTTTACCCTCTACTTTTCCAGGTAACCATAGCTTTTCTTCTTAGTGTTAAAGGTTTTTCGGTTTTCTGTAACGTTAGGGTTTTGTTGCCAATGTTTCTGATCAAAAATCATCTTCCTGAAGTTAATGAGAAAATGTAGGCCAAAACGTAATATAGTTCCCACCGTTGACTAAGAACGTGTTTGTATTTTGTGTGTGTGTGTGTATTTATGCAATTATTTTTCATCTCTATACATACACAGAGTTAAGATGCCTAAGTGAAATTTCATTCTGCTTTGCTTTGTCATCCCCTATGCTGTTAGTATTTTTAAAACAGTAATCCGTAATGAGTTTCAAATATTTCCACCCTGTGCCTCTCCATGGTAGAAAACAAAACAAAAAAAAAAAAAAAAAAAAACACGGTAGAACTGTAGAATAGAGTTTTTCTCATACCAGGCTGTACTGAAAACCTAGAAGGAGCTACTCCTAACTAGCAACTTGAGGAAATTTATCCACACTGGAAACACACCTCTTGTCTTCAGAGTAATTGCAGACTCCTAGTTGGTTTCGGCATAGGATTTGGAAAGTTCAAACCCACCTGCAGGTGTAATCCAACGGGAACTGAGAAGGAACGGAAAGGAATACAGGGCACAGTGTGGGTGTGGGGAAAAGGAAGGAAGCCAGCAAGGTAGTGGTGATGCAGGACACACAGGCACATGCTAGCTGCTGGCATCTTGCACCAGCTGACATAGTCTCTACTCCAAGGGGAGGAAGGTAAGAATCAAAATGCAGGAGGACTCAGTCAAAATCAGAGCAGGGGCAGGTCTTAGAAGGCCACATTAGGCAAAGCAGGGGCAAGTGGACCAAGAACAGACAGTGCCCTTGGCCATGATTGAGCCAGTTTCAGGTAAAGCTGGTTACTAGCTGTGTTGAAAGGAAGAGGATAAAGGATCTTGGGTCACCCCTGGGGTAGGGGGCTTACTGTCTGGTGGGAAGATAGGGTGTACAAGTCCTATAAGCGGAGCACTGGAGCTGTGTGAACGGAGGAACGGAATTGAAGGGCTAATGAATGGGAGACTAACAGTTGAGACATAATTCACAGGAAGAAGTTCAGAAGGTCTCCCACCAAAGACAATGCTAAAGCCAAGGGAGAAGGCTGAGACCTTGACCACAGGGAGAGTTTTCACAGCTGGATTAGAAACACAACTGTAGCTTAAAGTGTCCTTTCTTCAAAGGCAAGTGGGGACCCAACATTGACACTATTAGATACAGACATGTCTTCCTGTTCTGTCATAGAGGAATTTCCAGAACAGTTTGCAAAAGATGCACTTAGATATTTTTCAGCATGTTCCAAATAAGAGTGGACCCACCATGTAAAAGAACCATACTATGAATTTATTATTTAAATATCATCTCTCTTTTTCTCACGCGGATCTCCATGCAATCATGAATCGAGTGTCTTTCCCACTCTACCCACGAATTAGTACCAAACCCACCAGGATCTTGCATAAGGTTTGTGCTTACTCACCCGCGCACACACACAAGCATAGCCATTTGCTTACTCACAGAGTAAGTGAATATTCCACTCAGAATTCAGAAGGCAAAATGCAGATAAGAAGGCAAATGCGGCCACAATGGTTGAAAATTATTAAATCTTTTTTTTTTTTTGCAAAACAAATTTATTTTTAATGATTTGGAAGCTTACGTGTTTGCTAAGATGGTTTAGTATTTAGTTCTCAGACTCTTCCTCTTAAAACTAGTTTGCTTCCTTTTCAAACTTACACAGTGACATTTAAGGTCAGGCAAAAACATAATCACAGCTCTTCAAATAAGGAAGCCAAAGTGAAGAGGCAAGGCTAGCTACATTCCCAAGGTAGAACCTGAATTTGTCACCTATTACAACAGATACTGTCTGCTGACAATGGCCATCTATCTAGTCATGGAGCTGTCGTTCTTTGTGAGTGTGTGTGTGTGTGTGTGTGTGTGTGTGTGTGTGTGTGTGTGTATGTATGTATGTTTGGTTTGTCAAGACAAGATTTCTCTGTGTACCCCTGGCTGTCCTGGAACTCACTCTGTAGACCAGGTAGTCCTTGAACTCAGAGATTAGCCTGTCTATGCCTCCCAAGTGCTGGAATTAATGGTGTGCACCACCAGCACCCGGCTGAAGCTGTCATTCTTAAGGGCTGGGTCATGGTTCACCTCTGCTAGAGCCTTTAAATCTTGATGTCATTCAAAATATCTGTGTTAAGATATTTTAAAAAGACATAACGTACCCATGAATTTGGAATGGAAGTATCACGTGCCACACAGTTGAGCACCAGGGGAGGGAGCAGGAGTCTGTTCTTATTTTCCCCTAATCACCAGACCAGCATGTGTCTCACTGTGGTTAGAGTAAATAAAGAAAGACTCAGGGTGACTTTTTTTTTTCCAAAGAGAAACAAAATGCCCAGTCATCCTAAAGCACACCAGTAATGTGAATAGAAAAACAACTGTAATTTAAAGATGTTTCCCCCATTTTTAAGTTGAATTCTCCCCCGAATATTCATATCTCATTCGTGCATATATAGTTTGAAGAAACATAAACCATGTTTCAAGCTTACACTTCCAAAAGTACAAGATGTTTTAGGACATCGCATAATTCTATGTTTACAAGTTTTAGGTCAGGCGGTGGTGGAGCACGCCTTTAATCCTAGCACTAGGGAGGCAGAGGCAGGTGAATCCCTGTGAGTTCGAGGCCAGCCTGGTCTACAAGAGTTTTTTGGTTCAAAAACAGAAGAAGAAGAAGGAGGAGGAGGAGGAGGAGGAGGAGGAGGAGGAGGAACATTTCATCGTGGTGGCTTGCTTCCATTTCAGAAGTTTTAGTCCATTATCATCAAGGCAGGAAGCACCAGGAAGCATGTAGGCAGACATGGTGCTGGAGAAGGAACTGAGGGTTCTTACTTCTTGATCCCACAGGCAACAGGAAGTAATCTATCTTGCTGGGCATGGTTTGAGCATATATGAGACCTCAAAGCCTACTCACAGAATGACACATTTCCTCCAGCAAGGCCATACCTCCCATTAGCACCATCACCATTCCCTTTAGGGACCATGTTCCTACAAATCACTGCAATATCTATCTATCTATCTATCTATCTATCTATCTATCTATCTATCTATCTATCATCTATCTACCATCTACTATCTATCGTCTTTGAGTGGGCTATACATCATGATAATGTGTCTCAATAGTATCTCTAATTCTGGGCTCTTTTAAGAATAATATTGATGAAGACATTATTGTGGTCACTGTTAGTGCACAATTGATTACCCCCCGAACCAGCAGGTTAGGCCTGTCCTTTCATTTTGTTCCCACCTTTACTGTTGAGAATTCAAGCAGGGCTCCATAGGCAGGTCTCTCCCAGAACATTTCCTGCATGTGTAGTCAAACAATATCTGGGGCTTCTGCCCCAAATGCAGCAAGCACTGGGAGCTCAGAGTTGCTACTGATGGCCTGTGGCCTGTTGACTCTTACCCAGCACAGTGTTGAAGGGTATCCAGACTTCTGCATACTTAGACTATGTAAAAGGACAAAGAAAGAGAGCACGCAAGAGAACAGGACTTCAGATACTGAAGTTGGTGAACTCCTGGTGGAAGGAGTAACAGATTCTTTAAAGGCATGCTTTGAAGCTGTGGTGAGTTTTTCGTTTGTTGTATCATCTATCTATCTTTCTTTCTATCTATATTTTTGAGACAGGGTTTTTCTCCAGGGTAACAACCCTGGCTGTTCTGGAACTCACTTTGTAGACCAGGCTGGCTTTGAACTCACAGAGATTCACTTGCCTCTGCCTCCCAATTGTCAGAATTAAAGGTGTGTGCCACCACTCCCCAGCCTTGTTGAATCGTTTAAAATTAACACTTTGGTGCTTAGTTTTTAAAATTAGACTATGGATCTTCTTCGAGACTCTCCAAGTTTGAGAGTTTGTTTTATGTGTCTAGAATTTAGCATAGAGCTGTTGCACACCACACAACGGAACCAGAGACCTACAACCCCAAATACTTGCCATCAGAGCAAGCAGGCAGAAGGTTATCAGAGAGATAACCAAAATACCTTAGGTTGCTTAAGTAAAAGAGTCTAAGTAATATTCTAATCCAGTTCTTTTCGTTCTCCCTCTCATGGCACAGCCAAGTGGCAAAGACAGGGTGGTTGGTGCTCAAAGTCTACTCATTGCTTCTTGTCCACCCCAAAGTGTTGTTTTGTCAGTTACTGTTTGAGGATATGACTTTATTAAAACTCAACAGTTTAGATCATTTTTATACATGAGGATGAGTCAAGGCTTCTGCTGCAGGAGCCTTTCCCTCCCTGACCTTTCTGTCCATTCTAGAAAGATAAAGTCCAAGAGGGCTCACCAGAAGGCCTCGGGACTGTGCATTGATCTCTTCAGATGTAGGTTTTAAAACACTTACTTCCTGGCATTTTCTTCATGTCTCCCAGTAAAACCTTGTACTCTCTCCGTGTGGGACTGAGCTGAGTCTGAAAGGCTTCCTATAATTTCCTCTCAGCCCATGAGGAAGTAGAGATGCTATGGAGCCCTGCTGAAACCTTATCATAAGGTCACACTGTGTGTCAGACAGGGCCTATGACTTGGAAGTGTCATGTAGGACGTCATCCTGGCCTTTTGGTGTCAGGAAAGCAGAGTGGCCAGTCACCACCTCTGCATCACAGAGATGTAGACTTGGAAAGAAGAATGGAACTGTTAACAAGGCCTTGCAGAAGGCCAACAGGAGGGACGAGGCCTTGCTTTCTGGCTTGAAGTTTGTAGTTTCCCTGAGCAGAAGGCTTTTGTTCCAGTGTATACCATGGCCCTAATCAAGTCAACTCAGGAAATTCTATATTTATATTTATTGGGAAAGGGGAGGATGACCTTACTGTCTTGGAGCTGTTCTTTCTCATTTTTTTAAGGTCATAAAAGAGAACCTTAATTCGTGTTATTGAGTTGAACTTTATGTAAATGACTGGCTCACTGCAGATGCAAACACTCGTCATGTTAATTCCCCTTTTGCCCACAACGCCATAGAGGAAGTGATTCATGTTCATGATGTTTGGTATTTATCTAAAATATTCCAAGTCCCCCTAAGAAAGAAAAAATTCATTAACATTTGGTTTCCTGAACTCAATAATGTGAAGCAACTCTCTAAGCTCCTTGTTCTACTAGAGATCTCCAGAGAAACAGAATTAATACTGTGTGATATGTATGTGCATGTGTGTGGTGTGTATGTGCATGTGTGTGTGTGGTGTGTGTAAGCATGTGTGTATGTACATGTGTGTATGTACGTGTGTGTGTGCATGTGTGTGTATGTACACAAGCAAAGAGATTTATTGCAAGGAATTGGCTGATAGAATTACAGGAAGCTAACAAAGCTCAGAGTGTCTGAGCAGCACATTAAAACCTTAGAAAAGTCATGTTTATCACTCTGGGTCCAAAGGATTTAACCAGAAGCCAGATAAAGTAGCTCTAGGCAAATGTCAGTAAGGCCAGAGATCCAGGGTGACTGGTACAGCAGTTAGAGCCTGGAGACAGGGAACAAGGCAAAACAATGCTACAGCTCTGGGCAGTCAGAGGGGAGAAACCGTCTTTCCTGTAGTAGTTGATCTCTTTGTTCTAGGCTTCTGTAATCTCGTTGAGTCTCACTCACTTTAAGAATAATATTGTATTACCCAGTCTACGGATTCAAGTATTGCTTTCATCCACAAACACTCCCATACTCAAAATAAAGTTTGACTTAATATCTGGGAAATCTCTGGCACAGCCAGTTTGATACAATTAACCACCACAGTTATTTACAATGGAGGGCTAATCAAATAGAAATCTCAGATGGATCTGCATGACTGTAACAGGGACATCTCTCTGCTTACTCTGATCTAATAAGCATGTATAATATATATAATGTTCTTCCTGTTCACTATATGCCCACAGAATTTCAATTTAGGACATGTGACTAAATGGCACAGCCCATGTGTGTTTGATCTTCATTGTCATCTTGAATGCATTTAGAATCATTAGGAGACACATCTGCCGTATGTCTATGCGGGCATTTCCAAGATATTTAACGGAGGAGGAAAGACCAACTGTAATTGTGGGCTAACATCATCTCCTGGGCTGGGGTTCTAGGCAATCAAAAGGGGGAACACAGGTTGCCTTCTGCAACCTTAACAGCAGCACCCACTCTTCTCATTTTGATGCTGGGGCTGGCATTGCCCTCAACGACCATTCTGTCAAGCTCACTTCCTGGTGTGATGAGGAATTTGGCTACAGCAACAGAACAGTGGGCCTCATGGCTCATATTGCCTCTAGGAGGTAAGAAAGCCAAGATCATCCTCCCCAACCAGCAAAAACCCAAAAAGAAGAGAGAGGCCCTCACTCACTAAGGAGACCTTATCCAAACTCAGTACCCATGCATTGCCATTCTCTACTCAGGGTTCCATCACAGACTCCTAGGAGGGGAGGGCCTTATAGGACCCTACTTTGCTGAATACTATTAACACATTTGACTGCACCCCCCTAAAGAGGAAAGCAGATAAAACCTTCTTCTCTCTATTTCCTGATTGTGGATGGATGTCTTCTTCCCACGTCATGACTTTCTGATCATGATGAACGACTGGACCTTTTAACTGCGAGCCAAAATCAATCCTTTGCTTCTTCAGATGGCTTTTGGCAGGTATTTTGTCCCAACATGCTTCCTTTATCCCTGCCCCTAGAAATATGTTCAGTGATAATGGGAACCTGGGGGGAGAAGATGATCTATGAGCCAGGGTCGCTCTGTGGCCAACTCAGGAAGAACACTCACACGGGTTGTTATCCGTACAACAGAAGATGCCAGGCTCGCTGGCATGGGGGTGGGGTGGAGGTGGTTATAATGGAGTAGAGGTTTAAAAGAAGGCTTCACAGACAGTCTCATACTGGACATAAGTCACGTGTCCAGTTATGATCTTTTGGAACTTCAGGAATCATGAAGAGTCTTCACCTTGATCTGAATCATAAATCAGGGGCCCCTTCTCATCTGATGGTAGGAAGTTTTGCTTGCTCCCTGGAGGCTGTCGTGTGTGTGTGTGTGTGTGTGTGTGTGTGTGTGTGTGTGTGTGTTGTGTGTGTGTTAAGAGCATGCCGTTGCCAAAACACCAGCCCATATTCACTGAAACGGGAGCAAAAGTGAGGAGATTGCTAAGTTAAAATACCAACTAGAATTATATTAAATGGTGGAAGAAGGAGATTGGTGCTTGTTTAGAAAGAATTTGTTATATAATTCCATTTGTTATAAACAGATTATAATTTGTTTATATTTCTGTGTCATAGAGACTCTCTATAATATTATGCATGTGTTGTGAACTGAGTACTGCTATTGTAATTTATATAATCTAATGCACACACTGTAAGGTTTTGACTGAGTTTTCTGTCCTGCCTGGTTCCCACACTCGTTAAGTCCCAAAGAAATCACATAGAGGTCTACATTAATTATAAACTGATTGGCCTAGTATCTCAGGCTTCTTATTAACTCTTATAACTTAGTTTAGCCCATAATTCTTGTCTGTGTTAGCCACATGGCTTGGTACCTTTTTCGGCGAGCCAGTCACATCTTGCATCCTCTGCGTCAGGGTCACGACTGCAGACTGAAACTTCCCTCTTCCCAGAATTTCTGTTGCCCCACCTCTACTTCCTGCTTGGTCACCCTGCCTATGCTTCCTGCCTAACTACTGGCCAATCAGCATTTTATTAAAAATAATACAAGTGACAGGATAAGAGACCATTGTTCCATAACAGATAAGGACTTTATCATCTATATATATAATCTAATGTGTACATGGTGAAGCAGGGTACTGCTATTGTAATCTATATAACCTATGAACACGCTGTGAGGTGGGACTGTTATCATCTATATAATGCATACATGGTGAGGTAGGGGACTGTTATCATCTGCATGCTTCAGTTGGGAAGTAGGAGTATAACGCATACAGAGAGGCCGTCCTGTGGTCACTCAACGGAGCTACCTACAGAGATGTGAAACTAGGAAGTCTGGCTCCAAGTCGAACCCCCACATTAGCTGCAGTACCCTTAGTTGTGGGAGTTTTCTCTCTGTCACGAAAACAATCCAAGTACAAGCTCTGCTGCACCCTCAGTTCAAGAGAACTGCCTTGTGCCATCAGGTCCAGCAGGATTACTGGACAAATGCTTCCTGTCCCTTTAGTCACAGGCAGAGGAGAACCATAAAGGGTAAAGAGGAGACCAGCTCTGACTAGCAGGAGTCTCTTCCAGGACTTCCATCATCCAGTGGTATAGCCTGACAAGAGACCTTTTTCCGGTGTCTTTACCCTAATGCTTGATAGAATCTTTCCTTTCAGTAGACATTGTTGCTACATTGGTAGCAACCCACCTCCTTTTGGACTTCACCCTGTCTTTCTACTGAATACCTGGTTTTCTCATAACTATGTTTGTTAAATTCGTGACAAGAATCTCCTTGCAGAATTTGAGTGCCACAACCAGTGGGACAACCCTGCCTTCATTTGGTCAGTCAACACTCATAAAGAAGTCCTCTGGAGACGGGTGCCACCAAGAAAGGGTATGATTTAGGATGAGCCCCCCATCAGGAGCAGAGCTAATCAGGGAAGGCAGAGAAGCTTTCCCCGGGAGCTCCTACCACAGAAAGCCCAATCTCCAAGCAGATGGAAGATGGCTGGGCAGGGTGGAGGCAGGAGGCAGCTGAGACAGCCATGCTTGGTATTTGGACCTGTTCCCCTAGAGCTGTTTTCTTCTTCACAAGCAGAGTACTTTAGACTATCAGCAACGGGGTCCTGCTCCGAGGGGACTAAATCCAAAGTTCTACAAGGAAGGTGAGGAGACGTGGCTTGTTGTTGTTATTTTGAATTTTCCAGGTAATGGTAAAACAACAGGTGAGGCCCATTAACCTCCTGAATAGTACTCCAAAGAGTTGTTCAAAGAACATGGGACATATTTTGGAAGATAGATGGCTCTACTTTAAAAAAAAAAAAAAGGCTAGGAGGTGGTGGCGCATGCCTTTAATCCTAGCATTCGAGAGGCAGAGGCAGGCGGATCTCTGAGTTTGAGATCAGTCTGCTCTACAGAGTGAATTCCAGGATGACCAGGGCCACACAGAGAAATCCTGTCTCGAAAAAATAAAACAAAACAAAAGCCAATCCCAAAAGCAACTTAAGAAAGAGTTTGTTTGGGCTTTTAGTTCCAGAGGGCTAGAGTCCACCATGGCAGGGAAGGCACAATATGGTGGCAGAAGCAGAGAGCTGAACACATTTCATCAAATCACAGGAAGCAGAGAACAGCAAGGAGTGGAGCGAGGCTATCAACCCTTAATGCCCATCCTACCGAGTGCATCCTCCTCAAGGTTCCAACTCCTATGAGGGCCATCGCCTCCTTTAAGAGCACCACCAACGGGGGACCAAGTGTTCAAATACATGGACCTATGGGGGCCATGTCTCATTCAGACCATCACAGATGCAATGACGGAATGATTGAAACATCAGACTCTGAGGGTAAATGAGCCGGCCTCTGCTGAGGCTCCTGTGTTCTTGTTGAGATAGGAACAAAGACCAGACCAGAGAGAGCGAGAAGATGGATTTTGATTTTAACAATTGTATCACACTATTCATTCTTTTTATTTTGTGCTTATTCATTTATTTTGAGATAAGATCTCATGTAGACAGGTATTGCACTCCCATTTAACATAACTTCTTTACTTTTCTCTTTGGGTCAACAAGATATCCTTTACAAATCCTTGGTTCTTATTCATTAAAGCCGACCACGGCAGTAGTGTCAGCAGCAACAATGAATATAACTGAGCTTGGAAAGTCTTGGTCTTATGTCAACCCTCAACTGGAATGTGAAGGGGTTTATTGACAAATACATTTTCCATACACTACACATAGTTTCCTAGCGTAATTGCTAATCTTGTACTAAATATTAGAAATTGCATTCCAATGAGCTAAAACAAAATGATCATTCTACCCTAAGAATACAAAGATATTGCATACACTGTGCTCTAGGAATTAATCTACAGGTGGGACTGAGAAAAAAAATCAGCATTCTGATGGTGTTACAGTTCCTTCTCTTCAGCGATCCTTCCCTGTGCCTGCACTGTTCTGTCTCCTCACAAATCAGCATCCATTGCAGTATTTTTTCGTATAAAGAAAACATAGCGAGTGACAGCTGCCTAGGGTTCAGGCCTAGACTTTAGACATTTGTCTTCTGCGGTATGAAAGCCACACCTGACCTCATCTGCACCAATCAACTGTGCCAGGAACTGGGACCCAGGAAATGTTTTCATTGGCACACTTGGGTTCATATACCTTGATAAACTATAGCCCAAATCAACACTCCTATGATAGCTCTGGCTTCCTGTACTGGGACTAGGAGAATTAGACCTGAAAAAGAAGAACCAAGGCAACGGTGAGAGCTGGCCAACACATCCTGCTCTAGCTGGTTTCTTCAGGGTTGTCTGTAAATCCAGGAGTAAAATACTTGATACTTAGAGTAGATGAGAGAGGCCTGTGAGAGATAGGGCCTTGCGGGAAGTCTTTAGGTCATTGGGGGAGGGCCCTCAAAGGGAATTATGGGACCATGTTCCTCTTGCATCTCTTGCTTTCCAGTCAAGGGGAGAGTGGATTTGCTGGGTTACATGCTCCATTGCGTTGGATTACCACATTCCCAAAGTGATAGGGCACCTTATCATGAACTAAAACTGCCAAAGAGGTGTCCCTGGTTGACCACTTGACAGAAAGTTCACCAATATAATTCCCACTGAGTAAATTAATATGTAGGAACCATATGATTTAATGAAGATACCTCCAGGAAGGCTTGTAATTTTACAAGATATTTCAGTTTATTAAAAAAATTATCATCATGGCGTCTAATGTTTCCAGAATGTCATATGAATGCCAAAAGAGGGGTGTTTGTATGATTTGGAGTACGAGGTTAGAACTGATTCCTTCAACAAAGCAAATGGCTCATTCTGAAATGATGCTGGTGTAAAACATCATTTGGTTTTCTATAGACGGAAAATTGTATAACCAACTCCAGTTCTTTTGATTCTCATTCTGATGAACACGAAGACTCCTCAGAATGCTGACATGAACAGCAGACACAGAGATTCCAGTGCATGTGGGAAAATATGGACATATGAGACAATAAGTCTCAGGGTGCTGGTCGGGGCCCTGCACTCTTCAACGCCCCAAGATCAAACGAGCTTGTTAATATTATGTGTAGTGGCATTGGTTGCATGTAAAAGATCTCCTGTAGGTTGTTTTATGGAAGGCATTAAAAAAATAATAAAATCAAAACCACCCCTGACTCTCCCACCAAAACAACACAAAGAAAATAGTTATGCCAGGGTTTCCTCTTGGTTTCCAGGATGTGATGCTAGGAAGGACCGGGAGACAGATGCCCTACTCCAGGTGTTATTGACTTATTGACATATGGACTTTCCCCCAAGGAATCCACAGCCATTGGGGGAAACACATACATGGCCAAAAACATTTCTAAAACAATCTATAGCTGAGTGCTCAGTAGGCAACCTACATTAGCATAGAGAGAGAGAGACATTAGGCACTGAGAGTCCAAACAGGCTTGGATAGTACTGCCAAGGACTAGCTTGGACAAAGCTGCAGGTTGTTTCAGCCTTGTACCCTGTTACTGGCAAAGGCTGAAGTCTCTCCTGCTAGCGTTCCTGCATCTACCTGATATTCCTTCCAGTCTTGCTTTCTTAATTGAAAGGCGTAGGGCGATGGTGGCACATGCCTTTAATCCCAGCACCCGGGAGGCAGAAGCAGGAGGATCTCTGAGGTTGAGGCCAGCCTGGTCTATAAGAGCTAGTTCCAGGACAGGCTCTAAAGCTACAGAGAAACCCTGTCTTGATAAAACCAAAAGAGGAAGAAGAAGAAGAAGAAGAAGAAGAAGAAGAAGAAGAAGAAGAAGAAGAAGAAGAAGAAGAAGAAGAAGAAGAAGAAGAAGAAGAAGAAGAAGAAGAAGAAGAAAGGGGATGAACCTCAACGGTGTCATTGACAAGTGTGAACTTAACAGATCTGTAGCGTCCTCTCCCCTAAGGTAACTCAGGGACAGGGTTGTTGGGGTTTTTTGTTTGTTTGTTTGGTTTTGTTTTATTTTTAAATCTTTCTCATATTAATCTGAACGGTGAAAAATTAGAGAGATGATAAACTGTCCTCGGTTATTAAACTGCTGCTCCATATAACAGGAAGCCATCAGGATGGGTCAGCAACTCAAGGCCCTTGCCTTCCCGCCTGATTATCTGAGTTGAATCCATGCAGAGAGAGCCATCTCTCACGAATTGTTCTCTGATCTCTACACCCATACCCTGGCACACATTCTTTGTCCCCATCCCCACCAAATAAATAAATAAATGTAAAAAAAATTTAAAAAACCTGCCCTCAGATGTATTTGTAGCTTTGACAGCTGAGGGACAGTCTCTATTACTCCTCAGTATAAATTACTGCAAGAGCCAATCTACTTCTTGAAAAGAGCCAAACAATGGTGTCAGGCTTGAGTGTTGTGATCCATCCATACGGTTCTACTGAAACCACTGAGCCACTGCCCTCCGTTCTTGGATGGCAGCATGGAGTCAGAGCGGGAAGCTAAGCAGTAGATCACTTGCTTCGTTTTAGGCTCTGAGTTTGATGCCCAGAAGTGCAAACAAGAAGAAGCAGGTAGTGGTCCCGAGTCTCTCCGTGTGCTGTTTCACAGACCCCTGTCTGTAGCGAATGGGGTTGAGCTCAGAGCTTACCTCTTTTCTGTAAAATGAGAAGATGGCACTGTAGCTCCTTCGCAGGACATTCGTGGAGGGGAAATGAATTGATATATGCAAAGCATTCCTCTGTTCAGGAACTTTCTACTTGAGAGCCTAGTTACAATCAAACTTTCTTATTACCACGAAGTGCATGCCTCAAACTTAACGCTTTGGTGATCATGTCACAATACCCCTTTGACTCGGTGACACGGGGCCTTGCAGCCTTTGGCAAGGTACCCTCCTAGAAAGCCAAGAGGCTTCTGAATCCCTTCCAAGAAAGAATGGAGGAGAAAAAACAAAAACACCATGACATTCCCTCTGCCACAGCGCTGACCACCAGTTGGGAAGATCCCTCATCTTGTACTTTTACTATTGGTGACACTGGACTTTTGGCACAATACAGAGTCCCCAAATGAATGAGAAGGATGTGGGTATAAAATTTTAAAGGGGTCTGATGTGGGTTGTACGATAGAATTGGGAACAAGGATGTGTCCAGACATCCAAGGTCACATGTGTGTTTAGGGACAATGGATGTATATTCTCTTTTCCCTTTCAAATTCAGTTACCGAACCCGCAGGTCCTTTGCACAGAATTCTGCAGTGGACGGTTTGTAGCATTTCAAACTGGTAAGTTTCACCTCCGATTGCATCATCGGCTCTATTGTTCCTTGTGTTTTTCTTGTGGCACAGCGCCTGAAATTTGTACACAAGTATTAATCTTTTACAAGGGCATTGTTGACATTTCTTGTAATCATTTATTTGAGTCATAAAGCTCTTCTTCAGTAAGTTGATGGTGCCTGCCATGTTCAAGTACTGCCAGGAACTAGCTGATCTTGAACAGCACCATAAGGCCAGAGCCCAGACAGCCAGGTTGAGAGCTAGAATAGACTTCAGCTCTTTCCATGGTTCTGACACCAATCAGCTCTATGACCTGGAGCAGCAAATAATTCTGTAACAGAGAGATAGTTGTCAGACATTTTTTTGGAACTCAGTTTCCTTATCAGAAATAACAAACGCAAACTAGTAACATATGACACCTGTCCATTATACGAAGATGGGTGATGCCCTGGAAGTCCTCTTAGAGTTCTCTCAAAGCTCCCCCCTCATGTGTGCAGATAATCGCTGGTTAATTAGAGTTTTAGGTGAAAGTGCCTGGATGTGGCCTGGCAGGTTACAAAGGCAAAACTGGGAACAAACGGAGCCACAGGTCATGCGGTCTTCAAGTGGAAAGCAGAGGTTTTGTTCTTCTCTGTGCATCCCTGGGATCAGGGCCCAAGGATGTAACCTCCCTGCATCTGCAATGTTGTCTTCAAAATAAAAGTCATCATACATTTTATTTCTATGATCTAGGGCTAGTGCATCAAATAAAACAATCTTTATAAAAGCCCCTTTAGACATTAAAAATTAAATTCTGATATAAAAGCCACCAAGAAGACATAAAGGACCCTTTCAAACACTACAGTTTAAGAAATCAGCATCTCATGAAACATTCGAAAGGACTGTTAGTCATGCCTGCAGAACACTTTATTTATGGCTGCTGGAAGTGAATCCTCGTTAGCACGATGATGCATTCCCCCAGTGAGGCCTTTGAGTGGCAAGATTCTAATGCTCTTAGAGAAATCCATGAAGTCCAAACAGCCTCACCTTGTCCGAAGTGTTTTCTTAACATGCACATCCATCGTGGCGGGAGCAGAAAAAGGCTCTGAGATTGGGCTGGATGGAGGAGGCTGATAGTCACGTGTCCCCTGCATCCTGAGAGGCTGTGTGAACACCCCTGACTAGGCTGTGTCAGCAGTCCCAACAGCTCTGGGTCCCATCCAATGGAGGGAACAAAGACTGGGGATTCTTTTAGAAAATTTCTCTGAGCGGCGACATTGTCCGACACAGTTTCTTTGATAAAGGGCTCATTATCTGTCTGTGTGACTTTGCTCTTGGTTTTGATGCTGGCAGTGCCAATGAGAGCATATTTAAGCAAATCCTTTTACCCCGACAGCTGTAGCAGCGCCCTGACAATGTGTGCCAGCGCTCCAGGCTTGGGTGTGGAATACAATCAACCATGGGCTAAATTTCCAATTAGCTGAATCACCAAGGAACGTAATTTATTAGCTTGCTTTTCACTCTGCTCGCCCTTCCCCGTCACTTTTCTAAGGCAAGCTCATTTTCAGATTAAAAAGAGCAGAGAATGCCTTGGAATGGTTTCTGGAATTCAACTGGCATGTGATTTCAGGGGCTGCGTGGGTCAAAAGAAGGCCACTCTAGAACACTGGGGGGGGGGGGGGATGACCTCAAAGCAAAGAATTCAACACAGTAATCCACAATTGAATTGTTCTAGGAGATGGTCTGAGAACAGTAGTGGGAAGATCTACCATCCCAGTCTGAAACAGGTCATTACGACTTCATCTCTAAAAGGAGGGGACAGATTTCAGATGAAAAGTCAGGAAACCCAAAGCTCAGAGGACTGCAATTTTTGTGAAGAAGAAAACAAGTTTTAATTAAAGTAAGGTAACTGACATGTTCCTCTTCATCAGACAATCCCCAGAACATGGTCCCTGGCACACTCCAGGCACCTAGGAGATTTCAACAGGGATTTTTTTTTTTATAGCAAGGATGAAATATTCAGCAATAGTCTCCACCACATTTACCCATTAACAAGAACCTTTCAGTCCAGCCAGGGCGTACCTGTAATTCCATCCCTTGGGAGCCTGAGACAGCTGGACGGTTAGTCTCAGGCCAGCCTGGGCTACACAGTGAGACCCCCTTTCCAAAACAGCAGCCGCAGAAATAGCAGTCTTGCAGCGAATCATCCTGCATCCAAGTTTCCCTAGACTCAGGAAGGGATTACGGTGAACGAGGAGGTTTTCAGGTTGCTATGCAGGCTGTGTAGTAAACGAGAGGATCGTATCAAAGGCAACATCAGTAATGGCATGTACTTTGTAGACTTGAATATTTATTGCAACAGCTTTATGGAAGACACTAGAAAACTCCCATTGTTCTCAGCAAAATTAATAAATCATTGCAAACCCTGGCAGAATTTAGAACGCCGGGGAGGGGAAAAAAAAGCTATCCTCTTCTTTTCTTATATCTTTAGTATGGCATAATTGGCACAATAAACTGCACAGACTTGATGTGTAAAATTTAGGGAGTTTTAACAGACACCTAAGGCCAAGAAACCATCAGCATCATTAAGACAATGAGCATAGTCATCATGCCCCAAAATCTCTGCATGCCTTTGCTTAGACGCTCCATCTCTCCACGCCTACATCAACCCAGAAGAGCAGCAATCAATCATTAATCACAGAGCAATCCTCTAACATTTTAAGTGCATTTAAACAAGCCCTTTTAGACCATTTATTTTGGACTATTTCTCTCTCTCTCTCTCATCGTAGTTTGAAATTGACCCTTGTTTTGTGTATCAGCAGTTGAGTCCTTAGTTCTTTTGCTTCTGCCCCTTCGTTTACTACTGACAAAGCAGTATCCCCCAATGAGCAAACACCAGAGTTTGCTTACTCCTTCACCTGTTCATTGCTGGAAGCAGTGCAAACAAAACATGTGTGAACGTTTACAGTCTTCTGGTGGGCCTGGACTTTCATTTCTCTGGACCGAATACTTAGGAGAGGAACGGCTTGATCTTATTGTAGACATACACTTAACTGCTTAGCTGTTTTTTTGACTGTCCCAGTCCATATCACCTCTGCCAGTGTAATGGAATTACACTTGTCCCATGACCTTGCCATGACTTGGCATGGTCAACCACTGGAATTTTAGTTTTTGGTAGACCAGGTATAACTATGTTATTTCATCATATATTCTTTTTTAATCTGACAGCCATTTATTGAGAGCTTCGAGAATGCAAAATAACATTCTTTAAATAAATTTGGTCCTTAATTTTTAAAAATGTTGTTGCATTGAAATGGCTATAATGTCTACTGTAAACCCGTAGTGCGGTAAGAAGAGTTATGCTCACAGCATCCTGCAGCCATCACCAACTTGCTTCAAATTAAGCCCTTCCTGCCTTGCTACTCTGAAACCTCCCTTTCTCTCCACGAATTTGCCTAGTCTAGATATCTCATGTCAATAGAATGATATTTCCACGTGGTTTTTCTCTCACTAGGCATGATGTTTTAGAAAGTTCATCTGTGTCCAGCAAGTTCACCAAAAATATTTTCTCTTATGTATACGCACATATGCATATGCTTCCTGTGTTACATGGAGGTATTTATCCACTCATGTGATGAGGAACAGTTGGATGGTTCCCAGCTTTAGGCAATTGTTGAATATGGCTGAACAGTGTTCACAGTTCCTGTGAACATGATGTATAAGTGTCTGATGGACATTTGTGGTTTTCATTTGTACTTCCCCATGGGTTTTTATATGTGAATTGGTTTTTCATCCATATATTTTTTGTTGTTGTTGAAATTTTGTTTGAAACCTTTCAACCACTTTTCAAAACCACAATTTTTATTATTCTGTCGTAAAACTTTCAAATGTACTTTTAAAAAGTTTGCTTTTAATTTTCATAGTAGTATAATTTGGGGAGAAATATTTTGAACATTGATAATGCCCAACATATTATTTTCTTTTCCTTTCATCCATTTCAAATTTTTGTGTCCTAATATTCTGGAAAGCTTTTCAAGGCCTTCCCAAAACATTGAAAAGTTATATTGCTTTAGCTGTTAAATTTAAGCTGATGATCCATTTCAAGTTAATTTGTATATAGTGAGCGGTAAGGTCAAAGCTTGCTTTTTCTTGTACACAACTTCCCACATGCCCCATGACCATTGATGGGTTACAACACATGTATACTGGTGGTATGTTGGCCCCACTGACCTGTCCGAAAGTCTGGATCTGGTTTATCTGCCAGATGTGCTGCAGGCACATCACCCACACTGTAATGTTTTAACAGTCACAGATATAGGAGTTTAGCAGGGAGCCGGAAGTCCTACCCTTCAGACCTCTCTCCCTTACTGAGTGCTCCCTTACAGAGCAGTTTAATAAGGAAATGCATACATTTTGCTTGTTTTATATTTTATTTGCTCAGCCAAGCTTATTGCTTCAAAGTGTACCTTCTTGTTGAAGATGGTTTGAAGAGAAGATATTAGACAAAATGTAATTGAAATCGCACTAAAGTGCCTCATTACTCCCCTTTCATACCCAGAGAGTCAGTCATATAGCATGACAGTACTTGCATACATGAAGCCTGAATTCCATTTCCAGTATCACATACGCACTCATGCGTGTACTCCCATTCACTTACAAGAAACTAGGGTCCCCAGGGCATATGCCATTATCAGAGATTTGTAAGCATGCAGCCATGCACTTAGTCTTTCTCTGGAATACAGTGGGTGGTTCCCTCTTTCAAAACTTCATACGTAATAGCTTTAATAAGCTCATTGCACCTAGATGAGAATTATAGGAATGCTAGCTTCTTGAATTCTTACTCTGATATTAAGCATCCTAGTCAATGTTTTTTTTCTTTTTCAGAGTTCATAGTATGTATTTAACTTAGACACTCATAAAAAGATACTAAGATAAGTAACACGCAGCTTGGATTCACCCCAAGTACTTTTCAACTATCAGGCAGGAAAGGGGGGAAAGAAAAGTACTGGGCAAAAGACCACAGTGTTTGAATCCAAGGCCGTCAGCCATGGTCCTCACCAGTCACCAGCTGAGTCATCAAGTGTCGACAGTTTCCATGGTATTGAAGAGCAGAAGATGTGGGATGGGTGCATCTTCAGATCAGCACCGAAACACCTCAACATCCCTCGCCTTACTTATTTTAAATTCACAAAGTGGTGACCATCGTACTCTTGGCTTAACCCACATTAAAAAAGAAAAACAAAAATCAAAAACGATGATTTAATTGCTACCACATAATAATAGGGATATTTCCCATACATGCAGATTTTTAGCGTCTCTCTGAAAACTGGAAGGTATGGAAAACCTGAACTTAGAGTCGAGGCGACAGCTCTCAACTAGCCTCCAGTGTCAGCTGCTCCTCATGAGATCAGATGTTTCGACACCTGACAACCTTGCTGAAGATACCTTTCCCACCTGCATTCTCCACGGTAGTGGTTCTTAAAAGCTGGCTTCACCTTGGTGCTATGTGAAAATACTTAAAATAATTGATGCTCATGGCTTACCTCTGGACATTTTATATAATCCATCTTGGGGATACAGGGCAGATCTTGGATGTTGGTAAATTCTCTAGGCAATTTTGCAGCGTAATCAAAATTGAGGGCCACTTGGATACGTCATTTAGCCTGCATATGTATCACCTGGCCATCTTGTTAACTGCAGTTGTGAGCCAGTAGGTCTAGGGTATGACCTCCTATTCAGTCTTTCTAATATGCTCTTAGTTCTGACAAAGCTTCTAGTCGGTGGGCCTCGTGTTGAGTTAGATTCCAGAACATTTGTATTCATTTAGTTTGTGTTTGGGACTCTAAAATACACACAGGTTTCAATCCTAATGGAAGCATACTCTAAGATGACAGTTAATGCACTGGCTGGAGTACAGATGGCCAGCCAGTAATGGCATCCTACTGACTTTTTGTTGTTGAGGAAGGATACCATCTCCGTTTGCTTTGTCCACTCAAATTCTTCCTCTATAATGCAGGTTCTTGATTGACTCTGATTTCCAAACCATCTTTGCTGCTATGTATTATAAGTGATATTCCTGTATTTGTGGAGGGAGCTGCACATCTTCTGACATTTTTAGGCACCAGCCAATGCCAATGCCAACAATTTGACCAGTACCAGTTGAACTGTATGTCCTGGTTAGCCTGTCTTTCTTTCTTTCTTTCTTTCTTTCTTTCTTTCTTTCTTTCTTTCTTTCTTTCTTTCTTTCTTCCTTCCTTCCTTCCTTCCTTCCTTCCTTCCTTCCTTCTCTCTCTCTCTCTCTTTCTTTCTCTCTCTCTCTTTCTTTCTCTTTCTTTCTTTCTTCTTTCTTTCTTTCTTTCTTTCTTTCTTTCTTTGTTCTTGTTTTGTTTCTGTTGATTTGACATGTCTTTCGGGAAGAAGGGATTCTCACCTGAGAAGATTCCTTGATTATATTGGCCAGTAGGCAAGTCTGGGGGAAATTTTCTTGATTAACTCTTAATATGTAAGGACCCAGACCATTGTAGGTGATGTCACCCCTGGGAAGGTGGTCTTGGATCAGTGAGGAACAAGCTCCAAGCAGTTCCTCCATGACTTCTGCTTTAGCTCCTGCCTTGATGTTCCTTCAGGATGGACTGTAGAATATAAAATAAAATTATCCCTTTCCCCCTAAAGTTCCTTTCGGTTTTGGTCTTTATCCCATCAACAGAAAGCAAACTAGAACACTGTGTCTATATGACATATGAGCATTTTATTGGAGTGGGTTCCAGGATGTCCCAGAAGCCCCAGGGCAATCATTCTCAAAACCCAGGATGCAGCCAATGACCTGGAGTTCCCTAAACAGCTTTTTTTTTCCTCCCTCCAATCTGACATTTTTGGCTTAGTGAAGACACCAAATTTAAATTTCCAGTAAGCTTCAAGGAGATGCGCCTGGCTCTGACTGAAGTATCTGGAGGTGTTGTAGAAAAGAAAGGCAGGCGAGTCGCACAATGGGCCCCCTGCCTTATCATATCAGCTTCTTGCTTTATAACAGTCACATTTTGTGTTTCCAGATAAGATTTTACTCAAGAGAAAGTTACTAGAAAACACAGGTTTAAGGCTGTGCCTCAGAGGTTAAGAACTTGTCATGCAAGGGTAAATACCCGAGTTCGGATCCCTAGCACTCAAGTCAACACTGGGTGGGCATAGGGGCTCAACTGTAAGCCCAATGCACAGGTGGTAGAGACAGGCGATCTTTGGGGCAAACTGGCTAACTGGACTATCTGATGAGGAGCTCTGTGTTCACGTGAGAGACCCTGCCTCCATAAATGAGGAGAGCGATTGCCAACCACACACACACACACCTGCACATGTATACATATACATGTGAGCATGCATATACACACACACACACACACACACTCCAAGAATGAATACTGATATTGTATTGTCACTGCCTTTAATTCATAGAACATATGGGAAATGAAAATACAATACCATACTTGCTGTGGGACAATGGTTGGTAACCCTGTCACTTATATTTTAAATAAACGCTGATTGGCCAGAAGCCAGGCAGAAAGTATAGAAGAGACTACCAGGCAGGAAGTAGAGGTCAGGCAAGAAGAACAGGAGAATTCTGGAAACAGGAAAGAGGCAGTCTGCATTTGTCACCCAGACACAGAAGAAGCCAGACAGAGCAAGCAAGATGTGACTGCTACACCGAAAAAGGTACCAAGCCTCCTGGCTAACACACACACGAATTATGGGCTAATATAAGTTATAAGAGTTAGTAAGAAGCCTGAGCGAATGGGCCAATCAGTTTATAGTTAATGTAGATCTCTGTGTGTTTCTTTGGGAATGAATGACTGTGGGACCTGGTAGGACAGAAACCTCAGTCAACACATACTATTGATGTGTGGGAAGTTACCAATTTGATACAAATGAAACAGGTTATTTGGTGCCGTGCATGGGGAAATAACTTTATTTTCCTCCCATGTGACTCTCTCTGACATAAGCTCTGTGTTGTGTTCGACTATGATGGGAAAAAGTCAAAGAAAGCGTAAGTGTACAATAAATTGCTGAAGACTTGTCTAAAAGAAAAAAATGTGATTAGGGATCACATACTGTTTTCAGGCTGACTAGACTCCTCTGGTGGGGGTCTCTTTACAAGATTCTAGGGAGCGCAAAAGGAGGAGATAGCTGGAAGAGTTTTAGTCTCCTCAGAGGTGAACCCAAGGAAAACATTTGTGAGTGTTTATTATTTTAGTCATCTTAGTTTGGATTAGATCCAAGGACTTCTACCACAGGAAACACATCATTCCCATCCACCAGAAGGCTCTGCAGTTGGCATAGTACAAAGAAGGTTCCCTGCTTTCTTAGATTCTTATTGCTGTGATAAAAAATATCCCGACCAAAGCAACTTTAGGGAGAAAGGGTTTAGCTCACAGTTCCAAATAGTCTGTTATCATGGGTAAGTCAAGGGAGCCACAGGAACTTGAATTAGCAGGTCACGATTATGTTCTCGATGAGAAAAGAGCAAAAACTAATGCGTGCATGCATAGGGCTCAGTTTCTTTTCTCCACTCAGACAGTCCAGAACCTTTTGCCCAGGGGGATACTCTACTCATATTTAAGATGGATCTCCCTATAAAAATTAACAATCAATATTTAGAGAGATTCTACAAAGCCTAGGCTGACTTGAACTTCAGACTCTCATGGCCACAACTTCAAAGTGCTGGGATTGCAGGTGAAGGTTACCACATCCCACATGATAGGTGGATTCTTAAATACGATGTGAGCAGCCACCTGCTTTTTGTCTTTTGTCTTCACCAGACACCAGGAGTAACAGAAACATCGGTGTACCAAGGAAATCTCCGATTTATTAGAATGTGAGTCACCTTTAAATGCAATTACATTTGCTAAGAATAAGCTGTGAATTTCATCTTTTCCCTTCTGCTTCCAACACTCGCAGTAATACAATACCAAATTTAGAATTTGACAAAAGACTAAGTACTTGGTTAAGAAAAAGTAGGATTCTTGCCAGAATACTGGAGAAGAGCCGCAAAAAGGAACTTTAGGGAGAGAAGGGTGGGTGGCTGCGGATCCCTGAACTGCAAAGTAAGCCATATTCTGGGAGCAAATTTTTTAAAAGTTCAAGAATTTCTGAACATTTTCAGAGAACAAAACATGGGCTGACATCTTCTCATATCATGGGAAGGTTGAGCCAACATCACTTTTTTCTTTAGGAGCTTCAGGTGTGGTTAATGCTCCAAGGATCTGCATTCTTACATTTTAGAAACCATAGCATTCATTTGAGTTGCAGCCTGTCAGAAGCATTAGAGGGTGGTGGGCTATTTGAATGACCTACATAGGGCCTGCGGGTCCAAGGACCGCCAGAGATCCCTTCTCACAGAACTCTTTTTTTCTCCCAGGTCCCGCCTGGCTCGGGAGGCAGCGGTGCCAGGCGGCCGCAGGCTGCGGGCACTCCTTGCTCCGGCTCACCCTTTCACCCCTCCTTCACCCCAGGAGTGCCACGCCGGGTGGCGCGGTTTTTCTGACCACTAGGGAAGCTGTGCTGGCGAGGCCAGGAATTACAGGGCCTCCCTTCTTTGGCGAGCCTTGGCATCTGCGTCCTCTTGACCCTAGCCACTGCTTCTGAAACTCTAGTGTGTTCGAAAGGCACAGGGTCTCGAAGAGAGCAGGTAGCTAGCCGGGTTCCCAGGAGGCCAGAACTTATCCTCTACCTCCCCCTGGGTCCCCACCTCCACTCCCTGTAGGGCCCGGGAGACGCCCCGCAGACGAACCAGCCCCAAGCGCGCAGAAGTAGAGCTCCGCAGCGGGGACCTCCCGCCGTCCGGTCGCCTGGGACATCCCCGTGCCGGGGGCGGAGGCGAGGGCGGCGGGGGAGGGGACTGGGGGTAGGGGCGGGAGGCACCGAGTACTGAGCCCGGACCCTGGTCTCCCGCCCGGAGACTGGTAGAGGCGGAGGGCGCGGCTCGGGCTCTGGGGGCGGGGTCTCGGGCGCTGATTGGTGTGTGTCTGGGGGCGGGGCGGCGGGGCGGGTCCGGGGCGGGGCTGGCGCCAGGCGCTGGAGCCGAGGGTGCACCGCAAGGAGTAACGAGCAGCTGGAGCCGAGTTGGAGGAAGCAGCGGCCACGGCGAGGACGGCTGTGCAACCAAAGAACCTGGACAGCGGAGCGCCGGCGGGTCGCAGTTGGATCGCAGGCGCCTGTGAGCTGCGAGCTTGAGAGGCCGCTGAAGCCCAGGCCAGGCAGAGGAAGGAAGCGAGCCGCTCCGGAGGTAGGTGGCGGCGGTGGGTCCCCGTGTGCCCGGGAGGGGGAGGCAGTGCGAACACGCTCGGCCGCTGCTCTTCCTGTCACCGGCAGCCGCTTCTGCTGTGGAGCCACTCGAGGGGAAGCGACCCAGCTGCCAGCCCCCAGTCGCCAGCATCTCTCCGCCTCTGGAAAGCCTTCTTCGGGCCAGTGGCTAGCCTGCGTGGTCGCGACCACCTCCTGCTGTCGTTTCCTCGGTGTTACCCGGCTTTGCTCCCTACCGGGCGCATTCGGTCCCTGGAGTTGCCAGCTATCGCCGGCTCCCCTCCTCCTTCGTCACCTCACGCTTCCGAGGGTCCCCTTTTGCCCTGCAGCTTCCTGGAACCGGGAGCGCGCGAGGAGAGCGCCTGGATCTCTGTCTTTGCAATAGCGTGACGTCCCCTCCAGGCCCGGCAGCTGCAGCCGGGGTCTCCGGCCAAGCTGGGCCACGGTGGTCCCCGGAGCTCGCCCCCAACCCCCGCCCTCCGAAGTTTGCCGCCCTCCTCTTCCGGGGTGGGGGAAGTGCGCCTCGGGGCGGTCGGTGGCTGGGGCTCTAGCTTGGCGTCTGGCGCCCGCCGGGCTTGGGCAGGTTGCTGGAGGCATAATGAGTGGGATCCTGGCACCGCCCGGAAATCCAGCTTTTCCTAACGCAGGGCAACCCTGGAGGGACCTGCCCAGCAATATGCGGCCGACCCGGGAGAGCCGGCCCCGCGTACAAGCCTAGGCTAAAATATCAGGGGGAATTGTCTGCAAGCCACTTCCTTCCCAAAGGCAGAAACTGCCCGGCAGATCACGAGACAAAGAATGGAAACGCTCTGACCAGGCACGCATGTATAGAAATGCATTTTGGTTACCAGCTTTCGCGCACAATAATGCAAGGGTGTGAGCGGAGTGGCTGTGGCATGTTGAATGCTGTGTGCCGGCATTGGATTCAGGGGAATTCTACTCCTGGCACTGCTAATACCGGAAAGGTCTCTCTTCCACCGTTAATTCTCGAAGGAGCTGCAGGCTCTGGTTCTGTACTGGTGTGAGTTTAGGTTTTATTTAGGGGTTTCATGGTTTTAGGGCTTAAAAATTTATCCCTTTCTTTCCCTGTCTTTCCCCTTTGTCAGACAGTGCGAAGTAGGAAAGGATAAAGCAGTTCCGGGTTTTGAATGTAGCATAAGATTGTCATTTTCAGTGAGATCGAGTTTCAAGTTTTAGGTGGTAGGAGCCTTCACCGAGCGGATTGACCTAGACTCCTTGTGGAGCCCTCTCTTAGTATTTCGTTAGCTCATAGTGTGTTTTGGACACCTTAAGGATAGTAAATTATGAGCAAAAAAGCTTGGAGTAGTAGGCAGATGGGGTTATTTCTGCCACGGATTAGCAGATTAATGGTTTCTAAAGTAGAAATCATTAGGACTTCAGGGCCTTCTGCACAGGTGAGGTGTCCCTGCATCGTTTGTCACTGAACAAGGAACCAGCAAACCAGGAGATTTTTTTTTTTTTTTTGCTAGTTACATTCACTGTTTTCGGGATAAAACAATGGTAAGCAAGTCGTTTTCTTAAGCACGCAAGTTGTTTAATATTTGGAAAACAACTATTTTTGCCTATTACTAAGAAAATGATCCTGATTCTTCTTGCACCGCTCCTGGTTCAAAGTCAGGTTGAAATAGGAAAGGCGAGTGGGGGAAGCTCCTGGCTTTGCAGAAGTTCCCTGCAATGCCACCACCAGCCGCCTTCCCCTGTGTGCCTGTTGCAGGCCACACTTCTCTTCCATAGCAATCTGTCCGTTTTTATGATTTGAAGAAAGTTGGACTTAGCTGATCCTGGCTCTCAGACTGCTGTGGGAGAGTTTGCTTTTAACTTTCATCTTGCCCTGGGACTTGTTCCTAGTTGCATAACAGAACTCTGCCATGTGCACATTGTTATCTGCTGTTTTATTTGCATTTTTTATGATAGCACTCTGCTTTTTCACATCTGTGATGCACTGTAGCCGTGTAGAAAAGTATCTCAATGTGCTTTTTTCTTTAGGTTTTTTTTTTTTTTAATGAAGTTGGTTTGAGGAGAGAGCAATAGAACATGTTACAGGAATATGTATTTTGACTGCTGTTGGTGGGTTTATGCATGTATCTTTTGGAAATGTTAATTACACCTAAGCTGATGAGTTGCTTTTTTTAAAAATTTTTGTTAGTGCACATTAATTTTTTGGAACTTTTTTCTTTCTTTCTTTCTTTTTTTTTTTTTCCTTTTTGGTTTTTTTGGGACATGGTTTTTCCGTGCAAAGCACTAGCTGTCTTGGAGCTAGCTCTGTAGACTAGACTGGTCTTGAATGTACAGAGATCCACCTGCCTCTGCCTCCCAAGTGCTGGGATTAAAGGCAATGTGCCACCACTGCTTGGCAACTTTTTGGAACATTTTTATACATGCATGTTACACATTTTGGTCCTACTCACTCCCTCATTACCCTTTCTTGTCCCCTTTCCCCTGTCGCCTAAATTTCTCAGAAGGCTTTGAATCTTAAGTACAAGTCTATGCAACTCACAAACTTTGTACCCTTAAAAGCTTTGGCTGTTCCTTTAAACTTTTGCCACGAACACCATGAGCTTTAAGGTTATAGTGTTGATTGAAATTTCCTTTCTGCCGCCCTTTCTCCTAAGTAGTTCAGGGGAGTGTTGTAAAAAGCATTCACTTTGAAAAATTAACATACTTGTTAAAACAGAAACAATTCTGGTCCAGCTTTTATTGTGTTTGCATTTTTGATTTGCAAAATGTGTTTTATTGGATAGATAGTGAATGATCCAACTGGGGGGGGGGAGGTAGGGAGGAGGTTTATGGTCTAATTGACTATAGCCAGCTGAGCTAACGTGAGCTTTTACTTTTGACTGTCTCATGAATAAGAAGAACTTAGCCCCTGTCAGGCCATTATGTGTATTGGGTTGGCTAAGCCCAGAGCCCCTTGCATGGTGCAGGGTTTTGCTAGCAGAAGCAGGAATGAGGCAGCTGGTGAAACTTTGAAAACTAGAAAGTCACCTGTCAATGGAGGGGATTATCAGGTGTGTGTGTGTGGGGGGGGGTACCTTCATTATTTTGGAGGCAGTGTCGCAAGTTGTCCAGACCGGCCTTGAACTCTCTCTACTTGTAGCAGAAGTTGACTTCGAACTCTTGAGCCTGTGACCTCTACCTCCCCAGCCCCTAGGGTTGGTTATAGGCTTGTGCCACCAAACCCAACCATCAGTTTTGTTTTTACTTTAAAATTAGACAATGTAAATTGTATCATTTTTCCTTCTTGAACTTTTAAAGTTCTCATTATTTATTGTGTTTTTTAAAGCCTCGTTTGTGTCCACCCTAATGTGATTTTTTTTTTTTTTTTTTTGGTCATGGTTTTGCCAGCACTCTTACTGAAATCTCGTGCCTCAAGTAGTGGCAATTAAAGGCTATTTCTTGTACACTAAGGCCAAATGAACTGGAAAGTAGACTGTGTAATTATGTATAGCTAGTCTGTTTGGATTATGCTTTCTCTCACCCCCCACCCCACTACCTTCTGATGAAATGTGGGGTGAGTGTACTACAACCTTAACTGCAGAAATAAAAAGGGCCTGTAAAAACATCGCTGGAGATTTTGTTCTGCCGCCATTGTTTTCCTTAAAGTCAATCAAATGTATAGCCATCAGCACCTGTAGTCAAAATAGTCCTCAGGTTAATGATCACCTGGGAGGAACTGAAGCCATAGGAACCTGGCAGAGGGTCAGGAGGCTCTGCCAATGGCCGTTGTGAGTCGGTAGAAGCCAGATGCCTTGCCGGGCGGTTCAGCCTTTGCCCCTTGCCTTCCTCCTGGAATGCCTCTGTGGCCCTGAGGACTGGGCTCATCCCATGAGGACCCAGCTGCCCTCATTCTCCTGAGCATTGCGTTAGCGTGCTCAGATTTTCCTTTCTGAGGGCAGTCTAGGGAGCAGCCATGAAACCCAATTAGAGGACAGTGTCATGACTCCCACCTCGTGCCCTGTCACCAAGCAGGCTCCCTGTCACCCTCCTCCCACGTAACACCCCTTTGACCTCTACTCAGCTGCTTTCCACCTTGGGTCTGGAGAGAGAATTACTTGGGCTAAGTCCACAGGCAGGCTCTATCTGACTCTATTTACAGCAGGGTTTTATTTTAGGTAGCTTCGGGCTTCTTTTAGAACTGCTTGCAGCATTGAAAGGCAGCGCAAGAGAAAATTCCTGGCACCTGTCTGTTTCTGTTTTAAATCTGCATTGTGTAAAAGGCAGTAACATTCAATGCTGATATTGCTGGCAGTCCTGTCATTCCCGAGAGCAGTCTGCAAGAGTGCCACCACCAAAGTTGACTGTCACTTCAGGCATGCTATTTCACCCGCCTTGTTTTCCCATCTGCAAAATGGGGCTGAAAATTAAACCATGCAAAGCTCCCAGCACTGTGCCTGGCACACAGCGAGCCCCGAGTCAGGGATAATTATATAAAGCTTGTACCGAGAAGCCTGGTGCTACGTGCTTTGTGAGTGTAATTGCCTTTAATCCTCATAATGACCTAGTGAGGGATAGGCCTACTTCTTCCAAGGCCTCACAGGTGACGAAATGATGGAGGGAGGGTTCTAGGACTTGCCAATAGCTACCTATCTAGGCTGGGATCAGGACAGCCCCTGTTAGCTGCAGGGCAGAATTCACCCTTCCTGCCATGAATTTTAAGGACTCTTATTGTTCTCTCTCTCTCTCTCTCTCTCTCTCTCTCTCTCTCTCTCTCTCTCTCTCTCTCTCTCCTTCCTTTTTTATTTTGTCTCTCTCCCTTCTTTTCTCTTCCTTCCTTCCTTTCTTTCTTCCTTTCTTTCTTTCTTTCTTTCTTTCTTTCTTTCTTTCTTTCTTTCTTTCTTTCTTCCTTTCTTTCTTGTGTGTTTCACAAGAAGAAGTACTTTAGGGCATCTCCCTTTGGTCATTCCTCCCAGGGCCATCATTTCAATCCCTCTCTACTGTGGTGGTGCAAGGAACCAGGCATATTGGCCTCATATCTTCTTCTTGGTGGAAGGATCCCTTCTTGGTCACATGGCCCCTCGTCTTACCCCTCTCTCCATCCTGACCCTCTTAGTCTTAGAAGGACTGCTGTGAGTGGGCCAGAGGAACCCTCTCCTCTTCTCTTCTTGGTGTGCTCAGGGACACCTAGTGCTGTAACCGCTTTGCAGCCCTGTCTCTTTACTGTGTCACCTGGATGTGTACTCTCTGCCCCTAAAGGGCTTGCAGGCAGGAATTACATACCCTACCTACCCACATTAGCTACCCAGCCTGGAGTGGGGCAGCAGGCAGTGCATTCTGCCTAGCTCATTGCTTTCCAAAGGAATGAAGATATCAGATGCTGTAACACTGGGCTTACATTGAGCCCATCTTTTTCATCCTATTTTAATTGAGGCTATTCAATCCCATCACTTTATATGTAGACTCATGGTCTTTCGTAGACTCCTAGGTCAGTTTAATAGTTAATAACTTCAAGCATTTTGAAAGGTAGACATATTTTCAAGTAACAGTTCTTGTTGCTCAAAAGACTGTAAGTTGAGGTGGGACGTTTACCATAGACTCTGAGCTCTGTCACACTAAGCGGGGAGGTTACACATGGAGGTGCAGGCTACCCACCTTGTCTTGGCTATAGAGCCTTTTGGTGCTGCCACCCAGTGTCACGCTGCTAATTTCATCACAGGATGGCGATGTATAAATAGATATCGTCTTGTCTTTTTGTTTGTTTTTAATTTTAAATGCAGTTTGAGGAGGTCCATTATTTCTGCCTCCTTACTCGGTTTCCCAAATCCTGTCCTTTGTAAAAGGGGAATATAATAACACAACAAAACCAGAGGGCTTTTTAGAGTGTTTGTTTGGTTCTTTCTCATTGTGCCTGCAGATTAGAAGGTTAAACTAAAAATACATAAATAAATAAGTAAAAAAAATTATTTTTAAGCCATTGTACATTGAGCAGTCACAGATTTGTAATTGTCAAGCCTTAGAAACAATTTTATTTGGGCAAATAAAATAAAAATTGCTCAGTGTGTTAGCAGAGAAAGAAAATTTACTTCTAGTGAGTGGGACTGTAGACAGCTATGAAAGGGTTGAGAGACTGGAGCAAAATAATAATAATAATTATAATAATAATAATAATTCCCATAAGGCAGTTCAGTTGCATATGATCTTGTATAAGAATAAGTTACTTTTCAGTTTCTTACAGAATTCCTTTATGCTCCTTTGGGGGGATACAATATCCTAGCCTAGCTTACAGTTTACAGCATAAACTTGCCTGGGTATCTGAAAGTACTACTTTGTTGACAGTGACTGTGGTCTACATATAAAGTGAATCTGGCTGGGAAGAGCTCACTGGGCAGGTGTTTGTAGTCGAAGAGAGTGGGAGGCAGAATTCAGTGAACGTGGGAAATAGCTGTGGCGTCCAAACTCCAAACTGATCTCCGGCGGGCGACACGGGCACTCCCCATGCTTCAGGCTCTGGGTGCTGCAGTCCTGGGGACAAAGCAAGGGAGAGCTTGCCAGTCCTTGTGACTCTGGGTTGAGGCTTCGCTCATCTCCCCAGGGAGGAGCCAAGGTGTTAGAAACTGTACAGTAAGAGAACCAGGAGAGTAGCACAGGGCAGAAAGGTCAGGAGGAATACAGGTGGCAGGAGCTTCCTTTGCAGGACGGAGAAGGGCAGGTTTCCAGAAGTGGGCGGTTGTCCAGAAGTGATGGGCTCAGGATTCTTTTATTCCCTAGTTTATGGACTTCCTAGGCAAGGATGTCTTTTAATGGAGTCGTGTTGGAGGACATTGGCATAGCTGAGGTGGAAATAAGTTATGGTGGTCTTCAAAGCGGGGCCTCCACACGTTGACTGGATCTGTATTTAGGTTCTGCCTCTGGTGTGGAGTGCAATCACGCCTGAGATGCTAAACTTCCCCTGAGATGCTAAACTTCCCCCACTTGTCAAGTAAGAATATCTAGAGTACCTTGGCTACTGTAGGGATGGAAGGGGTTAATGGAGGCACAGCTCGCAGTAGATATCACGTGATGCTGATTGTGCGAACACTGCCTCATTTAAATGGGTATGGCAGGCCAGAGAAGTGTACCGAGTGCAGTCAGGGAGGGCTGCTTGCCTTCTCTGCCGGGCCAAGGTTTCTCTGAACCTTGTCACCACAGGACCAGGTCCCCACCCAAGTGAATGACTTGTGTGCTCACCCTCTTTTTACAACATTGCTTCTAGACTGCTTCCCTGACACTCAACCAACCTTAACCGTCTGCATTGATCATCCTGGCCATGTTCTACTTGCCATCCCTGAGTCATGTTCAACTTGCCATCTGCGAGCCATAAGAGATCTGGGGTTTCTGGATCAGAGTAAAATCCGGGGTTCTGCAGAGCTTTTAAGATTCTCTTGCCAGTGGCGGGGAGAGAGCATTGGCCCAAGCTTAGAGGCCTTGGCTTTTAGGGTGGGGATTGCTTCTCGAGAATCTAGCCTCCAACAGTTATCAGACTCCTCCCAGAGTCTCGCCCCCTTCTGTGGACTTAGCCCCAGGCACAATCAAGAGGCTCTCAGGGTCAGAAAGCCCTGAAAAGGCAGGGAGCAGTTTCTGAGTCGCTGGTGTGGAACGTGCCTAACTGCATCATTGTGTTGTGTGCTAAGGGCTTGTTTCATGGGGGCTGGAGGTATTGCATTTCCTGTTCTACTGAGAATCCCACCAAGCTGGTCCTCTGGGTGGTTGCAATTGAGGAAGTGCAAGGCACCAGCTGGCAGAAAGATCAGCCCTGGCTACTGACTTAGGACTTCCCCCTCCCCCTCTAAAAGACATACATTGCCAGGAAAAGCTAACAAAAATTTCAGGGCAGATTTGAAGGAATTAAATTATTCTTAGGCATATTGCCTGGTTTCCAAGCTTTTAGGGATATGTAAATTTTCATGTTCTTTGGAGTTCTGTGTCTCTTTTGTACAGAGCACATTAGTACAAAAAAATGAGATTTGCTAGTTCTACATTTTTGTGTGAATTTATGCAATGAATATTTAATTTGATTCTGGATCTTTCAGAAGGAGAGGTTTTCTTCAAACGTAATCTAGCTTATTTTCCTTATACGCTCCACTGGCCATATTAATTTTTTTCCCCCTCTGATGCCTGAAATGCAAAGTAGAGCACTATCCCAAATTAATATTCTCGCTACACAAAGATTTCCAGTGTTTGTTTTCACTTCCTTTTAATATGCAGCCCTCCTTAGAGCGTTATTGTATAAAGCTAAGAGGCTTTAGCCATGTGAAGTTGAATGCTTTACACTTCTGAATGCCAACACAACAATTAATCTGTGATTAGATTTTGCTTTTTAAGACGCCGGCATTGAAGAGTGCCTGTAACACTCAACTGCTAAAGTGTTTCTCTCTCCTAAACTTAGGAAAGTCTCCTTGATGGGACACAGGCCCGTGTGGCTGTGTTTGTATCGCTTTATTGTACAGGTGGCTGAACTGAAACCTTTAGCTGGAATTTAGTCTCTGCAGTAAAGGTGTCCTTGATCAGTCCACGGGGTGCAGCATGGATCTACGGTGCCTGCTGTCCTGCTAGTCATCCAGGATGACTAAAGCTCTCCCCGGTTGCTCTGCCCCCATATGCTTGGCAACTGAAAGACAAAGTTTGTCATTACCCTGGCCTCCGCCAAGCCTGTTTTACATAGTACTTCCGCAGCAGCAGCAGCGTGGCTACTTCCTTTCCTATCTTAACTCCTTAAGATCTAGCTGTGTCCTCACTACTGGCCTGCAATCTGGCATCCAAGAAAGTCAGCGATGGTTCCTGCCCCACTGAAATCAGCTCTGCTTACAATGCCTCCGGTGTCCTCCTGATTTCAGCCGGAGTTTTCGGCCATCACTAGTACTTCTACAGTGGCTGTCTCTATCCCATGAGCCCAGCAGGTCTCTTGGCTCTCCTTTGCCTAATATTGGTATGGAATTAATTCTTAGCAGTACAGGGTCAAGCACTTGCCCCCCTTGCTTCTGCCAGTGAGCCTTGACCACCTTCCACACATTTTCCCCGAATACCGTGTACCACTTCAGTCTGCGCCTTTACAGGCCCGCTGCCGCCTCTCTGTCTCTGTCTCTGTCTCTGTCTCTGTCCCCCCTTTCTCAGCAGCCTTCGCTTCCACTCTTTCCCTGTGCCGGTCCCTCCTGGGCATCGAGGCCAGACTGGGATTCCTTTAGTATAGGCTTCGTCCAGTGACTGCTTCCCTGCATGGCTGTGCAGTGTGCACTGTCGAGGACTGACTTACGCTGGCTGTCCGTGAGCATGACCTGATTGCCTTTCCAACCCAGGTTCACTCTTCCCGCTTTGTCTTCTGATGGATGAGACTGCCTTTGCGTCTTTCTGTACTATGACTTTTGCTTGGTCTGTCTGTAGCCAGGAGCATGCCTCGCATTCCATTCTGGCTGCAGATTCCTGCAGTGTGGTGTCTCTCTCTCTCTCTCTCTCTCTCTCTCTCTCTCTCTCTCTCTCTCTCTCTCTCTCTCTCTCTCTCACACACACACACACACACACACACACACACACAATGACATTTACCTAATGTTTTGGTTCCTTGTGTACTGGTCTTATCTCCAGAACATTGCCACGCGCTAGGGCTCCATCTCCCGACCCGCCCAGTGTTCTTAGAAGGCAGGGCCTGTCTTGCTAATCTTGGTGGTGTATACTGTGTCAAGCAGCACACACTGGCCCGTGTATGTCGCCTGCCAGAGTGATTAAGTACTTGTTGAATGGAAGTAGAAATTCAAATCCCCACAGATGGCAAAGTGTGATGTTCATTCATAAGCCTGGTTTCTGCTTTGCTAGGTGAAGCTGAGAGGGGAGTGTGGCAGTAAAATCAGACGACAGATGGACAATGTGACAAGAACGTCAGAAAGGATCGGGCCTCGCTGCGAGAGTCAGCCTGGAGTCGAGGTGTTGACAGGCCGCTGAGAAGGACACCGGGGCGGACTGCGGCATGCCGAGGGAGTAGAGCCTTGTCTTCGGTCACACCATTGATGGAGGACAGATGGACAGCCGGACGGCCAGTCAGCTCTCTTAAGCCTTTGGATAGCGGTCCTTCGTCCTCGGCTGGCCACCCGTTAGGGATTTTAGCCCATTCTGTGAACTCGCTTCCCCTCAAAACGTAAACTCAAGACTGCGGTGTACGAGCCGACTCCTCTGTTGCCCGGTGACAGAGCTGCAGACATGAGCGCCGAAGGGTACCAGTACCGAGCGCTGTACGACTACAAGAAGGAGAGAGAGGAGGACATCGACCTGCACTTGGGGGACATACTGACCGTGAATAAAGGCTCCTTATTGGCTCTTGGATTCAGTGATGGCCAGGAAGCTCGGCCTGAAGATATTGGCTGGTTAAACGGCTACAATGAAACCACTGGGGAAAGGGGAGACTTTCCGGGAACTTACGTTGAATATATTGGAAGGAAAAGGATTTCACCACCCACTCCCAAGCCCCGCCCCCCTCGGCCTCTTCCTGTCGCCCCAGGTTCTTCAAAAACTGAAGCAGACACGGAACAACCAGGTCAGCATGACGAGTATTCGGTTGTTTTTTTTTTTGGTTTTTTTTTTTTTTTACATTTTTTAATTGGTAAAATCTTAGATTTGAGCTGGGACATTAAGCTCTGAGTAGAAGTCATCTTGGCAATTTGACATGAACTGATATATAGTATATAAAAGTTTGGGCGATCATGACATGGCTTAGAAGTTTGCTTTTGTGTGGTTGGGAGCTTGTATAAATTGGTGGGTGATGGTGTCTGAGAGCCTGTTTAGTGAGTACCATTAAACGCTATTATTATAGTGGCCATTGACTTAACGCAGGCCTCCTATTCTTATGGCTGTTATTGCTTTGGGAAAGCAAAGGGTACGTCTAGTATAAGCATATTTAATATTAATGTGGTTTGCATGGAAAAATGTCGAGTCTTGTAGTGACCACAGAACTCAGCAGAGAAGAAACCATTGTTTTTCTAACCTAGAATCTGCCCCTGGGTTTTTTCTCGAGGCTTGGGGTTAGCATAAAAGGAAAGGAGCTTCTGTTCCCACAAGGGCCATACCATTGTGGCAGTAATGCCAGTCATCTGGAAACTCGGGCTCACTGGGTACTTCTCTTAACTTCTCTTACATGGAGGCTACCTCCATTCAAAATCCATGTGCTGGAGATGGCCTGGCCTTGGACACGGCTGTTCCTGGGTAGATTTTCTTTCTTTCTTTCTTTTTTTTTTTATTTTCAGTTTCTCACTGAGATGAGCTTCACGTTCAACATTGGTGCTGTTTTGTTAGATACTGTTTCTTACTAGTAAATCTTGGGACCCCCTTTGGGGGGAGGAGGTGGCAGGGGTGGCGTAGTCTTTCTCCCCACCCCCAGAGACTCCGAAAGGAATAACCACGTTCGTTAGACAGATGAAGCTGCTGAGCTGTGGTTCCATGCTGAGCAGAACTGGACGGGGCCTGCACGGGAGGCTTCTGGAAGGGCTTCGAATCAGGTGAAGGAGCGCAGAAGAGGGAGGCAGATTTCAGGGTGAGAGCTGCCTTTAGGCACTGGGCAACAGGGTGAACGATGTTCCAGAGGGCAGATTTGAGATATCCCCGAAGGCCTGGCTGCTCTTTCCGCCTCCCACATTGGACTCCAAAGGGTTACTTGTTCTGAGAATGTTATACTATAGCTTTAAAACTGTATTTCAATCAAACCAGAAAGTCTTGAACTGTGCATGTGTTCGGGGCACCGACAGTTTTCTAAGTGCTGTGTTTCTCCCATACTTTGGTTTAGCGGACTGAAGGTTTACAAGTCATTGGTTTTCTCTCCATCAAATAACAGCTTTCTGACCTGACTTCTCTTTGCCATTGTTATTTGGAAGATTCGCTTATTTTCATTTTATGTTGCGCATTTGTGTCAGACTGTGTGTGTGTATGCACACCACAGGCATGCAGGTGCCCACAGAAGTCATTAGAGGGCACCAGATCCCCAGAACTGGAGTTATGTGATGTCGCAAACTACCATGTGGGTGTTGGGAAATTACACCTGAGTCTTCTGGAAGAGCAGCCAGCACTGTTAGTCGCTTAGCTTTCTCTTTGCTCCTCTGACTTCTTATTTTTTTTTTTTTTTACATTAGAAATAGTTAAGTAGGTTCATTTAAGAAGAAAAATGACCTTGTTGCACCCCAAATACAAAGGGCTGCAGAACCATAAACAAAAGCTCAGCTGAGTTCGAGATGACTCATGAGGTGGAGTTGAGGGTGCCAGGTCATAATTACTGACGAGAAGACTCTGTGAACAATAGCTTCTAGACAAACACATATTGGATAACGTACCCGGTATAAGTTTATCCGACTGTCATATGCAGTCAAGGGATGAGACCTACAGAAAAATGACGCTCTTTTCTGTAAGGCGTGGAGCTATTCATCGTGCTTTCGTTCTCTGGTGAGCACGGAGATTTTTAACAGCCTTTTCATTTTTCTTTCCGATATGTGGAGGGAGAGAAAAATGAAAAATTATAGTAGGATGTAAGAAGAGGCCCGTCATGATATGTGTGGAAATATTAGGAAGAACGGGCCTGAATGTAAGTGAGAAATTCGGAATAACTGGAAGGTCAGGAAGACAGTGGAAGGAGGGGGTCACCAGGAGGGCACTGTACTAAATGTTCATCAGATACTCTAGGAACGTTAGCCTCATAGTCTCATTTAAATATGATTCATGTGCCATGGGAGGTCAGCAGTCCCGGGGTTGGGACCACTGTAGCTTTCTTTTTTCTTTTCTTTTTTTTTTTTGGTTTTTCGAGACAGGGTTTCTTTGTGGCTTTGGAACCTGTCCTGGAACTAGCTCTGTAGACCAGGCTGGTCTCGAACTCACAGAGATTCACCTGCCTCTGCCTCCCGAGTGCTGGGATTAAAGGCATGCACCACCATCGCCCGGCCACTGCAGCTTTCTTTTGCCCAAGAAATATTCATTTCCAAAGCTTTGGTAGCGGGAACTCATGTGACAACAAGAAAAAAAGCGTTCTCCTTCTTTTCACTTTTCCTCTTACAGAACAGACGCGCTCAGTCTTGTCGCTCTTCTGTGGACTCTCTCCATCTAATGTGGCTTCTTTTGAATCCTCTGCTTTCTCTCTCTCACCTATAAGCGCCCCCCCCCAGCCTAAGAACGGGGTGTCATTCTCTCCTCTGGGCACCTGGACCCCAGATGCCGTTGATGGGCCGTGATGTCGACAGAGGAGGCTTGGACCAGTGTGTATCTTATCCATGTTTCTTTCGGCCTGTTGATTCTCCACAACCCTGGGCATCCCCTTTTCTCTTCCTCAAGTTTGAGAGGAGGTCCTGAACTCCTAGGCTCCAGTCATCCTCCCCCTCTACCTCCCAAGCACCTGGGACTCCAGTTGTGTACCCACTGCTCCTGGATTACCATCTGCATTTCGAAGACTTTAACTCTGGCCCAAAGTAGACCCCTTTTGAGCTGTTCCTCCCTAGGCCGTAGAATCCACCTTTCTCTTGCCTTGTAGTGCATGCATTTCCAAAGAAGACGGACATTTAGTTGTGGAGTTGAAGAAGCAGGTATTTTCGTGAGGACAATCAGGCCCAGGTATGTAGCTAAGCTACTGAGTGCCGGGTACAAAGTAAATACTCTGTAAACGTCAACAACAAAACCCAGCCTAGAAGAACATCTGAACGAGGAGCTCTTCTCAGGAAACGTGTCCCTTCTGCCAATACGTTTTGCACACAGTTGTTTGGAACACCCTGGCCTATGCAATGAATGAGTTTATTTCTCGAACCGTCTTGGACTGAGGGCATCACATTCGTTCAGTAAACACAGATGGGGTTCCTAGTTTGTGCTAGAAAGCAAAGCAGCAGATGAAATGGAGACGTTTTCTGCATCCATTCCCCCCTGGCTGTGCTGCCCTCTCAGCTCCGGCAGTCCTTTCCCAGGTCCCTCATCTGCTGACCCCTTCCGCTTCTCACTGAAGCTGGCCCTGCTGCCCTTGCCCTCTGCTCTTTCACAGTGGTCCTGGTCCCCTGTGAGCCAGCTTTGCAACACAGTGCACTAGTGCCTCGTCCAGCCATGAAACCCCATGCTGGGGCTTGATCCACCAGCTACAACACATGTATGTGTGTCATGTGTAGGTGCACAGGCCGGATAGCTCAGCCTGCTTCTGGCCTCACCTCCCAGGTACCCTGTCACTTTGACCTACAGCACTGCCTCTTGTGCCTCAGGAAGGCTTATCTTCTGCCCCAGCCCTTGGGACAGATCATTCTGCCTCTGGAAAAGTGGGTGATGCTGATAGGGAACAGAAGGTGTGTCTTATCAGCAGGTGACCTGGGGCACAGATTTTGTATTATTTGCAGCGCCCTTCCCCTTTATGGCTCTTTCTTTGCATGAGGGTTGCACTTATCACTATGAGGTTCATGTTTTATTCCACCTTCCTGTAATCTAGCGCCCCACTTGAGGTTCTATAGGGACGACCTTTGTCCTGGTTTGCTGGAGTATGTAACCTGTATGCTTCACACGGAGGCACACAGCAGCGATCTGGCCCCTCTGCCTGAGCTATTGGGTAAAGGCATTCTGTCTGACACGCAAGCTGACGTTGTTGGGGACTCATGTTTCCTCTCCAGTACAAGGAAGTGAGTCAATCGTAGGTGAGGTTTTAGGGATGGGAAATACAAGCACATTCTTCTGGTGCGGAAATTGTCTGCCGCGCTGTTTAGCAACTTGAACACATACTTTGCAGTCCTCCAGGTGATGGCAGGCATTGGCTGGATACTTCATCTTGTGAGCTTCTGGCTGAGACAGTTTGTGTAAATCCGTAGAATCTGCCAACTTGAGAGGCCCCTTGGGCACCCGAGTTTACATAAACCTCAGGCATGCCCCGTGCCACCCATGACCCCGAGGTCTCCTGACAGCAGGTCCTAGCTGGCTTCACAGATAAAACAAAAAGCAGACGTGGGCTTGACCTGTTTGACATTTTGATCAAAATCCTTTCTAAATATGAAAAGAGCAGAGCCTGCGTTCTGTTTTCATGGTTCCCCGGGCATGTTATCTTTATGTTTTTCACACCCGGGCCTCTGAGTGTCCCTACATGCCTGTTCCTCCTTGTTCGAAAGCAAGGCTGCAATAAATCACATAAGTCAACTCTGCACCAACCAGAGGTCACAGAAAGGAGAGACCTGATCCCAGATTACACACCTTGGTGTGGTGCCTTGTCCTAAATGCACTGTTCTCTACCTGTGACAACAGACAGGAAGGCCCATTTCAGAATAGGTCTTTTTTTTTTTTTCTTTTTCTTTTCTTAACTTTGTCCACCTTCTTTCCTCCTCTCAAGTACTGCATCACCAGGAAGCTGGAGGACTGTCTCGGGCATCTGACTTTGGGTGGTGGTCCCTCCCTTGTTCTGCATTCTGTATCGGTGGTATTCTGCAGAGAAAGCAGGAAAAGGCACAGGACCTCTGATGAGAGGGCCCTTGAGCACCCCCCCCATCTTCTCTGCTTCTGAATAGGGAGAAAAAGCTTAAATGTTTGCCTTCTCTGTTTTTCTAGGAAACATAATATAATTCTTGAAAGATCATCAGTGTAATTAATTAATCACAAATATTTATTTTGATTGTTGTTGTCATTTTACTCGTCATGACGATAGTACTGAGAAGCAAACCCAGAACTTCATGCATGCTAGGCAAGTACTGTGTACCTAGCCCATATCTGTATTTTTTACTTATTTATTTATTTTTTAGCTACAGTCTCACCGTGTAACTGACTTGCCTGGAACTCGCTCTATAAACCAGGCTGGTTTTGAAGTCATAGAAATCTGCCTTCATCTGTCTTTGGAGTGCTGTGATTAAAAGATCTATCATCATTCCTGATTACAAATGTAATTCTTAATTTTGACAAAATGAGATGACCCTAACCACTTCTTTGGTGATCACAGAATTTATTACTTATAAATTATTACATATTATGATCTAGCCCTTCCTTCCTTGAGAATATAAACACATAATTAACAATTAATATTCTTGTCTATAAATTTTTGATTTGTTAAAATATTTTTCTTGTTAACTTAAAATGTGATCACCCCTCCCCTTCAACCCTCTCCCCTCGCCTCCTCCCCCCGCAAATGATTACAAGAAAGGAGAGGCATATTTTACCCCTTTGTAAAGGAAAACCAGAAGAAGAGAAGTACTCTCCCTTTCCCCCCTTTCCCTCCTTTCCCAGGAGGCCTCAGTCCCTCTCTGACACACTAGTTAGGAACTGACAGGCAGAGCAAAGAGCAGCTGAGTCAAGGATGCCCTGGGCATTCCCAGCCTAGAGGAAGGACACACCTCCTTCCCCTGGCTATTACTCACAGGGTCAGGCTGGAGCAGAGCCGTGGTAGCAGTAAAGTTACATGCCTGGATAACTGGACCCGTACCCTTCAGAATCAACAGCTACGACAGGCAGCTTAGGTTCGTCCTTAGCAGACTTGTCTCTGTTTTTGTCGTTATGTATGTATTTATGTGGGCAAGTATTGGTGACCTTGAATTTCCCAGAAGGTAGAGTTACAGAGTGTTGTGAACTGCCTGACGTGGATCCTGGCGATCAAGCTCCTGTCCTCTGAAAGAGCACACCTGCTCTTAACCACTGAGTCATTTCTCCAGGCCCCACATTTTTTTTTCCTTATGTGAAATGCAATAGGTCCCTCTAAGCCCTGGTTTTGCTTCTCTTGGCTACTTGAGGTCAACTGGGAGCAGACAACGTTACTATACAACTAGACGTTTGGAGTGAGAAAGGGGATATCTGACTTTTTAATGCAGTATATTGCTATGATTACTGTAGTTTTTTATTCGTCGTTTATGCATTCTACTCTTATAGGTGTGTATGTCTAGGGAGAAAATGGTATAAACAGAGAGGTTGGTACCATTTGTGTATTTAGGTGCCCATCGAGGGTCTTGGAACTAATGTATTCCTCATGTGCTATGTTAAATTTCTGAACTTAGCATTTTTTGGTTTGGTGTGTATGTATATGTGTAGGTGTTTGCAAAGTGTGATAAGGGCCGCAGACCTTACCTGTTCAGTGTGGATGAAGCCCTCCCACTTCCGATTCAAACAACTTCTTTAAACCAGAGGAGTCTATTTTCTTCATTAAGAATTGAATTAATGTCAGTGGCCTAAGTTTTCGCTGTCATAAAGGTAAAACCCCATAGACTACAAGCATTCTCTCTTTAGTTGTCGCTAGGGTTTTGGATAAGTTTGATGTCTAGTGTGGTTTCTAGGCGGATGTGTGTATCTTTGTCCAAAACGGGATTAGTAAACATGTCTTCAGTGCAGTTGGTTCTGAGAAAATAAACATTAGAAAAATTTGAAAGTCAACAACAAATGGTGCCGTACATCTGCTAAGTTGTATCCCACAAGGAAAAAAATTTGTACCTGTGGGAAATGCACATGCCAAGTGTGTCGTCACTTGCATATTCATAGTTGACTTCGTAACGAACAGAAAGTGAATGTTCACAGTGCAGCTGGCTGTTGCTTATATGTGGATTCCTGTTGCTAACAGATTGCCACAAGAAAGGATGTGAAATGAGCCGAAGACCGAGATGGGGATGGGGAGATAACTTGATAGCACTGGCAAGACGAGGAGCAGGGTTGCTCGATAGACCGCCCTTCATGTTTCCATGTCTTCGTTTAACTTAAAGCAGTTAATAGCCTAGCAATCTTTAGGTTTTTAATAAATCCACATAGAGACGGACAGATGAAGGTAGAAATTGCTTTTATTTCGGTAAGTTGGATGCAGTTGCTCTCAATTTTACAAAATAGTATCAGGCTCTTTCTAAAGTGCCTTTCTTTATCATTATTTATACAAAAGTTATCCTTATTTCCCCTTATTCTATGCTCTGGCAGTAGAAACATTGTTAACTAACAGTCTTGGAACTAAAAGCCAAATACAGTGTACATTGTTCAAGTACAACTATAATGGAGGGGAAACCTGTGACAGGACTTTCTACTTAATAATGTGTGCTGAGCTTTCTCCCAGTGGCCCTCAGCCACTCCAGCTGCCTGGATGCCATTTGGGAAGTCCTTCTCCAGACTATTTCTTTCATGGAGGGGTTGGCAATCTATTTGCTGTGATATATCTTATCTGTTCTCAGCTAGTGGCATGCATTACACCAGGCTTAGGTTATTCTGACTGTCGGCTTGATGCATCTTGAAGTTAGTGTAGAAGATTATCTGTAATTTGTTGATTAAGTTTGATGTCTAGGACAGGAAAGGATATCGGCATACCTGAAACATAAATTCTTTCTGATGTGCTCTTTGGATCAGCAACTTTGCTTCACTTCCTAAATATTCCTTAACCACTTTAAGACCAGCGCACGCTAACTGTAAAATGAAAAGGTCATACCGACTCTTCTGAGATGAGGCTATGTTTTTGTTTTAACCTCTCAATTACTACTACTAAGATTGGAGAACTAACTCCCGCATACCCCAAGGATAAGTTCTTTCACCAGTAGTACCCCAGTAATACTCTCCTGAACCCCTGTGTGTGGGACTAATAGAGAGTTTATATAGAGGAGTGATGTAGGGTAGCTGGGTAGAAGAAGTGCCCACAGGACCTCATCCCAAGATCTGCTCAGAAGCTGCTCTGGGGGTTATATGAATTATTGCTAATGAAGTGTTCAGTTGGTACTTTCTTGCCAATATCTATGATCTTAAGACATATATCACCAGTGTAGCGATTTCTGTACTTTTATTGGTGGGCACGTGGCGGCTGACCTCCCTATTGGCTCATGACTCTTCAAGGTTTATGGACAAGAGCAAATTAAACGGTGTCTGTGGAATGCTGTCTAATCCTGTGCCGCCTCTGGATTCATGTTGTCCTTCGGGATTTGTCTAAAGGATATTTGGACTAAATTCTCCAGGATCAGGAAAGGATAGTGCTGTGTATAGATCACAAAACTTTGCTTATATAGACTTCACATCTCTAGAAGAATTTGCATATGATTAGGCATGACCCTGTCATGGTACTAGTGACAGTCTTGTCTCATCATCATCTTGGTCCAGCTTTCTCTTCGACAGGAAAACACCTAATACCGGTCCCAACACATAGGATCAGTGGCCCAGCAAAAAGATGCTATCTTAGCTTCCACCTTGTTCTACTTGTTTTGATAAAATGCAATTTTCAAAATTACTTAAAGGTGCTGAGAAGTCACTGTTTAGTGATATTAGGTGTTTTCCTCCAATGTTATAAACTATTGTGACTGCGTTGAATGCTATTGGCTTTAATTTTACCTTATTTCTAAGAAATTATTTTTTTGTTTGTTTGTTTTCTGGTGCTGGGACTTGAACTCAGGCTTGTGGATGCTAAGCAACCATTCTAACACTGGGCTACACCCTAGTCTTTTGAGTATATTTTAATTCAGCTTAAGAATGTTGTTTTTTCACTAAACAATTCATTTGACTATTTTCTATTTCTTGCTTATTTCTATCCTAACTATAGACACATAGTTGGTTATGTTGGTGTCATTGTTAAACTTGATATGTATGATTGTTTATAGTTTTTATACATAACATTTAAAGACTTTACATATTTAATTTGTTTATTATATATAATTTTAAAGCATTCTCTGTCAACATTGGGTATATTGGTATCATTGTCAAAGAGTTACGTATGATTAATTATAGTTTTTATATATAACATTTAAAAACTTTACATATTTAATTTGTATATTATGTAAAATTTTAAAGCATTCTCTACCAATAACAAGCTCTAATAGGTTTGTTTTTTTGTTTGTTTGTTTGTTTTGTTTTGTTTTGTTTTGTTTTATTTTTTTGTCCTCCCAAGACAGGGTTTCTCAATATAACCATCCTGTCTGTCCTAGAACTTCCTTGGTAGACCAGTCTGGCCTCGAACTCACAGAGATCCACCTGCCACTGCCTTCCAAGTGCTGGGATTAAAGGCATGCAGCACCACTACCCAGCTCTACTAGGTTATTTTTAAAGGTAGCCAAAATGCGTTTTTTTAATTTTGAAAGAAACATTTAAATAAACCAGAACACTGACTTCATCTAATTCCAAGGAATGAGATGGAACAAGTGTGTTTAGAAAATATCAAAGTATGTATAACATCACCGTCACTGTCCCACACTTTCTCATAGGTGGATTTACTGAAAATATCTTTGATTTTTAAGCTGAACTTAAAATTCTGTAGACATAAGTGCCTTCCAGGCCTCTGCTAGGCATTTTATAGCCAGGTTTTGATTTGCTACTTGCTTATCCTACAAAGGTAGGCTCGGTTCTTATAACAATTTTGAGATAAGGCATGAGATTAGTGTGTGAATATATTTGGGGGGTGGGGGGAGAAGAAAGGGGATTCCATAGCCAAGGAGCCTTTGCTGAGTAAAGAGCCACAGCCGAGAAGGTGGCAGCCACAGCATGGGTCTTGACTTGGAATTGTCCTTGACGTCAGGGGCCTCACTTTGGGAATGACCTTCATGTGCGTCTGCCTCATCTGCTAAGTTACACCAGTTGTCCCATTCACTCAACTGCAAAAACAGCCACCTTCATAGTACATACCACTTACAGCATTTTCTTATTTCTGATAAAGATGTCAAAGGATGGACTTACAAAGAGATGGATGAAGCTTCAGAAAAACCGTAGTTTGGGTATATGCCTACATATGCCCCACTTCCACCCCAGGAAATCTGTACCTTGGTTAGATAGTTAACAAGTTATATAGTTTTATGAGCATACATAGCCGTCCCCACACACATACCCCGCCTCTCTTATTTTTCAAGCAACTAAATGCTGCTTCACATGTGTCTGAGTTTCTAGTTTTCATAGTTGGGGCTCATATCCTTTCGATGAGAATGGAGCACAGGCTGGGTCTGACCTGCTTCAAAGCCAAGATCCTGAGACTCTCCAGCCTAAGAGCTGTGTGTTTTGGCATGAGAAGAGCGGCTGCTTGGAGTCTTTACATCCAAAAACTCGCACGTTGAGTCAAATGAACCCGGAGGCTTGGTCCCTGAATTATGTCAAGGTTAGCAGTAAATGCCGCGTTAGGGGGCTGAGTAAATTACTAAATTCCCTTGAATGTCAAACTTTATTTCTCAACAGAGTCTGCCACTGCCAAGTTTGTAATGTAAACATTGTGTTCTGTTCCTCCAAGGACAGAAGGGTGGATGAGGGCCTGGGTAGGGCACAGGTGAATTTTATTTCTAGGAATTTAAGAAGACAATGTGATACTATCCTGTGTCTGGAGCAAGGAGTGCCAGGAAGACATCTTGAATATTCTAATGCTTGCTTTTCCCTCTTCAACTGAAAAAAGAAAAGTTATGTAAAATGTTCCCTGAGTTTAAAAGGCCCTAACTGGTAGTGCTGGTGTAACTTTTTGAGAGCCCCAAAGAGGCTGTCGCTTCCCACTGCAGTCATAAGAGGCAAGAACAAAAACTCATTCTCAATGCTTCCAGGAATCAGGACTTTTTGGGGAGCCTGCCTGTTGTAAACTCAGTGAACCCAGGTTTAAAAACACAGTAGAGTAAGGTTTGGGCACCTACAGGTATCCAGGCAGCCTCTCGACCTCCCTGTCTCTGTTTCATCTCTGGGGTGTTTCTCTCCTCTTCTTACCTCACCAACTGTACCTACCTGTTCAGTAGGAGCTAATAATTCCAAAAATAACCAAGAGTGAGAGGTACGGCGCCTGAGACCTGTAATCCCAGTGCTCAGGAAACTGAGGGCTTCACTCTGCCACCTGACTTTAGACTTGAAGCCAGCACCCCAGCGGATGGAGAGGATGGGCCAACAGCATTATCAGGGAGAGATCTTATTCATTCCTAAACAGGAAAAGCCCCCCCCCCCCCCCCCCCCCGCCTCCAGAGAACTGTCATTTTGTGCACACCGTGGGTTGGAAGGCAAGAGAGATTTCTCACTCAAAGTGAGAGGAGTTGCAAGTTTCAAGATTGCCTGCTCAAAGTGGACAGAAAGCGGCGGGGTGATTATGAGCTGAAGAGACAGTAAGCTGGGGTGACCTGGAAGGGGAAATATTAAAGAAACTTCGAAAAGTAGATGTGTTTTGAGAGGGACGCCAGAGGGAAGGTCTCACGGAGCCCGAAGAATGAGTAGAAAGGTGGGGGAGATGCACAAAGGAACGCGGGGTGAGAACCCAAGGCTTGGTGAGCTGGAGCTCGTTCAGGTAGAACAGGGCAATATGGCTGAGGAAGCATCAGGGCTGTATGCAATCACAACGTGTTCCCCATTGTTCCGCGTGGTGTCCCTGTAAAGCCACTTTTAGATATGTTGTAGAAAACTTTTTAGATAATAGAATGATTATAAAAGTAATATTAAGGTTCTTTGCCAAAACGTATGCAAGGTGTTTGTTACCAAGCAACAAGTTACCCTGTCTCTAGCGATCGGTGCCCAGAGCTGTTCAGTTTCAACAGTTTTGAGAAGTGATGGCAACCAGGGCATGAGCTGCTCCCCTTAGACTTGCAGAGATGGTTTAACACACAAGTCTTCTGAAATAACACATTAAACCTTTCATGTCATGTAGGGGAGGGGCTTAAAAGTTATATTTTCAACCTTAAGTTCACAGCTAGAAAGTGCATACATTAAAATTGTGATTAACTTGAGGATCGTTAGACATATACAGGGTAAATCTTCCAATTTCCTAGAATTATAATGATAAAACCAAAGTATATAACTGTGATTGGAAAATGCTGACTCAGCATAAAAACTCTAAAGAAATATATGTATGTCTCTATGTGTATACACACATAAATCCAAAGCTAGATTTATACCCGAATTTGCACATTGCACATGTTTTGGGTACTCTTTTAACACTTATTAACATGTTAGCTTTCTCCTTTCCATGACAACTTTATGATGGTGGCCTTATATGTACACAACCTGTTGTAAAAGTGTCGTTAAATGATGCCCCCGAGTCACACAGCTGGCAGAAAAGGTGGGATGTGACCTCACAATACTCTCAGGCAGATGTGCCCTGCTAACAAGGTAATCATTTTACACCACGTGACTCATCCACTCCTGTTCAGCCAGGGGTGTGTCCTGGAGCCAAGGACAAATGACCCCTTGGCTTTCCAGTGACCTGTGCTCTGCCAAGACAAAAGGAACTAAACAAAGTGGAAGTTTCCTGTCTCAGGAAATCGACTCAAGAAAAACCAACGTATGAAGCAGACATGGGAGTCATTCTTCCTGACGGCAGAGGAATGCCAGGTCAGCAAGCTGGGAAAGGAAGGTTCATGTTAAAGACAGTTTATCCCCTCTGCATGCTGCAACCTGTTGTTGTTTAAGGTGTGTGTGTGTCATTTGGGAGCCAGGGAATAGCCTTAGATGCCATCCTAAGAGAACTATCTCTGTTGAGACAGGGTCTCTCAGTATCCGGAAACATAATGTTTAGGCTAGGCTGACTGGTCGGGAAGCCCCAGGGACTGTCCTGTCTCTGCCTCCCTAGGACAGGGGTTGCAGATGTGAACCACCATGGCCAGCACTTTTATGTGGATTCTGGGGGTCTTTGTCCTTAAGAGGCTAGCACTCTAGTGTCTGAGCCACCCTCCCCCCCCCAGTCCAAACCTGTGAGTCTATTAAGATTGGTGAAAATATTAGTTGTCAAATTAGCCTTTACTTAACTAGTGCTTCTTGATGTTATATGTCATATTTTATTCAGGTATAATCTACACATTTCACACGTTTATATATAAAACATAAATTAGTATTCATATGCACATTATTATATACTCACACATAATACATATAAAATTATATTTACATAAGTAGATCCGATAGTGCAGTTTATAACGTCCTAGGGAAGGTTTTGCTGGGTTAATTATACGAATGTCCCTTTCTCACGGCGCCCCTTGTTCTGTCAAGCAGGCTGTGACTTGCTGCTACTTTACTGGCCTTCATTGTTTGGAGTTTTATGGACAGTTACATTGTAACTGTCACTTGTGGTCCGATCTTCCCCTTAAGGGAAACTTGAGAAACACTGTCAGCTTTTTTTTGAGTAGAGGAAGTTTAAACACATTGGCGCAGAAACTTCACAACTGTTTAGCTTAAACTCCCGTTCCTGTCAGCCCACATCTCCGCAGCCCCTCTGCGGCTGGAATCGGCTAACTTTGGCTCTCACTAAGGAAACCTTTCACAGAGCTCAGGAATGTTTACCTTTCTTTCCTTTGCCAGACCCCGGATCTGGGCAGCAGGTCCGAGAACTGGTTGCCTATCACAGTTTGGTCAAATAACTGAACTGTCAGAGTTCACAGTCTTCAGTTACATAACTGCCTTTGACCATTTCCAACTTAATTCTAAAACCTAGGCAGGTAATACTTTGAGTAATTTTGTTTTAAGGGTAAAGCCATCTTTCCCTCTCCCTTCCTCCCTCTCTTTCACATTTCCCACTGGGCTCCTTCCTTCCCTCCCTTTTTTCTACCCTTCCTGTCCTTGTATTGTCTAGCTGTTAGAGACTTGCCTTTCATACACTTCACAAGGGGATGGGTCAGTTTCGCAACAGCCTTTCCCAATGTAGACCTGCTGTCCAGCCTCGCCTCTCAGGCAGCCCGGCTCAGCCCGTTCTCTAGCATGCACTGAAGATCCGGCTGTGGTTTCTGCTTGGACATTGATGCGCCCCTCGGTTCAGTGGGTCCTTGAGGAACCTCCTTTATCAGCCTCAGATGCTGTGTTAGTTCACGTTTGGAAATGTGCTTACTCTCACGGGAAACTCTTTTGACACGAAGGTGGGAGTATTTTGCCTATAGAGGATGGTTTTTTTTTTTTTTTTTTTTTTGGTTTTTTTCGAGACAGGGTTTCTCTGTGGCTTTGGAGCCTGTCCTGGAACTAGCTCTGTAGACCAGGCTGGTCTCGAACTCACAGAGATCCGCCTGCCTCTGCCTCCCGAGTGCTGGGATTAAAGGCGTGCGCCACCATCGTAGAGGATGGAAAAGGGAGTTCCTGTTTAGTGTCACCACTGAAGGCCAGGCAGGTGCTAAGGAATGTTGTCACCTGACTCCAGACCTCTCATCTGCAGGCATGCACCTGAATAAGTACGTGGGATTTCGATTAGCTAGAAAGGTTGTATTTGTGACTTCATGGTCCTAGGTTTCACACTCTCATTTTCATATACATACGTGTAAGAGGAAATGTCCTGCTCTGACCTGGAAAAACTTCAGCTTCCACGTGGCCGTTCCTAAGTGCAGGTATGCGCATGCGGAGTGTGTGTGGTGTGCTGGGCATTGTGCACCACACTCTAGGGTAACTCCCTAGTCCTGTTTACAGGTTGAGGCTTAGAGAGGAAACCAGATCAGGGTCATGCACAGAGGCTGGAGAGTCAGTCTGCACAGCAGACTTGAATCCGAATGTGTGTTTCTCAACACCATGCACACAACCTTCACAGCCAGCCTAGAGGAAAGGGACCTCTAGACAGTCATATTTGACGCATTAAGAAAGAGCAGTGTCTAAACCGTAGACTTAAATGTTGCTAACGTTCCTTTTACTCTCAAGGTAACTTACAAATATCACAGCTAGGGATGGTCACGTGCTAGATTAATTCATACCCAGTTTGTGTCAAAATCATGTACTTGAAGCTTGTAGTAAACCAGAGACCTGTAGGAGGCAATTTGTCTACTCATTACTTTTCAAATTTGTTTTAATAACTATATTGTACATGGTTACACAAGGCTATTTTCATTCAAGTATATAATGTACACAGAACAAATTCCTCACCATCCCCCACGACCTTCCCCATGTACTTATTTTTATGAGACATAGCCATTACTTTCAAAGTTCCCTTTGTGAGATTTAACAGGTGCCATTCGTTCATTATTAGTTTTAGAACCTAGATTTGAAATTCTTAATAGCAATCCCAGTCTAAAAAGGCTATTTTTGTTTTATCTGATTGGTTAGGGGAAAGTTCACTGTTTGCTTACAAAAAGAACAGTTCTGAGCTCTTGAGTCAGGATGTGAATGTTTTTCATGTGGCTTGAAGTTGAGCCTTGCTCTGAGAACATAGTGGCCAGACTTTGGTTCACATCTCGGGCATAATTTGTGAGGGCAAAACTTTTAGGTGTTGGGCAGTTCTGTGAGGTCATCAGATGAATGCAATGTTTATCTTTGAAGTCCTGTTTTCAGGGGACACCAGAGCCAGGAAAGCATGCTCTTCTGAGCCGTTCCCACGTTTTCCTCCCACGTTGAGCCCATGAGACAGAGTGGTTGTCTGTGAGAGACCACATAGCCCCAGGGCTCTCATTCCACTGTGTTCAGGAGTTGGTGTATCCCAGTGCCATGAACAGAGTCACCCTCACTCCTGTGAGGTGGAAGTATGCTGAGCCCAGGCTTGCTCACAAAGCCAAGCAAGAGCTGAGGATTTCCCACTGTGGAAACGCCTTCCTTTGTCGTCTTTGGATTAAACCCTTGGTGTCTGGGTAAACTGTAGTGTGTCTATCCAGGGAAAGCCCCTGCTCTGGCAGAGGAAGCTGGACCTAAGTGGGAATAAAATTTGCTGACCCCTGCCTCCGAGGGTCACATTTTTCATTTATGTTTCCCATTACTCATCATAAATGACAGTGCCTACAGATAGGGAAGCCGTCCTCTTCCCACCCTCCCCAGACACCACATAATGGAAAATGCAAGTTTTCTGCAGAAAGTGGCGGCGGCCGCTGCTTCTGCTGCTTCTTTTTAAATAAACTAAACAAAATGTCAGTCTTTGATGAGACTTGCTTCCTGCCAGAATTCCCACTGGTCTAGTGTCACAGTTTCCACACAGTGCTGAGATGAAGGAGGGAAACTGGTTTTGAACCCCTTTACGGGAACCCTGCACTTCTGCCTCAGGATGGGGAGAAGTGTTCTGGACCTCGGTGACAGGCACCTAACACCCGCTGGATGCTAACTGCTGAAGGATAATTTTGATGAAGACAAGATTTGTTCCACCGCTGTGATCAGACACATAAAACTTTTTGTCAGGCTCTGTTGTTCATTTCCTGATTTTTTTTGTTTGTTTTGTTTCTTAAAAATCACCCTCTCCTATGAACTCCTAAAAGATGAGATTTTCCTCAGAGAAAATTCGGCTCTGGGAAGAGACATCCATAGAGGTCATAACCTAAAAAAATCTTCAAAGGAAGTTGAAGTGAATGAAAAGAGGGTGGGGTTAGGAAGACCTGAGTTCTGCGGTGGGCGACTGTTGTGGAAATCTCAGGGGAAATTTTAAAATAATAATTAAAAATAAAGCAACGTGAAGTTGGAGGGAAAGTAGTGGGGAGAGGGAAGAGTGGGGTAGAGCTGATCAATGTATATGCATGTATATAAATATTAAATAAATATTGAGAATCAGACTTCGGTTCCCCATGTAGGGCAGTAGTAGCCTGGCCCACTAGGAGTGTGCACCAGTCTTTGCGCCTTTCTCGAATGAGTGCTAGAGAAAGTAGGTGTAAGCCAGCCATGGTCAGCAGGTCATCGAAGAGGCAGTTCAGCATGCCAGCTACAGCAAGCTCCTGCCACGGCAAGCCTGGCCCAACCGGGGTGTTCGGTATACATCAGGTGCTGAATTGATTTTGATGGCTCAGGATCTGACACATGTTGTCTTTGGCACCCAGAGTGGACTGGCTGCCCTTCATTGCGCAATCACGTGGCCCCACGTGACAAAGGACTGCTTAACTGAGAGTATATAAAATGGTTCCCGAAGCTTCTCGGACAGTCGAGTACCTTCATTTTCCTTTCCGTACCCATGTTCATTTCCTGCTCCTCTAGAACCAAGCTTTAAGTATGCTGGTCTTTTACTATGAAAAGATTAACCAGCTGTAGTTTACATTAAGCCGTTAATTTGGTGTTTCTGTGGCTACATTAATTTTATTCTCTGTTGAGATTAAGTTCCCGTGGATTTGACAGATACATAAAAGTGACAATATATGCTCATCAAGGGGAAATAAAAGTTCTGCTAACCGCAGTCCTTAGTGGGGTTTTTAGTTTTCTGTTTATAGTAAAACCTTTTAAAATTGAAATGATTTAACTTGGTTCCCTTTTTATGGCTACCTAGCAGAAAACAAATCAGAGGGACGCAGCAGTTGAGTGTATTTACATGGAGACGGGCCTGAGTGATGGAAAATGTCTCTTCTTTCAGTAGGACTTAGCAGAAAGTATGTTTTGAAAGTCTCTTCCCTAAATGGGTCGTAATTAAAGACATTGGGGCTTATTCACTTTAATTAGAAATAGTAAAGCCCACTCAGTGGGCTTTACGGAAAATTTTTTTTCTAATTGCAGATTTTATTTTACGTCAAGTAATAAATTAAATTTTTGTGGGTACAAGAAAGACTGTTAGCCTTGACCACAATCATAACTCATGCTAAATATATTAATGTTGCACTGATGAACTAACTGCTTCTGGAGAGTTAGCTGGTTAGACCAATTGCTGACATTTGCTTCCTTAGTTTTCCAGTAATAGCAACAAGGCAATCTGTATGTTCTAGAAGAAATAAATGTACTTGTTTGAATTTTTCTGATCAATATGAATTAGTAGGACTGGAGGTAAAAAAGTGTAGCTTTTGCTGTGTGTTCTTTAACGTTCTGCCCGATTCTATTGCGTTGTATTTCCCATGGGTTTTATAGAGAGTTTCTGAGGAACCCAGAGAGGCAGCAATGCCCTCGGCCTCTCTGAGTTCTCTGCACAAGGGGCTGAGCAGAAGGGTGACCTTTCTCATAGTTACTGTGGGATTAAGCCAGGCACCCAAGGCCCCCACTTCAGACTGATTCTTACGTTTGCCTGCTGTCTCTAGGATGGAACACTGTATCTCAGCATCACCGAAGGGCTCGGTGTACAGTATGCAGCAGGCCTTGTTACTTGTCCCCTTTCTAGCCAAAAAGAACCTCCTGATTGCAGAGAAAACGATTCGGATGACTGAGTACATTGCCAAATTCCAGTTGTCTTCCACAGTTCTTTATTCTAGTAAAAATGGACACAGTCAGCAGTGCTAAGAGTTTTCTAGGACATTCAGGAATTTTCAAGAAAATTTCAAGGAAAAACACAGCAATTGGTTAGATTTTACATTATTTGCTACGTGTAGGGCAGGTGGAAGAGAACATGGGGTGCAGGTGGTTTCTGCTGTTGTAGGGTCCCCGGATGAACCACTGCCCTTTCTTCACTCAGTGTCCCCTCCCTTTGGTATTGTTCCTGTGGCATACTTCTGAGTGAGCCAGGCACCGAGAACTTCCAGGGACATCCTTGGCAAACTGCATCTTAGTTACTGCAAATTGTTTGCTGCCTGACCCAAAGATGGTCATATACTTAACCTTGGCTTTCTCATCTGTAGAACAGAATTGATGGCAAGGGGCTGGGGTATGAGGGAGCTCTCCTGGTCACCCCTCAAGTCCCAGAGGACAGGAGTGGTTAAAGCTTACTATTTGATGATGATGTTCAAAGTGGAAATTACACATTGGACAGGCACAGTCTTAGACTTAAGTGATAGGCCTAAATCTGAGAGAAATGAAAGGAATTGGAGTTGCCTAGCCACAGGAAATAAAGGCCAGGGGCCAGTTTAAACAGTAGAGAATGCATGAAGCAGTGGTTCACGGAGAAGAGTGAACTCTTCGTTCCCGGCTTTGCCAGTGTCCAAAAGAGAAATGAAGCGAAATGACAGCAGAATTACCACGGTTACTGCAGCTGCCTCTTTGAAAACACTCAGCCGTCTGAGAGTTCACTTCATTCTCAGTGGAAGGTAGACAGGGCCTGTGGTGCTCTGTGGACCAATGTGTTTTCTCCACAGCTATGTCCGTGCTTTCCCAGACACAGACATCCCTGGGCCAGTTGAGTTTCCTAACACAGCGTTTTTATTGACATGTGTATGTCTTGTTAGTTTCTGGCAGATACTTTCTCGTATGCTAGTCTTTCCTGTATGCATTCCTTCGTCTTCCTCACTGGTACCTAGGCTTGTTTGTTTTGTTTTTTTCTAAGACTGGCCTTTCTCTATGGCCCTAGAAGACGAGTGCCCAAGCTGACCTTAAACTCATGGCAAGCTTCCTGCCTCAGTTTCTCTGGTGCTAGGATTGTAGGTGTATGCAGCCATATCCAACTGTTTGTGCCACCTAAGTGCAAACCATTCCAGGAGTTGTTGATCTGCTGGGCAGAGTTTTGTAGACTTTATGTTATGTTCAGAAGGCATAGTCCTGGCAAAATCAGGCCCAGAACCGCAGCTCTCTTCTGCTTTATTCATTTAATGTGTTTCTTTTTTGAGGAAAACCTTTATTTTCAGAACTTCATTTTCCTTTACAAAATCAGAATTCACAACAGCAAAGTAATTTAAAAATATTTTGTTTTCATATCACTGATTCCTTATGAAATAGCTCATTAGTAAAAGAAAGATGCGCAAGGCCTTGGTTGGAGGGAGGGGACGCCTGCTCTGAATCCGATTGATTCGCCCAATAGAGGTTGCCATCTATTGGTAAAAAGAGAGAAGTAGAGGAAAAGGAAGTGCCCATGCTTCAGGTGGTGTGATAGTGGGAGGGGAGTCTTTCCGTGATGCTCTTTTTTTTAAAACGTTTGAAAATGCACAATTTCATTAGGAACCTAAAACCTGGTTTCTCTAGATAGTCTCTGTAAGTTATGATAAGTATTTAAGGAAAAGGGTGTACATAGCTCTTTTAAGTGCATATTTCTTGAGACCATTTTAGTGGAATAGAAAATAAAGTTTTAATTAGACAAACTGATGGCTGATTTTGTAACTCTGCGGTTGGTTTGGGCTTTCTTTCAAAATTTCAGATTCCAGCCTTTGGAATATGGTATTTCCTGTCCAGCTGACATGGGACAGGCCCTTGGAATGGGCAGCTGATGGCTCTGGTGCTGGGATCTGGTTAACTTGACCATGGGTACCAATTAAAGACCATTGATCTAAGTAATGGTATCTATCCAGAGTTGCTTAATGTCATAAGGTGCATTATACACACACACACACACACACACACACACAAACACAAGGATTTTGGTAAATTCTCAAGCCATTGCAAACAGGGAAAAGAGTTTCTTTACTATGGATGGTTATATATATATATATATATATATATATATATATATATATATATATTCAATGATTAAGACAGCTTGAACTTCAATAGAAAGCACTAGTATAGCAATTTTTATTAATAATCATTTAAAATCTACTTCTTATCCAAAATGTCTATAAATAAATCTTATAAATCTTGAAAGCTAAATTGTATACACATAACTGTTCTACTTGTGGGCTCTGTGTGTGTGTATGTGTGGTGTGTGCATGTGTATGTTGGGTAATATCCTAACAAACTATGGTTAAGGCCCGTATTCTAACTTGTGACTTTGTTTCCTTCCCATGTGCCTGCTCATCTTTGGAATTATGAGTATTTTTTAAATGCCATGTACTACCCAAATAATCATTTAATGCCCTTGTCTTGGGCATTCCATGTTCAGCTAATTAATTCACGTTCCTTCCACCCTGAACAAAGTACGGTGACAGCTAAAGAAAGAGGTGGAACAAGCGGAACCGGGGAACCCATATGTTATTTGCTTGCATCTTGACACAGTGCACCTATATATGTGTGAAACAAATATATAAACTGTTACAAAGCAACATATTGATAAAGCAAGCAGAGCATGATACAAGCAAGAAGCAGGCAGAAGAATGGTTGGAGGGAGGCCATGCAGAAGGAACGATGTTTCCCGAAGGAAGTAGAACCTATTTCTATTTTCCAGCAGAGTCTGATGAATGCCAGCATGAGGCTTACCCTCCATGGCTCAGTGTGACTGAAAAGAGGGGCGAGGAAGAAGGGGCAGCATTGTGGAAACTGTGGAGAAACTCGAGGCATGAATGTCTCCTGCAGGCAAGCTGAAATGTATTGTTGCAGTCGGGCAGGCTGCGTAATTTCCTGCTGAAAAGGCCTGCCCATTTACCAGTAATGATACCTTTCTTTCTTGTCTATTTTTGTCCCTTCCTTTAGGAAAAGGAATATATGCTTACTCGTTATTTAAAATTCAAAGCCATTTTCCTGTTCGGGTTGCTTTTGTTCCTACTGTTTAAGAAGAATCGAATTAGAAACCTTTCAGTCCCTCTTTCAAGTCGACGTTTCCCAATTATCTGATATGTATCCCTTTTAAAACAACCCCTCTCATCCATCAGATCCGTATCTTGGTATCCAGCCTTGGTGTTTCTCTTTTGAATTCATTAGTGCAGATATGGGCTTTCAAACCCTACCTGGACAGATTGTCCACCCTGGCACTAAGAAGCCCTGTTATAAAAGCCAGGATTGAAGCCTATACTCAGTTTCCCTTTTAAACAATATTGAACTGGACCGTTGGACATCCTCATAACTACACTGTTTTCCCTAGATGGCACAGGATAATCCCCCAAACCCTTCTAGAAATTCTGTTGCCACTGGTCCCCTGAACTGCCATTATAATGATCTAACCTCTCAGAGAGCTGCATTTTAGTAGGTGTTTATAGGCATCACTTACTTCGCATTTCAAGGGCTCTTCGAACAAAAACTGCCAGGGAAGGAAAGGTAACCCTGGCGTTCTCTTAAGCAATCATTTGAACATTCCCACACAAAAGTGAGTTGACCGACCATTTAGTAAGGGAGCGTATGACTGAAATAGCAACACTCCATCTCCTACTGCTGACGTCCAGTTGTTCCCAAGATAACTGGGGAGAATTCCCCGAGGACTCCTCTTTACGGTCTTGTGTGTTCTGTGTTCACTCTATGCCAAGTGCTAGCCTGGATCCCTTGAACGAAGCCCATAACATAACGGCAGGGAGCAGAATGCTCACCACCTAGTCAGGCAAGTGGTGTCCCTTGGGGTTGGAACTGGATCGGGGCACCTGGTTTTCAGCTGCCTTCCTTAGTCCCGCATGTGTTTCTCCCAATGGCTGCACTTTTCCTTCTCGGGCTGGAGAGCTGGGGTGACAGGAAGGGATAAAGGTCTCCCGGGGGATCTAGACCTCAGTAATAGGCCCCATGAAGGAAGGCAGGGGAGACCCGTGCATCGTTGCCTGCCCGTTATCACCCCCTTCTTCCGTCTCTTGGATTTGGTCAACTTTGTCAACTCCTTTCCTATTATGAAGGGCAGGGAGAAGTTTTGACTATTTCTGTTGGGCTTGACACACCTATATATCAAATGGAAACTTCCCTAAAGTGCAGTGGGTTTCTATATTCATTTGCTAAAATTTAGGTCACCCATAATATCACTGGTATGTCCATTGGCAGGCTTCAGTGCAATCATTAAAAGTCAAGTTGGTGAAGTGGACTTTGGTGTCCTAAGCTGGAGCTCTAACCTTCAGATATATGACGTTTCTAGGGGCAAAGTGTGATTTAGGTTTTACATAGCCAGCTTACAGATGAGCTTGAGAAATAGTATCCATACGTAGGCTGGAGACTTCCTGTGGCGACAGCCAGCCTACGAGGAGAGCCTACTGTGGGAACACGACTGTGTTCATTGCTTCCCATCCTTAAGAGCAGTACTCAGGAATGGGAATGAGCTGCCTTGAAATTTTAATATTCATTTCTGAGATTTCAAAATTGGGCTTAGCGACATGACTCCTTTGAAAGAAAACTGTGTCCTTGGAGAGGTCCTTAACTCAATACTCTGCACATAGACATCAGTTTGTGACCCCCAAGGGAAGAGGGAAGATCAATATTAAAGGCTCAATTTTCAAAGCAGTGGTCTCTTCTGGGTCATTGCTACCACTGTTGTAGGTGTCTTTTTTTTTTTTAAAGATTATGTGATTTCTCTCTTTTCCTTTCTCCCTTCAAAGCCTCCCTATTGTACATCCTCCTCCTCTTTCAAGTTTATGTCTCCTTTTTCTTTAATTCTTGTTGCATATATGTATATGTATATTCCTAAATACATAAGCACAACCTGCACAGTGTGAATAATGTCTCTTATATGTATGTTTTCCGGGCTAGCCGTTTGGTATTGGATAGCCAGTTTGTGCGCTCTTCCTTGGGGAAGTGTTCCTCTCACTTGCAGCATTGGTTACCTGCAGTTTTTTTCTCTATAGTTGAGGCTTTGTGAGCTTACCCCCTTCCATATGAGAAAGTGTCTGCTAAACATGTCAGCAGCTACACCCATCAAGTCTCTTCGGCATGGCTGCCTAAGCAGGATCTGACAAGGAGAGTACTCAATAGGAACTTTTGTTTTGTTTTTTTATCCTGACAAGATTTTGCTGTGTAGCTCAGGCTGACCTTGGATTTGAGATCCTTCTGCTTGTGCCTCCTGAGTGCTGAGTTTTGGGGCTCTATGACCTCACCCATTTATTGTTGTTTCCTCCAACTGTATTCGATAAGATAGATAATAGATAATGTGATTATTGTGCTGATTGACATTTGGCTTTTGTTACCGTGGAAGTAAAATTCTAGTGTGGAACTCATAGCGCTTGGAAGACAGGAGCAAGGGGATATTTGAGGCCAACCTGCTCTACATAATGAGCTTAGGGCTAACCTGGACTATAAGATCATTTCTCAAGCTGTGTATGATGGTACAGATTTACAGGCTCAACACTCAGGAAGCCAAAGCAAGGAAGATAGTCAAGAGTTCAAGGATAGCCTGGGATACAAATTGAGACCATGTTTTGAAAGAAAGTGATAGAAGAAGAAAAAACAAAACTCTAGAATAGGTTTTGAAATAGTAATGTCACAGTGTATGAGTGATATTATACTTTTGATAAAAATCTATGAAACATCCCTGGTAGCCTGTTATACCAAAGTCCACGCATGTTCTCAGCTCAAATGGTAGAAGCACCATTTCTGAAACCCATTGGTTGTTTAGGCTCTCTGGATAGATTTAGGTAGTCATTTTTATAATGAGTGTATCCTTATAATCCCTATGGCCCATGGCCCTTTAAATCATCATGTGTTAGGCTATACTGAGCATTCTGAACCAGAGCTATGGCACATTATAATCCCAGCTGTTTGGGAGACTGAGGCAGAGAATCACAAGTTTAAGGCCTCCCTGGACTACAGAGCAAGTCTGAGACCCTGTTGAGAAATGAATAAAGGAAGGGGGGGGGGTAACTGACGTATACAGGTTAGCGGTTGTTTTAGTATTTCTCTTGCTGTAGTGAAACACCATGACCAAAATTAACCTGGTGAGGAAAGGGTTTACTCCGAGGGAGTCAGGTCAGGAACTCAAAGCTGAAACCTGGAAGCAGGAACTGATGTATTGGCAATAGAGGAGAGCATGGGCTTTTTCTTTCTTCCTATGGCCTGGGCCTGCTTTCTTATAGTACCCAAGACCACCAGCCCAAGGGAGGTACTGCCCACAATGAACTGGATCCTCTCTTAGCAACCATCAATCAAAAACAAACAAACAAACAACCAAAAAAACCCTGCGTGACTGACGAATCTGGTGGTGGCATTTTCTTAATTGAGGCCCCTTCTTCCAGAATGGGCTAGCTGAAATAAAACTCGCCAGCACAGTGATGGCTACTTGCCTAACACACAGGAAGCTCTGGGTTTAATCCCAGTACCACAAAAACAAAACAAAAGACTGAAAACAAGAAAACCTGAGGGCTCTGGGTCCTGGTAAGCCATGGATGGGTCAAGTCGCCTGTGGGTGGGGGCAGCCTTGAGTTCCCTGTGGACTGGGTGACTCAGCCCATGACCATGGACCCAGCCACAGAGGGTAGGGAGCAGCTTCGTAGACTAGAATGACCACTTCTTTCTTTCTAGCCTTCTAGGTTCGTTCTCTCTCATTTTCAGACTTTGCATGGTTTTTAAGTTTCTTTGGATGACTAGAGCAAAGCAGGCAGAGGTGGGAAAGGCAGAAACTGCAGCCCCAGATTGGGAATCTCTGGGGCTTTGACCCTAGTTTGGGGTGGGCGGAGCCCTGGCTGTGCGCAGGAGTGGCTCACCTGGATGGGTTCTGCTGGCATCTTGTGATCCAGCCCGGCTAGCTGCGCCCAAGCCTATGTGCAGGAGTGAGGGAGGTTTCAATGCTTTGAGCCCTAAGGTAAGCCGCTGAGTATTGGAGCAGAAGGCCTGCCTTGTCTTCTGTAGGAGCAGCGCTGGCTAGAAGCCCTGCAGAGATGAGGACGTTTGCTCCTGGGTCCCTTCTCTGCTATTTAGCTAAGGGTTGTATCCTAGACCCTCGGGTCCACACCTTTTTCAGTCTCAGGATCAACCGATTATAGGCTCAATTTCAGCCAGAGTTGAGCTTGCTTGCATCTGGTGACAGCAAGGGCCTACATGTGTCTTTGATTATCCTGTTGCCCTGGGAGATGGTGTTTAAGTTGGCAGATGTCCTCACTGCAAGCAAAGCTTGTCATTGGTGAGGTTACTCACTCCCCACCCCCCCCCCACCCCACCCCCTCGAGGGAAGGAGGCAAATGTGTAGCATAGAAAAGTGTGGTGAAGCCATCGAGTTCACCAGAAAAAAGTAGGGGTGAAGTGCGGTTTCAGTTTCTTTCCTGGGCTCAGGATGACAGTATCTCAGTAACAGACTGCTGAAGTGTGTGTGTGTGTGTGTGTGTGTGTGTTCCTGTTTGCCAGCGTGTAGATATGTGTCTGTGCGTGGCATGTGCTGCCCAAATTGCAACCCCTTAGAAATTATCTAAAAGTTCTCGTTGGTTTTAGTCTTCAGTTCCGTACTTTGATGATAATTTTCAAGAAACTTATCAAAAAATTGGACAGAGATTTGTGATTTCTAGGTCAGAAGTCCCCAACCTTTCTTTGTAGAGAAGAGCCCCCCCCCCCCCCCTTTTTAATCCTTTGGGACCTCAGAGCCAGGCATGCTGGAGAAAAGAGGAGTAAGCCACGAGCACGTTCACTAACTGAACCCCACTGCCATCCAGTGGTGGTTGGCTACACCGCACAGGCGCTGAAAACTAGACCCACTTTTTTTCTCCCAAAGCAAAAACTGCTCACTTTTGTAGTTTTTGTTTTTTTCTGCTGTTCAGTTTTTTTTTCTCTGCAGCTCAATTTTGCACCCCCACCCCCCCCCCCAATGCTGGGGATTGAACCCAGGACCTCACCCAGGCTTGATAAGCCCCCTGCCCCCGAGATAGCATCCCGGGCCCTACAGATGGTCTTTGACAAAACAATTTGACTCAAAGTTAGGCTTCAGGCATTCTGGGTAAACTTGAATCTATTTATCTGGTCTCGTCTTCCTAACAGTCGTTGCTCTCTGGCTACGGGTCCTCGTCTCCAATTTGTCATAAAGTATGTATTTTCTCCTTGAATGTTTCTGTTCCTTTGGCTTAAAGATTAATGAACGCTCAGTGGTGTGCCTGCTCACCGCTCTTGCTTTAAAGCTAGCTTCCCGAATCTTTTTGAGTTTGGGCTTTGAGCTGTGGTTGACCAATCTCCTAGCATGGTTCACGACACTTAGCCTGCATTTCAGGCAAGGGTTTATGTGTCCCATAGGATCCAAGCAGGACTCAGAGAAGGAGCCAACTAGCAAATGGAATTATTTTGCCTTGTGAAAAGTTCCAGCCTTTTAAAACTGGGCTCTGAGAAATTAACAAAAAAAAAAAAAGCAAATATTCTTGGGAAGAAACGTGGTTTGTGAGTACTTGGCTACAAAGTTTGGGAAAGGAAAGACCATTTCCTCTGGCCTCAGGAGCACATTCAATGTGAAATATGACTGTTTTTAAAAGAGCCCAGTTTAAATTTATTTTGGGGTTATTTATTTGACTTGAAAAATAAATGGATCCAGTGCTTTATAAAAAATGTTCAGAATCCTATTTAAAATAAAGTGATATTTTGCTAACTTCGGCAAGGTGCTCCAGCATGTGCTATTAATTAAAGCAGCCGGGGCCTTTCGGGGCATTTGCGAGTCCCTTCCCTGAGCAGGGCTATCGGAATCTGGCGCACACATTTGCCTTGCTGGCGCTCTTTCTGGTAACTGGAACCCGTGCTTCCTGCCTCCAGCAGCAGAGCCGCGTTCACATTGTCACTCGGCACTTGATGATGCAGGTGGGACATCGGCTCCGTGGGAAGCGCGCCTGACACAAAAACCTCTCAGCCCATCTGTGCCCATGCTACAGAAAGTGGCATTCTGTAGCCCGTGGGTCAGCATTAGGCTTTGCTTGGCTTCGATTTTTCTTGTGTGTGCATGTGATTTTCTGTATGTGTTTGCGTTTTGTGTGTATTCACATCCATGTGTTGAGGTGAGAGGTCAGTGCCTAGCGTCTTCTTTAGTCACTTTCTATCTTTAAAAACATATGTTTATTTGTGAGCCTGAGTGTTTGTCTGCATGTATGGTCTATGCACCATGTGCGTTCCTGGTGTCTGTGGAGGTCAGAAGGGGTGTTCTGTTCCCTGGAACTGGAGTTACAGGTGGGTACTGGGAATTGATCCTGGGTCCTCTGCAGGAGCACCCAGCAGTATCAACCAATGGGCCATCTCTCCAGCCCTTTGACCCTATTTTTTTGTGGTGGAAACTTTCTCTACCTGGGGTTCACTGATGTGGCTAGTTTGGCGGGTCAAGGAACTCCAAGGATCCATCTGCCTCTGCGGTACAGGTGCCGGGGTTCCAGGCAGGCTCTTCCAGGTTTTTAATGTGGGTACTGGGGATACAAACTCGGGTCCTGTTGCTTGTGCAGCAAGCATTTCATTGACTGAGCCCTCTTCTCGGTCATATTTCCAGGATCCCAAGAGATGCTCACACGTTGGCTATCTGGTCCTCAGCGTGGCCAGTAAATAGAACTCTGCACATTTGAAAGGGATGAATGGGTGTCAGTCAGTGTCAGAGCAAACTTTAGGACTCCTCTGAGGTTTCTGTTCATCTGGTGCAGCTCCCGAAATAAAGCCCAGCCAGGAGAGATGCCCAAGAAAGCGGTCATCTTTCACCTACGTGAACTCTGGAGGGGTTTTGTTGCTTTGTGTGGTCGCTTCCTCTTTCTCCATCTTCTCCTATCAGAATAGAAGATGGAAAGTTCGCTGAAAAGAATTTTGAGTCATGGATTTCAGATTGCAAAAGGACTGGAGGGGTTATGGACCTTACTCTACTCTCCTTAAAAGAAAAAAAAAATAAACCCACAGGAAGAGGGATGATGTGACATAGCACCGAGGTGTTTTCTGTGTAGAGTACTTGACAAAGACTTCTTCGTTTTAGTGAAATTTTCAAACTTGTTGCCGTCAAGACCCTAAGATTAGGCCTATAGAAATATTTATTTAAAATGTAAATCATGGTTAGTCTTGGGTTGGTCTGAATGGACTAGGAAGTGTCCTGATTTTTAGTTGTCACTTAGGGTTTACGTGGTTCACGAGATGACACCTTTGGAGGAATGTAACTATTTTTTAGACCCACAATCTTTTTGTCTGTCTTAAATTTTATGGAATGCAGAGGTGCAGATTACCTCAGTTGCCTTTTACATTTTTTTTCTTCCATGGGGCAAACAAAACATTATCTTAAATTAAATCACAGTTTCCTGAGGTTCTGGAATCTTATTCCTAAATTTTCCACTGGGTAACCTCCAAGGCCCTCTTGCCCGTGTCCCCAGTTGACTCGAGTCAGGCCCTGTCTCCAAAGATGGATTCGATGTGGCCCTGAGGCAGCATTTCTGGGGAGAGAGCCTTAGAGAGGAACAGACCTAGAAGGGCCTGAAACATTTTTTCCCCCATTGGGTTGCTACAGAGTTTTTGAGAGCTTCTGAGATGTCTAAATAAATGAAGAAAGTTAGCACCGTTTGATTGGTTTTCGAGGACACTTTCTTCAGTCATCCTGAGTATGTGGTCAAAGACTTTCCACATTGTGGAAAACTCGCTGTACCAAAAGAAAAAAAAAAAGAAATAGGGAAGTTAATGTGTTCAGGAACAAATTCTGAAGTCAGGACCTTCCCAAAGTCTTGGTTGTTGGCCTTCTTGACCACCGATATTGGAATGATTTGATGACCTGGGTCAGCCTCCAAAGCAGCCTCATTGTCTGCTTCAGCAATGGAGCCATTTACGTTCCTTGTTGGCTATTGCTTTGTGCCTCTTTTGGAGCAGGAGTTTATGGAAACTCTGCCCTACAAAATAATCCTTGGGGAATGTGAGGCCATGATTAGAGATGGGGCTGAAGGAAATGCGGAAGGGTTGGAACTGGCAGCATCTTCATCTCAGCCTCCGCATTTGAGCTTTTCCAGGCGTACTCAGACCCCACTGTGCTTCATCTAAAGGGAGGAAGTGAGGGCGAAAGTGTCAGCGGACAGCAAGGAGGACAGTAAGGATCTGCTCCCACGCAGCCCTGGATCCTCTAGTCTCTACAGCTATGGTAGCAGCGAGGCTCTAACTCGGAGACTCAGAATTCTTCCAACACCTTTTGGAGTATTAGGCTTTGCAGATTAGACAGAAAGGGTGAAGTTAGATGCACCTCATGGCTCCCCCATCTTTATTTCCTTGAGTTCCCAGTTCTGTGGCTTGCGCTGGTGACTGATTGGGACTTTGAGCCCCAGTAGCCACAGGAGCCTAAGATTTGCAGACCTGGTAACTCAGGGCCCTTGGAGTTCAGTTTTATTATCTCTCTGAAGGCCCTATTTTAGGGAGCGAGACCCTGAATTTGTAGAGAAGTCTTTAAAAACAGTATCAGTTGATTCAAAATGGCTGGGTTCAAAGCAACTGATTTCCCCACCTAGATGATGTTTCCCGTTCCTTACTGGAAATGATTTGAAGTGACTTATTAGCAGTGTTTTCTCCGCCCCACTGTGTTTCTCTTCAGTTAGTTGTTTTTGTTTTTATTTTAAGAATCTTCAAACATAATATATAAAAAACCCATTTTGTGATGTTTTAAATGCAACATCAATTTATGACTTGCTTCCTGTACTCCCGTGGTGGTAAAGTTGATTCTGGTCAAGTGAGCGTGTTGGGTATCTTGATCTCTACTGTTAAATCCATCGTTGTGTGGTGTGTTGATGACCTTAGACTTTTCCAGTGGTTCCTATCAGCGAGCAGTCATTTCCAGGGAAAACTGTTCCTCGCATCTTTGCAATGAGAATTGGGCTCGATGCTTTGTGAAAACTGACTGTGTCCTTGAGCCCCGGATCATTTTCGTTTTATAGTTTCTATATCAATATGATGGATTTCTTTTTTAGTCAGCTGAAGAGGTGGGTTTTTGTGTGAGCAAAGGCCAGAGGCTACCTGCAACCTTGAACTTTCTCTTAGACTGGGGAAGATGCTCATTGGGAGGGAGAGGGGGGATATAAATGAATGTGTGGTGTGTGTGTGTGTGTGTGTGTGAGAGAGAGAGAGAGAGAGAGAGAGAGAGAGAGAGAGAGAGAGAGAGAGAGAGAGACTATGAATGGGTAAATATGGAGGAAGGAAAATATTGGTAAGTTAAGAAAAAAGGTTTGGAAAAGGAAGGGCAGCTGTTCAATGAACATAAGCCCTGTATTCTAGTCTGGCCTTAGTGAATGACCGTGCATTCCCTTGGGTATTTGTGGCTTGGTGACCTTGCAAGGTTTTGGGAGTGGTGGTACCTTGGACCTATCTTGCAGTGTAGAACATTCTCAGGCATGGTCACTGTAAGAAGAAGTCAGAAGTACTTTATTGAGACTTCCTGATGTGCTAGGTGCCACAGAAAGCTGGATACTGGGCTGACTGGTCCAAGGTGGGAGCAGCCCCAATCACCACCACATCTGGACTCGCCCTAACCTCCCCTGAATGTCTTGAGTCAGAGTAGTGAGTAATAGAATTCGGAACTTAGGGAAACACAGGTAGCTGGTTGACATGCGGAACTCCGATGTCCCCTCAAACATCATCTTTTCTGTCTATCAGAAAGATGGTTGACGCTACAGAGTAACCACGAATTAAATGTGGCTCAATGCAGTCATGGTAGCCAGTTGGAATATTTCATGTACAGGGTGTGAAATTCTTGGGCTGTATTATGTCCTGCTGCTGCTTTTATACATATGCTGCGCGATTATATTCTTCCTTCATTAGCTGATTTTGGCAGAGTACTTTGACATTTCTAACCAACCACTTGCTGTCATTTCTGAAGGAGACTCCACACCGCTGAGATCTGCTCCCTGTTCTGTGTTAGTTGTGCCTATTCAGCGCATGCAGCAGCTGTCACCCAGGAAGTGACATTTCTGAGGGAGATTCCCTCTTGGGAAACATAGCTTTCTGTTCTTTTCTTGCTGCTTTTCCTGAATAATCATTTTTCTTTAATTTGGTGTCTTTCGTTAATTTATATTATGTGATCCAAGATGAAAATTGTCTGCAATTCTGGTTTCTGCTGCCCTTGCGCCCCACCCCCCCCCACCTCCCACAAACACCTTGCACTCAGAGAGAACAAAAGACACTCACCTCTTTAAAAGAAACTCTCTTCTGGGCCCAAACTATTAATAGATATGAGTTATGAAACTCATTGCTTCTCCTAAGTGCCAATTAGGGGTTGGTTGAAGCTCCACAAGTCACGAACTTACAGAGCAACAGGCAGCATAGCCACCCATGCGAGAAGACGGTGTCACAGCATAAGGAGCTGCTGCATGGCTCTGTTCTCTACAGCCATTTCTTCCTTCCTTCCTTCTTTCTTTCTTTCTTTCTTTCTTTCTTTCTTTCTTTCTCTCTCTCTCTCTCTCTTTCTTTCTTTCTTTCTTTCTTTCTCTTTCTTCTTCCTTCCTTCCTTTCTTTCTTTCTTTCTCTTTCTTCTTCCTTCCTTCCTTTCTTTCTTTCTTTCTTTTTTTCTTTCTTTCCTTCCTTCTTTCTTTCTTTCTTTCTTTCTTTCTTTCTTTCTTTCTCTTTCTTCTTCCTTTCTTTCTTTCTTCCTTCCTTTCTTTCCTTCCTTCCTTCTTTCTTTCTTTCTCTTTCTTCTTCCTTTCTTCCTTCCTTTCTTTTCTTTCTTTTTTGATTTTTCAAGACAGTGTGTAGCTTAGATTGTAACCACCATCCTTAAAAAATAGTTCCATTTGTTTTTAAGAATGAGGTCATTAACCTGGATGTTCTAGAAAGACTGAATTGGTGGCGACTGTGCTGTAAAAAAATGTACACCATTAGAACATCTTATCAAGAAGAAACAGAGCTCACTGAGGTGCTGGCCTCTGCCTCTAATATTGGTAGATATTTCTACCTCCGCCCCTTCTATATTGTAACTTCTGTTCATTTGTCTTTCAGCCAATAAGGGCCATGCTAATGACCCCTAATTTTATAAATGAAATTATTGCAGCTCATATTGTCCAGATGTGAACCTAAGCAGACCGTGGGCTTTCTGACTTAATGGCTCAGTGATGCCAGCCTTTCCCTGCTAATTGAACCTTCTGTCATCTGCAGTCAGCGGACGAGGGGCTCGAAACAGGAGGCGCTCAGTCAAACTTCCTGCTCATTTTAGGGGAGGCCAGGAGCAGATGGAGAAGCATCAGATGCAACAACTTTATTAATCACACCACTTCACTCTAGTCCCGCTGATGTCCCGACCTCATGCTGGATGCCACGACAAACTCTGGGACAGCTGACTTCATATTGCAGCAGCTTCTTTGCTTGTGTCAAATGCTGTGGGCGCTCCCAGCTCCTGCTCAGCTCAGCCCAAATGCTTCCCCAGGAGGGCTGATTCATTTGGAGTGGTTCCAGCTATCAGTCAAAGTGCACTTTCCTATTCAACCCTCCCATAATACTGCGGTATAGTTCCTCAGCTGTTTGTCTTAATAATTTTAGTTTTTAAATAGATACATTCCCCCAGATAACCAAAGCCACACCAAGGAAGACTCTTTGAAAAAGCGCCGCTGCCCACTCCAGGGTCCCCCATCCTCAAGTCACCACCGCACTGAGCTGCTGGCTCTATCCTGAGCTTGTTCCGAGTATGGCATGAGTAGAAACGTCAGCCTGTAGAATTCCCACTTAATTCTTTGATCTGTTACAGTGGAAGTGATCATATTTTACATTTATAGGAATAAATAAAAAGTTAATGTAGCTGCTGCAAAACTTAATTCCATACCTGCCTCCATTCAGGGCCCCTGTTGCAGGGCCCTGCGATGCCTTAGAGCGCTAGTCTGACGTCTGCATGGTGACCGCGTCATGTATTCCGTTTGATTTCTTTTCAGATCTGTCTCTTCCCTTCCAAAGTGAATGGTCAGTTGGCAAGGGGCAGAACTGTGCCCACAGGCTGTTGTCGTATGGTGATTTTCAGGTGTGAGGAGAGGTGACTGCCACCATGCTGGGGCCTGTTGCCAGTGGGTGGCTAACAATCCGATCTGCTATGTGTTGGGTGGACTCTTAGGGAAAGAATGTGCTCTGTAGGGAGCTGAGCCAGTCAGGTAGTTCTTGGTTTCCCCAGCACCATTCTAACTTTGCCATCTGGCTCCGGGCTGTTGTTTTTGAAGGCCCCTGGGGAGTCCCTTGAATGGGAGGCTGGCTCTGAGGAGTTCAGCTGTATGAGAGTCTCCATGCACCCCTTCACCCCCCATAAAGATGGGGATTGTAGAGCTTGCTCACAGTGTGGTGGGAGATTGTATTTGGAAATTTCAGTAAGAACCGCTCAAGTACAGGAGTGCAGAACATAGTACATGTTAACCGCATCACAGTGTCGGCCATGACTGCTGACATCTTCGTGCCCACAGTTCAGCTGCCCCGGGCTTAGTGTATTGTTTCTGCTCTTGTGTGGTGTGGGATTATTTTCCATGACCACATTTTACAGAATGTATGATTTTTCTGAAGAATTAAACAACTGAACGGCAAGTCCCCACTGGCAGACTCCTCAGAGTCACCACCTCTGCCTGTCCTGTCACTGACTATAGTTCCCAGGCAGACTCTTCCTCCCCACCCCCTTTCTCTCAGAGCCCAGCAGTGCTCTGAATGCATTGCTCAGAAATCTAAAACCACCAAAGGGGATTCTTTGATAAACAACTCGGAAGCATAGAGGAATGAGGGCAAGAGAAGGAAACCAAAGGTAACTTGGAAAGACACACGCTCTTGGCGCTGTATCCTCCGCTGTATCAAGCACTCATCAGGGGCCCTTGATGCCCACACCCATCTCTCCGAGTCTCTGTCCTAAGCACCAGATGAGACTGGTGAGCTTTTCCAGGTTGCCATCCTGGCTCCAGAAGTACCCTGAGTGTGTAGTGTGGTTTCCAGGTCCGAGACTGGCCCTATTCTTTCCTCACTGGCTGGCTTTTTGATAGTCTCAGATCCACGTTCTTCCCTCCCCACCGAGTCCACTGCTGTCGCAGTCTGGTTTGTAGCAGTCATGACTTACATACTGGCCTGTTACCTTCCGTGAGGTCGTTGTTAGGAAGTCACCAGAATTCTTGAGTCTCTTTGCGTGTACTGCTCTTTCTGGCAAAGTGAAAACATACACCTAATTTGCAGACACCCTGTTAAGCCCCGTACCCTGGGCTCAGGATGACAGGGTATTGTATGATGATGTAGCAGACATCGCTGCCCCCTCTCACTTTCTAATGTTGTGCACACGCACACACACATTTGCAGTAACCTGTGCATAGTGTTGACACTAGCTGTCCCACGGGCACCTCACATTGTTCCCAGGGTTGCAGTTGCATGGCTGCTGAGAGCACAGAGTTACTTTTTAAAGTGATTCATGTACAGGACACATGTAAATTTATTGATTTTGTATTTAGCTATGTTGTTGCCTTCCCAGACCCTAGGATTAAGCAATTATTATGGCCGATCAGATTAATCCTTGGTCATTTCTCTCGGCTGCATAAATGTGGCTCAGAGATAGTGAATACTGCAATTTATTTAAAACCACCACGAAGAGAAGTCACGCCATGCAACAAGGCTCACACAGGACGTTTATTGGAAAAGAAAGGAGAAGGGCAGAGAAAGGGGCAGACACAGGTCCCTGGGGACAAGAGTGGCAGAAGAGAAAGAGAGAGAGGGAAGTGGGCAAAACCCACCTTTAAAGGGGAACGTAGCGAATGTACACAGGAGCTGCTCTTAGTGGCTGTTACTGAGGACGCATCCTGTCAGGACCCAAGGGCAGGCCAGTACAGATGCCTGAGAATACTAACCCTGAATGTTTAGTCCGAAGTTACCAGACTCCCTGCCCACAGAAAAACCAGGAAACCATTGAACAAATCCTTTACCTCTTGTCTTTTTGGATTAATTTTATTTTATTTTTTTATGGGATATAGTGACAGTTGTGCCCAGAAAAGGATCTAAGCATATATAGAAAAGCAAACAAGCAAACAAATCAATAGAGGTCACAGCGCGAGTACAGCTGTTTGTTTGTTTTAAACCCCTTCCTGGTTTCTTTGTTAGAGTCCCACAGTTTGTTATTATTTATTTATTTAGTTTTTTTAGTTTTTTTTTCGAGACAGGGTTTCTCTGTAGCTTTGGAGCCTGTCAGAGTCCCACAGTTTGTAAGTGACCTCAGACATAATCTGTGGATGAAAATGTGTCTGTAGAAGACTGTTACAGAAGCAACCGACAGGCGGAGCCCTAATGCAGCCGTAGGGTGATTTCTTTCAACTGCTCCCCTTCAACCAAGTTGCCGAAGCGCTCGCTCTTGGAGCCAATTGAAAACATCTGTTGTTTTATTTATAGCTACAATTTCTAAGAAGCCTATTCTATAGCAGTTGAAAAAGGAGTTGACAGCTCATAATTCATAAAGTTACCGAGGCTAATCTGATAGAACAAAATGTACGAAACTGCTTCCCATGGTGCAGGCACTATCACTTCCTGTTCGGGCCCAACAGAGAACTGGTGGCTGGGGGGGGAGGGGCGGGGGGGAGCGGAGCGTAGAAAGGGTCTATCTCTGAGATGCTAAAGGCAGAAAGGGCTCGCCACAGTGCAAGCATTCCCCCCCCCCACACACACACACACACTACCCTCGCATTCCCCTCCCCCCCACTGAGTCACGGTGCTTTTTCATTAACAACATCCCAGGTATTTCCATTTATAGAAAATCGACATTTCCCCACCATTCCCACTTGCAGCCAGGAAGTTTCAGCTGTGTCCTGTCGGCAGGGCACCGTATTTCCACTAAGAGCGAAGGTGTTGATTAAAAAGCCCGACTGGTCGCCTCCTACCCAGAGTCCGGCTTCTTTTAACTTCACTTCGTTTGGCAGTTAGCGCCTTGGTATTGACTTGACCACTTCACCCCCACGGGCTTGCAAGCAGTTATTAGCACATGCGCCCTCTTCAGATGTCACCTCCCTGTTTGTTAGCTTATTCTGAGACTCGTTGGTGGAATGAGGTCAGATGTAATCAATATATACTTAATATTTTTGCTACAATTCTATCTGCAGTGCTTCCTGGTGTTGCTGTTAAGAAAAAAAAAAGATAGCCTGGCAAAAATAACTCCCCGTAGCATAGTACTAGTTGCAAATGGGAATGCTTTTAAGAGAATGTATTGGTACACTGCATCTTCAGCTTCAACGGACTCACCCAACAGTCTCAAAGTCATAACCAAGCTACGTCCATTCACTTTGTTAATGAAGAGGTGGGTACATTTTTGTTCATTTATTTGATGAACATGACATCTTTCGAAGCAGGAAAATATATTAGCCCACCAGAATTAATTGCCCGTGACAGAGGCGGTCAAGGCATATTGCTTGACCCTTCATGCCATTAAAATTGTGTTGGTTTACTTTTATCTTAAGACCATTTGCCTTTATTATATGGAGGTAGCATAGTTTATCTGCCTGTGATTTTTTTAAAAAGGTTTTGTTAATGAAGGAACTCCGACTTACAAACTTATTTTCTCCCATTTAATAGAGAATTTTCCATTCGATGTTTTTTGAGTCTTTGATCTTGTTTCCCCATTCCACGTGCAACCCATCTTCCTCTTGTTCTTCCTTCCCCTCCTGAAATTCTAATCACTATATATATACTTATACAGATATATGTATATATATTCATTTTTATTATCTACTTTACATGTTGGGTGTTTTGCCTGTGTGTATGTCTGTGTAGTACATCTGGCTTCAAAGGCCAGAAGAAGACATTGGATCTGCTAGGGCTGGAGTTACAGCCATTGTCCACTGTCATACGGGTGCTGGGAATTGAACCCGAGTCCTGGAAGAGCAACCAGTGCTCTTAACCACAGAGCCGTCTACTTAGTCCCCGGGTCATTTTATTTTTCACTGGCCCTTTCTACCACCTGATGATTCACAAAGAGTCCTTCATATTTTGCCAAATATGATAAGTTGGCCAGTTATTTTTAGCTGAATAAACCCAATGACATTCTTAAGGAAGAATGTGCTTAGTTTAGCCTTATGAGAAAAATATTTAATAAATGCTGTCCTGAAAATATTTAGCCTGGCTGAGTGAGTTGGCAAAATTTCAAACCAGATAAAGTGCGAGCCATGGTGAGAGCTGGCCCACCAACCCCAGCCCAGTTTGAACAAACATGCTTCTTGTCACCAAGGCCTCCAAATGTTGCCAAGGTCATTTACATCAGTCGCCTGCAAAGTTCTCTGCAGCCTCTGCTCTTGGCCATGTCATCTCCAGAATGCACCAAGGGGACCTCCCAAGACAGCAAGACATTCAAGTCGATTTGCAACTTTCTGTTGTACTAACTTTGGGCCAATCGCTTTATTTTTCAAATCTTACTTTCCTCGTCTGTAGGTTGAGGATAACTATAGGCCCTCCCAGACCTCTTCAGGTTCTAACTTTAATACTTCGAAGCCATTGGGAGCAGTGGTCATGGCCTCCACGGCTTCTCCAATGCCCCATTTCTCTCTGCCTCCTCTCCGAACCACACACCAAATCTAAGGAGCCTTTTCCTTGGCTGGAACTTGCCTTGAGACCTCAGTCAAGCTGTGACTCCTGCCGTCCTTCCTCACACAGGGGTACACAGAGGCGCCAAGCAGCCCGACTCTCTGCTCCTAGGATCTGTGGACGTTGAGTTAGGTAGGACATCAGATCTAACCCACACAGTCAATGCCATCTGCCCAACACAACTGAGGGGCTTTGCCACTGAGGCCCCTTGTAAAACCTACCAGTGAAGCAAGGGTTCTCAGTAGCAGGAGCCAGAGAGTCTGGCTCTTTGAATGCTCTTCTCTCTATAGTTGGTACACTCATCCTCAAGTCTTGCTCTTTGACAGTGTGGTCTGAGATCTTGCAGCATGGGTACCACCTGCAAGCTGTGGGAAATGCAGAATCCCAGGCCCGCCACCACACATGTTTAAGAATTATTGATATGAAGGTTTGGACAGCTTTCCCCTACATAACTGTCCGATACAGTCTGACACGCAGAGGTGTTTACTAGATACTTCAGGAAGAGTTTGTATTTGTTACTGACTTTTCCAAGACAGAGGGGTTCTTTTTGTTTTGTTTTACATATGTTTGCTGATACATGAGCTCAGATGACCATGGAACTTTAGTATATTCTGGGAACTAGATGAAGACCTAGTGAGCCTCTTCCTGGCTTGTATTTGGCCTCCTTCCATTCATCCTCTCCTGGAAGCAATGAGAGCACTACTCTCATCCTGAAGAACCTACCCCCATGACCTTATCTAAACTCAATAACCTTCCAAGCCTGGCTCTGAGTATCGTCACTTTGGGGATATGCTAGTACTTCAAAGGGCTTCAACCTATGAATTATGGGGAACACGTACAGCCCGTGACAACTAATTTGTACCCCTTATATTGAGATGCACTGAAATATTTATGTATAACATTTATGACAAAATATTAATTGTAGCGTCTAGGTGGAACATAGCTAGGCATTTGCTGACCAATTCGTTCAAGTTTTCAGTATATTTTCAGATATCAGAGAAAAGCCCTGGCTCCCTGGGGTTCCTAGGATGGGAGTTGGTGATTCCTTTGTGCCTCTGATTTGCATCCAGGCTTTCTGAAAACTCTCAGTACTGTTCAGTTGGACCACTTTGCCTTTTTGGCAGTTTTTCTTCTCAAGCTCTCCCCTCCCTGGGCCAGCCAGCATCTGCTTCTACTTGGTCAGTGGTTGCCAGCCTAGATCCGGCTTCCAGTGTCTCTGTAATAACTAACTGTCCCATCCATTTTCTCTAATTGCCTTTGGGTCTTCTCAAATTACAGCTTCTGATCGGGCTTCCCTGTAGCATTTGTAACGTGTTTTATAAGTTTGACTATGAAATTTATTATTGAATTGATGTGGGAGAAACACAAACATCACGGCCCCTCCCCCCCATGTAGTTCTGCTATATTCCCCATCTCCGACTGTTATGAACAGGAGGTCTCTCGTTGCTTCAGTGTGCATAATGTTGTTGATCAAAACAGAGTGAAAGTGGAGGAGAATACATTTACTGTGTAGCTTGGGGAGGATACAGATAAACTCACGCTGCTGCCAAGGTGGCCTTACTGGAACCCACCAGTAAATATTACGGCCATCACCTTATGGGATTGAGTATCACACGTCTTATGTGTTACAGGACTCTCTTATAGCAGTTACTACTGAAATATGGGAACCTTTAAAGGAAATTTGGGAAAACGTCATAGGTTTCTTTCCCTAGCCAGAAACTGATGGAGAGACAATTGGCCCAAGCTGAACACATGTGCACAACTTACAAGTTTATGACATTGGCCAAATGACTTAATTTCTCTACCTCTGTTTCCTTGCCTTTAAGTCAAGAATAATAAAGACACCTTTGAACTGCTGTGAAAAATAAATAAGAGCATGTGTGTAAAAGAGTGTGGGGACACGGCCCCTCGCTGGTGTCCTTCATGCACTCGTTCAGCATAGAGCCAATTCTATGTGCAGGAAATGTGATTTTTTTTTTCTCTCCCCATCCCCACCTCCCTATTCTTTCCTTTACGGGGCATCTGAGTCAGGCTTCAGATGAAATCTCTCCAAGCCAACAGACCCAAAGGCCAACTTCCGTATAAATCACTGGCCTCGAAAATTCCTTGGATTCAACTGTAAATATTTTCTAGGTAGGAAGTGTATGTGTGTGTGTGTGTGTGTGTGCGCGCGCGCGCACGCGCGTGCATTCACTCTCTTCCTTGTTTACCTCCTGCTCAGCATTTTAATTTGCTGTGCACTGTAAGCTGTCATCTTTCCATCAGATTCCAATTTAGGTGATAAGGATCACAATTAATTAGCCTGCCTGTGGAAGATTAAGAGCAACCTCGTGCTTCAGCATTCTAGTCACCATAAGGCTTTAGCAGAGGCCATCAGAGACAGACAGCGCTGTGTACCGGCTTGCGCTTCAGAAGACCTTTGTCGCTGATGCTAGTCTGCTATGGAGAAATAAAACGAAGTGGGTGGAGTCTTCCCCTCTTGCTTTGCCCTCCGACCTGTGGAGCAGAAGAGATACGGGGAGGTGAAGGTGGAAATGGAAAGAACTAAGGAGCGTAGGGCATCTACGAGGACTTTCGGACTTTAAATCTGTGAGCAGTTTTGAAAAATTCCACGTTAGTAGTTACCTCTGAAAACCATGTGGTCATGCCTGAAGATTTATTTCCTATCAGTTCCCATTTCTCATTGCCTGTAATTTTATCTTCCTTCCCCTTCAAAATCAAACCCATCTTGTTTCTGGGAGATTAGTATAATTTATTACACAACCATTTCAACTTAGTTTTTCTTTCACATTCAGAGAACTGACATCAAATAACTTAAACAGAATAGTATTATGGTCAAATATAATATTTGAGTTGACTCCTAAAGAGATACGGAGTATTATTTATAGAGCAGGAGGCAAAATGTTAATGTCAACTCCATCAGACATGCTTCAAGCTTTCCTCCATTAAGAAATATTAAGAAAACTGTCTTAATATCATAGATAGTTCTCATCTTAAATTTTCTTATCATGAATGACTATTTAAAAATTTATTAATGGGGCTAGAGAGATTGCTCAGTAGTTCAGAATAATGACTGCTCTTGCAGAGGACCAGGGTTCAGTTCCTGGACTCACATGGCGGCTTACAACCAACAATAACTTGAGTTCCTCCTTGAGCACCAGGCACACAAGTGATACCAGGCACACAGATTTGCAGACAAACATTGATGCACATAAAAACAAAACCTTTTAAATCTTTAATCATAGTAAAGATTTCTGGAATAATTCCAGTATTATGCTTTCTCTACTCTGGGTACTGTGTCCACTGACTGAGGTTGTGTTGTTCTCCAATCCTTACTAACCTCATATGATTACTCCCATATTACAGATGAAAAAATCTCAGGTCCAAGTTAATTAACTTGTCCAAGACTGCTATCAGTAACTGGTACTATGAGGATGGTACCCCTGTCTCTTTGTGCTTTTAATCATGGAAGCGCTGCCGATGAAACCAGTGTGTACCAAGATTAACGAACCCACGGTTTCTTCTCTTTTATTTTGTTTTTGTTTTTTAACGCTAACTGTCTTGCCCAAAGAGCGCACCAGCTTTTGATGTGGTTTGCAGCCCGCAGAGCTTAACAAGTTTGAAGTCCAGGGTATTAGCTGTTCTAGGTAGACAGTATGAACGTGTTTATAGAGTTTGTTTAAGAACAGAATTGGGGTTGCTTTGATTTGTGTCCACTACTTTTTTTTTTTTCTCTTGAAGTTACAAGAGAAAATTGTCTCAGACAGAAATAAAGCTTGGAATCAGCGAGTCAGTAGACAGTTTAACATCTTGATTTAATATCGGTCCCCATTTGCATATATCCTTTTTTTCCTGTGTATTTTGAGTTACATTTTGAGGGGTAATGAGCAGGTTTTTTTTTTTTTAACACACTTCCAAGCAGCTTCTATTAGGAATGCAATGCTTGGCTTGGGCAGCCTCTGCCGTTTTCATGTTTCTGCTTAAACTTTCCGCTCAGTCCTGCCAGGCACTAACTTTAAAATGTCTTTCTCTTTTCTTTCTTTTTAATTTTTTTTAATGGGAAAGGCCTCCAAAAGGTGCAGCTGTGTGTTGGTTTCAGCTTGCACTTAGCAGCGGTGTTGGCACCACAGAGCGCACAGAGCGCTCCTATCTCCCACGCACCGCTGGTGCCCAGGAGTGTTGAGGCTTGCCCGACTTAGTTTGGGAAGGGCTTCAGTTGGGAGAGAGAGTCTCTTCTGTTATGTGTGGTTGGTTGTCACCAGGGCCTGCAGAAAGAGCAAACAGAAAATGCGGCCTCTGTTGTAGTGTGAGTGGTTTCTTCTATGACCTAGGGCTCTCTGGTTCAGCGGAGTTCTTGTGAGTGGGAAGGAAGGCTGGCCAGATGGGTCTGCCTTTCCTTAGCAGTTATACGTGGTTAGGTTCTCCCTTCTCAGATCTTTCGACTGTTTTTGCTTGGTTTCCTTTTCCTTGCACAATGTTGATTTCTTCCAATGAAAACTGATTTGGCTGAGTGAGACACTGGGCTTGGATGTGTCGGGAAATCCACGGATGCTTCCAGATGCTTCAGACAATGAACTATGGCAAGCTTCCAAGTCAAAGGGCATTCCTTTTCATGTCAAAGATACCTGGAAATTTTACACCAAATGGAATTTATGTGTAAAATTTAGAAGTTTGTGTTGCTAATTTGTGTTTTGCTTGATAGTCCCAACCTGTATGTATGCTCTGTAGTTTTTTGAGAACAAATATTTGGTGCCGTTATTTTTTTTCAGACTATGATTTGATCCTCTTATTGTGAACTAATCAACAACTTACCAAGCTTAGTCATTCCCAGTAATTGCTGCTTCCTGCTGCAATCTCTTATGACGAAATCTAATGACAGATATATAGACGTAGTGTATATAATGGAATTAGAGAATAGTTGGGTTTAGGATTCTCGAGGAAAGTAGCACTTGTTTTGGAATACAGCTTAGAATTCTAGTGATAATCCCACTGTCTACAGCGGGTGACAGGAACTTGCTCTATTACCTGGGTCTACATAGTTCCGAGAGGAAGCACGTTGAGTGAGAGACCTTATACTCACGAATAGGAAATCCTGGAATTGTTTTGTATTCATTGTCTCACCTTGTAAATGTTGTCTTTTAAAGTTCCTCTTGCCAAAGCACTATCAGCTGTTGTGCTTCATGCCTTTGGCCGATAAAGCTGCTTTCGTCTTAAAAAAATTCAGCTGGACCTTCACACAGTACAGCTTCCTACACGCGTGTACAGTGATTTGAAAAGACCAGCGTTCTTGTAGATATGTGGGGACCCCCACGGTGGTTTTCAGAAAAGTGGGTATGAGTGAAACAAAAGATACTTTGTAGCTCAGGATAACTGAAGACAAACAAAAAGAACCTCTTTGCCAAGGAAGAGCGGGAAAGACAAAGGAAGACAAGAGAGTGCGCTCTTTCCTTTTCTTTTTTCTCAGCTGGAGGAGAAATCCGGATGGAAGTGCCTCTGCGGCACTTGGAGAACCAACAACTGTTGGGTGCATATTTCAATCACAATCACATGAAATTTTTAATTATCATTTAATTTGGTTTTCATATTTGCCTGCCTAAGTGATCATGTTGATTAGATTTTGGAAAGAGATAAACTTTATTAAGCAATTCCGATCTCAGTGCCAGCTTTTGTTGGTTTTTTTTTTTCCTCCATAAAAATGCTTATGTTATATATGGGAGTGGATTTGATGAAGTTAGTCGCATGAGTGCAGGGTGGGTATCCGTATTTCCTACTTAGCTGTGGGCTTTTGGATTTGGGACTGTGTTGGGGTTCTTTAGCAGGAAAACACTGTATTGAATCCTGGTTGATAGCATTTCTTAACATCATTTCTCTACTGCCAGGTTCCCTTCTAGTGCATACATACAGGGGCAGAATGACCTTCATTTTGTTCAGTGTAGAACGGGGAAGGTCTTTGTGGGAGAGGATACTGTTGTGAGCTCAAACATGAGAGCCAAGGGAAGTGGTTTATAGTTTATCGAAGGAAATGAAATTGTGTGGCCTTTGCTGCTGCTGCTGGTGTGTGTGTGTGTGTGTGTGTTATTTGCATTTCTCTTCTAACCAGCGTCTCGCTGGGTAGCCTGGGCTATCTTTTAACTTGTGATCTTCCTGCTGTAGCCTCCCACTTGCTGAATTAGAGACCTGTACTTCCAGACAGCTTAATTTTTTTTTCATTTTACAGTGCTTTTAGTTAAAATGATTATAAACTTTTAATAAACACATTTATATTATAAACACTTTTCAAAAACATTTCACATCTGAACATTTAAAACTGACTGTTCTCGTTGCTCGGTTTCTCATAGAAATCACCTACAAAGTCAAACTTACTACCAACTCAAAACAATTCCTACCCATATTCTTAGACACACCTTGGTTCCAGGAATGAAGTCCTCCACCCACAGCCTTGTACACAGTAGCTGTCTAGAGAATTAAGGCCATTTCTACTCTACCTTTATCTTGCCAAAAAGCTAGGGGAATGATGTCATGAGGCAGAGTCTCCCAGGAAGCCAGATGGAGAGCTTTGTAGGTTACTTAGCACAAATTTTGAACAAAAATGTCTTCATTCTGAGGTCCGTTGGTTCCTTAACTTTTCATTAACAGAATTTGCCTTCACCCGGGTTCTCAGATTGCATGCTTAAATACTGTGGTCACAACTGCATTTGCCTACATCTGTTAATTAAACTAAAAAAAAAAAAAATCAGCTGCTGAATTTTGCAGTGGCTGCATTTTATTGTAGAGCAAGCCTGTACAAATGTTTCTCTCATCACAGAAAGTGTCATTGTATAGTGTTGTGATAGTTTTCCTGCAAAATTTAGCTCTTCTGTCATTCTGGTGGCTGTTGTGGTCAGTATAGTTAAATGACAAGTTCCATGGGTCCATCTATACCGGGCATGTTGAAATCTGCAGGGGTCTTAGGACAAGGGGTTTTAGAGTTTGCAAAATGACTTCCTAAGTCGTACTTAGTCCTTTGAGGTCAGCATTTAATAACACTGCTTTTATATTCTAAATCTGTTACTATTCTACATTGATTCTTGGTACTTGCAATGGTTTAATTAGAATCTTTTAATATCATATACATCTTATAATAATTATACCACTAAAACCTCACTGAAACCTAATTATGACCATTTAGTGAAGTATACAAACTGTCCTAGATAAGATGCAAGTTACGAATCATAAACACCTGAGATTACTGGATTATTGAAAGACAAGTTACTCCTGAAGATGTTTTCATTAAGATTCACAACCCTATATTTTGAAGTTTGAGAAATTTGAGGTGAAATATTTAGCTCCCTCTTCTGGCACAGTTTTGAAAAATACTTTTACTTCCATTCCCCCCCCCCCCTTTTTGAGTGAGAAATATGGTCAATATATTGTCAGGAAGTAATTTGTGATTGTCGTGGCATTAGATATTTTTGTATAGTTACAACATTTGGCAAAACATACACATAACTTATGAAGATACCGTTTATCAAAGTGTTGTGTTTCTTGAGACTGGAGAGATAGTTCAGTAGTTAAGCGCACTTGCTGCTCTTATAGTGGATTCGGGTTAAGTTTATGAATCCACTGAACTCACGAACAACTATAATTCCAGGTCCAGGGAATCTGGTGCAATTTTCTTTCCTCTACAAGTGCCAGGCACTCAAGTAATACCATATACATCATATACATATATACCAGCAAAACACTCATACATACTATGAAATAAACCTAAAGAGCTTTTTAAAGTATCTTATGTCCTACACATACACGTGTGTGCGTTCAGAAAGAAAAAGTTTTGACAACAATTACACAGGGGTTTAGTTTATTGTTAGGTGACTACTGGGCATTGATAGAATTCAGTGCAAGGGTCCAAAAGAACGTCCAGTTGCTATGATCAGCTATTCAGTTATATATCATGATAACACACTATCTCATGAGATTTTTATCTAGTCTCTCCAACCTGAGCTGCAGTTCTTTCATAATAACCTAGAAGCCAGACTGATTTCAGATTTTCTGAGCTCCCCAGATTGCGCTCTTAAATATCAATGTGCCCGAGACATGGGGGTGAAGAGAGCTGTATGTTGCAGCATCTCTCGATTCTCCCTGAACATCCAAGCTCCAGTCTAGCCTGGAGCCCCTCTACGTAACCCAGGTACCCTAAGACAGGGCAGTCTGTCCTAGGAAAGATGCCCCAGAGGAGAGACCTTCAAAGCTCTGTTGTCAAGGCCTTCTGGGATTCTTGGTGGGCGTTTGGTGAACATTCTGAAAGGGGAAAAACAAAACCCAGGTATGTCCCTGGGGCCCCAACAGTGTGTAATGTGGTAGAGGGCTCCCCTTAGCTCCGTTCTGTGTTTATTCTAGCTCCATTCTGTTATGGATTGGAGTAATTGAATTATTTATGCTTAAATATTCTGTATTGTGGTTGAATGCACTTGACTGCTGCACATGAAATCTAATGTTGGGAATTTCTTTATTTTTCAGCTTTCACCCTTCCCGATCTGGCTGAGCAGTTTGCCCCTCCTGATGTCGCCCCACCTCTTCTTATCAAGCTCCTAGAAGCCATCGAAAAGAAAGGTAACCAGACTGCTAGAAGGAGTTAGTGTTAGACCTTTATTTCGTGACTGCTATACTTTATATGTATCCCTGGACCACTCATTATGTGAATGTCTTACTGGTTGCTGTGAACAGAGGCTGTGCTAACCACACTAGCTGTGTGGGTCTCTGTAACAGGGAAGAATCGTGACTGATAATTCCTAACTCTAGAGAAGTGGTTTTCAACCTTCCTAATGCTGCAACCCTTGAATACAGTTCCTCATGTTGTGGTGACCCCCCCGAGCTCCAATTATTTTCATTGCTACTCCATAACTGTATCTTGCTGTTTTTATGAATTATAATGTAAATATCTGTGTTTTCTGATGGTCATAGGCAACCCTGTGAAAGGGGTCACAACCCACAGGTTGAGGACCACTATTCTAGACTACTACGTAGTTACTATGTGGGAGTTATTCAGTTCTTCCTAATTTAATAAATATGATTAAACTGCTTTTTAATGGCCCACTGGAGTTGCCAAAAATTATTGACAAACTAGATAACAACTAATTGTCGGGGTTGGCTTCCAAGGATATTCAGCACGCATCTAGAGTAGATGCTGGGTGGAAATGGGAATGGCCCTCCGGCAGCAGGCTCACCGAGTCTGCAGAGAACTGTGTTGTGCACACACGGTCTGTTTTGTCTTTCAGGACTGGAATGTCCGACTCTCTACAGAACACAGAGCCCCAGCAGCCCTGCAGAATTACGACAGCTTCTTGATTGTGGTGAGTCACTTCACCGGACTGTAAACGAGGATAAGCTCACCTTTCTGTTTCAGATGGCCCGCCCCCACCCCCATCCACACAACACCTTAGGTCTCAAAGGAGTCCTCAAAGCCTGCACAGTGTCCTCTGCTCAGTGAAGTTAGCCGTGCACGCCTTGGCTGTGTGGCCCCTGAGTGGAGGCGTGAGTGTGTGAGTGTAAGCTGTGAGCTCTCAACCTTTTCCGGCACGCGAGCCCCTGGGTTCTGCTGGAATTTCAGAAACAATTTCTTGGCATTTATCAGATGCTATCTCTGCCATGTTCCTCAGCCTTGCTTTTGGTAAGCTCTTACTCATATGGGTCACCTGAAAATATTCTAAGCCTGCGTCATTTGACAGTTGTCTCCTGGTGTCCTCTTACCCCTTCTCGGGCTCTTTCCCTCCCACCTGGCCTGCTGGCTTTCTTCCTTGCTCACCTGCTGACTTTCTAATGCCATATGTCCGTCGAGTAACATCATGGCATTGGGTGTTTATCTAGTAGTGTAATGGTGACCGTACTCTCTGCAGAGGGAAATTACGGGGTGAGAGTATTAGCCGCTTCCTGTGATGTAAATAGCCCCACTGTGGTTGACTTCATGCTAACATGATGTCATTGAATGTGGAGTTGGGAAAAACGGAGGACGTTTGATCTCCTGAGCCAGCAGCCAGCTCCAGCACACCGTTACTTAGGAGACACTAACTTACTCTGTCAAATAGTGGCTTTATGTGATTTCCTCTTTCCTTTTTCATACAGGGAAAAGTACTGCCCTCATCCCAGGAAGCTATCTTCTCGTGCCAACTTCTAGAATGTCTTAAATCCATTCATTTATAGTTTTCTTTCTTTCTTTCTTTCTTTCTTTCTTTCTTTCTTTCTTTCTTTCTTTCTTGTTTTTGTAGTTTTCTACCTCATATTATTTACCTGAATTTGGATATTTAAATAAAAGAGTTGCCTATGTTGTTCTGGGCAAGGCCCCTTCGGAAGGATGCTGGCATGGGAATGCCCACCTGACCCTCACGAAGTAACCATTTGAAGTGGGAAGTAGCTTGAGGCTTAGGCCATTTTAGGGAATTTCTACAAAAGACATTTCTTAGAGAAAAGTGTGCGACTAGATGCTTATCAGCAAGTGATTTCACTTGAAGCAAACCCAAGCAAATGTCTCAACTCCAGTTCCTGTGTCCCTTGAGCTCAGCCTAGCACACACAGGGCAGCGTACCTCTGGGCTTCTGTGTGTTCCGCCAATCTGCTTGTTAGACGCTGGCTGGTGGAAAAGTCCAGAGTGAGAGCCTTTTCTGTTTTCTGTATTTCTACCAACCTTACCAGGGCGTTAAGGAAATACTGAATTTTGTGCCTTGCCAATTGAAGTCGGGTTACATGTATTGGTTACAAGAACAAAATAAAAGGTAAAATTGGATGTTTGCTAAAAGTCACAGGAAATGTGAAGACACCAGAAACCAATGAAATTGTGAAAAGTTGTGGTTGAGGTTTTTAATGTGACCAGTGCAAAACGCTCCACATTAGCTTTGGAAAAAGTTTTATTTTTATTATTTTTGTCACACCACTCAGGAGATGGCACAAACCACCAAGATTCACTCACGTCAATGATATATTTTGATGGGCAGCATCCTTCCTCATTGCCACCAAAACTCACATGTAGAAAACTTGACACATGTTCATAGCCACAAAAGAGCAAACACTATCCAACCTTGGGAGTGCATCTGCCAAAAGTGTCCCCAGGTTGTAGACTTTTCAATACCTGGACCTATTATAATGTCCCAGAGGAAACCTCCGTTTCCCCTGACAAAAAAAAAATTGCTAGCTTTTGAACAACTTTGTAAATTTGCAATTCCAGACAGAGGTGAGGCAAGCAGCCCACTTATCTTAATGCCCCTTTTGCAGCCGCTCATGGTAGCCTAATTCTGAAGTGTTAGTGACGCTAAGTCTCCAGTAAAGAAAGCACAAGTTAAGCAAATTCACTTAACATGATTTGGTGGGAGAGCGAGCGAGCGGCAAAGCCCTGGTTTATATCCAGATTATTTTGATTGTCCCTGCCTTTCTCGCCCCTCCCTTATTTTACCCTAAAACAAATTGCCCTCCCCACTTCTTTTAATCTTCCTTGAATTTTAATGGTCAACTTCCTCCTGGTGCATTTTCGTGTTTCTCTTACCGTGCACCAGGGCTGTCTGAACCTGGCCCTCTGGATGTGATGCACCGATGAGGAGTGTCAGGTTCACTGCTGGTTAGTCAGCCACATCCCCAGCCTCTACCCACTAGGTGCCAGTAGCATCCACCCCCGAGTCACGACAGTCTAGAATGTCTCCAGATAGTGCCAGTTTGCAGTCTGTTCTACCCCCACGCCCTAGGAACCACTACACCAGATAGAGATCATTTGGTGGCTAGCTGGCTGGGGACTGGGGGTGGGGCCTCCCAGGGAGCTGACGTGGTATCGAAGGAACTGGTTACCCATTGGTAGTGCGGTGAAAAGTGAAATGACGGAACACCCTCTCTCTTCACCAAGACAGCTGTGGGTGTCTAGGAGCTGCCAGGGTGGCGTTCATACAGAAGACGTAGCTTGTATTGCACAAGTCAGGAACCCCGGGGCACATGGGAAGTCCCATCTCACACACACACACACACACACACACACAAATAATAATAAATAAAACCAAATATACTCCGTCATCAACTCTTGTGGCCTTTGACACGTGGTGAGTTTATCCCGAGACCTGCATATGTAATTTCATTCAAACACTGTAAAGACTAGGTAGACCACACACTCTGCGTTCTTCAGGTCTCTGGAGTGAGCGGCAGCCTAACAGCTCCAGACCAAAATACTTGCCGTGCTTCTTGTGTTGGCTGCTAGGGAGGCAGGAGGAGAGGGACACTCTGTCCTCGAGGCCCCCTAAATGACATGTGAGATACATAATTGCCAGACTGCTTGCCAAGTCTTCTGGTGAAAGGACTTCTCATCGGCCCTGCAAGAGCACCAAGAGAGGGCCATGTGTCTCGAGCACCTAGAAGTCTACATATATCGACAAATGGTGGAGCATATATTTTTTCGGGTGCAACTGACTTTCAAGGCAAAGAGATAGAAAGTGAGGCCCACAAGGGCCGCAGCTAGCGGGGCCAGAAGCTTCAAATATTCTTTGGAGGTTTGCAGTGATGCCCATGTAATCTTAATCAATACTATATCATGTCACTAATAATGACCTAGTTTCAGGCTAGACCCTTTACACAAAGGCCCAGTATGGCCCTTGCATCTTTGTGAGACTGGGGTGTGTCTGGTTAGAATGGGCCCTGTCTGATTAGCCCTTTAGAATATTTCAGCAACACATGTTTTATCTCCGTCTCCTTCTACTTCTGCAGGGTTTTCTTGGCCTGGACCATGTGTATTGTACACAAGCCTGATTTTCTGAGAGTATGAGCCACTTACATCTGGCTATTTAAGGGGACGAGTTCCGCTTAATGTCATGATGTGTCCAGAAAAACTTTTCTACCTCAGTTTCAGCCCAGACTCAGCCCGCAGTCTCTCCGTGCGTGGGTCATTTCTCATAAAGGGTCGGGTAACCGCGTGTGGTGCTTGTGAAGAGTTTGACAACAATAGAAGGTTTCCGAATCAAAGTTTAAGTGAAAACCAAACGTGTAATAGTCGGAGATGTTTTTGGCGGCATTTACCTGCGTGCCGTCCTTCACTTCCACCGCATCTTTAGCTTGGGACCTGAAATCCCCGCACCTTGTATTGTGCATGCTGTCTGTGCCATCAGGCCACGGACAACACTGGTGTAGGGTATGAGTTGTCATGGTTCTCCATACACACAAAGTTCTCCATAGAAACACTGTGATTGAATTATGGGAGACTTTGATATGAATTTTCTTATTATCCTTCCTCAGCATGTGTATCTTTTACCCACATGCATACCTCACATTTAAATATATTCTCATACATACATTAGTATATTTTGGGGTTGGATTGCGTAAAATTGTTTGTGAAAACGGTTGTTTGAGTTTCTGATTTGAGTTTTTATTTTAAAAAATAAAGTTTGGTTTGGGGTTAGAACAAAATTTCCAGGAAGTTTTGGAACGGCCCTTGACACAATTCTGCCATTTTGGATCACATATTTATGCAAAACAGCATTCCCCTGTTCATAACTTTTAAATAAAAATGTTGACTAGCTCTGAAAAGCCCTGAAAGTGCTCTGTATCTTACAGTATCAAATACTAAGCTAAGATTTAATTCTGTATAAGCATAAACAAGGAAATCTCTCATTAGTATGCAAGTTAGCCTTCACCTTTAATCAATGGTAAAATTATATGTGTACCTAAGAATCCCTTTAAAACAGACTGCTTTATAATTTCAATAATTATTTGCTCTGCATGCCTTTACAGACCTCTATAGTTCAGGTCATATAAAAATTACTTGGCTACAAAGAGATCATGAATAGGCAAAGGTTTTGTTTTTTGTTTTGAATTGAAAGGGGGACAGTTGAAGGGGCCCTGCTTTGCACAGCCATCTTTCAGGGATAGCCCAAATAATGTCCTCTCTTCACGTAGAACCTTCTTAGCATGACTCTGGTATTTTCTCATCTCCGAGACACCACCCAGTTCGGCCACACACTGAGTTACATAACTATACTATCTTGCTCCTTATAGCTCCTTCACAGCAGAGCCCTCAGTGCCAGAACTGAAGACAGTTAAAAAAAATGTAGTGTCAGCCCACCTTGTGAGCACACTGCTCCCCAGATAACTCTCCTCTTGGTCCCTCCTTGCCAAATGCCCCTCTTTTATGGATGCCCTCAGTCACTCTTGTTCTTGGTGCCCCTGCTTTCTAGTGGACCTCAGTTCCTTCCCCACCTCAAGAGCTGTGCCGAAAAGTGCTTTGGATTACTGCTACCCCTGTCCTGGATGACTTGACCTCCTTTCTAGCAGATGGATTTCTCAGAGAAACTCGCTCCTCTTCTCTGAGCTAGTTGGATGCTCTCAGGTTAGATAATAGCAGCATCAGGAGAAGCTTTCTGGAACAATTGGGATTATTCTATAGGTAATCTTAAAACTGATTGCTCAAATGCTGAAGTATCTTGATATTTAGCTGAGCATCCTGTTAAGGCTGAATTTTATGTAGCATTTATCAGTTCAGATTTGAGGAAACCTGGGAATTTTCATTTTTCATCTTCCTAATGTGGTTTGAGGGAACATTGGCTGTGTGTGTGGGTGTATGGAGATCCAAGACGATGAAGGTTTGCTTTCTTTGAGACTTCTTTCTTGACTCCCCAACAACTGCCCCTCAGTGTCTGTTCACATAGCCTTTCCTTTGTTCACGGATTTCGGGTGTCTCTGGGACTTTTGTCTTTTCTTACACTGATGCTGGTTAGATTGGTTTCAGGGTCTACTCTAAACCCTTGTTTAACCTGATCACCTGTGATAGGATTCATCTCCAAATAGCGATGGAGCGTTGGGACTTTGAGTTCCAACACAGCCACTAGGGAGGACACTAACTTATCGGTAATAATATTATTTTTTGTTGCGCTAAGGAAAGTGGTACCAGCATGATAGCTAAAGTCTGAGCATGCTGGGTGCTTATTATGTGGGACAAAAGCTACGTGAAGAAAAGCTGTTCTCTCCAAAATTCAGGAGCCTGCCCTATGAGAAACAGTCTTTCCTGAGCCCTAATTTCTGTTTCCCTCACGTTGCTTTGTTCCCTGTGTCTTTTTTAAAGCCCCACATTTTGAAAATTGGCCCAACAGAAGTATGAACGCCTGAAATATTTCTTCAATGACTTCTCTCCTAGATGCCGCCTCAGTGGACCTGGAGATGATTGATGTCCAGGTGTTAGCAGATGCTTTCAAACGCTATCTCTTGGATTTACCGAATCCTGTCATTCCAGTAGCTGTTTACAATGAAATGCTGTCGTTAGCCCAAGGTGAGTTTTCTCTCTCCAGACCTCTCCCGCACAGGTGACCGAGATGTAGATAGGTCTGTCGTTCTGTGAAGTGCTGTGTATAAGGAGAAGGCACTGAGAAAATTCTAAGCTGCCCTCCCAGTGCCTCACCACCACCCCAGACTCCCTCCTTTTCCACACAGCGTCTGAGTATTTGACAGAAGAGACTGAGACTTGTGCTGGCTTAGAAGTCTGCCCATGTGTTAAACTGGCTAATTTCGCTTCTCATCATGATCTGTTGGGAAGGTCATGACTATCGAAGCCTTATTCTCAGATTCAGAGACCTAGGACTAGAATGCACGGCTAGGAATCTTATTGTCCACGGCCCTGCACACCCAGAATGAAACGTATTGAGGGTGGAGCACTCAGCATCAGGAGCCAGAGCTCTGTGCAGTGCTTTGGGGACAGGAAATTGTGGTTCGTGACCTTCAAAGTTTAACCTGTGCTCCTTATCTGATGCTCTGAGGAGGCAGCCAATCAGGCTTGGAGCTGCTTGATGGAGGCCAGGCTTCTGAGAGCACACCCTGAACATTTTGTGGTTTTTTTACAAGAAGAGTTTCTTGTATTTCATTTGACTGGAGATCTTTACTTTCTCACAATGCATTTCTTAATAAGAAGGGCAAAGGTCCTAGGTGCCTCTCCTGAAGGTTTCTGTCTGGGCCTCCCTTGGTAGCTACAGCAGAGATTTGAAATGGTTCAAGCATTGGCTCATCGGCACCTCTACATAGCCTTACTCTGTTTCCTGTATTTCTCTCTGTAACTTGTAGAAGTACAAAGCCCTGAAGACTACATCCAGCTGTTGAAGAAGCTCATTAGGTCGCCTAATATACCTCATCAATATTGGCTTACGCTTCAGTATCTGCTTAAGCATTTCTTCAAGCTCTCTCAAGCCTCCAGCAAAAATCTTTTGAACACAAGAGTCCTCTCTGAGATTTTCAGCCCTGTGCTTTTTAGATTCCCAGCATCCAGGTAAGTGAAAGATAAGAAGGTTTGGGGGTATGGTGGGGATGGGGTGGCCCTAATGACTATTTAAGGGTGTCTGAAGATCCTGGCCACAGATGCACATCTCATGGGGACTTGGTCCACACACATCAGTAGGATGATTTTGGAGACGGTATTGTTTTTAGGAAGGACGATTCTCACGAACCACCTTTCTTATTTGCAGCTCTGATAATACTGAACACCTCATAAAAGTGATAGAGATTTTAATCTCAACTGAATGGAATGAACGACAGCCAGCACCAGGTAAGACTTTGCAATATTTGATGGTCACTTGGCTTTTTGGGCCTTTTCTTTGTATTATACAAGTTTTAAAAACAAATAATAAATACAAGAAACAGAGTAAGGCTATGTGTAGGTACCATCAAGCAAATGCTTGAACCCTTGTGTTCTCTCTTCCTTAGCTACAAAAGGAGGCCCATACAGATAGAAACAGTGGTTTCTATCTCCTCTGAATGAATGCAGGTTTCTGGTACAACTGTAATGTTTAATAATATGCTAATTTATAGTTCACAGAAGAATAACAGTGGTGGGCTATGCGGTACATATCAGTTCTTGCAAAATTTAAGCTATCTTGGTTTTAGTCTTACTTTTTTTTCTCTTAAATTTACTAACTCGATACAAGGTCTCATCACGTAGTTCAGGTTGGCCTTGACCTCAAGCCTCCTGCCTGCCTCCACCTTTCTGTCTTATATGAGCATAGGGCGAGCTCTCTGGACCCCGACACCTTTTATGCTTCAGGCATATTTATGGAGTTCATTTTAGCTGTTGACTTTTTTTCTTCTTTTTGGGTTTTTCTGATACTTATAAAGTGGGTGGGGGGGGAGATTGATAATTACTATATAATTTAAAGTATTTTGGAGTGTGTGTTTTGGAAGGGACTATGCCGAGAAATGTCTGTCAGAGCAAACACTTTCAACAACACAGGCAGCAGGAAAGCAGTGTTGACTGCAGTTGTGGCGAGCCAGGTGGTCTTCTAGCTGTTCACTGAACAGGGCGGAGGGTGTCAACACACCTAGAAAAGCAGCGCGTTGCTTAGAGAGTCCAAACAGCCTGTGATCTAGTAGCACACAGGGCTGCTCCTTTCGATTCCTAGTCAGCCCTTAGTAGGTGAAGTATAGTTGCAGGGCCAGGAGGAGGTTGTGTTTGCCTTCTTCATGTATGCCTAGACTTTTAAACCCAAGCACCCTGCTTCTGCTCTCTGTGATGGGTAATTCATGCAGATTAGCACGGCTGGGTGAGTAGCCACTGAGACAGAGCGACAGGCTGGGCTTTTTTGTCATGGCCAGCTACGCTTTTTTGCATCTGGATGCAGCAGACTGAGAGAGGCAAGGGCTTGGGCTCAAACTCCATCCTGAAATGACTGGACATAGATGAGTGCTCAAGATGCAAGATTTTGAAAGGGCTTCTGTGGGACTGACCCAAAATACTGTACCTAGCGTGATCATAGAGGAGGCAAGCGTGGTATCTTCCAAAGGTTCCACACAGCAGCAAACAGCGTTTTGTGGGGATACTTGGAGCTGTAGACAGAGTGCACTGGATAATGGATTCAGGAGCCCTGGGTTATGTTCAGGAACTGCCTTTGGCCGCAGTGGGTGAGGACGAGAGTGGGGCCTGGATGTGGCTGTGAGCCACTGGACTGCCTACGCGGAGACTAACCACACAGGCTAGAAAGGAAGAGGGGCACCAAGAATAGGCAGGCCCCAGCCAAAGCGCTCAGCGGCAACTGTTCACTTCCTCCTGACTGACACTGAGATGCACCCTGGAGAAGAAGCACAGCTGTGCTTTGCCTGCCCTGTAGGGCTTGGGGTGGGGGGTGAGGGGAGCTGAGGAGTTGGTCATCATGGCCTTCTCCGTACCACTCACTCCCTGACCTCATCAGGCAGGTGACAGGGACGCTGAAATCCAGATGGGACTTTTATAAATGAATTGATTACTAAGGTCTTATTTGTCTGTTTGGCGGGGAGGGGTATTTCACCGCTGGGAGTTTAATATAAATGGATTAAATGTCTTTTATCAGACTGACTTCTAAAAGTAAGCATGTATCATCGCCCGCCGTTCTCATGACGTGGCCTAATATACAGAAGAGCATGGCAGTCCCCCATGTAGAAACTGGCGTACTAATTTCAAAGCAGGATTAGTTCCGTCAGCTCCGCTGCTGAGGATGACAAAGATTGAACATCCTGGATTGTCCCAGTATTTGTGCAGACTTTAAAAAAAATAAATAGAAAGAAGGAAGGAAAGAAAACAGATTAAACCCAAGTAATTCTTAAGCCCTATTTGAGCCATTTTTTACTTCATGCGGTAATTTTCAGCCACTCTGAGCATTGTCTAGGTCCCTTGGGATTAAATGGATGCCTCAGAGGTTCTCATTTCATGCTCCACCCACAAGAGGGTAGGGGAAGGTAGGTGCCTTCATCCTGAACACCTTTGGGCTCCAGGCTAGCTCCAGCAGTGATTGGCAGGGTATCCTAGAAAAAGAAATGACCTCTACAACCCGGTGGGAATCCAGTGCCTTTTCCACCAGTCCAGCATGCAAGAGCCCCCAAGGGCTTTGGAAACTCATCTCCAGTGCATGCTCATAAATCAGGCATTTATCTAAGCTGCCACTCTGAACAGAAGGGAGTCTTTGAAGGACCTGTAAGTGAGGAGTACAAGGAGGTGTTTGTTGTGTGGCAGATAGACGTGTCTCTGGCTTCTTTGGGTTCTACCAGGTAGTAGTTAGAAAGATAAGGTCTGTTAAAAACAGCCTCTAAATTCAAGCTGGGAGTGCATTTCTAAGACAGAGATTTGGAGGTGCAGTTGATGACTTTTTGCGGGTAACTGAATAGATAAGTTCATGGAAGAATACAACCTGAAAAGGGCCTTGAAAACCAGGTCTAATTCTAAGTGGAACAAAGGAAAATAGCATTTTGATTTGCAGATGGACAGCAAGCCAGCTAATCAGAGTGTTTGAGGCACATCTTTAGGTTGTGTGCACTCATAGGACATTTGTACACTGCGGTCGGTCCCTTAAGAATGTGTTTCTGCAAACTGGCCCATCAGGCGCTGACGTAAGGCCACGTTTTAGGTGACAGGGTTATAAGGTACCACTGGGACCCTGAAGATACAGAGATGAGAGGCTTGCTCTGCTACCTGACCAGTGTATGCCGCAGGGAGATCTGTCCAGGAGCTACCTTTGGGTCCAGCTTGTCCTGTCTGCAACCTTTGTATACCTAAGTTGTTGAAACCATCTCGAACCATGGGGCTGTGTTCAGTGTACAGTCAAAAAGCCTTCCGAAGTTTCTAGAATGTGATGAGCTAAACCTGAGGGAAGAGCCTATGGACAACAGGGAACAAAGGGCCTCAGGGCCAGGTGGGTAGCTTCAGGAACAAGGCTTCATCAGATGCGCCGTGGAAAGAAGAATGGGTCGCTCTCTCCCAGGGTTGTTAGGATTAGATGAGCTGACATAAATAAGCTGTGTGGCTTGGTGGGTGGAGTGGCCTGGATGTCAGTACTGCTCCCCCTGTTACCTTGCCAATGCGCCTTTGCACGGTGCACAACACGTACAACTGTGCACAGCGTCCCCTGTGCCATCCACTTCATCTGTGTCCCAGTAGGCCCCAGTGTGCCTTCTGTGCAGGTTAAAACGGCCCATTCACCGTGTTTGTGTTCCTGATTCCCTGTTCCCTATTCTTCAACTGTCCCGTGTGCTTTTTTCAAAACTGTTAGTTTAATCGGTTTGGCTACGTTTATAAAAGGCAAAGACAAAAAAGCTATCTCTCATTTTGATCCCTTCCAGTTACAGATCTGAGCCCAGACTAATAATTCTCCAAATATACTCATAACACTGATAAACTTGGACTTTCAAAGAAATTGTAGAAACCCGCTCATTTTGTGCACCCAGCGGCCCTTTGAGGTAAAGATTCCTTGCTCTTCTGGAAGGAGGCACAGGTGTGGCCAGGGGATGCAGAGCGCGTGTTTCCAGAGTTTTGTTAGCTTGCCATTCCTCTGTGCAAGAAGTCCTCAATGTGTTTAAAGCTGAGTGGCAGGCTTTCTGGAATTTCTTTTACACTGCCCAGACATGGAGAACTAAACTGATCTCGCCAGGGCAGCCACAGTAGGAACAGGTCCAGTGAACACAGGGTACCCCTGAATACCGCCCATATTTTGGATTTCACGGACGTATTCAGAGATGCTAATGTAGCATAATTGGAGTCTAACATTGCACCCTCAAGCCTGGAGGAGGCAACAAGTGGCTCTTTCTCCCCCTGTCCTCCTACACCTGTCAGAGTTAATTTTTAACCACTGGCGCATTGCAAAACATCTCTCCTGAAGAGCGTAATTCATGCATCGTGTTTGAAATGCTCTGGGCTGGGTGTTTGGCTGAGGCGCAAGCAAATGCTAAGACGGGGAAACGGTTTACTTTTCTCTCAATTCCCCCCCCTCCCATTGGGTTTCAAATGGGGTCTGACCTGAGTTGTTTCAAAGGTAAGGAATGAAACTTTAAGATGCAAAGCCTGAGAGGGGGTAAAGGTGAATGGAGGGAGAGCCCAGCTCCATCCCATTAAAACCAGCCAGTTTTACTCAAAGTCTGCACCAGCGTTGTGAGCTCTGGGCACGTGCTGGAGGATGGTTTTACTTTTGTTTTCAGGGCACAGCCTTCTCTGTCTCTCAAGGGACAGGATGGGTGGGGGGAGGTGGCCCTAATCACTGGGGAAAGAGTTCCCTTCTCCCTTAGACAGTGGGCGTGCCTTTGCAGAAAGCCCTTAGCCTGCCTCTGACTTTTTGCATATGTAAACCTGGGTTTGTTTATTAACTGGAGGATGTTCTTCGTTGTTAGTGTGTGTTCTTTGAGACCCCAGGACATGGAGTTATAGATTTACCTCCTACTGGATGGCCCTACTTTCTAAGTTGTGTTCTGTTAAAATTATGAAGGAACTCATTCCTTTTTACCGTCAATGATTGCGATTCGTTGAGTTTTTTTCCTGCTGCCTCCTTTTCCATGGCTTTTACTCTTTAATAGTGGCGCTCGGAGTTCTTTGAGAAGAAGCAAGCTTTCCAGGTCTCAGACCATGGGTCCCTTCATGCGTGGAGAGGACTTGTTCAGGGCAGAAACCATGTCCCAGAAGTTTCAAACGCATGTTAATGATCAGAAAGTTTCCTGACTCGGTGCATTCTGCTGCAAAGCAGAATCATGGCCCATCTTTGCCTCTGGAGGGAGCTGTACAGAACCCCCAAGGAAAGGGATGCACACTAGCTTGAAACATCCAGAAGGTGACGTGAGCCTCCAGTTAGACTTACAAGGTTTCCTGTGTCCTGGGTCTCAGCAGTCCCAGGTAAATGGGACACTGAGAAAGCACAGGTTTTCTTAAAGAGGCTTAACAGGCAAATGGAAATTATTTCCTAGGTGTCGTGACATCTGCACCTTTGGTTTATTTGTGACTTGTATAGCCAGCAGCATATTTGTAATCATATCTATTAGTTTGTGGGGCGTTTTGGTTCTAGAGAAGATGAATTGGGAAGTTTGGTTTTCTCTGAAGCAGGAGTGATTTGCTCGGTTCCGCCAGCAGAGGGCTCCCTCCCTAAACTTATAAAGATCACGAATCTTATCAGTGGGGACAGATTCTTCTCACACTTGCAGCCCCATGGTAGAGAGTCCCTAGTAGCTGATTGTGCACATTGTGAGGAAATTGTTTGCAACAAGGTGTTCCTGGCTATTTGAAGGCTTTTTGGGGAGTGTACTACTTTACCATAGATACTTTCGTTTTGAGACTCTCAGAGTTACATTTTAATCTCTCTAGGAGGTAGGTCCAGACAGGTATGCTTAAAAAACCACAGTGTCTGTTTCTTCAAGAGGGCCACTTTTTTAAAGCAAGGCAATGCATGCATATAAAAAAGCAAATTTACTTTTCTTAAGCTAAAAGGAGAAAACCAGGAAACCAGAGTTTTGTTATAAGTATGATTGTTTTTTTCATGTGGCCTAAAAGAAAGTAAATTCAATTTCTTATCAGTTTTTACTTTCCTCGATCACGGGAAGCTAAGACCAGAGAATGGAGTTTAGTCCAAAAATCTGGAGTTCTTTTTGTCTGGGGTTTTTTCCTCCCCTATAGTATGAAGGAATCGCCTGGGGTAATATCTAAATTACTGTTGTTTTGGGTTTGGAGGCTTTATGCATTTTATCTCTGGTTCAGAAGATTAAAGTGGAGAGGCCTCTGTGTCGATGCAATGGAAAATCCCAGGGAAAGACTTGAATTCTTTTCTGGCCAGCCCACAACCCTAAACCTAGTTAGTTGCCACTTTCTCAAATAAAGGACTAGAATCCACAGGAAGGAAGGTGTGTCCTTCTTGGTCCTATCCTTTGCCACGCCCAGCTGGCAGTTAACCCAGTGCAGACACACCTCTTAGAGAGTCCTAGGACCTTGAAGGTGAGCTGAAGTTGACCTCTTGAAAATCTGGGCTTGCAAGGAGGATGCCGTCCTGGGGCTGCCAGCCCGTGTGCCTGTGCGATGCTCTCTGTGAAGGGCTTTCCTGATAGATACACCTGCTGCGGGGCCAACTGTGCCAATGTGTGGGAGGAGGTGGACACAAGAGTGAGGCACCCTGTTCTGGGCGGTTCCGAGAGGTTCAGGCCTTCACAAACGCGGCTTTGATTCTATTTTTTGCTGAACTAGCTGGGCCATTTCCTGTGCCGCTTCACTGCGGGCCACTTGAGCCCCCGGAGCGGGGGCTGCCTGCACATACAGGCACCATGGCCACCAGGGAGGACTATTTTCAGAGCTCCCTTACAATGCCCTTCTCATTTCCAGGGCGAAAATGAGCAAGTTAGTCTTGCCTCGGTCACTTGTCAGCCTGATGACAACTTTGACTTTGACTTGGGTGCCCCTCCCCCTCCCCAAATCCCTAGCTCAGCAAATATTTGAACCTGCCCAAGTTAATCATGAAGCCGCGATCTTTATCTGAGCGAGACGGGCGAGCGTCCGCCAGAGCTCCTTTCTCCCCCTGCGCAGTTGCGCGACCCAGGGGGGCTCTGCTTGCGGAGCCGGGGACGTGCTGCCGGGGCGGGGCTCCGGGCGGAGGGACCGGCTACAGCCTAGCCTGGGGGAGCCGGCGGCCGGGCCGGGCGGAGAGTCGCGCGCCCCCGCCTTGCGCGCTCTCCTCCTGCTAAGCTTGCGACTGCCTGCCGGTGCCGAGCGGGCGGGGGAGCCTCGGGGGCTGGGCCCACTTGGTGGAAGAACAGCTTCTTTGGATTTTTTTTTCTCGGTGGGATACTGGCAGTTCAAAGCGAAACCGCTGAAATGCATAACCTACAAAGTAAGTCGCTTTTCATTTACGCACTTCTCACCGGGCTCTTTATCTGCAAGCTGTCCTCTCTAGTTTGACTGGAGCGGGTGTATGTGAGTGTCTGTGTGTGCACTGGGAGTGTGTGTGCCTGGGGAGAGCAGATGGGCGATTAGGGGGAGACGCTCCCTTCTGTCCTCCAGGGGGGGACACTGTAGGGGGGAAAGAGATGGCATTTAGGTTTGGAGTTTAGAAAGTGGGGGTCAGGAAGTTGGGACCAAGCCAGAGCTTGCAGAGAACATGGAAAATCACCTGTCTCTCTGACCTGCCCCTTGGGTCCCCTTGCCACATGGCAGCAGCAGTCTGCAGCTAGGCTTCCTGTAGGAGTACTGCACACTGGCCCTTTCGGGGTGATTCATGGGTTGGTTATACTGCCAAGGGAACTTGTCCCTTTACTTTTGGGGAAGACTCAACATTTTTATTCAACTATTATTTTTTTTCCATCTTTTCTAAGGACATACTTCACCATGACTTTTACCATTTTTATTTGAATTTTAGGATAGATTTAAATTTTAGTTTAGATTTACTTCAACTTGTAGGCAGATAGAGAAGTGTGAATTGGAAGGAACAGGGTTGCGTCTGCTGCTGTCTCCAATGAGGCAGAAATGCCCTAGGGAGGGGGACTCAAGTGGACAGCAGCCAGAAGAGAGAATGCCTTGCTCTACTTTTCATACTGTGTGATCCCAAACGTGGTGGAAATCTAAAGGGGCTTCTGTGTCCCTCAGTCTTCCCACGGGTGCATAGCACACACACACACACACACACACACACCCGCCCACAGAGCCCACTCACGTTTTTTAAAATGAAGCCTCATTCACATTGGAGCAGTACCCTTCACAATAATGTAAATGTCAAGAGATTCGGGTCCTCGGTGGCCGTGTATGTTAAAGCTCCGGTTGCGAAGACAGAATCACATGCAGAGGGATTGAAAGAGCCAAACTAAATCCTTAGATTTGTAGAGAAATTGATTTGTTTATATTGAACACTGCTAAGAAGGAGTATTGTCCCCCAAGTAAGGTACTGAGCTAAAGAGAGAAGAGAGAGGGGAGGGGGAGAGAGAGATTACATCACCTTTTTTTTTTTAAGCAGCTAGCAGTGAGTCGGGTTCCTGAGCGAGCCACTTGGCAGAGAGCACCTGAACTCTGCCTTCTGATATATGGCCTCTTATTTTGGCAGAAGCACCTCATTGTCCAGTCTTGTTAGGTAGGAAACATTGAAACTCACCAGTGTGGACCATTAATGCTATCATTTCTGCAAATAATAGGTGTCTTTATTCCTGTGCTGAGTTTGCATGATTTATTCTGTAAAGCCTCATTGTGACCTTGGGATATTCTGGTAGAGGCATTTTGTCTGAGTATTCTCTTTTAGCTTCCCCCTTTTAATGTGGTACATTTATGGCTATGCTTAAGAACTGTGGGAGACTGTCTTAAATATTCAGAGCGCTTGATCCTTTCTGCCTCTCACATAGAGGAGCGATATCTAAGGGCAGTAGTTTGATGCCTCTGTAAGATTTTTACACCGCGGACTAGCCAGGCTATCTCTAAGCCCAGATGCACAGAGGGACTGAGCTAGAAGCTGCCGATGTATCAGCCGTTGTCAATCTGCCAACAGCGGAATGTACCATGCTGCAGGGAGTAATAAAAGGGAATTAGAGAACTCACTGCTGGAAGAGAGCAGGCAAATTAAACACCTTTCGAAACGATGAGCGTGCAGACATTGCAGCTGTGTGACATGGAGGCAGGCAGGCGCTCGGAGAGAGGCTGGGGCCATGTGAAGCTGGCATCCAGGAGACCCGATGAAGCAGGAGTGGTCTGGTGACATTTTTCTGACTTGATTGGCTGGGGCGTGTGATGTAATAGGTTACAGTGCAGCCCCGTATAGGTTTTAAAATGAATTCCAAGGCACCATTACAAAGAAAGCCGGACTCTTTTCTTATAACTGAGCACAGCCGAGGAAACTCTCGCACAAATGTACACCACGGTTTGGACTATGGAAGACCTGGACTTAGAGTGTGCCAAGACAGATATAAACTGTGGCACGGACTTGATGTTTTATATAGAAATGGATCCACCAGGTAATACTGCACTATTAATGGAGAAGCTAGTTAATTTTCTGTTTTTTTTTTTTTTGGAAAGCGGCTGTTAACAGATCCTCTTGAGGTTGCTATTTTTACTAATTTGTTTCATGGTTTAAAATTAGGCTGATTATAACTTTAAAATTAAACAGACTGTTTGACTATAGCAGCAAGCTCGGGCTGTATGTGATACAAGCTGGTTCTTGCTGAACGGCTGGCTGGGAACTGGATTCCACTTTTTCCGCTGCTGGCGTCCTTTGTTAATTATGTTCCTTGGCAGGTTGGGCTATATTGTTGTATATTGTTCCTTTAATTAAGGGGACATGTCCTTTGCGTTGTTTGCTCTGCTGGCTGTGGACTCTGGCAGTGTGGTACTTTGCTGTGATGATGCCGGGTGCTTGAGAAAGCTCGTGAAAGGTAGCCGTGACTTAAACTCAGGTCTGCTGAGTCTCAGTTGTTGGAGACTTGCTTGCTCTCCTGCTGAGAGACTACAATGGAAAGAGAAGTGGGCTTTCCTTGCCTTTGGGAAAGAGTCTTGCTAGACATCCGAAATCTTCTGGGGGTCATAAATTGAAACAGTCACAGTGCTTTCAAAGTTAGTGGTGTCAGATTTAGGTAAAAATCCTAGCTCCTTTGGTTGGCACCTCTGGGGTCAGCCCTCCCTTCAATGGGGAAACTCAGAAATGCCTAGGGCGTGTTGTCACCTTGTGGATGGATGTGCACACTGATTTGACATTGAAGAAGAGGATCGGGGTTCTAACCTAACGTGTAGAGCACAGTGTCCCCCAGCAGCATAGTAACTGAAGACTAAGGAGATGTAGTTCAAAGAGGAGTTTCCTGAAGTGGCTTTGGCAAGAGCCATGCCTGACAAACTAACGTAGAAATAACATAGAGAAACCCAGTTCTTAAAACACACTGCTGTAAAATGAGGGCTTAAAAAAATGTGATTGCCGCGCTCCTGCAGGACAGAGCAACCAAATTTGTCTTTCATAATTAAGGAGGAGAAGAAAGAGAAGCCAGCTCCTGTTATTTCTGCTGCTCAGATGTTCCTAGTTACTTTCTTTAGATAGAGCTGCCTGGGCACACAACTTTAATACAGCTAAAACCCAGAGGTAGAAATGTCGACTCTTGGTTAGCATTGACATTTTCCCCCATAGCCAGTCCTATTTATTTCTTAACCTCTAGGTCTGTCTGTCTGTGTCGTTCTCCCCCCACCCTCCTGCACTACTTTTTTTCCTTTACAGTTTTTGTTTTTAAACCATATTCTGAGATTTCTTTTGAAAACAAATACCTGCTGTGGTCCGTGGAACTGTGAATCCCTGGTGTGCTCTCCTCCACCCCTCTACCACTGTGAATGTCTTAGGAAATTCAACTGCCTTTTAACTGAAAATACAATTTTTGTGCATTTTTAATTAAAATAAAATGAAACCACTTCCTCCTTACTCTTCGCTGCTGTAATGAAATGTTGTTCGTCTGAAAAGATGCAATCCTAATTTGAAATGTGCACTTGGAGTCAGGATGGCAAACAACTTTCTTTTCCCCCTTTGCCTGCAGCACTGCCCCCGAAGCCACCCAAGCCCACGACTGTAGCCAACAACGGCATGAACAACATGTCCCTACAGGATGCTGAGTGGTACTGGGGAGACATCTCAAGGTAAGGCCGTGGGGCTCTGCCTTTCCACCAGATGCAGGGAGGCTTCCAGTAAGGGAACAGAAAGCACCAGCTTGCTGAGTTCCATTTTTAGGATGTCATCCAACATAAGCATGAAGCATAGTTGGTTCTCTTCCAAAGACGAACAGAAAAGTCACCGAGCACCAGAGCAGTGTGGGTGCTGGAGGACACTGGAAATTAAATACCCAGGAAGCTTCCCTGTGGACAGAGATGTCAGGGAAGCTCCCAGGGTGACAGAGCACTGCCCGCTTTCTCTCTAGTGAGCAGGACTTTAGGAATTCAGGTTATTGCTTCCCTCATAAACCCTTTTAGCTTTTCGAGTGCTTATTGAGTGGGCTGGAGGAGCCTCTTTGTGGACTATGACTTTCTGGGGCGATTTATCAGAAACTGTTTTTTTTTAAAGGGGGAAAAAATCCTTGTATTATAGAGATGCCAATAGTGTAAATGGGTGTATGCATACGTAAGTGTAGGTGTCATGCACTTATTTTTAGTGGGATGAATTTATGACATTTCTGTATAAGCAAAGAGAAATTGTTCATTAGTTTTATGTGCAATAGCGACATGTGACCCCACAAGGACAGGAGGATGTAAGATGTGGGACCTCTGGATTTTCTGCTCAGTGACTGTGAAGGCTAAGGGTATGGCCCAGTGGTACAGCAATCCTGAGTACAGGAGGGGAAATGGTGTGCCTGTCTGTCTGTCTGTCTGTCTGTCTGTCTATAAGTGTGTGGTCTTTCAAAGTTGAAAAGTAAGCATGGTCCTTCATTGTGCTCATTCCAGGGAAGAAGTGAACGAAAAGCTCCGAGATACAGCGGATGGGACCTTTCTGGTACGAGACGCGTCTACTAAGATGCACGGCGATTATACTCTTACACTAAGGTGAGCCAGGGAGGTAGCCGTAATGGGGATGTATGGGGTGTCGTGAAAACATTTCTTCATTAGAGTTCTGTCTCCTTAAACCTGCACATAACATAATGGGTTTCATTATAGAATTTTGAAAGATGCTTGTTCTTCCCTCTCCCCGACTCCTGTCTCCCTCTTCTAAGAGCCCCCCCAACCCGACTACATCAGAAAACTTTAATAATCATTAGTTTTCTATTATATTTACAGGAAAGGAGGAAATAACAAATTAATCAAAATCTTTCACCGAGATGGCAAATATGGCTTCTCTGATCCATTAACCTTCAACTCCGTGGTTGAACTAATAACCCACTACCGGAATGAGTCTCTCGCTCAGTATAACCCCAAGCTGGATGTGAAGTTACTCTACCCGGTGTCCAAATACCAGCAGGTAATTTAATCAGCACTCCTCCCACCACAGGAGCACAGGGCCAAGCCACTCTCCAGCGTGGAAAATGATTTGAAATTGGCTTTTGACAAACTTTACACCATGACTGGGATTTCACAATGGCTGAATCAGATAGCATGTTTGCTGTTTCAGTAAGGACTGTTACTGGAATAAATACCTTATCAACTGAGGTTTTTTCCCCCCCTTGTATATCCTTTCCAGGATCAAGTTGTCAAAGAAGATAATATTGAAGCTGTAGGGAAAAAATTACATGAATATAATACTCAATTTCAAGAAAAAAGTCGGGAATATGATAGATTATACGAGGAATACACCCGTACATCCCAGGTGAGTTTAAGATAGTTTGGACTAGTACATGTTATAGTCAGATTCAAAAGAAGAATTGTGTCTAACCTATTTCTGTAGAGCCCATGCGTATAAGAATCCCACATTAGGCTTGCTTCTTCTAACTAGCAGGGCCATTGGGAGCTTTCAGCCCATGCAACATGAGTCCTGACTCGAGACTTCTGTTTAGGCCGGACTTTAATAAGAACTGCTAATGGCGGTTTGTCCAAACTCTGGGATAGAAATTTCATATCCATCCCCTCTGCTGTGAGGAGAAGTGACTGTGTCCACTGTGTTAATTGCCAGAGGAGAAAATAGCATGGATGATATAAATAAGATTAATTGAAAAGACTGACGAGGTTGTACTTTACATATTTAGGAATGCACACGCAATAGTTAGTGAAAAAGAGGCCATGAATTTGAAAGAGAGGAAGGAAGGGTATACGGAGGGTATAGAGAGGGGAAAGGAGAAAATCATTATACTGTAATCTCAAAAATAAAAAAAATAAGTAAAAGAAGTAATTTTAAAAAGTGAAGGTAGACAGAATTCTCCACAAGAAACGTTTGTTTTTATATCCTTTAACTAGAGTTTGTGAATTCCCGTTCAGCCCGGCCAACAGAGCGCACGCCGGCTTTCCCTATCTCCTGGTCCTGTATTGAGGTGTACAGTACAGATTTCTCCCCACCCCCCACCCCCTTGCTACTGTTGTCTAAGCAACACAGCACAGCTGTTTACATAGCATTGATGTTGTATCAGGCTTAAGCAATTTAGAGATGATTTGGAGTTGATGAGAAAAATCGCACGGCCCCCGCGTGGCCATCACATCATTTCAATAAGGAACTTAAGCATCCTGGCTGTTAGGGGCCAAGAGGGCTCCTGTAACTAAGTTGATGGTGCCCACGGAAGCCTGTACCAACCAGCAGCACGTCTGCATCGCATCACTAGCTAGCTTGTCTCTTGCCGTGAGAAGTCGTGTTCTGAAAGGGATGACATTGTCTTATGAAACTTGTGTTGCAGGAAATTCAAATGAAAAGAACAGCTATTGAAGCATTTAATGAAACCATAAAAATATTTGAAGAGCAATGCCAAACCCAGGAGCGATACAGCAAAGAATACATAGAAAAGTTTAAACGTGAAGGCAATGAGAAAGAAATTCAAAGGTAGATGAACCACGAGCATCCCCTGTACCCTTGTGACAGAAGGAACAAAAATTGTTTAAGACTGGTCAGACTGATGCTCCCCGTTCCTGGCACTTGAGCAATTTTAAGATGGAATACCCAAAGCTTCCTAAATTTTGGGGGGAACCTTGCGTGGTATGCCCAGATACTTAGCAATATGTTTTTCTCCTTCCTGCAGGATTATGCATAATTATGATAAGCTAAAGTCTCGCATCAGTGAGATCATTGACAGTAGGAGGCGGCTGGAGGAAGACTTGAAGAAGCAGGCAGCGGAGTATCGTGAGATTGACAAGCGCATGAACAGCATTAAGCCAGACCTCATTCAGCTGAGAAAGACAAGAGACCAATACTTGATGTAAGTGTTTGAAACAGAGCCCGAAGAACTGACAGTGGCTAAAATCAAAGACGAGTCCTCAATGGCTTTTCTTTTTTGCAAACCTCTTTCAGGTGGCTAACGCAGAAAGGTGTTCGGCAGAAGAAGCTGAACGAGTGGCTGGGCAACGAAAACAACGAAGAGTGAGTAGCTACCGAGGATGGGGGCAGCCAGGCTTAGCACATCTGGCAAGCGAAAATGTGTAAACTTGGTAGCTTTAGCCAGTGATTTACAAAGGGAAAGCTGAGCCCAGGGAGACGGGGCTGTTTTTTGTTTCATTTTGTTGTTTTCCCCACAATTGTGTAAATTGACTCTGTGTCCATAATGATGTCCCTGAGCTTCAGAAAAAAATCCTCAAATATTTTTGGAACAATGAGAGAAAAACAATTATGTTTAGTTTCGTTTGAAGGTGAAGTATATGTTTGGTTTGAATTATTTGAGCACTGACAGTCTTCTCAGTACTGTCTGCCCAGGTACAGTACTGTCTGCCCAGGTACCTAAGGGCGACTGCCAACTTGAAGATGGAGATAGTAATAACTTCTGCTAGCGATTCACCCTGGGGAAGGGGTGGTGAGGAGGCAGAGTCCTCCAATACAGCTCGGAAGGAGACCCTGGGGCAGGCCAGGATTCCCACTGCCTTCTCTCACTCATCTTTGCTTCTGCCTGGACAGCCAATACTCACTGGTAGAAGACGACGAGGACCTGCCCCACCACGATGAGAAGACTTGGAATGTCGGAAGCAGCAACCGCAACAAAGCTGAGAATCTATTACGAGGGAAGAGAGATGGCACTTTTCTTGTCCGGGAGAGCAGTAAGCAGGGCTGCTACGCCTGCTCTGTGGTGTAAGTAGCTCCAGAAAACTTACTCGTTATGTTTCCTTCATCTATTCATTTGAAAGATCAGGATCTGAAAGCATGTTAACCTTGGAGGATCATACTATGGTTGGTCTAGCCAGACAAATGAATCCATTAAGAACCTAACAGAGAGACACCTGTCACCATATAGTAGGACAGCTGGGACTTGGGTTCCAATATTGGGACAAGTTAATTCCTCGTTGTCTTGAGGTCTTTTTTTCCTCTCATCTTAATTATAAACAGAAGTGGCCATGCCTTCCCACTGTCCCCACCCCTCTAAAAGCTAGTAGAGTTAGAATTCAAGGTTATGTTTTGTGAGAACATCACCGAAAATAGATAAAGAAATCCTTCAGGGACTGACTAAAGCAAGGAGAGGTAGGACCCCACTGCGGTCACGCAGAGATACATGCGGAAGGAGGCATAGTTCTGTCTTGTCGCCTAGTTCGTTTTATTTCATAATAGTTTAGGGAGTACTTTGAAAAGTAAAATTTGAAGGTTGAGCTTGACGTCTGTAATCCTAGCACTCAGAGTGACTGAGATCAGCAGAGGCTGTGTATGGAGACCCTGAGTCAATCAAAAGAGCCACAAGCATCACTGGGACAAAGAAATAAATGTCCTCTTGTGTGGAAAGACACTACAAGTGCCTTATATTCTATGGCCAATCACTGCTTCATGTACGAGTTCTTCCTGTAAGACAGAGAGAGGGAGAACTGGGATTAGGACAAGAGAATGAGAGATGGGGAGCGATGATGACGTTTCCAGGAGAGCCTGGATGAGACCTGCTGATCATAGCTGGAGGAGAGCTAGAACGTGGTCTCACAGAGACAGTGCTCTCCGTACCTAGGAGGTAGGAAACTGCCACTTGTCACACGCTTGCCAGATGCAACCACGCATCTATCAAGCACGCATCTCATATCTCACAGGCACCCTAAGACATGTGATGTCCCTCTCTCCTTTAAACCATTTAACCCCTGACCAGTCCAGTGAAGCAGGCCCAGAGGATCAGCCCTTGTGTGTGTGGCTTGACCAGTAAAAGTGGCGCTAAGAGTTCACTGTGGCTTTGAGGCTTTGGCTCCCCAGGAGGGACACAGACCCACTCACTGTGCCCTTCCCTGGTGATGATGACATTGTTAAAAAATATCCTGCAGCATTCCAGATTGTCTGAGACCAGCTCAAAAGACTCTTCTGGTTCCCTCTCCCCTCTGCAGGGTAGACGGCGAAGTCAAACATTGCGTCATCAACAAGACTGCCACCGGCTACGGCTTTGCTGAGCCCTACAACCTGTACAGCTCGCTGAAGGAGCTGGTGCTACATTACCAACACACGTCCCTCGTGCAGCACAATGACTCCCTCAACGTCACACTAGCATACCCGGTATATGCACAACAGAGGCGATGAAGCGCGCTGCCCTCAGATCCAGTTCCTCACCTTCAAGCCACCCAAGGCCTCTGGGAAGCCAAGGGCTTCTCTCTCCAGCCCGACCTGTGAACTGAGCTGCAGAAACGAAGCCAGCTGTCTGCACGTGGGACTCGAGCTTTCTTGGACAAAAAGAAGTCGGGGGAAGACCCAGCAGCCTAGGTCTTCCTGTTGGATGATTAGACATTTCTAACCTTGTTCTTTTTCTTTCTTTTTTTAATTTAAAGCCACAAACCAACACACAGAGAAAAAGAAATGCAAAAATCTCTCCGTGCAGGGACAAAGAGGCCTTTAACCATGGTGCTTGTCAATGCTTTCTGAAGCTTTACCAGCTACAAGTTGGAACTTTGGAGACCAGAAGGTAGACAGGGCTGAAGAGCCTGCGCCTGAGACCGCTTGGTCCAGCCTGGTTTAGCCTGGGTGTCGCTGGGCGTGGTGAACCCAGACACGTTGCACTGTGGGTTATTTCCTTTGTAATGGACGAACGATATGGAGCAGAGAGGCACATCTGCTCCCACGGGACACTTTGAGAGAACACCGACATGGTATGTTCGGAGGAAAAACAGAAACACCGGAAAATGTCTTGCTTAAAACTTGTGAAAGCAACAACAAAAAGATGAGTGTGGACAAGGGGACTTGAAAATGACATTCAGTATATAAAATATGTATATAATATTGGGTGACTAACTATCAAATAGATGGATTTGTATCAATACCAAATAGCTTCTGTTTTGTTTCGCCGAAGGCTAAGCGTGCAGCGCTATGCAAATCTTCATTTTCGTTACGTTGTTACCAGTTTCAAATACACCTTCAGAATAAGCTTCCTTCATCCCGATTTTTTTGTTGCTTGAAAATACTGTTTCTCGTTTTTGTTAGTATTTGTTTTGTTATTCTTACTTTTTTTTTTAAAAAAAGAAATGTACAGGATGCCAGAAAGGTAAATGGCTTAAGAATTAAAACTATGAAATATTTTACAGTTTCTCTTGTACAGAGTACTTGGCTGTTAGCCCAAGGTTAAAAAGTTCATAACAGATTTTTTTTTTGACTAAATGTTGGGCAGGGCCTGATAAGCTTCAAAGCTGCTTTATTCAATAAAAAAGAAAAAGAAAATGATATATGATATGACAAAGTATTGCTGAGTCCAACAGTGTTGTTTTAAGACTCTTGAACTACGGTACCTGGCAATGTTTATTTCCTAGTGAATTGTGAACTTCTTGAATCTGGAGGGGAAGGTAGCCACGGGTTGTCACCGGGGTGGGGGTGGGGGTAAGGTGGTGTGCACTTTCTCGGGATTCCAGAGAAGGGGAGAACTATTGAAGAAGGGAGGCTGCTTGTCTCGTCTTTCCCCGTCTGAATGTGGTAGGCATTACCCATCAACAGCGACTCCAGACCTACTATAACTCCATGCAGTGCAGCTGGCCAGCATCTCCCTTCTCATGAAGGAAGTGCTGAGTTTGTTTGGGGGTTCCTGGAACGTGCTCTCTTTGTTGTTGTTGTTGAACACACTGGTTTTCAAGGTTGAATCCCTGCATTTAGAAAATGTGTTCTCTTTTTTAATATTGGACTAGTCACGGCGGCCGGCCACCCTTCCTTTCAGCAAAAGCATGGTCTGATAAACAATCCTTTTAGTTGGATGCTTGTTATTTTCCTGGCTCTCCGTTCACTTTAGAACGGACAGCGAGCAGAACCCGAGTAGATGGTCGCTGTGCTTTGTGGAAATTGGTAAAAGAGATACAAATGGCAGTTCTTCTCACTCACATCTTTGTGCATGCTGTACTTCACGGTGAGGAAGGGGAGCAGGTGGTGGCATCCTTAGGATAAGAGTCGAGTTTCCCTACCCTGATGTACGTGTGTGAAAGCTGGCGTGTTTGTCGGGAATTGTCATGTGCTGTGAAGAGGGGAGGCTAACCAAAGTCACGGTCACAGCCCTGGTAGACTCAAAGGCCATCTCTTCAGTTTCACGTTCCCTTTCTATATCAGATGCACCCACGACTTTCTCTCCCCTTTCGAGACTGGGGTGAAGGGTTTCTGTGTCTTTGAATGTTGCTGTTTTCACCTTTTGGAATTTGCAACCTAGTGGCCGGGTGAATGGTCTGTAGAACTATTGTTTTTATTTCCTCTGAAGCCACTGCTCACCCTCTCAAGCAGAAGTTGGTCAGCCAGACTGTGAGCCTGCAAACTTGACTCTTCTAAGCTGACTGCGCCCTTATTGCCAGACAATTGATGATTTCCCTGGGTTTACTCTGGGCTTTGCAACCTCCAGTGGCAGCATTCTGCCATGCCACATATGACTGAACAGTCAATTGTAAGCTAGGTTTGCAGGTGGACTTTGCTTTCTTTCTTTTCTTTTTTCTTTTCTTTTCTTTTCCTTTTCTTTCTTTCAATAGCACATCACGTATGCTATCAAATGCAAATAACTTTTGTTTTAATTTTAAAATGGATCTGAAATTGGCCATTTCATTACAAGTTCTGTTACCGTTTTTTTTTTTCTTCAACACTCTTTGCAAGATGACTTTCAAAACCATCTCATCTCATGAACTTGGGTACAATAGATTTTCCATCGTCAGAAGGCAGAAGTCATTTGTCCTCTACAAGAGGGAGCTCTGCCACACCTGTCCTGCTGAAGGCCTTTTTGATGACAGGTTAGTCATGACGCCCACCAACTCTGTCCTTAGAGACGTTTGGTCATTACGTCTCCATGCTTCCATCAGGGCAGGCATCCAGAAGCGTTCATTGAGTGGCCCGTGAGTGTAGAAGGATACAGCACTCCTGATCTGTAAGTGTGCCTACATAGTTTTTCTCACATCCTAAAGACAGCCAGACACTAAGCTGCAGACAGGCTGAGCTAGACTATAGAAGTGGGAGGGCTGGGACCTCATGTTCCACACCAGAGCGGTCACAACCACATGAAAAGGCAGCAAGCATATGTTTGCAACATTTGGCAACTTCACGGCCCTGGATATATGTATATATGTATATGTGCATGGACTGTGTTTCCAGTACACTTTTCAGCCACGCAGATCCACAGTCAAGTTCAAGTGCATACCCAGCAGATGTCTAGTGCAGTTCTTGTATATGTGTATGGTCTTCTTTCCCTTTAGTGTTGCTTTGTGTTTTCTTATAAAGGTGAAACTTGTTGGCAGATGAAATGAGAAGTTCATCACTTGACTTTTCTTTCTTTCTGTTTTGAGAAGCTATGCCCTTTGAGGGAGCGGGTCTGGATGACTTGCTTTTCTGACTCATCCTCGTTTTCTCAGTGTTGTTAAGTCAGTGTGTGTGTGTCTGTGCGCTGTCCTTGTGAGGAACCAATCGCTTTGTCATAGATCTGGTCTTGAACTAGTAACTTGTTTGGGAAGTCCTGCTGATGTTCCTTATTGGGAGACAGTTCCTGCTGGTTTTCCCAACTGTGCTTTTCGCGATGCATGATATCTAAGTCAGTTGGAAAGTGGGCTTTGCTGTGTCTGTTCGAATTTAGGGTCATTTTAAGAAAGGGGCAGTTAAAAGCACAATGCCTCACGTGGGACAAAGTTCCAAAATGCCAAATTCTCCTATTTTTTACGAAAATCTATAGTTATATAAAATAACTAGTACTGGGGGTAGGGAGGAAGTGGCTCCACTGGTCAGACGCTCCAGCTTCACACTGAACTTGTCACCATGAGATGGCATTGGCTCCCCAGGATGCTGCTATTTCAGAAAAAAAAAAAGCAAAACAAAACAAAAAAATACCCCTCATTTATATGTGTGTATTTTTTAAAGCTACACTCTGTTCAATGTTTTTACAGATCTGTTTATATGACATTGATAAAATAAAGTTGGTCTTTTGACGAGAGGGAGGATGTGATTTTGACGAGAGGGAGTTGTAATTTTTGCCTTTACAAGGCAAGGGGGGTGGGGAGGGAGTGTGCCTCCTTGACATTTTGTTCAAGCTATAGATTCAGTGAAGCTATGTATTGTTTTAAGTTGCTTAATGCATTGTATTAGGTCCTCAAACAGAATAAAGGTTGTTTTGAAACTTAAAGTTTCCATCTGGAATTCTAGTTTTCACCAGAGACATTTCTAAACCTCCACCAACCCATTTGTTCCTCTCGCCTAACTCAGCTTTATAAACAAAAGGTACGGATTGGTCGCTTGGGAGTGCTCAATATTATTTACGTAGCATCTTAATGCTTTTATGGTAAAATTACATATGTCTAGCTGGTTGCATTTCAAGGCTTGTTCTTAAAAAAAGTCTCCTTTTCCTCCATCCTTCCTGTCCTCCACCTAATCTTAACCTTTAGCTACTAGTACCTATGGCTTTGGATAGCTTCTTGTAGTGTTAAGGCGAGCAGGCCTGCTGTTCATCCACCCAGCTCCCTCATGGCTAGCTTTACACGCGAAATAACAACATAAAAAATTGTATTCACTTAAACACTGCCTGGCCCATTAGCTCTAGCCTCTTTCTGGCTAATTCTCACATCTTGATTAACCCATTTCTATAAATGTGTGTAGCACCACGAGGTAGTGGCTTACTGGGAAGATTCTAACCTGCGTCCATCTCAGAGAGGAGAACTATGGCATCTGCCCTCACTGCCTTCTTTCCAGCATTCTGTTCTGTCTACTCCACCCATCTATACTCTGACCTATCAGGTCAAGCAGTTTCTTTATTAATTAACCAATGAAAGCAACACATAGAAGACCCACCTACAACAGCTTCTGGTGTTGACTTTTGTCCACTGGGTAACTTAAACTGGTACAAGAACAGAATGCAGTGGTGAGACCTGAGGTTATAAATGGGGCCAAGGTACCCCCTAATACCAGTTAGCATCGCAATGCCTGGCCAAGAAGCAGCTCTTCCTATGAAACAACTTCCCCACTGACATTTCCTGCTTGCTGAAGCTATGGCTGCACCACTGTGTGTGTACATACATGGGTCCCACATTTTATGTGTTGAGCACGGTGAGGCTGCTGGATAAGAAGACTTGATCTAGGAGAAAGTGTGAGAGTAGGCCACTGCATATTAAGCATGGCAGTGGCTCTGAGGTTAATGTCCTGTCTATTTCTAACTCTGGGGCATCATAGAGCTCATTTCCTGGATCTTATACCCTCTGGTTTCCATGAGTGAATCTCCTCCATGGCTGCAGTTTCTGCTGTATTGATTGTCTCCTACAGGTGCGAATGATACCCTGCGTATTTGCTCTTCAATAAGGCTCTGGTCAGGTTTTCCAAATATCGGCAGTCTGGTGCTGCTTTTAACTCTGTTTTCCCAATATAGCCTCATTTTGGTTTCTGAACCCTTTCGTCTGCTGAGTGAGTCTCCTTACTTAATTCTGCCTGTCAGGAGCACTGACCTGTATTACCTAGTGGCAGGGATACATTCTGGAAAATGGAATGCCTGTATAGTTTTGTCACTGTGTGAATGGCATAGAGTGTGTTTGCATGCACCTAGCTAGCGTAGCCTGTCGTACTACACCTGGGCTGTATGGCTTGAATCTATAGGGCCCAAACAGGCTACAAGAATGTGAGAGGAGATGGAGCACAAGAACAAATGGTACAATCAAGACACGTGAACTTGAGCTACTGCTGGTGTAACATAGCAAGCTTCCACTTTATACTTAGGAGTGTGCTCTAAAATACGTCAACTACATAAGCCAGTCCCCCAACATGTATCTACGAGTTAGAAGATATTACCCCCATCCTACAGATTGGAAAAGCCTAGATGTGACATGACTTACTCAAGATCTTGGAGCATGTTAGGACACAGAGTGTCAAGGTCATCTCACTCAAAGCTAAGGCCCCCTCCCCCCTCAGGATAGAATCTAAAGACTTCCCATGAAAAAACATGCATGGAACAGTTCAAAGAAGGGCCACTAGGAACTCTTCCTGCTAGGGAGTGAACAATGTGGCGAGTGGTAGCGAGGATGTGGTGGCCAATGACAAATGGCCTGGAATAACATGATGTTACTCAGAACACAGCAGCATCAGCAGAGAGAACATGGTGACCAACAATGGATGGCTTGGAATAACATGATGTTGCTCAGAACACAGCAGCATCAGCAGAGAGAACAATGTGACCAACAATGAATGGCTTGGAATAGCATGATGTTGCTCAGAACACAGCAGCATCAGTAGAGAGAACGTGGTGGCCAATGACGAATGGCCTGGAATAACATGATGCTACTCAGAGCACATCAGCATCAGCTGGTACTTGGCTGAAATCCCAGCTCCCAGACTTCATCCCTCACTTGGTGACTCCAGAGCAGAGCTGTCACTCTGCCCCAACAAACTCTGCAGACTCTCTCCATGGAAACAAAGGCTGCTTTATGTCACCTCTTCAGAGCGCTCCTGCTACTTTGCTCAAAACAGACATTAATGAGTCCTAGAAATGTTACTTCATGATACCGTGGGTGCTAGTGGTACGGACACCACAGGGAAAGGGAACTGGTCTAATTTGCAGTGGGGGTCTTACTGTTGCCTCTAACCAGCTATGGGAACCTAGCCAACTCGTGTACCTATCCAGGCCTCCAGCTCCTTCCCTGTGAAAGCCAAGTCTGAATCTGGGACTCTTTAGGATATAGAGAGGGAATTTGGTGAACTGAGAGAAGCATCTCCATCCCCCAACACTCCCGTGACAATCTAACTACAGTTAGAGCCCACAAGCATGGCCGGTGACTACAGAGCTGTGGTCGGTCTGAATGTAATGTCTGTCAGTCCTTGGCAGTGTTGGCAAGATGGCCGAAGTGTTGCAGACCAGGAGCCTGGGAGTCTTGCTGACATCTTAAAAGCTGTCCTTTAAGTGAACCCAAACTGGCAACTGAGATCTTTTTACACAGCGTGTATGGAAGAATATTTCAAAATGACTTTCAAACACCTCCTGATGACAAGAGGCCTACCAAATCCTCTAGGCCAGTGGTTCTCAACCTTCCTAATGCTGTGGCCCTTTAAATCAGTTCCTCATGTTGTGGTGATCCCCAAGCATAAATTATTTTCATTGCTACTTCATATCTGTTATTTTGCTACTGTTGTGAATCCTAATGTAAACATCTGTGTTTTCTGACAATATTAGGAGACTGCTAGAAAAGGGTTGCTTGACTCCCAAAAGGTAATGAGACACAGGTTGAGCACCACTGCCCTAGGTGCTCAGTGGCTAACAACAGTCTTTTAAGACGTGATTGCTGAGCCCATTTTTTTTTTAACAAACAAAAAAAAAGACTTTTCTTAACCAGTGTTTGAAACCATCTCTAGAAATAAGAATCTTGAGATGCATTTAGCATAAATAGATATAATAGATTCTTTCCTATCCAAAGTTCAGGTTATCTTCTCCAAAGGTCCCACTTTGGAGCCTGTAGCTGAGTTTTGCTGTCATAAATCAGCTCAACAGAAAGCCGCTGAGTTGCTTTCAAAAGGGGGACAAGAGGATAAATGAGTAGCCAGCAACACACGCTTGCTTATCTGCATTTGGCTTTCCAGAAGGAAAGGGAGAGATTCTCTTCTCTCTCCAGCACTCAATCACAATGGCCTGAGCGTGGCCGCAGGCTCAACTTGCTGTTAAATAAAAAAATTCCAAGCTCCACCTGCCTTGACACATGTCCAGATCTGGCCCGTAACATAAGGACAGGACACTGAACCTCCAGGACCGCCACTCACCACGTTAAGGACAGAATGCCACAAGAGCTCCATCCATCACCAGGACGGCTCATTAAAATTGTCACGGTGACTGGAAAATACACCGTCCGTTGTCTGACTAGCCCACTGGAACCAATTTATTTATAGAGCTTTCATCTCAGAGTGCACTGATTTACTGTCCGGGCTTTCGCCAACCAAAAAATATGGAGAACTTTATCACCATGGAGAAGAGGTACTGGTCATTTTCTCTCGTGTTTGCTGTCATCTACAGAGATGCCCTGTGCCGCATATGCCTTGCACTGAGTTGCTAAGGGCTGTGGATCCCCCCCACCCCCCCAGCACGACTTTAAGAGTCTGACAGTGCTTGTTATCCATTCAACAGAACTTCACTGAGAGGTCTCCATCCAACGATGACAAAGGAAAATGGCTGCCTTCAAAGAGGTCTGTGATCTACTGGAGGCAAACTACAATGTCTGTCCTCTCTTGTTTGAGACTGATAATAGTAATGAACAATTTGCTTCTAAGTGACCAAGGGAGAGTTAAGCTTTACAGAGCAGGGCACACTTCAAATGTCACCCAGTGGAGGACTGGGCCCGCATACAGACTCCTCATGGCGGTTTCTCCCAGCCTGTACTGTTGAGACACTGGTGTTCTACTTCTCCCATTGCCCTTAGGTAATGCCAAGGGTTTCAAGTCCTGAAGTTTCCCTTCTCTCTTCACATATGAGCAATACCCTAGGTTGGTGGGACTCTTTTAGAAGGCTGTGGAACCCTTAGGAGGATGAGCCTTTTGGAGGAAGTTGGGGCCCTGGGAAGTGGACCCTGAGATCTTTATAGCCAGGTCCCATTTCCAGCCCACTCTCTGCTTCATGATTACAGATGTAATGTGACCAGCTGCCTCATGATCCTGCTGCCGTGACTTCATGCCATGACCTGCTGCATCCCATCAAACGCTAAAGCTCTTCTCCTTCAGCCTCCCCTTGTCAATTATTTGGTCACTACAACAAGAAACCCAGCTAAGACAGTGAACTCACTCCTAGAAACAAATGCCTACATCTGTGGTTCCCATGTTGCAGGGGGTTCGGATGGCTGACATCACACAGTTCAACTCCAGGCTGGCTACTGTCCTCCCTGCCCAGGGACAGTGGCCAGGCCTTGCCTGGCTCTTTTGCCTTGGCATAATAGAAACGAGCTGCATTCAATTGCTCATGTTCCTTTTATTCCAGATGAGAACTCCTCACCCTTGCTGTGCAATAGTCTCACCCAAGTACCGCTTTTACAGAACACATCTGCCTTCTCAGAATCTGGGCCAAGATGCCACACAGAATGCACTGAGCTCATGAATGGCATCTCAATAACGTTTGTCAATAAATATGCACCCTGGTCCTATTTGCCTATCTAATAGAATTGTATTCCCTAGGACTATATCTCCCACTTTCCACTGACTGTTACTCTTAGCATAGGGATGAATATGTGGTGGATGATGAAAAATGTATTTGCTTGACTTTTAAACTATATGCATTATATAAAATATTTACAATTCCTTATACCTATATCTAAAATATTATTTTGTTTTTATTGGATCTTGGGCATGCTCTCTTGTATTTCTCATAAGCAACACACTAAAAATCACTGATCTGTGCATGGGTGATTGTCTATTAATTATTCTGAAAAATATATTTAATTATTAAATACAAGTATACCAGAAATTTTTTTTAAAGCATAACACACAATAGATCACAAAACAAATAAAGGGATAGGGGAAAGTTATTGATAACAAAAAAAATTATATTGGGAAAATTCCAATAACTGAAGGGAAAGTCAGCCTTCTATCAGCCAAGAAAAAGGGAAAAAAAAAAGGCCATGCAATAGCATCATAGCTTAATGCTCCCATAGAAGGACCTTGTTAGCACATCAGGAGATAAACACTTCCCTTCCCCTGAGGAGTCTGTCACAAGTCTCTGTAAATGATAGTGATCCTTGCATAACATTCTTTAATTTTTTTTCAGAAAAATTCCCCATATGATGCTTTCTTATCCAACCTGTAGATCAAAACCAAGTACGGTTCTAGAAAGCATTGAGGGCTAGGCTCAAAAACCTGCGTGACGGTCATCCTGTCCCTTTCCCAGGACTCTTTTGGGCCACATTTCTCAGGCCTCACCCTGCCTGAGAAAGCCATTCTACAAAGTATACAGAAAGAAAGGGCGGCAAAATTAGGGCCAGCTGCTTGAATGCTGTACCCTCACGGGCCAAAGGCTCAGTGGAAAATGGCGTGGCTGCTTGATAGTAGCTTCGTGGCGTACATAAAGAACGGCGGTGCTACTTTCCTTGACGCTGTGAAGTCTAGACTCTGTACTCCCTGCTAGACATCAACTCGGCCTGGTTCCCAACCTCATGTGGCACTATAGTTCATTGTTCTCCCCTACCACACGTTTTTGGGCTGAATTATTTATACTTCCTTTGAAGGATGACAGAACTAGTGATCAAACCCAGGGTCAAGAAAGAGAGGATTGTTCTGTCAATTCTGTTAAGCAAGAGAACCTTGCCTAAAGAGTGCCCATTGAAGCCCTACCCACAGGACTCTTTTGACAACCTGGATCAACTTTGTCTCTGGCTGTCACCAGTCCATGGGTACACATGACGTGGAGAAACAAGCATAGATTCACCTAGCTTTGGCAAACATCCTATTCTTGGCTGGGCTACCATTGAGGAAGGTAATAGAAACCTTAGGTTCTATGGCCACCTCATCCCGTCCTTGTTCCTGTTTTCACACATTGTCTGGCCAACATGAGTTTATGCTGTGGCCCTTCAGAAGAAAGGGTTTAATTGGCTCACCGTTCCGGGTTAAAGTCCATCATGGGGGAGGGATCATAGTAGCAGGGACTTGAGAGACAGTTCAAAAAAATGATTATTAAAAAGTTCAATAAGATCTGAGAACAGACAGACAAACAGTTCACTGAAATAATGTTGATACAGAATAAACCAAGTAGAGTTTTTGAGAAGAACCTTACAGAAAACAAGCATTTGAAAACTAACTCAATAAATCAATTAATTAATCAAAATCTTCAACAATGGACGAGATTAAATGGAGAAAAATCTGAACTCAAGTCTAGGCTTTTTTTTTTATTATAACTCAATCAGATTGAAAAAAGAAACAAATAAATAAGTAAATAAATAATAAATAAATGAAATAAAGAAAGGAAACAAAGAGAAGTTTAAAAATGGGAGCATTCAAGGCTTTCAAGGGACCACTTAATGAATAATTACATGCATTTAAATATCCAAAGATAACTAGACAAACAGTTAATAAGCACAGAAAACCTAGTCAGGGTAGAAAACTTCTTCAGTCTTGGGAAATATATAATCATATGCTGGAGGCTTATAGAACTACAAATAGACATGATCAGAAAAGATCCTCACTTCAGCATATTATAGTCAGACTGCTAAAGTAAAAAGAAAGATTCTAGAATCTTACAATGTACCAAGACCCATTTTAAGGCTAACCCCATTATACTAATAGCAGGCTTCTTAGAAGAAACCCTAAAGGCTCAGAGGAAATGGAATTATGTATTCCAAGTTCTGAAGCAAAGTGACTGCCAGTTGAGAATGCTATACCCAGCAAGAAAGGCTGTCCTTCAGAGCGAGGGTGAATAAAATCCTTTCGAGACAAGCAAACACAAAAGATGCTTAAGAGAGCCCTACATTCAAGAGTAAAATAAAAACCCCAGTCGCCAGGAAAGCACGCGAAAGTATAAATCCCCACTAGGACAGTGCGTACCTAAGAAGTAGAAAAACCGAGCATAACTATTAAACCAAGGAGGTAAGCAAGAGAGAAAGAATAAAAATATCTGAAACAGCCAAATAACATCTTTAGTTATCAGTGATGAACGTGAACACAAATAAACAAATTCTCCAATTCAAAGAGCCTGGGTTATTTATTTCTCTGAACCTGGGTCACCTCACTTAAAATATAATGTTTTCAATTTCACCCATTTTTCTGCAAATTTCACTTTTCTTTTTTTGCATCTTCTCTGATCAGAATAGAACAAAAACTTGAGGTCACCGATGAGAAAAAATGTTAGAGCAATTACACGGATATGTAAAGATTAAACAAGATGTTTTCCTGTAAACAGTGAGTCATGAAAACAATCAAAAGAGAAATTCAATTAAAAATTTTTTAAAAGGCAATAAATTTTTATATATACGTGCTCCAGTATAACGTGAGATATAGCAAAATCAGCATTGGGAGGCACGGTTAGATCAATAGGTACCTGGGTTAACATAAATAAGCAGAATTCAAGTAAATGATCTAACAGTGCACATTAAGAATTTTCAAAAAGCAGGGATAGACTGACCTCAAAACTAGCAATAACAATCAAAGCAAAAATAAGTGAACTAGGGATAGATCGATGTCTCGGTGGCTAAAGGTACTTTACGGTGCAAGTCTGATGGCCTAAATTCAATCCCTGAGACCTAGGTAAAGGTAGGAGAGAACGGATGCCACAGAGCTGTCCTCTGCCCTCCACACACACTGTGGCATGCATATGCCCCTCCCTGCCACACACAGATCATCCACCCTGTATGCACACAGAAAATAATTTTGGAAAAAACTTAAAAGAAATAAATGAAATAGACACAAAAAGATAAATTAGGTTCTTGTATAAAAGTAGAGGTCAACAAAACTTCAGCTAGACTAATGAAGGAGGGGAATAGACAATTCCAAAAAAATGAAATCGGAGATGGAAAAAGGAAACATTTTCATTAGTGTCACGCAAACACAAAGTAGCAAAAGGATTATGAAAAAAACTCTTTTATGTTAACAGATTGGAAAACTTTGGGAAGGTATCAGTTTCTGGATACATATGCTCGAGCAAAATATCAAAACCTGAGGGCATTTAAAACAACTGAATGGGCCAATAGCCAGTAACAGGTAATGAGACAAAATCAGTAGTAGAATATCTCCCAATAGAAGCCCAGGACTGCGTGACGGCTCCACTGCCGACTTCACGCTTCCAAGTCATTCCAAAGGACAGAAAGGCAAGGAGCTATCTACAATACCAGCATTGCTCTATTGTCAAAACAGACAGCAGCAAAGGAAAATCACAGACTTATTCTTAATGCATATAGATACAAACATTCTCACCAACTTACTAGCAAATGGAATTCAGTACCTCGAGACGATCTCTTACTGTGATTAGGTTGAATCCATCTCAAGGATGGTTTCATGTACTAAAATCATTAAAGATAATATATCACATCAAGATAATGAAGGATAAAATAATCATATGATCAGCTGGCAAGGATCCCAGAAATAAACTTACACTTCTACAGACAATTGGTTTTCAACAAAGGCATCAAGAACATATGTCTCAGAAAGAACAGCCTCTTTAATAAATGGTGCTAAGAAAACTTAATATCTCCATGCAGAGGACTGAAACTTGATCTCGTGTCTGTCACTCAGTAGAAGAATGAACTCAAGCGAGATCAAAGACCTAACTATGAGAGCTGGAACTGAAATGAGCTGAAGAAAAAGTCCAATGATGCTCTGGATAGAGCCCCGTAAGATTAGTTACAAGCAACAACTGACAAGAAAGATTTGCATCAAACTAAAATGTTTCTATATAGAAAATGGAACAAAAACGAAATACCAAGAGACATTCTACAAAATCTGTAGAAAGTATTTACCAACTATTCATCTGGCAGAGGGCTAATAGCCACAATATTTAAGAAGCTTAAACTACTTAAAAGAATTCCACCAAAAATCTAAATCCAATTTAAAAATGGGAAAATGATCCCTTGCTCAAAACAAAGAATATAATTTGTCACCTGGAAGTATGTGAAAAAACGTTCAGCATCTTTAGTCGGAAGGGAAATGCAAATTGAGACTCCAATGAAATACCGGCTAGCTCCAGGTAGAACAGCTATCGTCCAGACAAACTGGTGGAAGATATAGGCAGTGTGTTTATCTCATGTGTGAAGTTCTGGTTCAATCTCTGGTGCATGCACACATATGTGCAAGCACACAGACACATAAACACACATACACACACACCACACCCTGTTAGTGAGAATGTAGGGGAAAAGGAAGTCTATACTTATGGTGGGAATGCAAATCATCATAGCTACTAAAAAGGACCATATGGAGGTTAAAAAAAGAAGCCAACACCTATCCAAAAATACCTAGGATTGAACCTCACTAAAGGTGGAAGACTCTGTACAATGGCAACTTTAAAACACTGCAGAAAGGAATTGGAGACATTGGAGGTACAAAAGACCCCCCACCCCCCACTTGTGAATCAGACGAACCAACACTGTAAAAAGAGCTACATGACTGAAACAATCTACAGCTTCAGTTATTCTCCATCAATGATACTCTTCACAGAGCTAGACAAACTCTCCCCAAACCTTGGTGGGAGTGCAAAGGCCCCGAATAGCTAAAGGAATCCTGAATAGGAAAGATCAAGGCTGGAGATGATCACAACACTGAATTTCAAATTATACTGCAGAGCCATAGTCATGAAACCAGCATGGCACTGGCATAGAAAACACACATAACCAGTGGAATGGGATAGGGAACAAAGATATAAATCACACAGATAGAACCACTTGACTTTCAGCTAAGAAGCCAGAGTCATACATTAGAGAAACAATGACATCTTCAACAAACGAAATTGGGGAAACATGCGAAATGAGACTAGATTCCCCTTCTTCACTCTGGACAAAAAGCAGTTTAAAATGGATCAAGGTCTTAATATAGACCCGAAACCTTGAAATTGATAGAGGAAATCAGAGAAAATACTTCCAGACAGAGCACAAACTTTTTGAAATGGTCTCTAATAGCCTAGGAATTCACAGCAAGAATCAACACATAACGTCAAATTCAAAGCCTTCTGCACAGTAAAGGAAGTAGGAATGGAGCGGCAGCCTACAGAACAAGAGGAAATCTTGGCCAGCTAGACATCAAACAGTGGCTTCATACACAGAATAAAGAAAAAAAAACATACTTAACTCTTCTAATCAATAAATAAGAGCAAATGAATTGGATAGAAACATCTTAAATAAAGTCCAAATGGCCTGTTTAATACATGAAAAATATTCAACATCCTTAGCAACAGGGAACTGCCAACGAAAACAACACTGAGGATTCAGCTTACCCCAGCAGAGCGCTTATCATCAAGATGGCAAACGACAACAAACGCTGGCAAAGATGCAGGGGAGATGGATCCTTATACATTGCTAGTGGGGAGGCAATGAATGCAGCCTCTGTGGAAATCAGTATGGGGGAGCTTAAGAAACTAGAAATTAACTATCATATGATATAGCTATATACCACCTGTGGGTATACACCTGAAGGCCTCAAGTCAGAATATGGTAGAGATACCTCCCCGTCTGTATTTACTGTGGCACTGTTCACAATTGCCAACATTTTGAATCAGCCTACACATCTATCGACAGATGAATGAATAAAAAAGTTTTACTAGGTTGTATAAAAGAATGAAATTACATCACTTGACAGAAAATGGATAGTTTGGAGGTCATAGTGTTAAGCAAAATAAGCCAGCCTCAAATACCTTGAATTTTAAAATCTTGATTGTAAATATATGTACATTTATTTAAATATATATAAAATATATGAAATAAGGCACTATTAGAAGAAAAGGGAGTAGGATATGAGGGATGAATATTAATAAATTACAATGACATACATGAATAAAATGTTATGATTGCACCCATTACTTTGCAAGCTAATTTAAAATGTAATTTAATCAAACTAAAAATAGAGCTTCAACATGATCCATTATGATCCATTTATTCAATTTCTGGAGATTATATATGTATATACATACACACACATACATACACCAAAGAAATACTCATGCTTAGTGCAGCATATTCACAATTACTAAGGCATGGACTCAACCTAGGATCCTATCAACAGATGAGCCAGTCAAATAAATGTGCTGTGTGTGTATAATACTATATATATATATATATATATATATATATATATATATATATATATATATATATTATCCATACATGAGGCAATTAAATGCTGTCATTTAAACCAAAATGGATAGAATTGGTAACTGTTATGTTAAATGAAATAAGCCAGACACAGAAAGGCAAGGACCACATTTTCTGTCTTATGTGAAAGCTAAAAAAATGTTTTACTAGAGAATGGAAAGGGGAAAGCAAAGTAAAAAGGGGATATGGAATTTGATCAGTATATACTATATTCATGTTTGAAAACATTATACTGAACCCCATTAATTGGTAGAATTAATATGCATTAACAAAAATCTTCGAAAAGTAAAATAGAGAAAAAGAGCAAAAAAGTTAGCTATATAGTAGATAAATGGAAGAACTTGGGTATAGATTGGAGACACTGTGTGCATGTACACTCTAAGTTCCAGAACAGCAGAGCAGGCAAAGACGCATTAATGAAACAAGTCTGCGGTAAGAAAAGACTTAGCTGTCATACACCAAGGGCCACAAGAAGAATAAAGTCCAAAGGCAGAGTCTTAGCGTGAGAATACAATGTGTGTTTAGCTTTCGCAAGGCTGTGGGTCCAATAGAAGGAAGACAAGGGAGACAGCAGAAGAGCTTTAGTATGTTTGGTTCCTTTTGTAGGGTTCAAACTTATGCATTTCATATGTAACCAGGAAATAACAATAGTGGAACAGAATGTTTTGAGTAAAATATTAACACTACTGAGTATTTAAGCGCTTAATGTGATTTAATATTTTAAGTATTGAAAATATTTTAAAAATGAATCTGGTATAAAAACTTTTCATCATATCTTAGGTTTCCATCATAGCATAGGTTAGGGATTGTGCCAACAGCCATATAACACGCCAGCAGCTAAGTCACATCTGAAGGCAAGAGAATCATAAGACATATAATGCCCACAAATGATCACTCAAGACATATACTGTCTACAAATGATAACTCTTTACCGTATCTGAAAAAAACTTACTCAAGATAAATAATCCTCCAGCCAAATCAAGGGAAAATCAAGAGTGTGAGGAAATTCTGATGGGATACCCAGAACCAAGCAGTCAGCTTTGAGCACGCATGAGCAACACTAAGTGAACCCAACAGACTGTATCTATGTACACGCAGCAATAATTTAGAAAGAGGTTATAAACTTGAGAGTGGGTAGGCAAGAAAGGAGTTGGGGAGGGGGAAGGAAGGGCTGTAAATGATACAAATATAGAACTCACCAACTTCTGAAGGAAATTTTAATTAAAAACTAGTGGCTAAAAGGCAGTGGAGTTAATATATGAATAATTGCTAACATTTCTGATAATGAAAAGTGACAGTTGATTGCTTGAGAGTATATGTAATAGTCAGATGAATTTAAAGGTCCTAATCATTCTCCTAATTCTGAAAGTTAGGGAAGATAATGAATAGTTGTGAGTCTGTGTTAAGTATGAGCAAGTATGCTTACAGAACTTGCCTTTAACAATATTAGACCATTTCTTAAATTTCATGAATAATCCTCTAAAGTAAATCAGAAGATATCAATAAAAATTAGAAAGCTGTTTTACCCTTTGCAGCCGCAGAGATGGCTCGCTATTTAAAAAACATGTACTTCTCTTCCAGGTGAATCAAGTTACATACCCAGCACCCATGTCGGGGGAGGGGGTTGACAACTGCCTGGAACTCCAGCTCCATGGGATCCTACGCCCTCTTATGAACTCTTCTGGCAGCTATTCATTTATACATACATACATGCCTCCACATGGAAATACATACATATTATAGAATATTAATAACAATAAAATACATACAGAGATCTGCACAAATACCTGTTTATTGATATATAAATATGATCATAATATTCATATTTTCATAATTTTTGATTTGCTGTTTGTATGGAAACAGATACATAGGGTATACATACATGAGGGTGCCTATATGTGTGAATGTGTGTTTGAATTCTTGAGGAGTCATCTACCTTGTTTTGTGAGATAAGGTCTCTTACGTGGCCTGGAATCTCTGGTTAGGTTAGTCTGGCAAGACTAAGGAGGCCTGAGGATCAGTTTGTTTTACCTCCCCAAGGCTGTAGTTGTGCTCTTGGCTTTTTTATATGGGTTCTGAAAATAGAAGTCGGGTCCTCCTGCTTGTGTGACAAGCACTATTCTACCTGAGCTGTTGCTCAGCCCTGATTTGCTTTACACAGAAACTACTTGATTCCATTTTGCTAAACAAGTAGGCACACATCTATTTTCCTACAAAAACGTATTCATGAAATGCAGCTTTCTATGCAAAAACTTTTTCATGGCTACCTGTTTAGTAGCATTATGCAAAGGCTGAAGCATGGCGTGTGGTGTGCTTTTCTTCATGCTCACATGTGGGGCAGCTGCTTCTACAGCCCTCTGGGCAACTGGAGGGTAAGTTTTCAAGAGTGCATAGCACATTTAGGTGGCAGCCGCCAGGTTACTTCCTGACACTGTAACTCTGTCCTGCCTCGGCTTCTCTTCATTCCTCTGTGAGAGTGCAATTCTCAGAGGTCTTTAACAAAACACAAGTACTTTGGAACTTGCCACAGTTTAAGAGGTTTGGTTCAGATGGGGGCAATGTTGAAATCGCCACTCTAGCTAAAAGTCATGGTTTATAAAGTTTTGACCTTCTTGTCTCATGGGATTCTTTCATTTCTGCTGGGAGAGAAAACAAAAACCCTATAATGATTTTTTTGTTCAAAAATCCATGTAAAGGGATTTAAAAAAAATCAAACTATGTTATTTACACATGAAACAAATTTGCTTCAAAGGAAACAATTTCTGAAGGATCCTGTTGTGATATACTTTGAGAAAGGACGGTTCCATCTGAGAGACGGAGCAACTGATCCTCAGGTTAAGCAGACATTTCTATGACAGGTAAAGATGGCAATAAATAGTGGTAGTCACCCTTGTTCACATTGTCAAACACTTACTGTGGATCAAACATGGTGCTTTGTATGTGTTATATTGTTGAATTTTATTACCAACTTACAAATAAGGAATCTGAGCAGCAGAGATTGTGCAAGGAAGGGCTCAAGGACACAGAGTTAGTCTATGATGAGACAAGGACTCAGGCTGTTTAATGTGCTAAAGCCATAGCTCAACTGCCGGACCCTGAGCTGTCCCTCACGATACAAGTTGCCCCAGCTACTGCCACCTGTTAGGAGGTGGGGACCTGCAAAAACCTTGTCTCTTAAGACATGAACTCAGGACAAGTTGTGTACTGTGCTGGCACACTCCCTCTCCTCCACTTCCATCTCTTAAGCAGTCCCTCTGACCCCGTTCCTTTCCATTCCGTTTCTATCCTTGCCTCTCCAGCTTTCAAAGTCGGTTCCATTAATCCTCTGACTGCATTGCCTTTCCAAAATTCTGCTTTCCGTCTATAAAAAATGTAGCTTCAATATCAGTTGGTAAGAGAAAGCCTGCCTGCAAGGGACTTCCATACTCAATATCTTGATGGAAACACAATGTCATCCAAGACTCAGGCTCTTTTTCTCCTTTGCTTCCCATGGGGGACTTTTAGCTACATTTTTGGTTGTCTCATGCCCACAAGATGAGCCTGCTCCACCCAAGCCAGCACGTTCACATGGGAGGAAGGAAGTGGGAAGAGCAGCGACGGCAATGAGCCCTCCCTACACACACCCCTTTTCTGTGGAAAAGGGGAATTCCTCATGTCACCTCCTCCCGCCAATGACTTATAACATGCAGTGTCCGGGACCACGTAAGACAGACAGTGTGGCCAGGAGTTGCCAGGAAAGACAATTCTTTCCCTTAAAGGAAACACAAACAAACTATAGTTAGAGGTAGTCAGGGAGAAGTTACCCTTAGGATGACTGTTGAATCCATGTCATTCCATCATTGGAGCATCTTGTAGGCTCCTTGGCATCCCCAAACAGAAGCACAGTAGTGAGAACAGAGGGGACCATGACGATCGCACCATGTTCTGAGTGCCTTGTTGGCACTATACAACCCCCTGTAATATCTCACGCATTAAGTATGAAATCCCCACTGCCGACCTACAAGCAGGGCTCTTCTCTGACACCGTTTGATAAATTCTTGATTGAAACAGAACTACATTCAGATTTGATCATATTTCATTCTGGTGAGAAGCAACACTGCAAGCCAGAGGGAGTTGACTGAGCCTTCTACTTGGCCCTTGAACAGCTTTTCTAACCGTTTCCGTAGGGGATGGCTGACCCCAACACGAAAAAAAAAAAACGAACAGGAAAAGGCAAGGAAGTGAAGCTTATGCTTCATATTTTGCTAGCAAGATGGACAGAAGATCGGTTAGGGCAGACTTGTGAAACCACCGCCTCAGGTAGCTTCTTCCTCTGCCTCTTATAACGGGAACAACCAGGTCTGAGCATGGCACTGCTGGCTTCAGGTCCGGAAGCTATCCCGAGTCTTTCAGCAGCTCTTCCTCATGCTCTTTAAAATATCCACAGCGCTTCCTGCCCTGCCCTTGGCTGTCATCTGCACTCTCCCCTACCCACCCTCCTCTTCCAAATAGCCTTTGGAACACACACATTCTGAAGTCATAAGTTCAGAACACAGAGCTGTCGAGCTGAGGGACAGCCTGAATTTTAGCCAAAGTCATCATGGAAGTTAGCAGTAGTTCCAGCTTAGAGCAACACTGTCAGCTAGAACAATAAATCTGACGACATCCGCAGTAAGCACCTACAGAATGGCCTCTCAGAGGTCCCTAATGATCCTTGACTTCTGCTATTCATGCTCCATACAGTGCAGAGCTGATCTGTGTTTCTAAGGGAAGGCCTGCTGGGAGGGCAGTCGGCTGGAAGGTGTAAGATCCCTAAAACAGTCCTCTAGAGAGATCCATGTGGTGATGGACCAGGGCCTCCAGCCAAAAGCCGGCATCAACCTGCCCACTGCCTTAGAAGCAGATCCTGAGCCCCCTGATGAGTGCTGCTTCCCAAGTGATCTAGAACTTGAACTTCTCAACATCCCCTAATCCCAGGCCTTCTGAGACTATGGGACATCATGATACCACTAGGAAATTAAAGCCGCTGATTTTTTAAGTCTCCATTCCATATAATCTCAGTTGATTCTGGGATCTATCCTCCCTAAGTGAGAACAGACATAAACCTCCATCCACAGATGAGAACTAACAAGCAAGCCTAGAGACAAAGTCACACAGTCACAATCACATTCTAACACTAGTCAGGACCAACCGAGTTCCCTGGCCATCTGATTTCGAGTTTGGGATATGTTCTCCTGTGATTATCTACTGCAGTAGTGGGGCATAAGGAAATGGACCAGAATTCTTACTCACTTTATTCCCTGACCAGATTAATGGACCACTGCCTAAATGCTAGGTTGATTTACAGCTATGCTAATGCCAGCTGTCTCATTGCCAGGGGTATGCCAAGGGCAGGAGGCATACTTCCTGGCAAAGGGAGAGAAGATAGTTGTTTTCTCTAGGTATTGTTTTCTTCCTCCCTCTTTAAATGTTCATGGTCTTCAACAAGAAGCAAAGATTCTGAAGCGAAGGGAAGATGGTGCTCTGCCTAGGGTCCTCTCATTACACATCACACGGCCTCAGCTGAAGCCCAGCATCTTACTGAAGGATAACCCAGAAAGCACTCTCTCCAGACTTCCCCATGCATGCACTTAAACTCAGTTTTCTGTGTCACGGTTTGGAGAAACCTTTCTCCTTGAGATCCTCTTAAAAAGAATCAACTTTAGAAATCGGAGAGGCAATGCATTTTACAGCAAATTCTTAACTTCTCTGTGTCTGTTTCTTCCAAAAAATGGTAATATTACTTGCTATATAAGAATAAAGGAGGGTGTCTATGTTTTAGATATCAGCACAGAACCAGACGCACAGAAAATGCCTAATAAATGTGAGATATAGATTTAAAAAAAAACAACTAATCACACACACACACAAACCACATCTAGAGAGTAGGTAGAACCCACAGGAAGGAAGATGCCCATGGCTTCCCATCCCTCGGAAGTGGAGTGTTCAGCAGTATTGTATGGGCATTGGCCGTATACAAGTGAGAAGATTCCCATGGCTTCCCATCCCCTTGGCAACAGTGTTCAGCAGGATCATATAGGCATTGGCCATATATAAGTGAGAGATTAGGCTAAGGAGAGAAAATGAGACATATCAGAGGATGACAGGAGTAAAGAGATAGCAGGTAGACAAAATAAACAAGACAGAAATAAAAAAACCAAGAACCAGACTGACATGAGATGCATTTAATTCTCTTATGCAGTAGGCAAAGGCTTTATGGACCTTACCTCCGTCCCGGCAAAGTTACTACAGATCTGCTCAGTGAGAGCCAAGGGATGAAAGACTTGCACACTCATTGCTTGTTCAACGAGATCTTTGTCTACTCATTTGCTCACCTATTATGAGGGCTCCTTCCCAAGTACACATAGGGTTGGGTCGGGGCAAGCCTTCAGGTCCTTAGACACCCAGGGCCCACAGATTTTCCCACTTACTGTCCCTAAGCCATTGCATTAACTACACTCTGCAGGGCCACTAGGCTTCTTCTTGACTGAAATCTCAGTACTTGGACAGGCTGTTGTGTGGCTACAAGTCCACTTGGATTCTGGTGGGAAGCTCTTTCTCAGTGTTTGGATGGATGGTAGCCATGCTCTTACATGCCCACTGATCCAAAGAACTTCAAAAACAAAGCAAAGCAAACAAACAACACAAACAGTGATAGGAAGCTGAGGAAGAGCTTGAGGCATTTAGCAAAGGTGGACAAATTATGTCGAAGTGGAAAAGGACTGAGAAATAGGAGGTTGGTTAAGGACTACAGGAAAATTTTCACTTGGAGGAGGTGTCAAGAACATTTTGAATAGTGAAATGGACAAACAAATCAAGGATAAAATGGTGGGGATACTGGTGTCTGTGTTATCTGTTTTTCAGTGAAATCTCAAGCACTGCCAGCTGTAGAGTTTTACTGGTAACAATTCAGTTTTGTTCACAGACCCGTGAGTCACATGCTTGAGAAGGCCTGTGCATCATGGTGTACGTGCTGATTTGGGAAGGCTGACCAGGCAATGACAACAGTGAGTCCTTGGGGAATCGAGGCAAGGAGATCAGTCACAAAAGCAGAGGCTGGAGTCATGCAAAGTGTTCCACAAACCAAGGATGCACCGTCCCTAGGAGACGGAAAAAGCAAAGCAGATTTCCCCCCACAGCCTCCTGAGGCAGTGAGTGTAGCTCTCCCAACCACCAGATTTTAGCCCATAGCACCAGATGACAGGTTTGTATTGTTTTCATTTGTTGCAGCAGAAACAGGAAGCTCATACGGTGGTGAGCAGCAGGCTGCTTCCTGTGCCCATAAAGTGAGTAAGCAGGGTGTAGCCTTTGACGCGTAATGATGTTCACAGTCCAGCCCCTGGCTCTGACTCTTCATGACTGACAAGCTTTGGCCAACAATATAGCTTCTCACCTTCTTCCTGCCTTGGGTTCTAGATTCCAGGCTGAACCACTGAATGCCTCTTCATCTCTAATGACCTCAGAGCCCATCACCTCGTTCTCTGTCTCTCTGTCTCTGTCTCTCTGTCTCTCTCTCTCTCTCTTTCTCTCTCCATTACCTAAACACCCAAATGACAACACAGTGGTAAGCCCTCATTTCTTGGAGGGTCTCTGAAGCAATCTGAAAACCCCACCTCACACTGCTGAAGCATCATTATCATCACTTAAAAACAAGGAAACCGAAAGACCAAGCACAAGTGACTCACTGAGGCCACGAGGGAGTAGTCAAGCCTTAGTGGTCCATCCAAGACTTCAGCTGCCCTGGATGCCATGCGCTCTCCGCACACCTCATGCAGCCAAAAGTTGCTTCATCTCTGAGCCTGCCACTTGGTTCTCCTGTCCGAATCCAAATATTCCTCTAGCCTTTCCAAACATTTGTTAAGCTTAAACAATCCCGTCACCGTCCTCACTTACAGAAGGGCTATGGCGTCACCCACTCCCTGTCGTTGGTCCGTTCGGACAACTGTGACTAAACACCACAGAATGAGCCCCACAGAAAGCAAAAGGTTTACTTACAATTCTGGGAGCTACGACGCCAAGATCAAAGCACCAGAAGGTCTTGTGTCGGAGAAACCTTCTCTCCCTCCTGCACAACGCCTGCTATTAGTCCTCATGAGCTAGAACTGGAACGCAAGCTTCCGCAAGCTTCTTTTATAAATCCCACCCCCCTCACAAGTGTGTACCCTCAAGACCGAATTGCTTTTTAATAGACCTCACCTTGTTATACGCCACAGTGGGGATACAATTCAGTTTGCGTTTGGGGTCTAAATGTTTAGACTATATCCACTTAGGTCGGAGGTAAGTATACAGAAAGTCGTGAGCCAGGCTAAGTGAACACACAAAAATGGTGAGCCAGGCTAAGTGAACATACAAAACAATGGTGATCCAGGCTAAGTGAATATCTGGTTAGGAAGGGGGACAGATCTGAATGCTCTGAGTCCAGGCAGCATGACAGAGACAGCAGAGCCACACTCTGGCATTTAGTTTATGATGTAGTTTCCTGAAGATGGTGGCCTTCAGTGACATCAGTGACCTTTTCCCAAAAGGCAGTGAGTGTGAGAAACTGGGCTCCAGATAGCTGGTGCTCAGTGGATTTCAGGAGGGCGGTGGGGTGCAGGCCTGGAGAGCTTCCAGGCAGCGTGAGTCAGCAGATGCCAATGCCTCCTAATAGGAGCCCTGCAGGCATTGCTCTCCAGGAGAAAGGGAACCAAGTTCTAGCTGTATCAGCCAGTGCGATGTTTAGCCAATTGTACCAACCATGAGCTGGAAACAGTACCAATGGACTGGTTTGATTGAGCCGCAGTCAGGTGAACAACTGGCATGGCTGCAGCCTGGACTAGTCATGTTCCTCATCTGGCTGAGGCAGGCAGAGAGCTGCAGGAAACTGCACTATCCCCAACCTCATGGCCCCTCACTCAAAGACAGGAAGAGGCCCACATTGAGGCCTGAGATATCAGGAGCAAACTCCACTGCTCTTCCTTCTCCACAGACACAGGGCAAGAAGGCGGCTTCATTCAATGTCAGAGACCCACCGGGAAGAACACTTTTTAAAAAAATACGGGTGCAACACATCTGTTTTTAAATAAGGACGTAAGTGGAAGCTTCAGCCCCCTCTCTTAAAGACACAGACACCTAGCATTCCTCATTTCCTGTGGGCTCACAAGCATCACTCCTCACTTGGTGCCCTTTATTGACCACAGTAAGCCAGCATGCAGCATCAGATTGGGCAAGGAGAGGACCCCTCTCTAATATGTCCTTGCCACGCATCTCTGCTCGTCCTACCTGCTTTCTTTTAAATGGTTTTTTCTTACCAAGACAATATATAAACTTAATTATAAAAGTGAAATAAGATTTACTGGGTGTTTGCTATGTGCCAGGCTTATAACAAAGACTTTACAAGGGCGTGACCCTTTAACTGTGCACACCTGTAAGCCGAGCCCTGATTGGACATCACCCTTTAACTGTGCACACCCGTGAGCCGAGCCCTGTTCCTGTCGCTCTTCTGAGTTGAGTTGATGCAGAGCAGAAGAAACTCCTCCCACCTCACAGAACTTCTCCACTGTGGCATTCGACTTGAACTCTGGTTTCGTTTTATTTACAATCAACACACTTAACATCACGGCACTCTGCTTCAAGAAAGTTTATAATAAAACATTAAGAGTTTAGACTCTGGAAAAATAAAACTAACATGTTCCAAGAAAGTGCACGCTCGCATGCACGAGCGAGCGAGAGCGCGCGTGCACACACACATACACACCTCACCGTCCCATTCTCTAGAGGCACTGACTTTTAGTTCTTGAGTTTGTGTCTTTGTACACCTGTGTCGTTGCTATAGAATTCTAACGCATTTCCAATTCTTACATCTCTTGACCCCTGTTTATATAATCTACTGTTTATTATGGTGTATGAGCACTTTGACTCCCATTTTAGCTCACTACATGTACCCTAATTTTGGTTGAATCCCTGCCTAGTGTTCCCCTGATGACAACTCATTTCAAAGACAAGTGATATGTGGTTTTCTTATTTTGCATAAACTTTTTGTTTTTTCTTGGAATTAATTATTACCTGATATTTTATTTGATCAAGTTTTAAAAAAACTGTCTCAAGCCTTCCTATGGCTGTATAGAATCAACATTAAACCTTTCATATTTTCATACTCATTGGAATCTGTTGAATTTCAATATATATTGAATTCAATTGAATATATATTTCAATATATACACATATATATTTTTTCCCTGGAATCCTCTGTATGGCTCTGCTCCGGGCCACTTGTTCATGCTTGCTGCACAGCTGTTGTTGGGGACTTCCCTGCGTCATCATCCTGGGATTTCCCTTCACCTCCTTCCTGTGTGGGTTCCAGATTCCTAAAAATCTGCCTTCCTCTTCCATGGTTTATCTCCTATTTTGGTCAGTACATCCTCCATTAGTTTCCTGAAAAAGAAAAAAAGATGGAAAGGTACCATCTCCCAACCATGAAGAATGGGGTGGATCCAGAGAAACTTAATAAGTTTTATTTGGCTGTCAATCATACCTTCTCTCATCTTTTCCAGTCTCTTCTCATTGCTTTTCTGCGTGTGTGGTATGTCAGGGTTTTCCTTGGCCTCTAGTTTCATAAAAGACATTGTCAATGCTTTTAACAATTGTTGTTATTAAAGGATGGATTTTTGGGATGGGATAGATTTCACTGTCATTACCCTGCAGCAACTAAGCCCTGTGCATCTTTTTACTGGGTATCCAGTTTTGGAATCAGACTAGTTTAGTTCTCCAGAAGATAAGTATTCATGACTCGAGGTTAATATTCCACAAAACTAGTTCATTCTTATTTCTCTGGTTGATTGATAACGGAGAAGCCTGGCATTGCCGCCATTTTCTGAAACCTCAGTGTGCAGCTCTTGTATGACTCAAGTCCATTTGGATCCTGGTGGGATGCTTTTGTCAGTCCTTGGGTGGATGGAGACCAAGCTTCCAAGCACCCAGAAATTATCTAGGGAACTTTTATTTTAAAAGAAGATCTTCGAAAGAAGTTGGAAGAGAAGGAAGAAGAAGAGGAAGAGCAGGAGAAGGAAGAGGAAGAGCAGGAGGAGGAAGAGAGGAAGAAGAGGAGGAAGAGCAGGAGAAGGAAGAAGAGGAGGAAGAGGAGGAGAAAGAAGAGGAAGAGCAGGAGGAGGAAGAGAGGAAGAAGAGGAGAAAGAGCAGGAGGAAGAAGAGGAGGAACAGGAGGAGAAAGAAGAGGAAGAGCAGGAGGAGGAAGAGAGGAAGAAGAGGAGGAAGAGCAGGAGGAGGAAGAAGAGGAGGAAGAGCAGGGAAAGCAGGAAGAGATGAAGACTCCCAGGGCTTCTAGATTAACAGCATCTCAGAGTTTATAGCTTTAAAAGTACTCAGGAAAGTGTTCCTCAGATGTAACTGATCCGCACGCTTGACAATTCTATTTCCTCAAATCAAGGCTGCTGGGGTCCTTCCCTTTTGATTCTGCCATTCTTTCCTATGCTCTGCTTCCTAATTGATGGAAAAGCTCACGTTACAATTCAGTGGCATTGCGGTATACTTGCAAAACACTGTGTGTTGGTCTTGTTCTGCACTCATGTCATACCTGGTTCTTAGATATCATTATTATCATTTCTAAGATGTGGTTGGACTCTAGTTCCTAACATCCCCTTGAAGGCTTGAGAATTCCCAGAAATGATGACTAACAGATACTGAGATCAAAAGGTGGACGCTATGGTAATACTAATTTATAGATAGGGGAACTCATGGCTAGAGAACTTATTCAGCTCTAGTAATTGTAGATCTGGATGTGATCCTGTTATGGAGGGCCAACAGCCCTTTGTTGTTGTTGTTTGTTTTGTCTTGTTTTGTTTTTTTAAGACAGGGTTTCTCTGTGGCCCTTTTGATGGTGACCAAATGCCTGAAAAGCACAGACCCAGTGAGACTCACATTTTTCACTCTTTCCCCTGCTTGGCTTACTGACCACCGGGGAGGCCCTCCTGGGTGAGGTTCCACAGGTGTTAGCTGCAGTGACTGTTTTAAGTGCCAGAGCAGCATACGAAACTGGGCCGGTTACGGCGCAACACTCCCAATACCAATGCCTCTGAGATCCGTGTTAACTCCAATCGGAGGAGACTAACGAGTGGAGCCTCTCAGGCACAGTCTGTGAGTCCCTAGACATTAGTAGAAATAGTGATGACATCGGCATCATAGCAGCTCAGAATCTTCTCATGGAATCCACGCTAATAGAGCAATGCTAATTATGATACTGCTAACAGGAAGACTAAGTTTCTGAGGCTATAAAATAATCTTTTTATTCCTCTTCTTGCCCACCTGCAAGCCAATAATGGTTTGCAGATAATAATGATATACCTACTTAATTAAGAATGAAGTGGGCTGATATATAATAGTACCTGTCTCTAAGTGTTTAGCAAATGCTAGTTGTCATGATTAGAATTATCTTTCCTCAAATTTACATTTTTGGGTCATGAGATTTTTGTATGCAAGCAAAACTATGGATAACAGTCTCAAGTCTCAAATTTTATTTTTTGTTTGTTCTCCATTTTAACCAACTGCTGGCTGCTTCTTCCTCTCCAAAAATAGAACTACCTGATTTATAGTAAAACAAAGAATCAAGTCAGCCCACTGTAATGTCACCTCTGTGGTCCAAGGGGCCCTCCTGACCTTCAGCAGCTCACTGTATCTACACAGCTCACTTAGTATTTCCTGAACAATCAGAGGCCACAGACTCAGCATTCTTCCAGAGAAATGTCTCTGTGAGACTCTTCTTCATTAACAATATGTCAGTGTGTGTGAAGGGGTGTTCATGTATTTATATTTGTATGTGTATGTGCACATGTGTGTGGGTGCATGCATACATATATGCCTATACATGTGGAAACCCTACATATATTCACGATGTTACCCCCTAGTGCTCTCTATCTCTTTCTTCATGACAGGCTCTCTTATTGCACTTGGAGCTTACCAATTCCATTAGACTGGCTGGCCAGCAGGCCTCAGGGGATCCTCCTGTCTCTGTCTCAACACTGGGATTACAGGGCCATCTCATACTTTTTATATGGGTCATGGGCATTGAAACTCAGGCTTTCATGCTTTTGTCACAAATTCTTTATGAACCAAGCTTTCTCCCTAGCCTCTCAGATGTTTTTATTGAGACATTTCTAGAATTCTAGGCTAAGCCTTGGGTCTTTTGTCTTCCATTGAGCACCAGAAACTCCTTGGGTCAGTTAGCATTATCTAAGGAGCCCTCTCATGTTCAGCTGGCTCCACAGAAGAGTTCCTTTTCAGCTCCCTTCCCCTGATCAGACTCCACACACTTGACCCTGCTGAGGAGAAAAAAACTGATGCTTACAGTACAAGTTTTTTTTTTTTTCAGGCATCCCCTAGCACCTAGCCAATGAACTTTCCAGCTGGCCCACTTATATAAAAACGTGACCTTGTGAAGAAAAGAAAGGAAGAAATGAAGGGAGTAAGAAAAGAAAGAGAGAGGGGAAAGAGAGGAAAAAAAGAGAAGACAAGAAAAGAATGGAAGAAAGAAAGGAAAAGGGATTGACTGATTTTTGGCTGAGTGGGTCCCTGCAACTGACTCCTGTGTCATAGCAAAGTTTTGGTCATACCCTGCTTCTTCCTAGAGGGATTCCTCCTCTTGAAGTCTGAAACCTTCCCTTCCTTCATTTGCTAGAGCAATTGCTTCCTCTTGATGGTGTGCCGCTCATGTTGGCGGTTAGACTTTTACCTACACACTTGGTTTGTAACTGTGACATTTGTGTGTTTCTTCTGTGCCTCTCTCCCTGTGCCCACCACATTTGTGGGTACCTGAATGAAGATTCAGACACTCAAAGACTGAAAATATTTAGGAAAAATGCATCTATACTGGAAAAGAACACCGATTTTTATCGAAATAATAGAGCATGGCAACTTCTGACTCATATCACATCCTAGCTGAGCTTATTAGTGATTCGGAGAGGGTTCAGAGATAACAGAAAGAATGAACATGTTATCCACAACTCTGTGTTATTTTATATAAGGGGCTTGGGCATCTGTGACTTGTATTATCCAAGGGGGTCCTGGAACCAATCAACCCCCGTTGGATATTGAGGGACACAGGTACTACGAAATGCTTTAGATAGACAATCCTCACAGCAAACCTACGAGGCAGTCCCTGTAATAAGTCTGGCATGATATCAGGGAGGTATCACAGAGAAAGGTTAGTCACCTGAGCCTGGAAGTGGTGGGGCTGTTGATACAATGTCTGTGTGCTTAGCCCACTGTTACATCCCCTGCACACAGCAGTCAGGCGAGACACGCTACTCACGTAGTGGCTAATTTCTCTGCCTTGCTCTGGCCCAGTCCTGCCTATATTTCCCCCTCTAGGAGAAGCAAGATGGGGGAAAAAATGATCAAATGTCTCCATTACTTTGACCTCCTTCGGAGAAAAAGGATTCTAAAAATAGTTGAAACTGTTATTTTAAGCCTGTGTTTTATCACTATGGTTTGCGATTCCACTGGAGATCTTCTTTGTGGCCAGAACGCCCAGATATCCCGACTGTGGCAAACTTGTTATTTTTGATATCAGAGGGTTGGGGATGTTTCTGTTTGAAACATTGTCTGTTTACATTCTTTAGCCCAAAATAGTCTGAAGTGTCAGTATTATGTCTTCATGTTTCTAGTAGAATTTAATGATGCTACATCAATAGCCACAAGTCCCTTTGAAGTATTTTGGCCCTTTCCAGACTTTGGGAAGCTATATTATAATAATGACTAAGGTCACATTTATGAAGTGATACTGTTCCCCAACAGGAAAAAGGAGATGTGTATAGAATGAAGTTGGCGGTGACACCCTGGGATGACCCGCCCTCCTAAAAGCAATCGTTCTCACACTATGTTCTCAAAACATTCTCATTACAATATCATAATTCAGCACACCCTTTCTGCTTTTATCCCGGCCCCCAGAAGAAAACCATGCCTCTAGTCAAGGCCATTCCTGCAGGCTTGCAGGACCCAGGGCACACTACATTACACGCTGTCCTTTATCCCTCCCCCAAAGCTATTATTGTGATAAAGCCTGGTCACTCAGTAAATAATACCAAGGACAATCTGCAGCAGGACTAAGTCACAAAAATTCATCTTGGCAGTGAGAAACGAGAGGAAGGTCTTTCAGTCCCAGCCACTGTCATCCCCCAGCTCCAACGCCCACTACCCTATGTTTGTGAATTACCAGGAAGCCAAGAAAAGTATTAAGAGTGAATCATTTGCTTGACCATTAATTGTTTTGTTACACTTAATTTGTTTTATGTACGTATGTGTGTGGGTGGTAAGGGTTGGGTGCGGGCCATTTCATGCAGAGGTCAAAGGATAACTTGTGGGGGCAGGTTCTCTTCTTCTACCATCTAGGTCCTGAGGATCAAAACCAGGTCTTCAGGTTCGGTGGCAAGTGCCTTAACCCACTGAGCCATCTTTCTGATCTATGTTTAAGCACTTTTAAAAGATGAAAACTCATTAAAACTAATACTTTTACAATAATGGGCTCTTAAAAGTAGGGACATTGGAAAGCTGGTGCTCCATCCTGACATTGCTTGTGTATGGTTTTACTTCCTTTTGGAACTGCCTTTGGAACAGGATACTATGATTATGGAAGAAGTCAAACAAAGCAACCAAGGCACTTTGAGAAAGACCCTTGTTAGATAACAGGTGCTGCCCCTGGAAGGGGATCAACCACACCTCATAGCCTATCTAGTACCACCCTTAAGCTGTTAAAACCCAAGACAGAGTGGGACAACAGGATTGGCTTGCAGAGTGACCATCTGATTTTTTAACCTAGTTTTTTCATTAAACTCAGATGATATGGGCTTCCCCTCTGTATGCTGTGAATACCATTGGTTAATAAAGAAGCTGTTTTGGGCCTATTGCAGCACAGATAGGGCAAGGTAGGAATTCCAAGCAGACAGAGGAGAGAGTAGGCAGAGTCAGGGAGAAGCCATATAGCTAGGAGACAGATGCTGGACACTAGACAGACCCTTACCGGTCTGGGCGGCCGGGTAACAAATGAGCAGTGTCCGCCAACACTCAGAGACCTTGTAAGCTAGAGACCTCTTCCCACTAAATCTTTATAGTAAGGAATTCCTTTGTTCTGAGGAGTGTTCTATTTCCTACCCCAAGTTTCCCCTGAGTAAGCAGCTGGTGCCTCTAAAGGATTTTCATCTGAATTTCACCTGAGATACATCTCACCATAGCTGCGGAACCTGTGAAGAATATTTATTTAATATTCCTTTTTTATAACCCTCATGACTACAAGCAATTAAATTTCTATAACCAGGCAAAGCCCAATCACCACAGTCACCCAAAATAGGTGGTCACTTTGCCCCAAGGATATACAAGCAAATCAGCCGAAACATTTATTTTTTTTCACTCTTGAAATATTATTAAGCTAATATTTCCATTTTTTGTATGACTTGACTTGTGCTCACCTTTTGTGACATCAAAATAAACATTTTTTTTCTCAAAAAGATGACTACTTCTACGCTCTCACAATTGTCAAAGAATGCATTTTGGGTCTTAAGGAAATTACAAGAGTCAATTTTATAGGGGGCTGTGCCCGACAGAACATCTGGCACACGTGACACCCCCTTAACTACAAGACCATCTCCTCACCCCTAGCCAGACTTCCTCCGTGAGCAGAGGTTGCAGATTTTCCTTGGGTCAGAGGCAGTTCTTCTTTTAGCTCAGGACGTTAAATTCCTCCCTGGAGTGCTGCAGAACCATCTAACCTCCCTCTTAGCTATCAGGACCATAAAACTTCCCAAGTATAAACATGGAAGGGAGTGAACACGCAGAGCTTGCCTCGATGGCCCGAGACACCCCCTCCATCCACTCGCGGTAGGAATAAAGCTGGGCTCTCTGGGCTCCATCTCAGTAGTCGTTGTTCGCAAAATAAAGCCAGATCTGACTCTAAAAAAACCGTTCAAAGCAAAGAAGGGACAGGAAGTTCCAGGGCAGAGGTCCTGCCCAGAGAATGCAGAGGCGTGAGCAGGAAGAGAAAGGTGCACTTCGGTTGTAGGATTGTTCTAGTGATCAATTGGGAAAATAAGGGCTCCTCTGAAGATGCCCACATCCTGATCCTAGACTTTGAGTAAGTTACCACATAGCAAAAGAGAAATATACCTACAGATGGAATAGAGGTTCCTATCAGGTGACTCCAGCATAGGAAGACCGTTTGAAAATGCCCAGGAAAATCACAGAGCTGCCAAATGCAAACAAGGGGAGCAAAATGTGAGAGCTAGAGAAGGGATGGCAATGGAAGTAGAGCTTTGACAATGGAGGTGGGGACCAAGGCATGCCAACAGCCTGCGGCTGGCAGAAAAAAAAAACCAGAAAAGGGGTTCAGGCTCTATGTGGGAACCCGATCGTCTTCTCCGTGTTCAGTGAGTAATGTGTAGGTGCTGTCTTCGCAATGGGGCTTTGCTGTCAGTTTGTGGAGAATGACCTAGGGTTTTGGTAATGGCCTGGGTAGTTTGGGAATTCCCATGGGACCCCTTGGACCAGCAGCTCAAGGAGATGGAACCCAGTCCTGGTACTGGGAGCTTCATTTAGTGATAAGAGATGACCAGTTAGATTCTGTTACTCCATTATTTAGCAATTTCATTTATAATGTGTTCATTTATGTCTATATTTTAGGAAGCTTCTACTGTATTAGGCTACCATATTACCCCTCAGATGGCCCTTAATTTTAGCTGTCTGTCTTTCCCAATATTCCCTGCCTCATGCCCTCTCCTCCTTCTCCTCGTTTGATCCTCTCATTTGAGCCATGCCCCACCCAATTCCGCCATAACTATCAATTCTATTTCCCTTTCCTAACAAGACCTGTCTGCCTTCTGCTAGTCCCTTCCTCTATACCTCTATGATCCTGTGAATTACAATTCAATTATCAATGACAATAACAATTAACAAGACATATCGTTCATCTCGCACCTGCTAATGCCTATTGCTGCTAGTTTCTTCTCTCCCTTCTTCCCTATCCCATCGTCCCTCAGTTGTTTTCTTTCTTCATTTGCCTCATGAGAAATCAGTGGAGGAGGGGATGCTCTCAATTTCCACCATCAGCCTCTCTGGAGTGGAGTATGGGACTATGTGGACTCCCATTCCATAAGTAGGGACCAGCAAGGAAGAGATCTTTGTTCCTCAGACAGAGTTTCTCAAATTGCAGTGCACATTAGAAACACAAGGAAATATGAGTAAAAATAGACTTCAGAGGCCCAGGGAAGGACCTGGTATTCTCTTGGTCTATGGAGTTTTCTAATATTGCTGACACCGTGGTGCACCATCCATACCTTGCCTAGCTATTGTCCAGAAGGAATGCTGACTAGGTGTACAGCCGGGTAGCAGTGTATAGGGAGAGGCTAGGGGAAGCCTGGAGTTTTAATAGTACCCTCTCCCTGAACCCCTCGTCACCCTTAGTCAGCCACCCACTAGCCCCAGCAAAACCCACGGTGGCTCTCGACCTCTGTTTTTAATCACTTCCTTGAAACTTACATTACATACTCACAAATGAATAGAAGCGTGGGGTTGGACTCGAACAAGGGAGGCAGCTGCCATCAGCAATGCATTCAGAATAGTAAACCCAGGCTGTCAGAAAAGAATGGAGAAGATAAAACATATTGTATTAGATACCATTTTTATTAACATTTCTGTAACAATTAAATGCTCTTCTTTATAGGAATTATTAAAATAATCTGTCTTTCTTTGATAACTCCTGTTCTTTGCCATGAAGCACTAAGAGGAGAGCTATTGATTTTGAATGGTCTCACAACCTAAAACAAAGCAAGCCCAGAGAAGGAACTTCACAGCTGACTCATGACCCCCCCCACCCAAGGAAACACTGACTGGATTTCTCATCTGTCTCATCCTTAACCTAACCATACTGTGGGCTGAAGCTCTTGGTCATTTTCCTCCCAAAGATAAAACATAGGGGGACAGGTTCCCCCTCATCACTACGTATGCTATACTAACCCCAGAATGTAGCCGATTCCATTCTCTCTGCTTTACACACGAAAAAGCTATGGGGCAAAGATGGTTAAGAATGGTGTGCCCAAGATCACAGAGTTGGTGTCATACAATGTATTTATTTCAAGGCCACGTTCTTTCCCACTACAAAAATATAAAAAATAGAAAAATCAATAAACCAATCAAACAAACAAACAAAAAGCTAGTTCAGTTTGAATTCTCCCAAAGTTAGATGCTGGAGCTTGAATATACAAGCCATTGTTTGAGAGGTGGTTGCAGTTCACTGAGGGGAGAGAGAGAGGGAAGTTAGAAAGGGAAAAGCAAGCAGTTCATGTGGGCCATTCCCAGAGATTGATCAGATCTCTGCAAGGTATCCAGCAGCTGCTATTAGACAGCATCAGTTCTAAATGATGCTAGCCTGGCCTGCGGCTGATACCCATGTATCCAAGGGGTTAGGCCAGGGGTCAGAATCTCAATGGTATAGACCATTTCTCTCTCTCTCTCTCTCTCTCTCTCTCTCTCTCTCTCTCTCTCTCTCTTCTTTTCTCTCTCTCTTTCTTGTGTTTTGAAACAGGTTTTCTCTGTGTATCCCTGGCTATCCTGGAACGGAGGCTGTAGACTAGGCTGGCCTTGAACTCACAGAGATCCACCGACCTCTGCCTCCTTGTGTGCTGGGATTGAAGGCATCTGCCACCATCGCCCAGCTGAGTAGATTGTTTCTTAGCTTGGGTGAAGACTCTGAGTGGCAAGCATTGCAGAAATATAATTGAATATATAGGCTGGACAGTCCTTTCACATGAAATTCTGGAATTCTCTATATAGATGTTCACAGAGGCTATCATAATTTGCTAACTAATAAGTGTGTTGTTATGTTAACATTGTGTTATTGTGTTCATCAAGAATAATGACAAAGATTGAAAAACAGTATGATGGTACACACTATAGTCCCAGCACTTAGGAGAATGTTAAATTCTAGACCATCATAAGTTACATAGAGGGACCCACCCTCCTCTTCCCCTCCCCACAAAAGAGAAAGGACAGGAGAGGCAGAGGGAGAAAAATTCTCTTTCAATAGTGCCTCATCAGGTATTATGTAAATGCAACCCCTAGTTAGTAATACTTAATGGGGATAACTAATCCTTTAAAACATATCTCAGTTTGGCCCTGTTGAGTAAGGAAATTAAAAAAGAGCTCCAGCCACTATTTCACATGTACACAGGGAAGTTCATATCAGCTAAGACATTCTTCATTCTCGGAAGTCTTTCCTACAGAGCTTACTGAATTCCCAAGCTAGTACCCAGAAGGACACTTGGGGGAGAGATTCAATTGAACCCCCCAACTCACAGTTATGATCAAAGTTGAAAAAAAAAACCCTCTGAGGTGTGCCCCTGCAGACCAGTGACCATTTCTATATTTGGAGATTAAATCTGGTCAGTTCAGGGATCTCTAGGGAATCATGTGTGAGCATTTGTAGGGGTCAATGGGTCAACTGAGGTCAGATCTAAATGTGATTCATGGGTGCTGGCCAGAATCTGGCACCATTGGTTGAAACATGGAGCTGAGGTCAGTGTTCACGGTTTGACTGTCGGTGGACCTCTGTGTTGGTATAATTCCATGGCCACAGACACTGACCTCTTACCAAAAGGTGGCCTCCTATGGGCTACCTCTCTGTCTACCACAGGGAACAAATGAGAGGCTGTAGATGAATTTGTACACAGTCATCATGTCTGTATGGGGGAACCCACAAAATCTTTTTCTTCCAAGAGGTCAAAACTTATTTTTAGGGGGAATACAAGAAAGCAAATAAATGTCTAGAAAGAGTTTTATAGTAAGATGGAGGCAGTGCCATTTTCTCTGTATTATTTATTGTTGCAAGTTGTGATAGCCATCAATATTCACTGTCTTTGTTTAATTTGTGGTCACTGGTTAATTTTTGCCTTTTGGTAACTTGGTGGTCATAATCAAAGAGGGGCATTTCAGAGTCTTTGGCCATTAGTAAACCCTTGCTTGCAGGGAAATGACAAAGAGGAGTGACATTACACATCAACAGGGAACTTGCATATAGAATATGGGGGACTTAGCATCTTTCAGGGCAACGAACTGGATCGAGAGCTCTGACATATAGGAGCTTGGGAAAGGGTTTCTGAGGACAAAAGGGATATTTCTAGAGTCAGTCAGAAGGAAGAGCCATGAGTGTGAAGACCTTCACTATTCCAGAGGGCACCCTTCAAATTAATTTAGCAAAGGCAGAGATGTCCTCCCAACATCAAGAGAACAGAAGGGTCAAGCAGTCTCTGTGCCTTGATACAGCCAAGGACTTCAAGGTGGCCAGCAGGATTCTTCATCTTTATTTCTTGACAATATTTCTGGAAGACTTCATGTCTGCCTGGTCCTTGTCCTGTATGTGGGAAGATGACAGTTGAATTTCCAACCTTGAAATGACTTTATCATATGCAGTGCCAAAGAAGAACTTTCCAGAGATCTCTGGGAAGTCCCAGGAGGATTCCCTTGGGGAGAACACGTTGGTATCAGTTGGTTAGTGCTGTTAACCACTAGGCTCAGACCCAAGACTCCACACTCTGGTGAAATTCTTGCACAGAGAAAATGACCGCTGGATGCCACTGGGTATCTGTGACTTAGAATGATGGGCATGCTACCATTTTGTAGTCATGTCATTTAGGATGGAACACTGTCTTTACTGCTCCAGCACAGGAATTTGGCTGGCGTTAGAAGTGGCCAAGAGTATACTCGCACTTCCACAAGCATTCTCTGCCACCCCACTCCACCTGCTTCATGTTGTACTGGCCAGAGCTGCCATATGATCATTCCTAACTGTAATGTGGTCAGGATTGTAGGCAAGTACTAGAATGTTTGATGAGCATCACTGTCCTTGCCAACCTGGCTGAGGTCATATCTATCTTTAAGTCAACACTGTGGCCAAAGAAAGATAGATATTCTAGGTTTTGGTTCTGGGTTCTATACCATCCCTGTCAACAGAGCTCCACTTACACACTCCAGAGATACTAACATCCCCAAAAACAAGCCTACGGTTGATATTTTTTCCTAGATCATGTTAAGCAATCAGATTTTTTTTTCAAGACAGGGTTTCTTCGTAGCTTTTGGTTCCTGTCCTGGAACTAGCTCTTGTAGTCCAGGCTGGCCTCGAACTCACAGAGATCCACCTGCCTCTGCCTCCCAAGTGCTGGGATTAAAGGCATGCACCACCACCTCCCAGCTAAGCAATCAGAAATTTAAAGCCTCAGAACCAACTGTTCAGCCAAGCTTTTCTCAGAGTGAAATGTATATCCAAGGTAGAATTGACTGAATGGGTGATTACCAAGGACACACAGTATATGTCATCTGAAAGGGAAAGGATGTTGGCATTCCTGAAATTCAGCTCACACCACATGCCTGGGAAGGTTGCCAAGGGAGGATGAACACCAGCATCCATCAACAACCGGGAGACAGTTCAATGGGTACGTCTACCCATGTATAGCAGCAGGTGACCAGGCCTGCTTCAGCAAGGGTCCTGTGCAAACTCTTTCTCATGGAAAAGTGGTAATGTGGACGAGAGGCAAAGTAATGACTCCCTGATGGTATCACCAATCAAATACCAAAACATGTGACCATTCCATGTTACATGCACAATAAAGAAGAACTTCTATGACAGGTGTCATGAAGGCTCCAAGTGCAGAGTTTGAACTGAAGTTAGGAAGGTTTCCATATAATCTTGTGGACCTTTGGAAGAGTCAGAGAAACTGGGCGGTCGTGGCACACGCCTTTAATTCCTTCTTTGGAGGAAGAGGCAGGCAGATTTTTGTGAGTTCAGGCCAGTCTGGTCTACCAGAGCTAATTCCAGGGCAGGCTCCAAAGCTACAGAGAAACCCTGTCTCAAACCCCCACCCCACAAAAAGAAGAGTCAGAGACACAGCAGTGAGAAATGGATTCTGGGCTTGCTGGCTTTGAAGATGGGGAGTAGAGGCTGAGAGAGAAAGTATGAAGCCAGAGAGGATAAGGGAGTATTTTTTTTTTCCTTAGAGTTTCTAGAAGGTTCCAAACCAAAGTGGCTCCTTGATATTAATTAGCCCAGAGATACTTCTCACCCCTAAAACTGTAATATGGTAAATTTGTGTTTTCAGCTATTCACTTTATCATAGCAACAATAAGAAACTAACTTTTGAAATTCACACATCTTAGGAAAAGGGGATTTAGACAGGACAAAGTCCTTTAGGAAGAGCAGATTCTTTAGGCTTTAGAAGTTCTAGGCTGTCCTTGGGAGATGGAAGGGGCACTATACAGACAAGGGCATCAGATGCCATGATTCTGATGATGGCTAAGTTGGCCGAGAACAAAGAGGTTCTAGAAAACTCAGTATTCTTTGGTCTACTGTGTCCTTCGTGGTATCAAGGTGGTCCACTATCTAACTACCCTTATGACTTTAAATATAGACATTGAATTAGAACATAGTAAATGCAAGCCAAACAAAAACAAACAACCAGGTATTTTCTCAGCAGGGCACAAGTTGGGTGGGGCACTAAAAGAACTGGAGCTCTGCAAGCCAAGAAGTCCAGGCCAAACCCACAGACCTAGTTAAGGAGCAGCGTAGACACAGCCCGGACTTGAGAAAGGTAATTTTGCTAATGAGTTGACCCTGGGTGTGTCCTATAGCGTAGTCACACAGGAGATGGTTATGAAACAGTGTTCCCTTATGGGTAACTCAGAAGCTTGCACACAGCGTAAGCTGGGTTTTTTTTTTTTAACCTCTTCAATCACCTTGCCTGCCAAGAAGAAACACTACAGGGAAAAGCCTTCCTTCTTGGACTCAAATGGATGCCCCCTTCCCACTCGGAGGAGTTGGTTGGTCCCAGCTTGCAGGTGGAATACTGATTGGTTCCGAGGAAGGAGGCTTCCACGGTTGGTAATGGGCCTCCGAATTCATCGCAGCTCCGAGCAGCATCGGAAGCGAAGCACTGTGACCATTTTGCAGAGACTCAGAGGCTTCCCGCTGGGAGCTAATGGTCCCAGGCTTGTTCTTAGGCGAGCATGTGTTCACATTAAGCCTGAACCTTAGTGGCGGCACATCTACTAGTTATCGGCATCCGCGTCATCTGGAGCAGACAAGTCACTCCAACATTTGGATCGCATTAGCACCGTTTGCTGGCAGCTCCTTACAGAGGGACTCAACCTCCTCGCAGAGGCCAAAAGAGTCTCAGCACCCCTTCTAGGAACAGCTCTGCTGTAGGACAGCTGGGGCAGGAACTACTGACACACTCTGCCACCAACGCCAAGTACCCACAGCTTCTGATTTGTGGGTATGAGAAGGCTTCATGACACCCAGACAATGGTTACCAGACTTGCAAACGGTTCGTTTGTTAAGCTAATGCATGAAGTAAAGGAGGCCTACCACCTAGGGTGCACTGAAAAACACATGCCTGGTGCATATCTGTTATCTAGATTCGTCACCATGGTAACACTATGGGGCTTAGACTGTTATTCTTAGTTCTTAACTCAAAGACCTAAACTCTAACCATCCTTGGAAGGTTAGCTCGTCCAGTTGAACTGCTATTTCCTAGCAGAGACTGGGCATTCTCATGATGTCTTTGCACATCTTATATGTTGTATTTTAAAGCATCCTTTTCAAAAGATCCCACCCGTCCTGTCAATGTTCTTTATCATCTAAATAAATAATCTTTCCTTCTCCGGCATGTAGTTTCTATACTTCTTAATACGATGAAAGATTGATTCAATTCTAATAATTGATATATACTTTCTTTCCTTTTCTTCTGCCGGGAATTGAACCCAAGGCCTCATGTGCAAGTTAGGCAGGTGATAGGCTATGCTGACCATCCTATATCACTAATCCCTCCATATGCATTTTCATAGGGTAATATAGACATGAATGGAAAATTCTAATGTTGTTGGGTAATACAAGCTCTGGGTTTAGCTTTAGAAAGGTAGAATTTGTTCTTCTTTATAAAATTATAAAAGAAAACCACCTAAATTCAGAATTCTTAAAACCATCACTTTTAAGTGGAGAAAATAATGCCTGTCTCATGCCTGGGGAATGTTATCAGGATCAAATGGACTAAGAGGTGCAAAATTGTTATGCCCTAGTAATTTGTGTACTCACAGAAATAAGCATAGGCCTATCTGCATTCTGTATCAGTTTTGAAGTTATAAAGGCCAGAAGTCTAGGCCTTTCATAGAATCCAGTTCGTCTTCAGAGAGTCATCCGTCTTGGGAATGAGTCCCAGGGTTTTAATATCAGCCACCCATTTGTTGAGAGCCTCCTCCACACGCATTATTTCTAATCCTCACAGCTCTCTCTTCAAAGCATATATCATTGTGCACCCATAAATCTTGAGAGACTGAGGCCGAGGTGTTGAGTATCTTGCTTAAGTAGGCGACAGAAAGAAGATGACAAACCAGGATAGCAAATTTGAAGTCTGTCCAGAGGCTTGAATTTGGTAGGAACAAAATGCTAAATAAAAATGCTAAGAATTATATTGCTCTGCTTGAAAACTCACTAATTTTTAGAGAGAGAGAGAGGAGAGAGAGAGAGAGAGAAACTAGCCTTTAAGTCTAAGCCCAAATTTTGCCCCTTAATTACTCTTGTATTAAGCGTTGAGTCTACATTTCTACTTTGCCCCTTAAGGGGGAAAAAAGACACGAATAAAGAGATAAATGTCACATACAGAATGACATTATGGGATCCTGCCAAAATCAACATATCCATGAGATGGTCTGAGCTTGTGTTTCCACTGACCCTTGTCCCGCTCACCTTTGACAAGGGGCTACCCGTCCTCCACTGAGGTTAGGACAGAGTGCAGAGCAAAGGGCAGACTTCGTGGCAGAAAGGGACACATTTGGCTCAGTTACTAAACCCTCTGCCTGCCACCCTCCTACCAGACTTCCTGCTTAATCTTTATTTAAGTCCTTTGAACAAACGTCCAACAAGGCAAAGATGCCAGCTGGATACAGGATGGAAACTGTGTTGGGGAGGGACAGCTTGTCTCCAGGTAAGAATCTTGTTGAGTCACCCTGCTTCTCTACACCAGACCTGTGAGGTTTGGATGAGAAAGAACATAGCAGGTTGGGAAGAGGGCGGATGCCGGAACAGAGCAGGTGGGCGTGTACCCCGACTCTGCCATGTTCACTTTATATCTAAATGAATTACTTAACTTTTCTGACTTCACGCATCATCTCTAACGGAGTTATTAGTAATATTATCTAGCCCAGGTGAAAGGCTCAACACACTGACTGACCTATCAAGTGTGTGCTAATTGTTGCCATTAGAAGATGGTAGATGCAGAGGTCGGGTGGAAAAGGAGATGTGCACATTTTCACCTTTAACTGGAGCAAGCCTGCAGTGTCCCAGGTCGAGCACCATGGCTCCGGATGGACTTAAAGCCTTATACTCTACGTAGAAGGTCCCAGTGTCACCTAGAAATATTTTTCTTGATTCCTTGCCACAGTGTGACCAGATTGGCCATGATTCAGACCCAAGAATTTCCAAGGAATGGTTCTCACCAACCCTCGTCTGACCTTTGCTAACACACTCTTGTCTCAAATGGCAGTGAGGAAGCCAACCAGTTACATCTACCTTGAGCTCCTTTAAAGTACGGAGACCTGATTTCAGTCTGGAGAACTGGTACTCTTGGATAGGGGCCAATCTCTTATCACTGATCATCTTGAGGTCCAGAGATAGATGTGACCAACTCAAGACTGGGCAAGAGAGGAAGGAATGGCACTTAAGTGAAATAGTATGTCTGTCTGAGCATTCCTATGCGAGGCTCATCTACCATCCAGAGGCCAAATCCAGCCACTAAGGTACTAACAGATTACAATCCTAGTTCTACATGCTTAATTCTCCACAGAAGAGAATCCTGGTGACATTTTCTGACAAAGAGTATAGCTTTTCAAGTTTTCCCTTAATGGCTGTGTGTTATTCTTACCTGCATTGTCAACTAACGCTTTCCCCTAAGACCTTCATGGAAAAAGAAATGTGATCTCAAATCCAGAATACTATGGCTAGTATGGACCAGTGAGTAAGACACAGTAATTGTCACTAAATTGTCTTAATAGAGCATAGATTTTGACAAAGTTGTGACTGGCAGATGGTTCAGTGCAAAGTATAACATGATCCTCATGGGGTCATCCCAGGGACACCAAGAAACTCATTATTTACCTTTAAACCTGACAAGAGAGGATGGGCTAAATATAGCCCTTAAGGACTAGAGAGATGACTCAGTACTTTGGATCACTTCCTGCTCTTCCAGAGGACCTGACTTCAGTTCCCAGCACCCACTTTGAGCAGCTTACAACTGCTTGTAACTCTAGTTCCTGAGGGACCCAACATATCTATGCATACATACCCAATCTCCCATATATATATATATATATATATATATATATATATATATATATATATATATATATATAATTAAAAAATAAAAATAAATCTTAAAAGAAAACAAAATACTTGGTGGCAAAGGTTATGTGAGTTTGTGCCTGTTGTTTGTTGACTTGTTTGTTTGGGGTGTAAGATGGGGATTTGCATAAAAGTCATAGGCTTTGCATTAGAGATGTCTTCCCCTCTGAGGAGAGGGACAATAGAAAAGAATGGAAAATAAATGCAAAGACCTAGGACTCCCAACACAAGGCACTGAGCAGAGGGACTCTCCCTTTCCTTCTTAACTCCAGAGGGATGAAGTGGCTCTGGGCACATGAGTATAAAACTGCTGTGGAAAATGTTCTTGTATACTGTAAAGATTTATCACTCATATTGGTTTAATAAAATGCTGATTGGCCAGTAGCCAGGCAGGAAGTATAGGCGAGACAATCAGACTAGGAGAATTCTGGGAAGAGAAAAGGAAGAGACATAGTTGTTATCCAGAATCAGAGGAAGCAAGATGAGAATGCCTTACTGAGAAAATGTACCAAGTCACATGACTGAACATAAACAAGAGTTATAGGTAATTTAAGTTGTATGAGCAAGTTAATAATAAACCTGAGCTAATAGGCAAAACAGTTTACAATTAATATAATTGTATGTTTCTTTGGGACTGAATGCCTGAAGGACCAGGCAGGACAGAAAGTTCCATCTACAACCTCAATGTCTAACCCCAACTCCATATCTGGATACCTATGGAATTTTGAAAAGTTGTGTTAACCTTTTTGAGGTTCATTCTTATCTACAAAAATGCAGATTCTTCTCACCCCACAGTTAGCTGGAAACAATCAAACCACATAATTTATATGAAAGTGCTCCATAAACTTTTAATGTGCCACCATATTTATTCTGGAAGTGATCACAAAGTGTCACCCCAAATGCCCTTTCACATGCTGATGGATTTAGATTGAGCACATGAGGGGAGAAGCGACAAACACAGGGAAGAACTTCCTTTATCTGTGTGGAGGAGACAGATCTTCAGAATGGAGCTGGATGGGCATAAGCCCATCCTGGGAATGTCATCAGAAGATAAACTCAGGCAGTAGGAAATAAAATCTGGAAGTTGATATCATGTCCATGCAGACTATGGCATCACTTGCTGTTTTTAAGCTTTATTCATTTTCCCCACAGATCACCTAATTTACTATTGGTTTGTCTATATCCTTCCTGCTTTCCCTCCTATTAAGATGGTACTTGAGCTTCTAGATCATAGGGCCTTGAGGTCTTTACATTTCTCTCCTATGACAACCATATACACATATTATATTAACACACCTTCTATCCCATTAATACATTTGCTGTTGGTGTACTCCATAGACTCAGCTATAGTGCCCTCAAATGACTAAAGAAAAAGCTTCCATCCACACAGTTCCTGTTATGGAAAAGTCCACTATCTAATAAGCCTAATGCACAGGTCCTATTCCACAACAGATGATAAAGATTTTGAGGCATAGCTTTTGCTATTTCTAATTTACCCCTAATACAATGTCACACCCATAGGAAAGGTTCCGAGACTGGTGCTAGCCAACACTGATCATTTTCTCATATATGACACCCTTTATCTTCCCAAAGAACTCTTTCTGCTATTGTAAGTTTCAGCCCAGATCTTTGTAATTGGGAATACTTCCCTATACAGCAAATATTTCACAAGACATGACAGCATGAATAACCATCCCTATTCATCTGCTCTCATTTTCTGCAATCAGCAGGAGTTATGCCTTGGAAGACACAGCTATATGAATTAGGATGAATGGTCAAGAGAGGAGAGGGCAAGAAAGAGGAACAGGGGAAATAAGTAGGAGAGACGGAGACAGAGACACACAGACAGGAGCTCAGGTGTGCCAGGGAGAGGAGAGAGGCCCTCAGCTGAGAAGCATTTTCTAGTATTTGCTTCTAACAGAGAATATTTTCCCTCCCCCAGCACACAGGGCTGGCGTTGTTGCTCTTAGAGTGTATACATTTCAGAATATCAGTCCCCACTTGCTTAGATAAATGGGGAATCATAGAGTAGGGTCTCTACCTGGCTACGGAAAACCTTTAATTCTGGTACGGTGTTGGGAGGAGTCAGGACCTCTGACCACCAGTGCTGGGTTTCTTGTTCAATGAGGAAAGCATAATTCTTTGTGTAACCTAGCCATGGTTAATGCGTTTCAGCTGGATCCTGCCTTGAATTCAGAAGTTCTCTGAAGAAAAGCTTACAGGCTATATTTCACCACCAGGCACTGACTGCAGAGAGCTCTTGCCAACTGCGGTGATGAGTGAGTCACCAGCGTGGTTTCCAGTGGGTTCTTCCACTCAGGGAACAGCAGCGGCGGCATCAGCACACCTCTATTTTTGGCAGGTCATGTTTGGTGTCAGGGTTTCCTGTCGTGTGCCTTGAGCTCTTAGTCCTTCTTGACATGCGCTCTTCTCAGCATTGGGCCTGTCAAAAATACCTCAACAATACCAACAACCAATGGTGTTAGAAATGGGGTTAGAACATTTCAGGTTCTACTTGATCCCTTTCTTAGCGGAGTTGCTAAAACCTTCTGCATCATATACTTGGATGAAACGCTGGCAGGGAGGCTCCATCCATGGTAGTTTCACTTTCTCTGCTCCTGAGGGGGACAGGAACATGCTTTTCTGTTCTCTTTCCTGCTAATGGCAGACGCAAAGTGGTGGGCTCTTGGGATTCAAAGGTTGGAACGAATATCAAACAGTAGCATCTGCTGGAGATGCAGGATCCTTAGTCTCACCCGACCTGCTGAGTTCAAATTTTAACAGGACTCAGGGTGATGTGCATGAGAGGTGAAACTTAGTAATCACCAAGCTAGAGCTACTACCAACCACACAGCTCCAGGAGCAGCTGAAGTCCCACGAGTTGAAGCGGCCTGAATGCTAATACTATGCCCCCACTCTCCTGGGCCAGAGAAAAGAAAGGCTCTCTTACATCAGCTCCCCCCGCCCCGTCCTGCCACTCATTCAAACAATTTGGCCTGAGATGTTTGCCTGACATTCCATTGTATGCCTGACTTCCTACAAGGTGCCTGGACTTCCAGCAGGCTCTGGTCTAGAACACATGGGATACAGTTTGGACTTACTGAGTCATCACAGATCTTAGAAGTCATGTCCTTATTTAAATGACACGCCTACGGATGGGTGCTTAAAGTGGTATCTTGTTCAGAAAAGGTGAAGGAGGGTGCAAAAAAAAGTAAAAGGATGTAAGCCTGGGAGCCTGAATTGGAAGGGGCGGGGACGTCGCCATGGAAGGCTGCCTCTCCTTTCTAAACAATGAGGATTTCATTGCTTTTCCCATTTCAGTTGCGTTTCATTTGTAGGGCCTTATTCTCATTTTCTCAATTGTCTTCCTACCCTCATTGTGGTTTATGAGATGCTTTCTTGTTCATTCGCAGAGCTCAGCAAACATTGCTGGGGGCGAGGGTGGGGTTAGGGGATGGCGGGCATTGAGCTGGCCACTGATGCTTTCACGTTCTCTGCAGGTAACAGTGGAAAAAAGGCCTTGCTCTTGTTCAGATGAGCAAGTCTTCCAAATGTTAGCTCCCTCCCTATCTGCAGGAAGACCTGGAAGAGACACTATATGCTGAGCAACATTCTCAGCCATTTGAAAGAAAGTGACATACGCAGCCCAATGGTGACATTGTAAAGAGGCAGGTTTATGTGTTCTTCCTAAGGATGTGCCTGTTGCCAGCAGCAGTGACCTGAGATTGGGGGCATGGCCATGCCAAATAAAGGGAACTTTGACTTTTGACCTCTAACTCCAGCTTAAATTTGAGTAGCAGTAGGGAGGGATGGAGAGAAATCCCAGCTTCATCCCTTTGACATCTATGAGAAGATGAAGGTTGAAAATGGGCTTCTGTAAGTGACTGGATTGTTAAAATTAAAGTGGCTGAATAACTTTCTCCTCTTTCATCACCTAGACTGCGTGGCTATCATGGACATCTTTTTGAGGATCGACTCTGCGGGTGGAATTATCATTACCTAGGAGCTTATATTCTGGAGACCTGGATTCCCTTTACTATTAAACCAAGTTGGCAAACACCAAAGGGAAACACGGTATGGTCTTTAAAGGGTAGCACAATTGACTTTCTGACAGTACAATTCTTGCCGAGGGCACGTTTTCATTTCAAGTCCACCTATAATCAAAAGATGAAATTCTGGAGTCTAATTAGTTTCATGCCACCCATCACCTCCACCAACCAAGCAGCAGCCGAGGGGATGGAGGCCTCTACAGAATGCATTGTTGCTGGCCAACTCACACAAACCGTGGAGACGCGGAAAGGATGACTGAACTGGGAATACAGTTGTTAGTCAATTTTTTCTTTGCTGTGACAAAATGCCTGAGGAAAAAACAAATTAAAAGAGGAAAGACTTATATACTTCCTTTGAACCGTGGTTTCAGTTTGAGGACAGCCTGGTCTACACAAATGAGTTCCAGGACAACCAGGGCTATAGCCTAAGATCCTGTCTCAAAAACCAGAACCAAAACCAAAACCCTATCACATTTATCTACTACTACCACATTTTCTCCCGTCTTTTGAAAGCTGTTCCGGGCTTCACTCTGATAGCTATAGTTATTCCAGAAGTCCTTGGAGTTAGACAGATGATCAGATTGTAAATTTAACACACCACTACTCCCCGAATTTTTCAGAGACCAGGACAATGAACACATGAGTCAAGGAAAAAAGGCTTCCTTGCTTCTCAGGAGAAGCTTCTGGAAGAAGCAAAATCCCAGATAAGGATGAAGAAATGGACTCAGTTTATGAGCTAACACAAATCTATGATATTCTTTGTTTATGGACCGACAAGATTCCAGCAATAGCTACATAGTGTCCAAAACGAGAGATCCATTTTGTTGCTGCCATTGCTGCTGCCAAAGGCAGAGAACATAGCAAAGATATCACTGTACCTGTGCTGGACAGTCTTATGTCATCTTGACACACACCAAGGTCATCTGAAAGGAAGGAATCTTAACAAAATGGGGCTGTAAGCAGGCCTATAGGCATTTTCTTAATTAGTGATTGATGGGGGGAGGGCCAAGTACACTGTAGGTGGTGCATCCCTGGGCCCTGGGCTGGAGGTCCTGGGTTCTATAAGAAAGCAGGCTGAGCAAGCCAGGAGTAAGCCAATAAGCAGTAACCCCTCCATGGCCTCCACATCAGCTCTTGCCTCTAAGTTCCTGTCCTGTTTTAGTTCCTGCCCTGGCTTCGTTCAATGGTGGGCTACATTGTGGAAGTGTGAATCAAATTTATTTCCTCGCCAAATATCTTTGGTCATGGTTTCATTATAGCAATAGCAACCCTAACTAAGACAACACCTATGGGCTGGCCCTACTGCTACCGTGCAGTCTCTGGCTTCTAGCAGCTAGCTAGAGAGCTCTGGGATATAATCAGACACTGGGAGAGTTTAGATCTCATGGAATGACTGATGATTTGGGACAGGAGGTTCTGATAGATAAACTCTTCTCTATTGCTACACCATCCTAGACAGTCCCAACACAGCAGCTCAAGCAACCTTCTGAAGCCTCCAGGTTCTATGTTCTCTCTCCTGTCTTTACCTCTTCCTCTCCTTCTCCCTTCCTACCCGCCCCCCACTCTCTGAACATGTGTAGGTAGGTATCCTTTAAGCCATGGTCCGCTTTGTTCTGTCTGGATCCCATGGCTCACTGACGTGACCAGATTAACTAGCATGCTCCAGGGATCCACCTGTCTCTTCCTCTCCAGTGCTGATAATACAGATGCACGCCACCACATATGTTTACATGGGTTCTGGGGTTTGAATCCAGGCCCTCAAACTCGTGGGACGGCACTTGATCAACTCACAATTTGACTCAGCCCCTCGCTGTCCTGTTTCCTTTTGTATTCCAAGTCACATCCTGGGCTCTGATAAAGTTTTATATGAGGCTTTGCTTTAGATTCCGAGAACATGGGCAAAGATAGAGAGGCGGGGACGATCTCCTGCATCATTAGTTCGTCTCTTATGGCTATGGAAGCAGCGCAAAGACGAGGGCGATTTTGTGAAAATGAAGCAGGTACTAGAAGACACTAAAGGACATCAAACTGACATGGGAGGCCTTCTTCCCTCTGGACTCTATTTAATTGAGTCAGGTAGAGGTTCCTTGGACGCAGCCTTCTGCGGTTGGCAAATTAATACATTATCTCCTACGGTACTGGCACTTGTATTTGCAAATTCTGCACACACACACACACACACACACACACACACACAGCCTTATAATAAATTGCCTCTTTGACCTTATGTTATCATGTGGGTTCCTGGTACCCACTACCAGTCACACCCTAACTGTCAGCCGAATGAAGTACTCTGAGTACTCATTGGAACTGCTGTGCTTTTAAGTATTAAAACAACCAACATGGGTTAAAAAGCAAGGGCTATGACTATAGCCATGCATAAAAGGCCGTTTATTTCTATTTTAATTTAAAAACAGGCACACACACACACACACACACACACACACACACACAATGCCCTTTAACAATTCTGGAAGTTCTCGCCAATTCAAGGTAAACAATGCCCTCCAATAAGAATAGTTTAAGAGTTAATCTCTGCCAGGCCAGCTTCCCTCTAGATGACGGATTCATTAGTTAATCATTCTGAAGTCAGGATTAGCGCGCAGTCCCCAGTTTAATAAACTATTCATTTCCTACAGCGCTGAACACTTTCATGGGCTTTTTAACTTTTACACCATAAACAGGACTATAAATTGTGTTAGCAATTGTTTTTTAAAAGGACGTCAAGACTTCCGCTCTAAAATTGAGATTTGGGCCTGCACATTAGCTGTTCCCCTCCCCCTCGACAAAGTTCCTATTGAAATGGCACAGAACATGTGAACATGATGAAAAATTATTCTGAGAAACAGTAAAGAATTCTCATGAGAGTGTACCTGGGGGAACTTAGCAAAAACAAACATCCCTAGCCGCAAAGTGAAGCATGCATCGTTAGGGGCACACTTCTATATTAACCCACCTCAAAGAAGCTTTCCTTTTACGTTTCAGCTAAAACTTCTTTGGGGGCATGGCTGAGCATACCCAAAAGCATTCGGATTTATTGTTTTAACATTTTGAACACGTGCTCCATAACTTTTATGGTGCTCGCATCCAGAATTGTGTCCACTATCTTTTATTCCATTCAAACTAAGCGTGCTTGGGAATGTATAAGTTAAACTAAGCATGCTCAGGAATGTGTCCATCCTAAAGTGCTTTCCAATGAACACATAAAGGCTTCCTTATGAAAAAAAATTCCCCATGCTTCCTTTGTTCTGGGTAGACACTGTACTGCTAATAATAATAATAATAACAATAATAATAATAATACCAGGGCTTGCCTGCCTTACCTGCTATAGCAATGCATCTTTCTTCACTCCCTTGTCTCTTTGTTCTACTTCTTTGGCTTCCACTCACGAACATGAGAACCCATTGTGGTCATCTGTGATAGAAACGGACACAGGAAAGCACTGACTATCCCAAGAGTAGTAGACTAGAGTTAGCTAGTACAAGGATAACCCCACTTAAGCTTGAGTAGATTGAATAAGATCATGAAGTCTAGCACACCAGGGGTTAGGGCAGTCTTTGGTGCCTACAAGGCAGTCTTTGTTGAAGCTGATTCCTACATGGGTTATCCTACCCCTGGGAGGAGGAGATGGTAGCCTCCATAACCTTGTTACCACAGTACACACAGGAAAAAGAAAAGTCATGAAGTAAGAAGAAGAAGAAAAGAGCAGCAAACTCTGCAGAGACGCTGAGAGCCTGAGCCCTCACCCCCCACCCCCACCCCCAGTTGAGTTCGTTTCCCGTGGCCATTGTTAGAAACTGGAAAACAATTTCCAATCATTTTCCGGGGGCTGCAGAGCAATTTTCCTCCATCAGGAAACAGTTTGAGCTTGGCTGATTGTATGGAAAAGGCAAAACTGTACTAGACTTATAGCTGCCGAGGAAAGAAAGGGTCCCTTTTGCCATCCAAAGGTTAAGGCCATGGGTTCTAGGGCACTGATTGAAGTTTATTGATTTTCAATTGATGAAGTACCGTCAACTCTAGGCAGTAAAATGACATCCCTCAACCCAGAGAATATTGCTTCTCGTCCCAGACTTGCTCTTGAAGTTGACAAGTGAATGGGTTTCTGGTAAGCATTTGTTACATCTTTCAATCTGGACACTAAATTGGTGTGTAGCAATAATACGAGGGTAATTATAGGAGTCGGAAGGACTTTATATCTTGCAGAAGCCTGGATGTGTTAGAAAGCAGCCTGTTTCACTTGCGAATTAGCATTAGTTCGCTCAAGAGGAAAGTGCGTTCCAAAGAACTGGATTCAATTCAATTAAAGAATGTGTATGTGGGTTTTCAGGGAGGCAAGGTATAGGGCTGAAGGTCACAGGAATGAGGGCTACTTTCTCTTTCTCCCTCCCACTTCCCCCATTTAAATACCTCTTCATTAATTCCGTGAAATCCACCAGAGAATTTGCTGCTCCCAGGGGTCCAGCCTGTCTCACTTCACTTAAAACAGCACTTCCCAACAGATGAGTAGGTTTTATTCCCCCTTGCTGCTGGGGGTGGAGGTGAGGAAGGAGGAACTCTTCCTCTGAACTGGTTTCTCACATTGTCTTCCTCCATATTCATGAGCCAACCTCCGTGTCTCTGCAAGATGTTCTACAGAGGAGCACTCATTAAAATGTACCTTGCAAAAAGAGAGAAAAAAGAAGAAAAAAGTCCGAGCCTTCAGTTTGTGAATTTCAGTGTCCTTATCTGCAGAATGGGATTAATAATTCATCCGCCATGGGGTTATAAAAATAATTGATAAAAACAAAGATGAAAACATGTTTTAAGGTAACAGAATCTTCAAGGCAGGGACAGAGTGAGCTACATAGGGCTCTAGCATTACCAATTGCAGCATGATTCTGGCAGGTCTTTTAAAGCTTTGTGGTCATAGACTTCCCTGTTGGTAAATGTAGGTAGAAGAGTATCTAGTTCTTAATGGATGCATAAGTGCAGGGTATATGGGTTCAGCATGCCTTTGTCACGTAGGGGAGTTCTCTGTGTCCTCCGAAAAGAAACTATCAGCGTGTGCCGTGGCCCATACGGAAGGGCTGCAGCGTGTGGGAGGAAATGCAGGCCAACGTAGAATCTGATCCACCTTCCTTGTAGGCTCGCAACAAAGGAAGAAAGCTCAGGTGAAGTCTAGGAATTAAGAAAAACTAGAGGATTGAATGGACTGGAAATACCCAGGGCACCAGCTGTAGCATGGGGGGGGGGGTTTGTGCTATTTCCTGCCACAGCTTAGGGCCTTGCTGTGTCAGTCCAAGCTCCTGTGGATCTCAGCCCCTGATCGCTGATCTTGATACCTGAGAGGTATGATCACCCATCACTACAGAAGAATCAACAAGACTCTCACCTTTCCTAAAAGGCATCTCGGGTGTTTGGCAGAATGACTCTCCACAGTAGGGTGCTGTGTGAGCTGGATGGTGAAACAGCTCAGAGAGCCACTGGGCATTCTGGTCAGACTAAGACTGTCAGGGATTTTAAGGACTAAAAAGATTTTGATATTCCCCTACTCTATCATTCATAATAAGCTATGTATAAGACAAGGAAACAAGCAGTTATCAAGTATGGTGGTATACACCTACAATTCTAGCACTTGGAAGTTGGAAGAAGTAGCATCATAAGTTCAAGACCAGCGTGGGTCTTTTCTGAAACAAAAAAAGTAATAAAACCCATTAAGGAACAAACAAATGAAAAACAACACTAGCTATGCTGAACTGAAGTGAATCCATTTGGGTCTCCTGACTTTGCCATGAGTTCCTCAGCTACCTTTAATCTGGCATGTCAGTGTCTCTAACATTGCCTCCGCTGCCTAGAGGGCATCTAAGGAATGCCTCCTAGCACCCTCTGCCATGGCATCTCTCCCACTCTGGGAGAAGTCCTTCAGCAACCCCTCAGCAGACTCTGCCACCGGGCCTCATCTTGTCTTATACTGAGAGCTGCTAGGCTTCTGCTGAGACACAGAAACCAGAATATGTTCAGCACTGGGGAAACAAAACAGAATGGGTTCTGTTGGGTTCTGAAACAAGGCCCCAGGCTCAGTAGGAAGGTATTGACCCTGCCAGCCTTGATCCTCCTCCAGCAAAAGCTGAGAACTGTGTGGAGGTGTGGAGTTCAGGAATTAGAGGCCCGAATATGGGCTTCCATCCTGGCTGCTTTGCCTTCCAGACTCTCAGCGAACCTCATGATAACGGGTATTGTGGGTGGGAGAGGGCACAACAGGGCTTCAAAGCAAGCGTGTGATAGGTAGGAGCTCGGGTTTATAAGGAAGCCCGTTCCTGGGACCTTCAGAGATACTCATACAAATATCTCTGCTTTCCCTATAACGAATTCTGGGTTGAATCCTCACTACCACAGACTGGGCCGCACATGTCACTTGTCTACCTTCCTATTATTATTCATTGTCACCAATCCTGTTAGTCAGGTAGCCCGAAGAAACAGACCAATGTGCCATATGATGGGGAATCCACTAAAGAAGTAGGTTTGCAGGATCATGGAGGCCCAGAAGCTCGATGATAGGTAGCCACAAGTGGCAGAGTCAGAGAATACAACAGATCAGTTCCAGACAAACCTGGGAACTGCAAGACCAGGAAGCCCATGGTCCAGTCCCCATCAGAGAACAAGGGCCCAAGTGGGCACGGGAGAGGCCCTTTCATTTAATACGTTTTGGCTCATAGTGATTGGGCTGTATTGGTACACAATAAGGGGGGTTCTTCCCCCTCAATAAGTGCTCAACACAGTGCTCAAGCAGCCGGCCTGCTTAAACTCTAAGAATGGCAGTCAGACCTGATCTGGGCTTCTGGAGACAAGATAGCTTTCCTAGGTCAGGTGATTGAGGAAAAGAGATAAAGATGCCCTGGAGGCTTGCAAGCAAGATTTTCTGATAGTGTCCACTCTGTGTAGAGAATTGCCTGAAAGGGAAACTCTCTAGTTTGATTTGTAGGAGAAGGGACAATTTTGCATCTGTAACCTTTGGACAACTTAAGAAGAAAGATCACAGAGCTCGGAACATGTTTGCTAGCACTTAGATTTACTTAATCATAACTCCAGCCATGGTGGCTGCAATGACTCCGCATACATGGATGCTTGAAGGGTCTCTAAGCCTCGCAGACAGACGGCTAGTTCACGCTCCGTCCGGCATGGCCAGGGACTTTACAAACGCAACGCCAGAGTGGCGTGGAACCAGGGAAGCCCTGTATTTGGAATGGCCTAACGCTTCTGTTAATGTTCTACTGTTCCTGGCTTGAATTTCTTAATCTGTTTATTAAAGAGGCCTGACTTCTCACTTGGTGCTCTGCCCTGGAGGTGCTGCAGCTGGTTCTGGCCCCAGTTCCCAGCCCAGTGTTGATTGTATAGTGAGCGGATGGTTACCTGTTAGTGGAGGATCACTGTTTAGCAATCATATATAACATATTTCTTGATTCTTCGTTAGCAGCATGTTGAAGTTGAAAGTATGAAAGTTAGAAAATCTGCACAGAGGTAACATGACGTCTAAAAATTATACTGAAAAATTAGAAAGTGAATTTGATACTAAGTGATATGCAGCATCTCCAAACAGGAGCTGGTTACAGATGCTCCCCTGGCCTCATAGTGACAGCTTTTATTATTGAAAAGTCTCACTGGAATAACAGGTTAAAAGTGTTGGGTACAGACTCCTGCCAAGGCAGTGTGCTAAGGCTATTGAGGCTGCTACTATTTCACCCTGAGAAAATTAATATTCAGACCTCACTCAAATGAAGATCTCAGGGAAAACTGCCCTGCGTACAACAATTGATCTTTCTGAAGAGCACTATGAGTTCCAGGATATTTAGTCCAGTTTGAAGTTTGGGGGCCCGGGGATGTATCTGAACTCTATTTAGGGGGAAAGTCGAAAAGCAGGGCCGCTTGCCGACCTGTCATCAGGGGGTAGATAATAAAATCGTTAAAAAGAAGTAACACAGAATCCCGCTGAAAGTGCAACTCAAACTCCAAGAAGTGGAACCCTAAAACAGAGAACCCAATAGGGTTGGATAGAACGATGATGCCATGTACTAAACTCCCCTTCAACCCAAAGGTTCAGCTGACAGGGACACTTTCAGGGTCATTAAACAAAACATTCCTGTTCAAAAACTAAGCTGAGGCAGTGGCGCGTGATGGTAAGAACTCACAACGAAGGAAAATAGAAAAAAAAAATCAAAAGATGCTGCCATCTTTTGCTGGTATCCTTCCTAGCATCTATCTGTAGGCCTTCATCACTGACGCGTCCCAGGATCCTCCTTTCTGGGATCCAAGCAGCAGCTGCAAGCTTTCAGACGAAAGATGTGCTAAGGTTCAGCAGTGACCACATCTGTAGCGACTACAGTATAAACACAGCCAGGAATAGAAAGGGCCAGACAGGAAAGGAAAGGAGTCTAGCTTATAGTCGCCAATTAAAGAATTACTTGGGATTAAAATGTCCTCATAGGATTTGCACCAAAGATTGCAGCTATGGGAATACTTGATTGTGCTGTACCACAGTCATTAGCTCCTAAAGTTGGAGGCTGTTCTCTCCAGCCCGAAGCCTACGATATAATTCATCTTTTGGTAAAGCACGAACACTAAGAAGATAGACTAACGAAAGAATAACACACATCCATCAAAATATGGCAAGTCCTGGAGTCCGAACACCAGCAGACCAAAGACGGCATTCTCTGTAACTTACATAAAAATCTTTGAGTAGGGACCTTCCACGTGGCCATAAAGAATACAATTGGGATGTGGCAGAAGCTGTTAGACAAGGAGGATGAGAGAACAGGAAGCAGGCCAGACCAGGGCTGAGAACCTCAGAAGCCACAACGTGCCTGGGGTTTCCACCAGTTCAGCTGAAGGGAGAGAATAAGTGCTAACACCAGAACTAGCAGTGTTTCATGTGGAGCTTGTTCATGGTACTTAGACGAACACTCCTACAAACTGCATGTGGTTCTCATTCCAGCACGAACAACAGCACACAACTTAATATTAGACGTTTGTGTCCTCAGGTTTCTTGGCCACTCCCACCACGGGAAAATTAGCCCTGGCCAGCTTCTTCCCCCAGTCCCACCTGTTCCTTATGGCTGGCTGCACCACCCACCCAAACTCCCTCTGCTCTTCTTCCGTTCATCTATTCCCCTCCTACTCCGAGTACCAAGGAGCTGCCAAACCCACTCCCAAATTCCACTGCCTTTTAAAGCCCTGAGATGGGGCTCCCTTGTCTCAGTGTTGTCCATGGAGCCAGGAGGAAAGGCCTCAGCAATCAGTGGGAAACAAAGCCTGTAGGGCTTCTTTATTTTATTGTTTTTATTGAGCTATACATTTTTACCATTCTCCTTCCTTCCTCCCCTGTATTTCTCCCCCCCCCCCCACCTCCATGCTCTCAATTTACTCAGGTGACCTTGTCTTTTTCTCCTTCCCAAATGGATCCATGTATGTCTCTCTTAGGGTCCTTTTTGTTGTCTAGGTTCTCTAGGGTTGTGGACTGTAGGCTGGTTATCCTTTGCTTTATGTTTAATATTATCTTATGCATGAGTACATACTGTATTTGTCTTTCTGGTCTGGGTTACCTCACTCAGGATAGTTTTTTCCAGTTCCTTCCATTTGCTTGAAAATTTCAAGATATCATTACGTTTTACTACTGAGTGGTATTCCATTGTGTAAATAAAGCACATTTTCCTTATCCACTCTCGGGCTGAGAGGCATCCAGGTTGTTTCCAGGTTCTGGCTATGACAAACAATGCTGTTATGAACATAGTCAAGCAAATGTACTTGTGGGGTGAGTGTGTGTCCTTTGGATATATAGCTAAAAGTGGAATTGCTGGGTCTTGAGGTACATTGATTCCTAATTTTCTGAGAAACCGCCATACTGATTTCCAAAGTGGCTGTTAAAGTTTGTATTCCCACCAGCAATGGAGGAGTGTTCCCCTTACCCCACATCCTCTCCAGCATAAGCTGTCATCAGTGTTTTTGATCTTAACCATTCTTATAGGTGTAAGATAGAATCTCAGAGTTGTTTTGATTTGCATTTCTCTGATGACTAAGGATGTTGAGCATTTCCTTAAGTGTCTTTCGGTCATTTTAGATTCCTCTGTTGAGAGTTCTCTGTTTAGGTCTGTATTCCATTTTTAATTGGATTATTTGATATTTTGGTGTCCTGTGGCCATAGAATTTTAACTATCATAAAGATATATAAAGGATTAGAAAATAATGGCCCTAATGCCAACTGTTTGAGCTATAAAGAAAACATCAAAACTTGACAAGAGTTTTGCAAAGTTTTTGTAAAAGAAATGAATGCATAATCCCCAATTCATTCCCTGCTGTTATTGTCTATTGCTGAAACCCACCTCAAGGTAACCGTGTTTTGACATGTTTTATAGGGCTAGGTGGAATGGATCAAAACTCTACAAAGCAATAGTATTAACAACAGGATTTTATTATCAGAAAGGTCTCAGTTGAGCTGGTGTTCTCATTCATTTGCATGAAGGCAAGATCATTCTGAATGTCCATGATTCAAAACTGACAATTTTGATTGACATACACCACATTTAAAAGTAACTGTTTTCTCACTACTTCTCCATGTCAATCTTTTCATCTCTCAGTGGTTCTCAACCTTCCTAATTCTGTACACTCAGGAGAGATCCTTCCTGAACCCTGAGTTACACAGAGCCCTCCAGCCAGCCTTTCAACAGTATGATCTTCCTAGATTATCTCTAGCTTTTAGAGGAGAAATAATTCTCTGTGGAAAATTCTAACATCATCTATCCCACCCAAACTTTTCATTTATAATCTCCATAATTCTAGGAAATAAACACACCAGAAAAAAAACTCACTAGACACGTGACAAAGGGAGGGGAATGCTTGAAGGTAGAATGGAGAGTAGATATAGGCTTGGTCGTGACTCAGTTCTTGGAGTCATCAAGAACCGTTGCTAAAACATGCATTCCAAAACATTTAAGAACCTGGGTGAAAGGATGGAGATTGCTGCTGGAAAACTAGAACCTATGAAGTTACCCAGCTATAAAAGATGATAATGAAAATGAAGATTTAATAGCTGCTTGTTAACAGAGAAGAGGCATACCAGAGGGCAATACAGGTGAACTGGGAGAAAATGCAGTAGAAGTAGTATCAGTTGATACACAGAAGAATTTTAGAAGATTAAAAATACAGAAAAAAGCAAAGGAGACACACAGAACACAATTAAAAGGTATAGTATAGGTGTGATAAAAATAGGAAGAAATGAGACAATGAGGCAAAAGGAATATCTGAGAAAATATTTTTATTAGAAATTCTCCAACATTCTTGAAAGATATCAAATTACAAATTTAGAAAGTCCATCAATGTAGATTTTCTACAAACCAAAGGATGTAGAAAGGCTGGGGAAATGGTGCAGTTAGTTATTAAGAAAGCATCCTGCCCTTCCAGAGAACTGGAATTTGGTGCCTAGGACTCATATCCTGAGGCTCACATCTGTAACTCCAAATCCAGGGGACCTGATGTGCATCCTCTTCTGGCCTTTCTGCAGGTATGGGCACACACAAGGCACATACACACACATGTACGTACACATGCACACATAAATAAAAACCCCACAAATCTTTTAAAAATTAGGAAAAGAAAACTGTTGGTAAATACATTGTAACAAAAGTACAAGATGAGAAAGAGCACAGGAAGGAGAGACATATGCACACACAGAGATACAGACAGACAGAACCTTTGAAACAGCAGAAAAGAAAAATGATGCTTATCTTAAAAGGAACTTAATATATGTTAGCAACGTGTGTGTATGTGTGTATATGCAGAAACAGCATAAAACAGAGCTTAGTGATACCTTTTACTATATTAAAAGAAATAACTGTTAATCTAAAAATTCTATAGCTAGTCAAAATATTCTTGAAAATTTAAGATAAAGGAGAATCAAGAAGGAGTTGGGGGTGGGGAAGAGCATGATAAAAATACATTTTTCTTTACAAAGAGTAAGACAAGCTACAATGATATGAAGATGGTTAGGACAACAACCAAGAACTTCAATCACTAGAATACACATAGCAAAAGATGTACAGAAGGGATTTCTCCAGGCAGAGCAAAGGATTCCAGATGATGGCTGGGAATATAAGGAGTGAAGATGACTCTGAACAGTAATAACACAGGTAAATAAATCCAAATGAACATGGCCTGAGAAAATGAGCCACCCTCGTGTCTTGGGTGTTCAAATGGTATACTTAAAGTTAATGAGAAAATTACCACAGAAGATAAATGGGATAACAGGGACCTTGTGTTGGAAATTCTGTATGCTGTCTAGGAAGTGGGAAAGGTGCTAATTAATTTTATTCTGAAATGGTTTGAGAACCCTTGTGATCTCTAGAGTGATGATTTCAAAAGGAAAAAGACAGCAAAGGGGCTAAAATAATGAGCAACTACAAAATAAAAAAAGAACAAAACAGAAAAATAAAAATAATTCAAAAAGAACAATGGTGCAGATTAAATAAGACAAATAGAAAAAAGACAAAGGAAGAAATAGAGGCAGGAAGAGACAGACACACAGATACAGAGTCTTTAAGCAGCAAGGGGGAAATCTTAATAAAATTATATTAACAGTCACATTAAATTATATGAGTCGCCACTCCAATTAACTGACCATGAATCTAGATAAAGATGCAATTAAATCTCACAACAGACACATTTTATTTATAAGGACAAAAAATATCGAATGAAAATGAAACAATGACAAGTTATTTAAAAATGTCAAATACACTGGAGAGTGCACTCATATCTAATTCAGCATACTTTAGAGGAAGAAATATTACTGATAAAGACATACATTTATATGTACTAATGTCATGCAATGGAACACTTAATTATACATGCATGTGGAAATCGGATAGATCTAAAAGTTGAAGAAGACTCAACTCTGACAATAAAAGACAAGGAGATTCTAAGAACAAACTAACACATCAACTGATATGCCTATTAACCGTAGAGTGAACACTCTTATCACGTCCATCTCCAATAGTTACGAAACATGACGACATGTTGATTCTAACAGAATAGCAACGCGTGTCCAACCATTGCAAATACCGGTAGTAGGAGGAGGCGAGGAAGAATCCTCCTGACCTTGGCAGCAGGAGACTGGAACTTCTCCCCTAGCCAAACACCTCATCCAGCTGTCTGTCACATAGCTGTCCTCTCAGCTGTCCTGTCCGTGAACCTAACCCACTCTGATTCCACATGGCCCCTTTCTGACACGTACTTCTTTACCTGACAATGACTGCCATGCAGCTTACCATTCATAATTTAAATGGCTCTCGCTTTTGTTGTTGTGCTTGCGTTTCTTGAGAGCTTTCTCATGCAGATCGTTATCCTACACAACTCTTTCAGCAGCACCTGAGCTGTGGGCATACAACAGGCTCTTAGCCCCTGAGAACTCAAATCATCTCAGGCCTCTAAATGTCTTCTATGCTCTTTGCCTTGTCTATGACTTGGTGCGCCAGCCCTACGATCCACCCAAGCATTGAGTCTGTTCTAAGTGGTCCCCCAAAGCAAGGCACTAATACTGGGCACTCTGCAGGTGGCAGGGCTGTATAGGTCTCACCTTATGTCCCCAAAGAACTGATAATTTCTTATAGAAGACATGGGGACAACATTATCATTTTATACTCCCAAGAAATATGGGCGACTCCTGTGGAGGTGGCCATTCTGTGAGTTCTGAGAGGCAAAAGTAATATTTCTGCCGTGGCTCGTCAGCCATGACAACTGAGATGGACCTTCTGGACTACAGCAGGGCATTCTGGGTGGAGCAGATACCTGGCGTGCACTTTTTGACTTGGTGCATTGTTTCCTGAATAACTGGCCAAGTCGGTTTCTCCTGAGACAGACTGTCTTTTCTATAACCAGAGAAGACTGCTTCTACGGACTCTGCAACAGATGTTCCCCAAAGAAAAGAATGGCAGGGTGGTTGCAAGTTAAATTATGGGGCTCCAGGTAAGCAATCTACCGCCGAGGATCACCACTAGCAGAAGCTCTTAGTTACCGTGTATACAAAAGGCCCTCTGACAGCTCAGGGGGAGAAGCCACTGTAATGTGTCTACTTTGGTGCCTTTTTTTCTTTTAAATCACATTTTTTACTGCCTTTTCCAAATTGAATAAAGCAGTTATACTGTGCTTTCAAAAATATTTGAAAGAGAAAGGGGAAATGATAAACCGACTGAGCTGCCTTTAAGACTCATTTCAGCAGAGATGGAAGGACATAGAACTGCTTGGGATTGGAATAAAATAGCGTAACACACCCACAATCAACACAAAAGGGAAAGAGGTGCGTAGATGAACCAAGTGTCAAAGTGGCCACAGCACTAATAGTATATATAAGCAATGGCAGCTGACACTGGCGGGGCAGCAAGGCAGATTCTCAGGCCCCTCTCAGACCTCCTGAATCAGAGACTCTGGCAAGAACCCAGCCTCCTCCAGATGGTTCTGATCGATGGTAACATCTGGGAACTGATGCAACGCGGAGCAGCCTGGACAGGCAGCCTGGAGGCTTCACACCCATGCAAAGGGCAGACGTCTCGAGGCGCATTTGATTTTGGCCTTGTAAGATATGGAAACCGTGTTGTCAGATGTTCCAATTTTATATAAACATGCTACAAACACAAATTTCTATGTGACATCTTCTGATTTTGGAGACTTGGCCAGCATAAACATAAATTAACAAAAATATAAAACAAACAAGAGAAAGCAATCCCTTGTTCCCAAATAGAAGCATGGCTAGCATTTTACCATGCCCTGTAACTCCTCAGTCTCCGGAGCACTGATGGCAATCTCTAGAATAGTGGCAGATTAGACTTGGCAAGTGTTAGTTCAGATCCAAGCACCTTGTAGTGTGTAGGTGACTCTAAAGTAAAATATTTTAGCTTGAATTTCCTCCAGTGTAACATGAGCTTAATAACAGTACCTGTTCTCATGGACCCTGGGAGAGGTGACACATTTAAACACTTACTGCAGGGTCTTGGCACATAGCAAGTGGTCTTTTAGCATTGCCCAGCTCAAGCTTAGGATATTCTGGGCTTTCTGGGAAAAGAATCCAAGTCAGAGAAGTAAGGAACTGATTGCCTTCTCCAGGCTGAGTTAAATGGTTCTACACACAAAGTCCAGACAATGTGACTGCCTCATGCAGACACTAGAACATTCTAGTACTAGGCAGGCAATTATTTTGATGCCTAGCCTACTAATAGAGGTATACCATGATCTCTGGGCAATCTGCTCATCTGTGGACAGAACCCATTCTGAAGCAAGAGTGAGGGGCCTGGTAAGTCTTACATTCCTGGGACCAGAAATACACAAGTTCTGTTCAAAGTATAAATGTAGGTGCAGACAGGTTACGCGAGGCAGTGGCTCGGGCCATTCATGGGCCAGTCTGTGGGAGCAAGTGGAGAGGAGAAGCAGACCAAAGATAAGAGGGGACGCAACCTGGGAAGTCAGCTGATACCCAGGGCTCACAGGAGGCAGAGCAGATGGCAAGTCTGTGGGTAGCTAAGATAAAGTCCAGGCCCCACCTCTGGAGGGACTGAGGTGCCCGATAGACTTCCCATCTTAATCTGGACACACTCAGCTCCTAAGCAGGAATGAGCCCGAAGATGGAAGGAATTAGAGGCTCCCACAGTGAGTGTTGGGGTCATGCTAGAACCTTGCAGTGTAGACAGAGAGACCACCTAGCTACACTGTCTGCTTTGGCTCAGTGGATAGGACATATTTGATGAACAACAACAACAAAAAAAGGAAGAACAAGACTAAAGCGCTTACCTTGGTCTGAAATAGCAGAATTTCAGCATCAGGACCACAACTCCACACTCTTATAGCCACAACAGACATCACTAAGGAATTAAACAATCTTCTCTTGATCCCAACAAGTCATTAGAATCTTCAAAATACTGCTGCCCTACACACTCATTCCCAGGGTTGCAAGCTGGCACAGAAAGCCCTTGGTCCAGCTGTCAATTACAGGAGGGCAATAATGAGGTCATCACGAAGGACACAGCTGAAACACCATGTGAAAATAATCACCAGACGTCAAGCCTTACATTTTGGGTGGAAGAAAAATAGATAAACTGTGAAGAAACTAAGGTCTCGGCGATGTTCTCAGTGGGAGGACATCAGAGAATCTTGCTGTTTTGCTCTCTTGATGGTATCTCCAACACCAGTCTCTCTTAGCCATCCTGCCCCCTCCCACTGTGGACAACTTACTGCTATATATGTATTTACACGCTTCCACTTCTGATGCTGTATTGTAATAGCTTGCTATAATTTTTTTAAACAAACCAGTAAACCCTTTGAAAGCAAAGTGTTCTTGACCATTAGCATAACGTCACTAAGAAAGGCATCTCTCCTCTAAGCATAAAGTCTAAGAACTAGCCACCACTTCAGGAATTCAGGGAAACAAGCTGGCTCATGGAGAAAAGATGGGCAAGTGAGCGTTTGAGTTCCTGGTAGGGCATAAAGGAGGAGGTGTGAGCCTGCCCTTCCCCATGCTGGCACACCCCAGACGGGAGGAGCTTATGAATACGGTGTCAGTGTGTGGTGCTCTGAGAAGACACAAAGAGTGTGTTGGAGACTCTGTCCTTGAGAAGTTCAGAAGATAATGGAGGTGTAGACGCCCACGCATGACTAATAAGAGGGCATGGATAACCCAAACCAACCAGGCAGAAACCACACACATACATTCAGGGAAAGGATGAACGGCTGTTGAAATGGAACAAGTCACGGAAGCCGAAGGTGGAGCTCAAAGATGCCTGACTGTGGACGTGACACTGGGACCAGAATGAAACTAGAATCGGTTCATGCACCGTCCTTAGCCTGTGAGGGCAAAAGTGATCACCAAGGCGTCATCAGATGGCATCCACTGACTAAGTTCAAATGCTTAATACGCTAGGCATCATTTTGGGTAGCCAAAAATTCCACTCTCGAGCTCAGGGGCTGGTGGGCCAGAGATTAACCAAGTAACTATGAAATGGTGTGAGAAAGGTGGAGTCAGTATGGCCGCATATAGCAGGGTCTAATTTAGCCTGAGAGGGGCAGGCAGGTCTCTAGAGAGGACGAAACTAAAACTATATGTGTACAAAAATGGACTGATGCACCTGTCATTGTCCATTCGTGTACCAAGGTTCCCAGGCTTCTTAGAACTCAGCAGAAACAGAGACGTGTGGAGGTGTGCAGCATAGCTCTGTGTATATTCTTTAGTGAAATTCCTCAGGCCTGACAGAAGGAGGATACACACACACGCACATACACACACACACACACACAGACAGACAGACAGACAGACAGAGACAGAGAGAGGCAGAGAGACAGAGAGAAAAACAGACAGAGACAGAGAGACAGATAGGCAGAGAGAGAGAGAGAGAGAGAGAGAGAGAGAGAGAGAGAGAGAGAGAGAGAGAGACAGGCAGACAGAGGCAGAGAGAGAAAGAGAGACAGGCAGAGAGAAAAACAGATAGAGACAGAGAGACAAAGAGAGGCAGAAAGACAGAGAGACAGAGATAGGCAGAAAGAGAGAGAGAGAGACAAACAGACAGGCAGACAGAGGCAGAGAGAGACAGAGAGACAGACAGAGAGAAAAACAGATACAGAGACAAAGAGAGGCAGAAAGACAGAGAGACAGAGATAGGCAGAAGAGAGAGAGAGAGAGAGAGAGAGAGAGAGAGAGAGAGAGAGAGAACAGACAGACAGGCAGACAGAGGCAGAGAGAGACAGAGAGACAGGCAGAGAGAAAAACAGACAGAGACAGAGAGACAAAGAGAGGCAGAAAGACAGAGAGACAGAGATAGGCAGAGAGAGAGAGAGAGAGAGAGAGAGAGAGAGAGAGAGAGAGAGAATTACAAAGTAGCCAAACTGTTATAATTCTCATATGCTGTAAGCTTTCAGAATAGATGAAACTCACTTTGCATCTTTCAGGGCAATCACTCACAAGACTCCTGGTATACTAATATTTCTTCTCAAAGCAGTAAAACAAAAGGGAAATTGTCCTCAACTCATAAAGATCAAGGGGTTTGTGTTAACTTTCACTAATCTGCTTAATCACTGTTCTGTCTCCCAGCCTTTTCAAATTTAAGTTTTGTAACATTATTTTAAATTTTGGTTTAGAAAAGTCCAAAAAACAAAAAACTTACCTTCCTTCACTTTTAGTTCATTGGCAATAAATAGTACATGCCTACAGTCTCAACACTTGGGAGGTAGAAGCAGGACAAATATTAATTTGAGGCCAGCCTGGGCTACATAGCAAGTCTCGGTCTCCTTAGGCCACCTAGCAAGACTATCCCAATGTTCTTGCACACATGTGTGTGCACGTATACACACTCACGATGTGGTACAACTGATCTTTAGAGCCATTTTATACTTCAAGACTGAACCGCTCTACCCATGAAACAACTCCCCACTTCTGCCCTAGCCCTTGGCAATTATGATTCTACTTTCTATTTCTTTGAATTTGACACTTTCCCTTGAATACAGGACTTGTCCCTTTGGAACTAGTTTATCTCATTTATCATGTTTTCAAGGTTTGTCCATGTCATAGTCTGTGCTCGAATTCCCTTCCCTTTAAAGTTGAGAATATTCTACGGAATGTGTATTTTACATCTTGTTTGTTCTCTTATCTGTTGATGGAAACCAATTGTTTCTATCTTGTGACTATTGTGACTAACACTGCTAGGACCAGGGGGAATACAGCCATGTCCTCAAGACTCCACTTTCAATTATTCGGGATATGTAGCCAGCAGTAGAATTGATGAGTCATTTCATAGGACTCCCATAGTGTTTCTCCCTTTCCAGTTAGCTCCTGCCTTCCTTTCAGGGGACAAGTCTATAATCTCCATTGTTTATAGGACAGAGCAGACACGGAAGACTACAGAAGGCCCCTCATCTTTACCTCCTGCCCATATAAAAGCCAACCCCTCTACCTTATGGTGAAGGAGTGGCAGGTGAGCAACAACCTTGCAGAGAGAGTAACTAATACCCTGGAACAGCCGGGGCACAGGTATGGCATTCATTGGCCACACAAGAGCACTTGACTTGCTGGACTGCCAGTCAATCTTGAGTTGTGGTTGGGAGTTCCTCCATATGCCTGGGGACTTTGCTCCATTCAGAATCTCTTTTGGCTGATGAGACATCTTTAGCATAAGCCTCGATTCCCAGGAGAATCCTAATTCCATCAGGTTCTCTTGGACATCCCTTTTGGTGACACTCCATGGCTGATTTCTACTTATCCTTTCTCGTGGCTGGCAGACTCAGGACATGCCATTAGTGTCCCAAAAGGGAAGTTCTTCTTTGACTTAGATAGAGATCAGAAGTTGGTGGGTTTCTCCTGGGGAAGCAGCAGTTAGCACCACTATTAGGGAGAATGAAGCATTCACTTGGAGGTAAGTGAACTTGAAGTTAGGAAGACAACCCTTATGCAATAAATACCACCATACTGAGACATTCGTTGTGACTGAACACGTTTTAAGAGTGGGACAAAATGAGGAACTGAATGTAAGTATTTAATGTGACAACTTTAGTTGCACGCAAGAGGTTTTCCCTGCATAGCCCAGAGCTTGGAATCTTTTGGAAACCAAATATTTTCCGACATAATCTGAAAAAGGCAAGAGGAAGGTGCAGGCTTTGATGTTCTGCCTAATCTACAGAAAATCTCGCAGTGACCGTGCTGTAAAATACTCTGCTTCCAGGGTTAGTACACTGTCCTGTTAAGCCAGGCCTGATGCTTCCCAAGATAGTTGTTGTTGAGCCAACATCCCCAAGCTATGTGAGAAACTATTACATCTTGTACAACTATTTAGTATCTTCAGCAGAAAAAACTAAAATGGACAACTTAATGCTTACAATGGCTCTGAGGACTCTGGCCTCTATGTCTTATAATGACCGAAAATGTCATAGAATGAGGTTATAAATTATATTATATTATAACCTCATTCTATGACATTTTATATTATATTTATAATCATATTTATATGATTACATTATATAATATATAACCTTATTCTATGAATACATATATTTATAGAATTTCTGCTTTAGGATGGTCCAAGTGCTAGTGATAGGTTTTACCCTGGGGAAACGTATCTGCAAGTCTTCAGTAGGAGTTCGCAAGAGTCTGATAGAGCAGGCATCTTCTCCTATGAACTGTGGTTTCCACGTTTGAAAATGCTTAAAGATGGGCATTTTTTCATTTAGCCTAGCTCCTAAAATGTACCAAAGACAGTAATCTGCTTGGGCACTGTGGGAAAAGCTCCTGCGCTGGAGTTTCCAGGAAAACACACCAGGCTGCAGCTGGAGGCCTCCTATGGGGGTGTCAGCACATGTCCTGTGGCTTTCTCCTCGCTTGCTGCCCGAACACTGGGACCTTTGCCCGCCAAGTCTGCTGAGGTCAGTTGTGTGACTCCATATTGCTCAGACATTCTGAAACTCAATATCCTTACTTGTGTATGTGTGTGAAGGGGTTACAAGTTGAAGGAGGACGTCAAATCTCCCTCTAAACTTTTCTGATTTTGGTAGAGAAGAAGCTGTGAGCTCTGCTAGAGGGGAATAGTGAAAGGATGGGTAGGCTTTGCTGCTGTTGTTATTGTTCTTTTCTATTCCCTCCTTGCATGTGCCTTCTAGACGAGCAAAGGTAAGATCTCAAGTGAAAATACCCATGAAGTAGCTTTAAGATGCTGGGGGCACTAGGTCCCGCAGCATCTGCTTGATGGTTCCTGAGGCACAGCCCAGTTGGATGGCTTTTTCTTTTCTTTTCTTTTCTTTGCCTCTTAGAAATGGTTGACTCGACATTAACCTTGGCTCTCTGTACCTTTCATTCCTTAATTCAAATCCTCTGCACCACAGCCGTATAGAGCAACATAGCTTGCTTAGCTTGCACGGCAGTAAGGGTTTTGTGAGCACATGGACACCTTCATCCTGGTCTCTGTAGCTGTGTGTGGTCTGCTGTGGGGTCAGTCTCCATGCCCTGGCGTGTTTTATGACACCCGAAGGACCAACGTCCTGAGTGCAGCCATTGTATTTTGGTGAACTATGAATTATTCAAGCTATTTATAGGTCAGATGGGGAGGGGGAGCAAGAGAGCCAGATAAGGGCATTTGTCAATGCACATATCCTTCCTTTCTCAGGGAATCATAACCAACACAGCATTTATTGTAAATGTCTGTTTTCTTCCTATAAAAAAAAATACCCCCTCAACTCGATTTCTCTCTCATCTTTTCCTTTTGCATTTCTTATTTTCAGATTAGACCTGACTCTCAGAGCTAGTCATTTCTCTGCTACTAATTAGCTGAATGATCCTAAACCCTCAGTTTCCTGGTTTTATCTGTGTTAAAGAACAATTCTCATTTCCCCAAATATGCCCACATCCTTACGCCTAGAAATCCAAGTTGGGTGTTACATGGCAAATTGGAACTGAGGCTGCAGGGGCTGAGGGTTCCAACTGGCTGTTGTGGAGACAGGAAACCACCCTACATTACCCACATGCGCCAGCGGCACGCATGTCATCTCTAAGTCCTTACAAACGGAAGTGGACTACAGACCAGGTCAGGGTGATATGAAGGGATAAAAGTTCCGCCAAGCTTTGCTTACCTAGAAGATGAAGGGAGGGGATGATGAATCAAGGACCATGAGTAGCTTCCAGAAGCTGGAGAAGGAAAGAAAATTATCTTTCTGATGGTTTCCAGAATGGAACACAACCCTTCTCATGTCTTCATGTTTACACACTGGACCTGGGGCCCAACTTCTACAGAATTGTAAGATTTTTAATGCAACCGAAAATCTCTAACTTTGGAGTAGTTTGTTACAACAGCCATAAAAGAGGAACACGCCTAAGAGCCAGTTAGTAAAACAATAGTGTTTTTTTAAAGTAAAAAGTACCCAGGTAATGGAAGCAGCATAGATTGAAGGATACTTATCCAGTACTTGTTGTAACTGCCCCACTACCTTCCGTTCTCATAGTCCCGAGAGCTGGTCCACGAGTGGGCCTGCCAGCAGCCACTCCACCAGAGCCAGTCGACAGCAGGAGAAATCACAATGCTTTCAAATCCATTTGGTCAGGGCTGAACGCCTGCCAGTTTTCTGAAGGGATTTTCATTTTTAAATTAAAGTGATAGATCTACCTGTCTGTCTCTTTATGACTGTGGGAGCCAGAGTCTGGTCCAGAAGCCAGCTTTGCTTTCCCTGTGCATCCATTCCTGGTTAATTTGTGCATTAGAAGAGCAAACTATGTGCATCTCAGCTCTAAGGCACTGTAAACTTTTTTTTTTTAAGTCTGCAAGCTTTTAAGATTGGGAAAGACAACAGCTCACTGCATGGACACATTCAGCAAAGAGATGGTATTTTCAGCAGGGTGGAGAATAGATCCTCCAGTCTCTGGGAACCTTCTTTCTTGGCTTTTTGCCTAACCACCAGACTCTCCACCCATCCCCTTCTTTTGCAGTTACCCCAATATTCCAAGAAATTGCTCAATTCGAAGGACTTTCAAAACTTTAAGTCAAACTCTGGTTCCATGTAACTTAGGTATAATCCACCAAAGGACAAAGTTCTCAGAAGAATAACTCGTCTCTCTGGAGTTATGTAAAAAAGATGTTAATGAGACATTTATAATTGAGGCCACACAGGCATAAAAGTCAGAAAAGCTTGGTTTATGGCCTGTACAGCTGTCAGAAGGTACCTGCCTCTCTCGGGATGTTTGGGGATTATCATAGAGGCGGTTAACCTTAAAACTAGGCTGGCTTTTTACTCGGGCTCCTCTGATCCCTGTCACACCCTACCGTTTGCATTTGTTGTCTTTGGCAATGACAAAAAAATGAGGAAGAGGAGCATCTTGACTGCCATTCAAGTGAATGCAGCTTTCACCTCACTGGTGGGTGGCAGAAGCCAAGGGAGCCAAGGTTGGCGATGGGTTGGATGGATTGTGGGATTTTTTTTTTTTGGTCTTCTAGATAGGTCAAATATTTCAGTACCCTTCATGCTATTAATCTACGTTAGAAACGTGTGCATGCAAGATCAGCATTTCAGAGAAGGGTGTAATTTTCAGATATTATTTCTCTCTCTTTTCACCATTAAAAAGCAGCAAGGTAAAAAATCTGTGGCTGGTACTTTTTCCTTCCCCCAACAGCCTATTCAGAGGGGCGTACTTATCACAAGGGACTACTCATTGCTCCTCCCCGTCTGTAGAAATGCTATTTACTCACTGAGTTCCATGTCTGAGCCCACAGAGGAGGTGAGACAGAGCCAATTGGATGAGCCAGAGAAGGAGCCGGCAAAGGTGAGGAAAGATCTTGAAAACGAGCCAGACTTGGAAGGAATACGGGAATGGCTTACAACTGCACAGAAAAAAGAAGGGCTTTTGTGAAGAGGGCCGGCTTACAAGCCAGAGAGAGAGAAGGCAGAACATCTGCTCTTCCCCGGGCCCTTCTAGGACCCAGACCTTGAGAAAGGACTTGATAATAGGAGGCTAGAGACATTGAGACACAATGATTCTTGAGGTTGAGTCCAATTCCTTTTCCAGACAATCCCTACCCATTTTAACATGGAGTTTTCATCCATTCTGTCATTCTGTAACACAAAGTAGATATATGGAATAAGTGGGGACCTCTTGGTGACCCTTTCAACATCTCAGTCAGAACTCAAACTCTCTACAAAGGTCAATACATATCACACATAGGGCAGGAAGATGTTTTTACGAACACAGCATGCTAGAATATTTTACTGTCTTCATTTGGGGACAATGAGAAACCTGCAAGCTAAAAAGCTTTCAAAACACAGAAACAAAATAAAATCTATTTTGGTGTTGGAGTTCTTTGGGCAGAGGATTGTCTTTCCTTCTATCTGAAAAGCAGACATAAAACCTACAATACAGCTTCAAGCTTGGAGCAGTTGTCCATGGATCTTTCTCAATATAGTGACCCACCCCATGTCGAATTATTTGCTTGACTAAGAGCGGGTAATATCCAAGGCAATTTCTCAGATAAAATTTCCTCTTTACCAAGATAAATGACAAAATTCAAGAGTCAGAAAATGATGTTGTTCATTTTAGTGCTGGAGGGAGGGTGAAGGGGTAAATTCTGATATGGGATAAGGTTACTAAAACATGAAAGTGCTCAGAAAACTGCTGTATTCATTATAGGTAATATTCCCACCTCCTTACTTTTAGAAGCTGCACTTATAATCAAGGCTTCAGAATTAGATCAGTACTCACTGGTTATATCTCTATTGTGTGTCTTCAAAAACTACCTGATGTCACAGATGTTACCCCAAAACTCAGCCTGGAAAACAACTGGAGCTGGGGTAGCAAGAAGACCAGTCCCCCCTTCTCCACTCTCACAGCTCCAGCGTTGCAACATTACCCAGACTTGCCTCCCTACCCTGAAAACTGGAATGCATTGGCCCTTTGCTTCCAAAACAAACATGAGTTTAGCTTCCCAGCACTTCCCGTCTTCACCAGGTTCATTCCAGGAGCTTGGCTTTGAACAAGATGAAACATGCACATAGCCGAAATCAAACTGGGTACTAAGGAAATGTTGAAAGAGGGCACTTAAGTCTCAGGTCGTCCGGACAGTCCAGATTCATCCCACAGCAAATGTTGCTCTTCCGGTAAGCGGAAAGGAAGAAATAAGTCATCGTAGGTCTATATAAACTGTCTCAAACCAAGGAGCCAAAAGATAGAGGAGATAAGATAGAACACAACTTTTTTAAAAAATTTGATTGATTGGTTAGGTGGATGAGTCTGTCAACTTTTATTTTATTTTTAAAAAAGATATATGCTTGTTTTTATTTTTAGCATTACCTGGTTGAATCTATTAGTTATTGGGTTAACACTGTTTCTCCTAAGATATATCTAAGATATAATTAGGATCAGAATAAAGCTTTCTTCTGCCAGAATGACCTGTTGGCTAAGATTCCCGGCAACATCCAACTGTGATGCACACAAACCCGCTGTATTCCCACAAGCCTTGTCTGCACTATGTATCCACAATGCCTCTCTTTACTGTGTCCACAAGGCCTCTCTGCACCGTGTACCCACAAGGCCTCTCTGCACCGTGTACCCACAAGGCCTCTCTTTACTGTATACCCACAAGGCCTCTCTGCACCGTGTACCCACAAGGCCTCTCTTTACTGTATACCCACAAGGCCTCTCTGCACCGTGTACCCACAAGGCCTCTCTTTACTGTATACCCACAAGGCCTCTCTGCACCGTGTACCCACAAGGCCTCTCTGCACCGTGTACCCACAGGCCTCTCTTTACTGTGCCCACAAGGCCTCTCTGCACCGTGTACCCACAAGGCCTCTCTGCACCGTGTACCCACAAGGCCTCTCTTTACTGTATACCCACAAGGCCTCTCTGCACCGTGTACCCACAGGCCTCTCTGCACCGTGTACCCACAGGCCTCTCTTTACTGTGTCCACAAGGCCTCTCTGCACCGTGTACCCACAAGGCCTCTCTGCACCGTGTACCCACAAGGCCTCTCTGCACCGTGTACCCACAAGGCCTCTCTGCACCGTGTACCCACAAGGCCTCTCTGCACCGTGTACCCACAAGGCCTCTCTTTACTGTATACCCACAAGGCCTCTCTGCACCGTGTACCCACAGGCCTCTCTGCACCGTGTACCCACAGGCCTCTCTTTACTGTGTCCACAAGGCCTCTCTGCACCGTGTACCCACAAGGCCTCTCTGCACCGTGTACCCACAAGGCCTCTCTTTACTGTGTCCACAAGGCCTCTCTGCACCGTGTACCCACAAGGCCTCTCTGCACCGTGTACCCACAAGGCCTCTCTTTACTGTGTCCACAAGGCCTCTCTGCACCGTGTACCCACAAGGCCTCTCTTTACTGTGTCCACAAGGCCTCTCTTTACTGTGTCCACAAGGCCTCTCTGCACCGTGTACCCACAGGCCTCTCTTTACTGTGCCCACAAGGCCTCTCTGCACCGTGTACCCACAAGGCCTCTCTGCACCGTGTACCCACAAGCCCTTTTTGTCATCTTCACAGATAGAAGAAATTTGAGAGAGAAGAAAACCATGCTGTGTGCATTTGGGAAATTATGAGGACCCTTAGAGTTTTGGTTGTGGAAACCTTTGCAAGATGATCGATGCCTGATCTCAGTTCAAAACACACAAACATGTATTTGGTGGAGACTCTCAGAGAGCAGCTGACCCTAGCCTCTTCATACTATAAATGGAGAAGTTGTGTAGGGGAGCATCGCGGCTTTTCCAGCATTTTCCTGGGGGTTGGATTTAGTTTTGCTTCCTACACCAGGGTTTCAATGACTCAAGAAGTCTGCAAACAAATGTCCCCATATAGGAGACCCATGAACTGAGCATAGAGTCCCCAAGCGTGTGGGTTAGGTGGTTCCGGCTGAATTCAGTGCAGAGGTCACACAAAGGGCAATCTTTTGGCATCGATTGTTGCAGGAAAGTGACAGCTACAGAATTAGAATTCACCACTCCCTCAGGGCTATTTTTAAGGGCCCCATAAAGAATGGCCCATAACTTAGGAACAAAGCTAGCCTGCGAAATGTTCCTATTTTAAGATGTTGCCAGACATTTGGTGTTAGTCTATCCTTAATCTACAAGCTCTTGGTTCTGTACAAATTTCCTAACCAAAATCTTCAGTTCAGTGACATGGGAGCTACCATATTTTTCTTCCTAGAGTCATATCTGTCCTTCCTGTGTACCCAAGGGTTCAGACACTATTGACAGGAGTGGAACTGTCATCAAGAGTTAATAGGAAGCTCCTGAATAGCAAGGAGCAGAGGGGTATGAGGCCCACTTGGATTTCCTGCTCGGTTCTATACAATTAGCCTCATGGCCAATTACAGAGAAAGCTAGAAAGGCCAAGAGTTAGCTAGGAATGAATGCTGAGCCTAACACATTTGATTAGCAAACCATTACAGTTAGAAGAGTATGCATATCAGATTGACTAAGGAAAGCTAGCAGCCACCAGGATTGTGACATTGCAGAAGGCTCTGAGGGAGTGGAGACCGAGAGGATGAACTCAGGGTGACTTGTGAGGACAGCATAGATCTGGCTATAGAGAACTTGATCTTGTGTGGTTTTGGTTGTTGTTTCTTATTTTTTGTTTATTTTTACTTTTCTTTCTTACTTCTTTCTTTCTTCCTTTCTTTCTTTTCTTTTTTTTTAAAGAGGAACTTCTGTTGCAGGAGACAAAAGGGAGAGAAAACCAAGGTTATATCCACTAAAATTTCAAAAAGCATTTGGTCACACATTAAAGTTGTTTGCCAAGGACCACCCACCTCCATCCAGGTCTAGTAAGGTGAGCATCCAAACTGCCTAGGCTTCCACAAAGCCAGTACATGCAGTAGGATCAAAAACCAGTGCCATTGTTCTTGAGTTCTCAGTAGTCCTCATTGTCTGCTATGTTCAGTGAGTCCAGTTTTATCCCATGCTTTTTCAGACCCAGGCCAGCTGGCCTTGGTGAGTTCCCGATAGAACATCCCCATTGTCTCAGAGTGTGGGTGCACCCCTCGCGGTCCTGAGTTCCTTGCTCGAGCTCTCTCTCCTTCTGCTCCTGATTTGGACCTTGAAATTTCAGTCCGGTGCTCCAATGTGGGTCTCTGTCTCTGTCTCCTTTCATCGCCTGATGAAGGTTAATATCCAGGAGGATGCCAATATGTTTTTCTTTGGGTTCACCTTCTTATTCAGGGAACCCTGATTGATCTTCGGGCTGACAAGGGAGGGAGACTTGATTGGGGGAGGGGGAGGGAAATGGGAGGCGGTGGCAGGGATGAGGCAGAAATCTTTAATAAATAAATAAAAAACAAATAAATGAGTGGCAACAACCAACCAACCAATCAGTCAAAAAAAAAATAAAGTTGCTTGCCATAGGTAAGAGATCATGGTGGGGGTAAAATACCTTAATGTAAAGACAGAAAACTTCCCAAAAAGGAACCAGAACAGGGTAATAGCGGGGAAATAGGGTTGCTTTGACCCTTTTTCTTTTATAAAATTATATGAGGAAACAAAGACTTTGGTTGTTTTTATGTTTCCTGAAGTCTGTTGTCGTTGTTGTTGTCTTTGTTTTGTAAGAAAACACGAAACTGAAGCAGTATCAAAGGTCTTGCAGAGAGTAAAACTCTGTGCTTTCTCCTTTCCAATTCTTCCTCCGATAGCTAGCCATGGGGTACTTTTGCTGTGCTAACACTGTAGGAACTTAGATTATGGGTGACTTTAACAGACACCCTTTCCTCCCCTGCGTCCCCCTTGGCACTTATATGGAAGTGGATGTGACATAGCTCTGTTAATTGTGTTGTTTAATTACAGCATAAGAACCGAGATCAAAATATAACTCAGTTCCTGGAATTCTGCTACAGCCCACCTTCCAGTGCTTGTCACAAACATCACCTTCAGAAACAGAAGCCTTAAGGCAAGGCTTCTTGAGGTCTTTTGTTTCCAAGTTAGGATTAAGGCTACATAGTGTGTCCATGTAGACAGAGCAAAACATAAAGGCTCCTGAAAACAAGAATCATGACATTTCTTTTGGTTCCCACATCTCTGAGTCATAAGTTACAGGAGACTACAGAGACGGTCACAGCAGAACCTCAGAAGTGGGTGATAGGTTGTCACTGATGAGATAATGACAAACAAGTCTGCTCTCATGGCAGCTAGAAGCAGGCAGCATGGATGGGATTGAAGGCTGCCCAGTGCCAGAAGAGAGGTACAGGGAAATACATAGAGTTTTACAATTTTTTTTTTAAAAAAATCTATAGATTCGTAAAGTGGCAAAGATTCTCATGGACCTGTGGAGGGTTTGGGGATGCAGGTTTCTTAAAGAGACAGTGAAGACTCTGAAGTGCACAGTGCCAACTCTGGGAAGTTTAATTTGCAGCAGGTTGATTGAGGATGGAGTCTTTAACAAGCAGTATTGTCCAGGAGGCAGATCCAATTGTCTGGGAGGAGAGCGTGCTGGTGTGTTATAAAAGGCTGAGTTACGCTCTTAGTAGATGGAGGAGAATTTGATAGACGATGTTGAGCCATCAGCTCTAAGGGAGCAACACAGGAGAGCACTGAATCTGTCTTCAAAGCGTTCATTATTGGGAGAAGAATGTAGACACGCTTCCCGATTCCTCTAGAAAAGCAGGTAACAATGCATGGCCTGTGAGATTAGAGCAGACACAGAAAGCTCCCACAGACAGGCCTGATTTCCACCCAACATTCTCTCGAGCCATGTGAGTCTTGGTAGAAATCCTGTGCCCAAAGGCATCAAAGGCATGGTAGTTGAATATGTATCTTTTCCTCTGTTCTTTCCTCTCATCTGTGTTATGCTCCTTGCACACACACACACACGCACACACACACACACACACACACACACACACACACACACAGAGAGAGAGAGAGAGGGGGGGGGGGGATAAAAAGCAGACATGACATTGATCTGCTCACATAAGGAGTTTTCTGGCCAGGAATGACTCTAACGAACGTTTCTATCAACTCCAGAATGGCAAATCTACCCACAATGCTCTCCTTGTCTTGAAATTACTCTTCAGCCACTGCTTATCATTTTCTTGCGACTACTTTTGAATGCGGAAAACTTTCTGCATGTGTCAAAAGTGAGTCTGCCCTGAAATGCACGTTACAGCTATGACTGGCAACCTCGCCTAGATTCCAAGTGTGGAAGTGATTTTGAAAGCTGGGATGGCTCTTCTTGGCTGTCAACTTGACTACATCTAGAATTAACTAAACCCAAGTTACTGGGTATACCCGTGAGGGATTTTTTTTTTCTTAATTAAATCATTTGAACTAGGATGACCCAGCTTTAATCTGGACCTTTTGAAGTGGGAAGATTCATCACTAATCTGGGCCATGCCTTCTGGCGGCAGCCTATACAAGGGAATTTGAAGAAGGAAGCTTTCGCTGTTTGCCTGCTTGACCTGGGTCTCACGGGCAAGTGCATTCCTTCACTGGCATTAGAGCCTACTCTGTTGGGACTCCAGCACACACCGAAGAGCAGCTGAGACATTCAGTCTTATAGACTGAAGAGCTACTTGATTCTTGGACTTTCCATGGGTTGACAGCCATTGTTGGACTAGCTGGACCCCAACCAGTAAGCCACTTCAATAACTCCATTATGTGTGATCTCAATTCAGAATGTCTGGGGTATATTCTCTGTACTCTCTGTGTTCCATAACAAAGATAAACTGCTCATGGAAATTTCTAGCTGGTGCATTTTTCTCTATTATGTGTTCTTCCCCTGCAGTAGCAGGGATGGCACAGTTGAAAGGCAATGTTTCAGGTGCCTGCTGTTTTATTAGGAACAATTGGAAGTTCAGGTCTTGAAGTCGGTTGCAAAAAAAATGTGAGCCAATTCCCTTCTTTTAATTCCTTGGGTCACACCTTCTTAACAGGCAAAGAATCGGTAGAGCTGCCTGAAACCAGAACCCCCACATTATTTCCTTCTAGCTATATAGAATATGAATATGATGCTCAGAACAAGGTCAGCCCAGGCATACAAGTTTCTCTTCTTCTCCAAGTTAGTGTTGTGAGAGAGTGGTGAGAAGACCGTAGCTCCAACACTGAAGTGCCTGAGCAGCAACAGGACTTCGAGTCTACAGGAAACTTCCCTTGCTCCGCGTTGCTAGATCTCCTGGAAACTCAAACTCAAATGCTAAAACCTCGATTTTTCTTTTAAAGTCGGGAATCTCAAGCCGCAGCAACACCCAACAGGACTTGCAGGGAAACAACCTATCTTCCAGCATCAGGCTCTGAGCAGCTGCAGCTGGCTGTCAGGAGACTGGAGCCGCGTGCTCATGTACGCTGCCAGATGTTTGTAACTGTTACAGAAAGCCTCTGTGCACCCAGGAAGTACGTTTCTGGGCGGGAATAAAGAAATACGGTGCCGCGGATCTTCCTCGCAGAGGCTGGGGACTCCTGGGAGGGCTCAAAGACCTGCGATTTCCTACCTGGGTGGTCAGAAAACCTCAGACAGGTTAGGCCCTGCTGTGTGCCTTCAGGCGTTGGGTGTCCACAGCCCAGGAAGGGCTGTTGTTAGATTACAGCTCTGTTTCAAGGAATGCAAAAGTGCTTGGAGGTTATCTCTAACCCGAGGAGGGAAGAAGACGTGATCCCTCGCTGCTCTAGAGGGGAGATGCTGGCAACAGCCCAACAGTGAAACCTGGGCACAGAAGGAAGACTGTTCTGAGAGGCAGAAAGACACCGATGGGGTGGGGCCCACAGATAATTAAGGCACTGAGGACCGAGCCCAATAATAATAATGATGCTAATCACAGTTCCATTTATTGACAGCTGGCTCTGAGCCAGATACTGTGAGAAGCACTTTACAAGCGTGATCTCATTTAATTCCTACAGAGGCTCCAGAAGGATTAAGTAATTTGCACAAGGTCACCCAGTAAGTGGGAGAACAGAGTCCTGTGTGACCGATTGCAAGCCTAAGCGAAGAGCTGCTGGCCAGTGGGACTTAGAGGGTCAGAGGTAGACCAAGAAGCAACTAGTTTGCCAAGGAGGGAACATAGGTTGTATGTTCTTTTAGCATTCACTTCTCTCTCTCTCTCTCTCTCTCTCTCTCTCTCTCTCACGCACACACACACACACACAAACACACACACATGTATACACACAAAGATCACTATAATCATCATAATTTCAACTTCATGATTTTTCTCTTCCTAAAACGCCCACAGTTTGTTGTCTCGAGAAAGCAACATTTAGTGAAACTTTTGAAAACCCAATTCTCTTTCTTGCCTGTTTCCCCAGACCTACCAGACAGCATTTTATTCTGCGTGTATCTAGTGACATGATTCCAATCATAATAAAAGAGCCACGGACCATAGAATGACCTGTTTTTCCTGAAAAGCTTTTGCTGATACAGCAACTGATTTTTATTTTCCCATTAAAAGTGAAATTGAAAGACCCCCTTTAGCAGCTGACTGCATGAACGACCACCTCCCCAGTCCTTCTCAACAGCCATATTGTTTAGAGGAAACAGAGCTCTCAATGACGGCCAATGAACCCCAAAGTCAGGCCTGGAGCCTAATGGCATATTAAATTATTTGACATTGTCAAGGTCACCACTCTCTGTCCTGGAATCAATCTTTCCCTCAATCAGAGAAAGCATAAAGGCTTGCAGGCTCCCTCGAGACGCCGGAAAGGGGGTAAGGGGGTGAGGAGACAGATGAGATGATTTACTTCTATAAGCATCTCGTGCCTAGAAATTTCCACACACCTTGCTACTATAAATCCACAGGGAAGGACAGAAGATGGGAAGGTTTTGAGGGTGCAGAAGGGAATGGGGTTTACCTGGTAAAGACAGCTTAGCCACAGAAGACGCTAAAATACCCAGCAAGTCCAAGGATATCCATCACGAACCCCACCTTTAGTCTCCACACCTATGACTTTGATTATGGCACACACAGATTCTCAGAACATGTCCGTCATCACTGGGCTTTCGATGTGCAGTTATGAAGAGCCGCGAATCGAGATTTAACAGGTTACTGGTAAGACAGACTCTCCCTGCAGTCGGTACTATAAAGGCAGGTCCGCTCCTCATTGCATATGTGTATGAGCCACTCAGGATGGTTCTAGACTATGCTTGGCACCCAACCAGGAAGGAGGAAGAACTGTAAAAGCATCATATCTGACACCAGCTAATCAGCTTTCATGAAGAGTCAAAGAACGAACTCATGAAGCAATGGAGGAAGCCACCCCAACAGGCTGAGAACATGGACCAGAGTACTATTTAGCTAGCAAGTGAGGCATGAGACATGTGATCTAAGTAGACCACAGTTCTGTTGACCTAAGTTCTTTCTCTTTAGTGAAAAGTGTCAAGATCAAACTTTCCATATGTCCTTAGGCCTTTGATGAGGCATTTTAGTATGTGTGGAAATGGTTTAAAATGAAAGGCAAGCAAAGTGGTTCTTATTTTCCTACTGTGAACTGTTAAGCCAGAAGTTGGTGACATGTAGCAGCCTGTATTCCTACTGGTACTCACATAGCAGGATAAAAGGACAAGGTGAAGGAAGGCCATACCAAGCTGTTTGGGATCCTATTTTTCATTTTATTTTTAAAAGACTTTGCTTAATATTTTTTTAAAATATAAGCTTTGTTTAAACTAAAGTTCGATATAACCCTGTCTGTAGAGCATCTTATCCGGGGCTTGCCAAAACCTGCGCCACCAGAAGTAGGCTGTTAATATGAGTGAATTCTAGAGTTGGGCAAAAAAGACAGTATGTGGGGGAGCAGGGTCTGGGAGAATTCAGGATCTGTTACCTTTGTTGCTGCAACATAAAGATTTAATCCAGAATTAACGGTGCTTCTGGGTTTTCTGAAAATGAAAATATAGTTTTAATGGATTTTTTTCATGTTTAAATTACACTTTATATGTGCACAGAGGGAGATATATACACCACATACAAGCACACACACACACGTGTACCCACATGAATACAGAGACACACACATATATACATACACATATAAACAAACACATACTCCAACCCAAATGACCACAGCACTCAGTGACTTAAAGTGCCTGAACTAGAACAGATTGTCTACAATAGAGACAGAAATAATATCCACAAAGGTCAGATGAGTTGCCCAAGGTCATACGACTAGGTAGCAGAAGAACCCAGGAAATCACTCATGTTTCCTGTTTCATAAGTCTCAGCTGTGTTCACTCCACCATGCTGTAGTCAAGATAATAATAAGTCTTAGATATTTTAGAAAGTTTCACACTCCAGGCCTGAGAAATAATCCCTTCATTCTCCATGGCCCTCATTCCTCAGAGTTTCAGTAATTAGCCACACTCGCCAATATGGGAGGTCTGGGGCTTTCATGTGGCTATAGGTCCTTCCCAGCTGAGTGTCTCTTTAGGACTTGTCTTCCCAAGGCAATGTGTGAACAGTTGGGGTCATCATCAAAGAAGGTGGAGAATGGTACCTTGACTTAGCTCACTGGGGCAGCTGTGGAAAATCCTCCCTCGTGTATTGGCTTGTAGGCTATTAACAGATAGCATTTAAGTGCACAGCCCCAGAGCCAGCAAAAGCCTCCTAGTTGCTCATTTGCAAGAGGAATTACCGAGTCCCAGTTGCATTTCCTACTATGAAAAGACAAAAGCTCCCCAAGAAAATCATCTCTTGATGTCTGATAAAAATAGAATTGCAATTTACCCTCCCATCTACGCCCCCAACTCGGAGCTCTCCTGGCTTCTTTTCCATCGTAATGGCTGATGTAGATGGATTCCTGGGGTCTGCAAGGCTGCTGATGACTTTAATGGTCTTGGGCTCCCTGAATTTTGATTGATTGCTGTAATCTGCAAAAACTATTTCAGGACATAGATTTATTATTATTAAGCCTATAAAGTGGTGTCAGGGTCAAGGCGAGCCAATGATGTGTGTTGTAATGCAAAGGCTGGAAGTGAATGGCAGGAGGGAACAATGTTCCATCTCACTTCTGACCTGACACCAGACCTTTTCCCATAGGGGAAACACATTTAGACCCCACGTGCATGTACCGGTGGGGATGGCCATGGATGAAGGGAGGGAAGTCACAATGTATATTCACTAGTGTTTCCTACATTTCTGAATCCCTTAAAGACATTTGGACAGAATTTTTATTCAGTTCACCCCCCCCACACACACACACGCAAAAAAAAAAGGAGTCAAAAGAGTCAAAGACAAAGAATAAAACCAACCAAACGACAAAACACTCTTCTCTCGAGAAATAATGCAAAAGGGATCACAGAATTTGTTAAGAAAAAAGATCTGAATAACAGCATCTAGCCACTTTGCCCTTTTGACATTGCTAGAATATTCTCCATAGTAAGTGCAGCATGCATGCTATTTTCAAGTGTCCATGAACCAAAGCAAGCCATATTTTGAACCATACTTGAACTTGACTGATACAAAAGACTAGAGCCTGATGCGGAGTGCTTTCTCTGAGCATGAGAGAATTACACCAGAAGCCACGGCCAGAAAGAGAGCTTGGAATTCCACAAGTATTTGAAAATTAAGCAATGAATGTCTAAATGACCCAGAGCTCCAAGAGAAATGCTCAGGGGAAATGAAAATATTTATAAGACTCAAAATAAAGACAAACTGATCAAGTTTTGTGGACACAGGAGAACACGCAGAGAGAAACATAGAGCACTAAGGTGTAGGGCAGGAAAAAGCAATGTTTTACATTGATAATTAAAGTTCTACTTAAGAAGCTAGAGATGCAAGTGCACAGAAAACCCAAAGTAAGAAAGTGGCAAGAAATGACAGACCAGAAGTTAATGAAGAAAAATGGTAGAAATTGCAGTCTACGTGTTAATATTTGCTGTGTGCTATGATCATTACAGAATGCCTTAAAGGATTCCTGGCTAGTAAGTCCTTAGAATGACCAGGAGATTCCCATGAGAGAAGATCTTCCCAAGAATCAAGTTAGGGAAGAAGCGTTGGAGATCAATAAGGCTGCCCTGCCTGCTGTGGTGGCATCAAGGGTAAGGGGAACCAGCAGTATAGGACCTTCTCAGCAATCATAAACCAAATGGCTTGGGTCTGCCTCTATAGACATATAAGCCCACATTCAGACTGCTGGTGTAATGACGGGCCTCCTTCTATCTCTTAGGTGACCAATGTACAGGGTGTCCTTAGCAGGGACAGTGCCTGTTAGGTCCTAAAGTTAGAGAAATCGTGAACATGGAAGAATGAGGATCCACATAAAGCAGCTGGTTCTATTTCCATGTTTAATATAATAAGGGATATTGAATAGAATAAGTGTGATCAACTGAAAATATTTTAGTTTATATCAAATATGCGTTCCACATTTTTGTGTCATATTGTGTTGTTGCTAGAATCTATGCCCAAGAATTGTGGTTGCTGTCTGTTTAGTAACCACTAGAAACTTACTTAATCTTCTCTCTTTTTTAGTAATTGTTTAAAAAAATACAGGTAAAAAAATAACTAAGTAACAAGGATTGGCCCTTCTAAGAAAATGGGCTACTGAGGATACAAAAAACCCAGAAGCAAAATTAAGGTAATAATTCATCATATTTTAGTACAGTGGCAAATAGATTCTCATATAATGACATGGATTGAGGGAAGTCAGGGACACACTTTACTGTTGGGGCACAGGCTGGGACAAATGACTCGCCTTCTTGGAACTGTGAGCCCCCTGTGCCATCTCTACCACACAAGCATGTTTGGGGAGTCTAAGTTTTAGCTTTAAAGAGGTGCATCCGTGTCCCTTAAGAAGAAAAGCTTGCTGCCCTCGGCTGAGCACCTAAAGAGCCACACACCTGAGGTGTCTCAGGGCACAACCCAGACCCAGACTCGCTAACCCGTGTAGACAAAACAGAGAACTCAAGAAGATACTCCAATCAAAGCATGATTTCCCAGAGTCAGGCTAAGGCCTCAATCCTGGGATCGGTGTATTGAGTATGATATTCTTTGCCTTTTCACCTAACTTCTGGCACAAGGGGCCAAAGTCATGTGTTCTTGGGCATATCCTATTCTGTGGCCCCATAACGGTCATTGCACCAGCTGGGAAGTTCGCAGAGGGGAGACTGCACATCACCACTCTCTGCTGAACTCATCCACCCAGCCCATCTACAATCAGGAGGCATCTAAAGACTAGTGACCAAGATACACATTGCCCTGTCCTCTAGGGGCTTTGGCAAGGAAAATCAGATGCTGAGAAAATAATTAAAGATGATTAAATCTGTATAATTGATTTCAGAATTTAAAAAGCAACATATGCTTCCTACTCTAAACATGTGGTCCAGCATGGTGTGTGCACATAATAAATATTTGTCAAATGTCTACTACTGAATTACTGGCATGAGCAGTGAATGCCCAAGTGGATCCTACTCGACCAGTGACTGATCATGTCCAAGCATTCTGTTCAGATAATTTGGGGAAACCTTGCTGTAGACCTCTTTAAGGATGTTTTCTCCAGACTTCATAGGCTGATACCCAATACGACAACTCCCTGGGACAGGGATGTCAGGGCTTCTGGGGGATGCAGATCATAGGTAGCTTCCTTATGCAGCAGACCAGCCAGCCCAAATATCATGGGATACTGCTTGGTAACCCTGCCTGAGAATCTCTAGGTAGGAGTCCCATGGTTGAGAAGGAAAGGACCCTACCTTTTCACTGCTAACACTCAGGCCTTTGGGACTCAGGTGATGATGTAGGTTTTTTTTTTCTTCTGGTATCTCACTGCCCAGGTCACATGCTCCCTGTGCCTTGCAGACACAGAAAACAAGGGCCAGTATGAAGCTGCACCAGTAAGTCACTGCCACTGTTAAGATATCCACCCAGGACAAGGTGAGGGCCTCCTTCCAGCCAAGATCTGAAAAGGAGTGCTGTGGACTGAAGGCCTGATGTCTTTGGTATCACCTTGGATTCAAAACCAGGGCAAGAGCAGAGACGCCACATGTGAGGATGTCTGACCGCAGCTTTCAGCCACCAGCAGAGTTACCAAGAGGTGCAGGAAGTGCTTGCTAGACCATGTGAACAGCCATGCAATCTGGCAAGAGAAGCTGCTTCCAGGAATTATTCACATTGAACGTGTGAACACGCATGTGGCTCCCATTTAGGGTTGCCAGGGGCTTCCCAGGCCAAACGGTTATCTGAAATTTGATTGAGCTATTCAGCCTATGTTTTATTTGTTAAGTGCCTTTGCTGTTAGATTGTTCTGACTCCTATAAATTCTGTCCATGAGGTGCTGGCTTTAAATATGATGGCTTCATTATAGATGCCATCACGGCCAGCTTAGTAGAAGCCCAGGTCAGATACAATGCAGTGTGCAGAAACCCTCCAGCTACCAGCTCACTCACTAGGGGTTTGTACTGGTACATAGGAGAATCTATGGAAAAAACTAGAAAAAGACTGAGTCCCATCAGCAGTGCTTAGTGGGACAAAACAGACTAAATCACTGATCTTTAACCGGGGGCACCTTGGCACTGCCTGGGGGCTGCTTTCCTTTTGCTTGTGTCAGCTATAGGCAGGAGGCATTGTTACTGGCATCTTTTTGGCAGAGGACAAGATAAGCAACTTATGGAGCACAGGGACTCTCTACACTGGAGAATCATCCAGTGCAGATTGTAGTGATGGCTGGGGTTAGAAGCCTAGACCAGAGGAAGCTTAACCACATCCTAGAAGAAGGCCAACACCCTAGGCAAATCTGTGAGGGGAGGAACACTGTCATCCTCCAATTCTAACTTATTTCCTTTTCTCGACAGAGAGTCCAGTGTTTCAACGCTACCTTGACTTGAGAGAAAACAGTATCTGCCTCCTGTACTCCAACTTCCACTTTAGTATTGATGGCATATTAAGCTAACTTCCCGAACACATGCCTCTTGCCCGGGAGATGCTCTCTGAGATGTAACTACATCCCCACTTGGGAACCCCTTTCTGGTCTTTGCCTGGACACAGAATTTCCCATATTATGTAGGAAAGCAATGTGCCCAGAAAAACATACCAACCCTTTTGAACATTTTCTCAGATAGAAGTGAATATGAGATGGAACAGGAGGTTTGGGGGAAGAAAACCCCCTCCTAATGAAAACAGACACACTTGGCTGGCACTGGGCTGGGTAGCTTTTGTCCTCTTCTTCTTACCCAGAATACAGCTGTGATGGGTGAGAGCTGCAGTTTCCAAAGACACACACAAAAGGGGCTTGGGTAAGAAGCTGGAACAGGGGCTGAGTCAAGAGGGTGTACCCCTCTGAACTAGTTATAACTAGGCTTTTTGCTACCAATAAGTAAATAAATTAAATTTGAATTTACCATTTCACTACTAAAACGTTGAATTTCTGTTGCATACCAACAAACTCATATTTTTATTAACCCATAGAAGGTTTGGGAAGAAACAGCCTTGACCCAAGCATTGCATTTATTTTCAAAATTCTAGGAGTACTAGGAGTCTTAAGACACGATGAGGTAGTTAGAAACGAGGACTTGGCCATTTCTTCTTAGCTCACATGATGCTATTCTCTTCTGGACACATAAATGTCCTAGTTCTGAACCAAGAGGCTCATTAGAAAATCACTTTGCTGGCTCTTAATGGTGTGAGTTATGGCCACAAAGAGTAGATGCATTTTAAGGAGGTGACTAATTATGGGAAAGGCTTAGGAGTCCTCCACAAAGCGTCCTCCATGAATAGTGGGCCAGCCTTTCAAAGGCCCGGCTCTCTTCCTGTAGAAGATGAGGAAAGGTTCCTTTGATACTACTGACCTCTGGTAGAACAGGCCTGTGCTGCTCCGTAAAAAAGAGGCTCTTGGGACAGATTGTTATTGCATTTTAATAGAAACTCAAAGAGGATTATGAGGAAGAATAGGCCATTCTCAAAACAATGGTTTGTGTGCAAAGAGAAGATTCTTGGTCATTCCTCTCTGTGGAACTCCCCAGGGGCCCAGCTCCCCAGTCAAGAGAGTCTGTTATACAGAACCTCAGAGACACATGGTGTCCACAATCACCTTTCACCCTCAACTCATCATTCCCCTTCGAGGACGGTGGGGACACCAAAGGCGAGTGTGATGATGCCAGACCCCTCATGTTTCTGTACCTCCCCTTGAGCACTGACCCCAGAGCTTCTCCCTATTAGGAGGTGACCTTGTACATTCTTTTCAATCTCTATTTTTTAAGCTTCTTCTGCGCCAACGATGTCTGTCACAGACCCTACCTCATCAGATTCTTGTGAGGATTAACTGGGGGAAATGTCCTCGAAGGGTCTGTCCTGGGGAAAGATGCCCTGAGTGTCTCATGAGAGTCAAGGAAGAATGCAACATTGTGACAGTCCCTGAGAACCTCATTGGGCAATCTGCAGAGAACACAGAACAATCCATCCCAGCTTTCGAAAAGCAAGAAAGTCACACCTAAGTAGTGATGGAAGCAAGTACTTCCTGGATGTGGGAGAGGGCATTACTCTATCACTGGACCTGGGGTGCAGAGTCCCTAACTCTCAGGCCCTAGCTATCCACTTAGCTCTGCTCCCTGTGGGGCCCTGAAGGCTTAGACTCACATGAGAATCCGATTGCAGTTTCACACAGAGAGTGGAGAACGAACAGTTGTGGGAGGGGAACGATGACCTACGCACCCAGATTTTAAGGGCTCCCTCAGTCTGGTCAATCTGCACAGATAGATGGTCAGGAGAGATCTCCTGTTTTCGCCCGCCAAATGGAACACACAGCTTTAAATTGGAGGACGTGGCTCATGTAAACCATTAACAGATCTCCTGACACGGTGACAATGAGACAGTGCGCCCTTGTTCAGGAGCCCTGCCTGAATTATGCCTTTGTGTAATAGAACCTGTTCAAACTGCCTCTGGGCTAGAAGCCACTGTAAGCAGGCTGTGTTTCGCCTCAAGTTTTTATCTAAAAAGCCTCACCTGAGAAACACAATAGTTCTCCTTACCTGACGTGATTTCTCTTAAAGGGGTGTGTGTCCTGCAGGGAAAGGGAAGAGGAAACCAACCGAGCAACTATTCACCTTAATGTAAAATTCTCAGTACGTTGACTGGGGCAGGTGTCCATTAAGTAGGCAGAAAGCAGCCTGGGAATCCCCGTGTGGACAGGGACCTGGACAAATGTGGCCTTTCTTGGGGAAAATGTTCCTCCCAGTTACAGCCGGGTGGAGATCACGCAGGACTTCTGCCATTCTGGACAAGGTACGAGCTTCAACCAGAAACAGGTTTGGGGACATTTGTCCTTCCCTGAGAGAAAAGGCTACCCTTAAATGCAGACACACCTGGTTGTCTGTAAACCTTTCTTCAAAAAAATTCCCCAACAATCTATATGCATCACCTCAAATCAAAGCAAACTTATGTCCATGTCCCCTGACAAGGTTAAAGAAGGATGAGAAAGAGCAGACAAGAGACCCAGCCTACGCTCTGGTCAGAGAGTGACCTGAAGCTATGTCTCAAATCTGAGCAGGGTCCTGACGAGGTGAGATAAGCTCGGACATAGCACCTGTCTTCTGGAGAGATTTCCACAACAGCAGCCCCACCGAAGGCCCTCCATGGGTGCCCTTGCCTTCCCACCCACATGTCTGACTAACTTTGCCCTTTCCTTTTCCTTAAAGGGTACAATTTCGCAGAACCTTGTAGGCCCCTGAAGAATATTTTGACAAGTGATTCCAAAGAAAACATACAAATACATCAAATATATCCTGCTAGTCTCAATGTCTGTTTATGCATGACCTAATTGTGAGATACTTAAGTATAATGTATTCTTACTATGAAACACTACATGGCTGTTTCAAACAGTATGGTTATTCCTTGCTGCTGTGGACTGGCTCTGAAATGGTGGGCAAGAGCCCTCTAAAAAGACGTACCTCTGTCCTAATAATGTGACCTTAAGGGGCTTGACATGAGATGGACTTAAGTGAGAAGGCATTAGACACAAAAATCATAACAGAACTCTTAACCTCAGAGTGGGTGCTAAACCCAATGAAAAATGTCATTGTAAGAGATAGAGAGAAAGCATTGCAGACTCTCAGCAAGAGGCCATACAAAAGCAGTAATTGAGTCTGAACTGATATACTGAAAGTCAAGGCATGCTTAGAGCCACTAGAAGCTGGAAGATCCAGTTCCCTTGAGCTCAAGGAAGATGACCAACCTGGGACACCTTGATTCTGTCCTTCTGTTCTCCAGATCTGTAAGTGAATATCTAGCCGTGACTTGAAACAACCATGGTAGTGATTAGTTATGGCATTAGTAAGAAACTAACACGATCTCCAAAACAGACTGGAGAGTTTAGGAAAACTGAAGAAAGTGAAATAAACCAGTTCATACAGCTATGGACATTTTTTTAAAAAGTATGTGTATGCATGAGTGTGTGTGTGCATGCATGTGTGTGTGTGTGTGTATTTCTATGTGCATAAAATATCTCATAAACTCACAAGACATTGTTAGTAGTGTTGTCTCCAGGTAGAGGAGTATTTGTGTTCTGCTAGGAGTTGCAGTGCCTGGAGCTAGGCACTATCAGGGACAGAAATATATATGCACCTCCTCCTTGCAAAGACATTTTCATTCCAACCCGTAGAACTTGTGAGTGTGGTAGAAACATGGATTCCAGGTAGAATTAAGGTTGTCCAACAGCTGACCTGAAGCCAGGGAGATTTTCTTGAATTGTGTGTGGCCCAATCACATGGGTCTCAAATTAGAAGGGGGAATACTATATTATCAGGCAACTGAAGGAAGCAGAACTCTGAAACATGGTATAACCCAGACCTACAACAGAAGGCTGAGTGAAAGAAGCAAACCTTAAGGAATAACACATCCCATGGTTCTGTGTCTATATGGTATTTATAATAGGTCAGTGCACAGAAACAGAAAGAAGATTTGTGGTGTCTGAGGTGGGAGTGATGTGGGACCTGAGGAGAAGGATAAATGACGAGGCGTACAGGGCTTCTCTAGGGATAATGAAAATGTCCAGGAATGGGCTGTGGTGGTGAATTCAGAGTCCTGCAAATCAGATTTCCCTGCTGAAAAGTTTCTAACTTACACTGTTTTGACTTCGCAGTATGTGAAAGTGACATGCACTCCACAGGAGCTGAGCTTTAGCTTCTGCTTTGGGTCTTTTCTCAAGCTAGCAATACACAGTATGATGTTCTCACATGATGGATGTGGTGCCAGGAAGCCAAAGCCACCAATCGGATCTGCAAACACTAAGAGGAACAGTCACAGACGCCACCACGGACTCAGCTCCTTAGTGATGTTCCATAGACTGGTGATTTTTAAAATCTTAATTTAACATAGTTGAGCATATACTTTTGTTGTATGATAGGGCATCTCTTGGGTATATTCCCAATAGTGGTATTGCTGGGTCCAGGGGTAGATTGATCCTGAATTTCCTGAGAAACCGCCACACTGCTTTCCAAAGTGGTTGCACAAGTTTGCATTCCCACCAGCAATGGATGAGTGTACCCCTTACTCAACAACCTCTCCAGCAAAGGCTATCATTGTTTGTAACAGCCAGAACCTGGAAACAACCTAGATGCCCTTCAATGGAAGAATGGATGAAGAAAGTATGGAATATATACATATTAGAGTACTACTCAGCAGTAAAAAACAAGGACTTCTTGAATTTTGCATACATATGGACGGAAATAGAAAACACTATCCTGAGTGAGGTAAGCCAGACCCGAAAAGAGGAACATGGGATGTTCTCACCCATATTTGGTTTCTAGCCATAAATAAAGGACAGTGAGGCTATAATTCGTGATCCTAGAGAAGCTAAATAAGAAGGTGAACCCAAAGAAAAACATATAGGCATCCTCCTGAATATTAACCTTCATCAGGCAATGAAAGGAGACAAAGACAGAGACCCACATTGGAGCACCGGACTGAAATTTCAAGGTCCAAATCAGGAGCAGATGGAGAGAGAGCACGAACAAGAAACTCAGGACTGCGAGGGGTGCACCCACACACTGAGACAATGGGGATGTTCTATCAGGAACTCACTAAGGCCAGCTGGCCTGGGTCTGAAAAAGCATGGGATAAAACTGGACTCGCTGAACATAGCGGACAATGAGGACTATTGAGAACTCAAGAACAATGGCAATGGGTTTTTGATCCTACTGCACGTTCCGGCTTTGGGGGAGCCTAGGCAGTTTGGATGCTCACCTTACTAGACCTGGATGGAGGTGGGTGGTCCTTGGACTTCCCACAGGGCAGGGAAAGCTGATTGCTCTTTGGGCTGACCAGGGAGGGGGACTTGACTGGGGGTGGGGAGGGAAATGGGAGGCAGTCGTGGGGAGGAGGCAGAAATCTTTAATAAATAATTAATAAAAAATAAAATAAAATCTTAATTTAAAAAATTGTATTTATTTTTCTTTTAGGTTTGGGTGTTTAACCAGCCTGTGTGCATGTGTACCAAGTGGGTGGAGTACTTATGGAGGCCAGAGGAGGGCGCTGGATCTGAGGGACCTGGAGTTTAGATGGTTCTTAGCTACTATGTGGGTGCTGGGATTCTAACCCAGGTACTCTGGAAGAACATCCAGTGCTTTTAAGCACTGAACTATCTCTCCATCCCCAGACAAGTGTTCCAATACATTTCTGACTCATGATATTTTCAACATGTGATGAACTATTGGGCTATAGTCCCACTATAAGTCAAAGAAACATCTAGAAAGTATATTAAAAGGCATTTGTCTCTATATTGAAATAGGTAAACTGTGTGTTGTTGGAATTATATATTAGCAAAGCTGTTTTAAGTTTTTTTTTTTTTTTTAAGTAGAAAGCTCAAAGAGAACTCAGAGTAATTTGATTGGTCACTCATGGCCTTATAGATGGAAGGGGGCCAAAAATTAAGAAAGGCAGTTAGCTCTCAAATGTGAAAAGCAATGAGGAAAATGAATTCCATCCTAAGCCATCTGCAAGAAACAGCCCATGCAACCAATTTTGGATTTCTCACTTCTAGAGCCAAGAGAATAAATCTGTATTTCTTTGAGCCACTAAGTTGTGGTCATTTCTTGTACCAACCAATGAAAACTATCATAGAAATTTCTGAATTATGTGTGGTACTATGTATTGCCTATTTGAAATTTAACTAAAACAAAGCAAGAAACCTATTCGGGACAGAGAATCAATGTCATCTATTAAATGCCCATAACACCGCTGTTCAACCAAAACACAATGTAGGCATAAATGAGAAAGGCATATGCACTTTCTCTAAAGGTTATATTTTCAAAAAGGAAAATAAACAGAAAAATTAATTTTAGTAATCAAAAGCTTCAACTCCACATATTTAAAATGATAAAATTCAATGGGTATGGATGTTATCAGGAGAGTTCATATGTTTCCTCATCCTGCATCTGAAATATGATTTGCCTCCGACAGTTCCAGTAGATCTCTATTCAAACTGTCACTGTGCAAATGCTGAGAAACCACACATACCTTACGGTCACAGTATTGAAAAAAATGATTGTTTAGAACAGCTAGAGGATGAGGGATGGGGAAAAGGAAGAGAATGCGATTTTTCTGGGGATGTAACTCAGGTGTAGAACACCTGCCTAATACGCACAGGGCTGTAGGTTCTATCCTGTCATTGTTGATATTGATTGTCCTTTTCCTTAATGGAGGAAAATCAGAGAGATTGCTGGAGCACTTGATGTATCTTTGAGGACAATTTCAAAGACAAATGGATCATCAAGGACCCGACAATGAATGGCTTAATTCATTGATGGATTCAAAATTCAAATAGAGATCAAATATATTTTATTCATGTATGGGATTACCAAAGTATACAGACTTATAAAATATTGAAGACTATTGCGAAGTAGTGAAATTGGGGAGGGTAGAAAGGATGCCTGGAGGACACGGGTTAGCCAGAGGATGTCCTTCGTGGCTATATCTTGCCCTGGCCCTTTGCAATCAAGCTGTTTACGTTTCCAGGCTATGATGGAGTAAGCTGCTCTGCCATGATTTCCCCACCACGACGGACTGACACCTCTGAAATACTGAGCAAATCCTTCCTCCCTTAAGATGTTTCTTCAGGATTTTTTGTTACAATTTTATAAAGCCGACTAACACAGTCCCCGCCACTGCAGAGGGAGAGGGAGAAAGAGAAAGAGTGGATGGGCATAAAATTGCTGAAACGTTTACAGAAAGATGTTTTCCAGCAAAATTTAAAAGAGGTATGCCTTTTATTCGGATGTATAGCTTAGAAATTCAGGCTACAAAGGTATCTGGAGTTCTAGCCTGTCATCGGGGCCTCCAAGGCAGGACTCTGCAAGCAGGGACCGAAACAGAGGCTGTGAAGAAATGTTGCTTCCCAAGTTCACACTCAGCTTTTCTAGCCAGGCCCACGGGCCTAGAGCAGTACTGCCCCCAGTGGGGTGTGTCCCACAGGTTCATTTTTAAAAGCTCCACGGACATGCCCACAGGCCAGTTCCCCTCATCTCAGGGGTGTCAAGCTGTCAACTGAATATAACTGTGACAGCATGCATTAAACAGTTACATGTTTAAAAATACGACAGCTTTAAAACATTTCTTAAAAGCCTGTAAAAAATCAAAACTCACATAATGTACAAACACACTATTTGTTCTGTCTTATCTATCTATCTATCTTCATCATCATCATCATCATTTACTTATTTATTAATTGGAGACAAGAGCTCATGTAATCTGCCCTTGCCTCCAACTTGCCATGTGACCAAGGATGACCTTAAATTCTTGACCTGCTTCCTTTCTTATGTGGACCCTCCTTAGGTAACCTGGGGGTCCTCACTCCTGGGAAGTTACCATATTGCTACCTAGCAACTGACATAGCACATTACCTCCCAGAGCTCTTGTACTTAGGCAATTCTCTTCTCAGCCTTTCAAGTAGCTAGGGCAGCAGGCCTGTGCCACTGTGCCTGGCTGACCTTGGATTCTTTTTTTTTTTTAATTTATTTATTTATTAAGGATTTCTGCCTCCTCCCCGCCACCACCTCCCATTTCCCTCCCCCTCCCCCAATCAAGTCCCCCTCCCTCATCTGCTCTAAGAGCAATCAGGGCTCCCTGACCTGTGGGAAGTCCAAGGACCACCCACCTCTATCCAGGTCTAGTAAGGTGAGCATCCAAACTGCCTAGGCTTCCCCAAAGCCAGTACGTGCAGTAGGATCAAAAACCCACTGCCATTGTTCTTGAGTTCTCAGTAGTCCTCATTGTCCGCTATGTTCAGCGAGTCCAGTTTTATCCCATGCTTTTTCAGACCCAGGCCAGCTGGCCTTGGTGAGTTCCCGAAAGAACATCCCCATTGTCTCAGTGTGTGGGTGCACCCCTTGCGGTCCTGAGTTCCTTGCTCGTGGTCCCTCTCCTTCTGCTCCTGATTTGGATCTTGAGATTTCTGTCCGATGCTCCAATGTGGGTCTCTGTCTTTGTCTCCTTTCATTGCCTGATGAAGGCTAATATTCAGGAGGATGCCTATGTGTTTGTCTTTGGATTCACCTTCTTATTTAGCTTCTCTAGGAACATGAATTATAAGCTCAATGTCCTTTATTTATGGCTAGAAACCAAATATAAGTGAGAACATCCCATGTTCCTCTTTTTGGGTCTGGCTTACCTCACTCAGGATAGTGTTTTCTATTTCCATCCATTTGTATGCAAAATTCAAGAAGTCCTTGTTTTTTACTGCTGAGTAATACTCTAATATGTATATATTCCATACTTTCTTCATCCATTCTTCCGTTGAAGGGCATCTAGGTTGTTTCCAGATTCTGGCTATTACAAACAATGCTGCTATGAACATAGTTGAGCATATACTTTTGTTGTATGATAGGGCATCTCTTGGGTATATTCCCAAGAGTGGTATTGCTGGATCCAGGGGTAGGTTGATCCCAAATTTCCTGAGAAACCGCCACACTGCTTTCCAGAGTGTTTGCACAAATTTGCATTCCCACCAGCAATGGGTGAGTGTACCCCTTTCTCCACAACCTCTCCAGCAAAGGCTATCATTGGTGTTTTTTATTTTAGCCATTCTGACAGGTGTAAGATGGTATCTTAAAGTTGTCCTTATTTGCATTTCCCTGATTGCTAAGGAAGTTGAGCATGACCTTAAGTGTCTTTTGGCCATTTGAAGTTCTTCTGTTGAGAATTCTCTGTTCAGCTCAGTGCCCCATTTTATAATTGGGTTGATTAGCCTTTTATGGTCTAGTTTCTTGAGTTCTTTATATATTTTGGAGATCAGACCTTTGTCAGTTGCGGTGTTGGTGAAGATCTTCTCCCAGTAAGTGGGTTGCCTTTGTGTCTTAGTGACAGTGTTCTTTGCTTTACAGAAGCTTCTCAGTTTCAGGAGGTCCCATTTATTCAATGATGCCCTTAGTGTCTGTGCTGCTGGGGTTATACGTAGGAAGTGGTCTCCTGTGTCCATGTGCTGTAGAGTATTTCCCGCTTTCTCTTCCATCAGGTTCAGTGTGTTCGGACTGATATTGAGGTCTTTAATCCATTTGGACTTGAGTTTTGTGCATGGTGATAGATATGGATCTATTTTTATTCTTCTACAGATTGACATCCAGTTTTGCCAGCAAAATTTGTTGAAGATGCCCTCTGTTTTCCCTTGTATACTTTTAGCTCCTTTATTGAAAATCAGGTGTTCATACGTTTGTGGGTTAAAGTCAGGGTCTTCTATTCGATTCCATTGGTCGACTTCTCTGTTTTTATGCCAATACCAAGCTGTTTTCAATACTGTAGCTCTGTAATAGAGTTTGAAGTCAGGGATGGTAATGCCTCCAGACAATCCTTTATTGTATAAGATTGTTTTGGCTATCCTGGGTTTTTTGTTTTTCCATATAAAGTTGATTATTGTCTTCTCCAGATCTGTGAAGAATTTTGATGGGATTTTGATGGGGATTGCATTGAATCTATAGATTGCTTTTGGTAGAATTGCCATTTTTACTATGTTGATCCTCCCAATCCAAGAGCAAGGGAGGTCCTTCCATTTTCTGGTGTCCTCTTCAATTTCTTTCTTCAAAGACTTATAGTTCTTGTCAAATATATCTTTCACTTCCTTGGTCAGAGTTACCCCAAGATATTTTATGCTATTTGTGGCTATCGTGAAAGGTGATGCTTCTCTGATTTCCCTCTCTGCTTCCTTATCCTTAGTGCATAGGAAGGCAACTGATTTTTTGGAGTTGATCTTGTATCCTGCCATATTACTAAAGGTGTTTATCAGCTGTAGGAGTTCTTTGGTAGTATTCTTAATCCTTCTACATGGGTCTGTATCTTTGACTATGTTTGCAGTGACCTTGCTCAGTGAGAAAAGCCAGGCGAGAAGTACTTTTCTGAAAATTATTGTTGAGAATATCAACAAATACATGCACATACATTTTATGTGTACCAAGAGATTAATAATAGATGCCCTGTGAAGTAGTATTAAAATGTTGTGATATTACTATTGACTTTTCCCTTATATACATTTTGCTGTTTATTTTGTCTCCTAAAAAAGAAAATCAGCATGCAAATGTTACATATATCATGTAGTTTTTGTATACATGTGTTGTGGATGTATACACACATATGCATATGTGTCAGAAATAAGTTGCTAGTCAATACTGTAGAAGCCACACCAACAGTTATGCCATTATTAAAGCATCAGCCACCCAATGAAGTGCCTCTTGCCCAATGATAACCTTCTATGGGATATACTGGATCCCCTTGCCTTTTACCAGGCAATTGTTCCTAATCAGAGGGAACGACATCACTGTCCGTTCTATAAAGCAATGCTTACCGTATGCACTAACATAATCTCCCTTCCGAGCAACACTCTGCCTTCAAACCACAATAGAAACGTAGGGCTATTTTTGCTATGCTGAGAAACATTCTTCACTTTCTCAATTTCACACTTTCCTAACTCCATCCAATACCCAGGTAATAAAGAATTGTTAGAAAGCTTGAATGCCAGCCAGCCAGATGGCTCAGCAGGAAAAGTGTTTGCCACGCAATTCTGATGACCTGAGTTTGATCCATAGGACCCACGCTGAAATGAGCAAACCGGCTTGCCAAATCTGTCCTCTGACCTCTAAAGCACATCGTGACACGCACGCGCTCTCTCTCATACACACGTGCACAAATAAAATAGGTAAAAGTTTGAATTTGCAGGGAAAAATATGGGAAGAGACTAGGAACAAATTGAATACTGAATAGAGATCCATGTTTGGGGAGATGATGGGGACCTGGGATTGGTATTTTCATAAACAGTCAACTTGTCGGTTGCCATCTAAATATTGAGTCTGTGTTGGTCTCAGCCTTTATCATAGAAGCTTGTTTATGCAGTAGGTGGTGGTCAATCCAGAGGCATGTCACTGGTTAACTTGTTGAGAAAAAACGACTGTGTATACTCCACCCTAAGTGGGTACCTGTAGCAATCTCTCCCCAGCAAGGCTGGAGGAATGTCCCAGGAGAGGGGCTGGAGAAAGCATAAAAGCTGGGGGTGGCAGAAGCGTCCTGAATGCTGTCTTATAGACATGGTGCACCTTACACACTCATGAACTCACAGGAGATGTGGCTCTGCGCGAGATCAATCCCCAGGATGGGAGTCTGAGGGGCTCCCAAGGCCTCATTTATAGCAGAGCAACGGTTGGCTTTGGTAGCTGATGGAGGGAAGAGAGCTGTTTTTCTTGCGTGCTATAGTCACTGGCAGGATGTCTGTGTTACAGTGGACGGCCCCACACCCACACGCACAGGGCAGCACTAAATGGACTTAGTGAGATATTAATTATTTTTTCAAAGAAGACATGAAGTTGGGGGTGTGACACACTGTGGAGGGGCCTAGGGCGACTTTGGAGGTAGGAAATTAGGGGATATATACAATCAAAATACACTGTAATACATGTGTGGGGTTCTTAAAAAATGTAATTTTATTGACCCAAACAAACAAAAAATACTTCATGCCTTAATTTAAACAATGAAAATTTCTGGAATATCAAGGAGATGTCAGAGTCGGTGTCTTTCCATAGCTAGCACCGGGTCAATATTATCAGGTGGGTGGCATGTACCAATCAAGCTTGTCACCCACAGACCATGTGGGGTCTGTCTCCTCTGGATTCGCAAAATGTCACTAACTGGGGCCCGCAGCAGCTCAGGCAGCTCTGAGAACTGAGGACATGAGACTCCTCTAATTTAAGTCATTCACAGCAGCATGGCAGCTTTGGCGGGTGCAGCATCAGCCCGCTGCTCTGAGAGGCTGCCACTTAAAACAGCCCGACTTAGGAGCGGTGTAAATGTGGTCCCTAGACAGGCCTGTGCGACCGAGTTCCCCAGAATATTCCCACCAGGTAATGGTGACCTGCAAGAGAGTTGGGCCTGAACCCCAAAGGATTTCATAATATTTATGTCTTATATCTTTTTTCTCTATAGCAGTTAACATTCAAAAGGTTAGTGTGACCCTCTTCTGCGTCCTCTCTCTCCTGCATGTGTGTGTGCGCGTGTGTGTGTATGACAGACAGTGTATTGCAGAAACCCTCTGAAGTAAGTATTCAAAGGTACTTTGCCATCTCTAATTCCAGCTTTCCTCTGTCCCCACAGATAAATTTCAAGATGGCAGAGCAGACTGAAGATGCACCAAGCCCATTCATTTGAACAAGTGTACAGGCAGTAGGGAACCTGTACACTTCAGATACCAGGGATAGAGTATCAGCTGAAATATAGAGTTTGTGTTAGGTAAGCCACTTGGAATATTTTACTCAATTATCAAACACAATCAATAATAAAAAATAGCCCATTAGACCAAATAGCAGAATATTTCAGAAATTCTTTTGATAGTCTTTGAAAAATAACATCTTTGAGGTGTATATTGAAATATAAAGCAACTAATCATATATTAAGTTGTATAGTTTGTCCTGATTTATTTGTTTGTATACAACATAAAGTAACCTGTTAATTTAAAATCAATTTTGCCTTATATTTCATGAATTCTTTTCATGTTTTGTTTGATTGACTTTACACATCATGGGAATTGTATTTATTGGAGTCAATTGGAATCATAGCTTTTGGAGGCTAGCCCTTGCTCAATTCTGTCTGAACAGTAGAAATACTTGTTTCTGCATCATTATTGGAGAATGGCCTTCGCTCTCTCCCTTATTTTGTGCTTCCCTCCCCCGCCTTTTTAAAAAAGTAAGATTTCCCTATCTATCTCAGGCTAGCTTGACACTCACTCTGTAGTCCAGGCTGCCCACGAACTTCAGCTGCTCAAGTGCCAGGGCTGTAGCCTGGCTGCTTTTTGTCTTTTTAAAATGATTTTTAAAGTGCAGACTTGCAGTGGCCTAGAGAATTTATTCCTGTGCAGTTACACCCCACGGATAATGGCTAAAGATTTGTAAGTTCTTCTTGGTTTTATTTTCACTAATTTTGTCGGATGGCATCTCCAAACATCCTTAAACGAGCAACTGGTGAATCTGAATCGGCTGATATGTTACACAAGTGTTAAGAAGGTGATTCACAACATGAAACACACACATATAAGACTAATCTCCCTGTTTCTAAGAAGGAACTCTAGGGAAAAATATTTCTTATATTCAGTCACATATTCCACAGAAAAAAATGACTGAATTTGATATACAGGAGATGAACGGACTACCCTGTTCTTGGAGCTGAGTACACTCTTCAAGGAACACATGTAGATTGTAATTCCAAACCCAGGGGCACTAAAATAATTTCTCTCACCTGCTCCTCTTAAGAGAGAGTGATGGCACATCTAGAAATGGGAGGTGGCTACAGCTGGAGAATAGTTTAGGTGGGTCCCCTAAAGTCCCATCAATTGGGATTTAATCCTCACCATGTGGTACTAAGAGGGTCAAAGCTTACTCTCTGATGTTTAGAAGTGGGACTCTGGGCAATGATCAGCATTAGACAGGACCATTAAGATGGACCCCAGTGATTAAACCTGGTGACCTCATAGGTAGATAGACATAGATAAGACATACATATGTGCTTCCCATCTCTTGCCTTATTGCGTCCCATGTTAGCCTGGCAATCTGCCAATGCAACACTCATCATCAGATGCAACCCCTGACCCTGGCTAAGAACTGCGAGCCAGAAGAGACCTTTTCTCTAAATACTCACAGTCTATAGTGGTCTTGCTATTAGCAACAGAACATAGACTCATGTAGGAGTGTCATTTTCAAGGTTTTTACTGTTGTGACAAAACACCATGATCTAAAGCTACTTGGGGAGGAAAGTTTCTTTCGTTTTACAACTTGTACATCATCCAGGGACATCAGGGCAGGGACTCAAGACAAGAACCTGGAGCAGGAACTGATACAGAAGACATGGAGGGGAGCTGCTTCCTGACTTGCTCCCCAAGGCTTACTCAGTCTGCTTTCTTATACTGTCCTGGGGCCACCTGGCCAGGTGTAGCATCACCCACAAAGACAGGGCCTTCCTACATCAATCATTAATTAAGAAAATGCCTTACAAGCTTGTCCACAAGCCAGTCTTGTAGGACATTTTCTCAATTGCTGTGCCCTATTCTCAAATGTCTCTAACCTGCATCAAGTTGGCATAAAAACTAGCAACCCAAGGGATTTAGTATTCAATTTCTTGAATCAAGCAGGACAGTGATCACAGCAGAAGGGGCCCCCCAGAACTTGTAGGGCTGAATCATCAAGGTGACAGATTTGCCTGAGACACTGTCTGATCATCAGGGAAGCACCCAGAGGAGTTACATGCTGTTGGGTTATCTGACAGCTCCAGCTGGAGCTGTTTAATGTCCAATATCAACCTCTAGCATAGGGCCTGGGAGCCTGAAGGTGATTCAGCTCTTACTCTTTCTGCTGCCCTGTGTACTGAGTGCGCAAAGATAATCTTTCATCACCAAGTCCTGCCCAAACTGCAGATCCATGAGCAAAGCACATATGTCCTTAAGTCTCTGAATTTTGAGACAATTTGTTACACAGCAACACCGAAAATAGCAGGGGTGTTCTGCAACCTGCATATACAAAAATCAACTTCATATTTTTAAAAGTAAGGTCAATTATTTATTGATGTTCTTTGGCTTATGTGTAAGTTTATCTTGATCATTAATTTAACAGGATTCAGAATTACCTAAGGACACACTTCTGGGCATGTCTATCAGGGTATTTCCGGAGAGGTTTAACTGAGCTAAGTCACACTCGGAACCAGAGAGAAGCACTTTATCATGGGCTAAAGTTCCAGAGAGAATAAAAAGAAGAAGGTAGCTAGAACACCAGTGTTCATCTCTCGCTGCTCCCCACGGCGGTGTACTGTAACCAGCAGTTATCCCTGATGCCAAACCTCCCTTCCATAATGGATTATAGCCTCAAACTATGAACCAAAGCAAACCATCCCTTCCTTTCTTAAGATGCCAGGTGTTTTGTGACATTAATGAGAAAAGTAAGCAAAGCAACTGACGATAGAGAAATACCTTATAAACTCATTGTACAATGGAAAACCTGGTAACTGAACAATGCATTGGCCATAACGATTTGACTGAACACCATAGTCAGCAACAGAGTATGCAGCAGGGGTTGTGTCGTCTCTCGTGTTGGTGAAGTGAGATGGACTGGTAGCTTTCCCTCTTGTTGCCATCCTGCCTCACAAGAGAGTTGTGGGAAAGGACAAAGGCCAACATCCACAAATCTGACTTGGTTTCTGTTGAATGCTTCTCACTTTCACACCATCGTGAAGTTGAAAAATGGGAAGTCCAGTCATTTTAAACCAAGGATGATCTATCTGTAGTCCTGTTCTTCACTATCCAAGTCGTTTTAAGAGGAAGTTGTAGAGATCTGGGGGAAAGTTTTGTCCTATCTTATCGTTTCTTAGTTTTTATTTTCTATAGATGTCACATGTTTAAGAAGCATCAGTTACTTTTCTGGAGTTGTAATAGAACACCACAACCAAGGCAACCTATAGAAGAAGGAGTTTTTTGGGGCTTACGGTTCCAGAGGGATAAGAATTGTCTCACGGTGAGAAGCATGGCAGCAGGTGGCAGGCAGGCCGAGAGCTCACACCCTTTGCTGCAATCTGTAGTATAGAGAACGAACTAGAAGCAGTTGAGGCTTTTGACTCTCAAAGCCCAAGCCTACCCCAGTTAGACCTTTCCTTTAGCAAGGCTGTACCATTGAAACCTCCCCCAGACACCACCACCAACTGGGAACCAAGTGTGTGCATGCCCGGAACTATAGGGAGCATTGCTCAGTCAAATCACCACGCCATAACAGAAGTGCAAATTCAGGCATTCCTTCTAGAAGGCAATTCACACCCTTTCCAAAAGTGGCAACATGAATAAAAATGTGCATTTCTCCTGCCCAAGATATCCCAACAGAAATTTCTCTGATGTAAATAATAGCTATGCATCAAATTTCTTATACATCTGAAATATTTAAGATAATTTAAGTTTCAACAAAATTGGATAATAAATTACAGAATACTATTTCATCATAAAAGATGTGTGCTTTGTAGATTTATTGATACTGATACAGGTTGATGATACTTTGGAAAAAACTATTCTCAAATACAGAGATCCATTACACAATAGTAAACACATATACAAATCTATTCGCACAGAGAAAGCTTGAGAAGGCGCCGTGCCAAGTTCTCGAAGGAATCAACCACAGTTGGCAGGGTTATTAATTTTGTTTTCTTCCTTTTCCCTTTGGCTTCCTCCATGTAGTCATCCTGGCCCTCCTCCTTTCCCCCTTTTTTGCTTATCAAGATTTTTCCACACAGCTCCAATAGTTACATAGTTTTTCCTTTTTAAAGACAGGACAACTAAACTAAGTTTAGTCGAAACTCCTTTATAACCGTATCTCAGTGAAATCCTACAGACAGAGTCAATAGGATGTGTGTTTATACATTCCTAGAGGCAGTGAGAGATTAGGAGAAGTTGGCTCATCTGAGTATGAAGGCTGACAAATCTTAAATCTGCCAGGTAAGTGGCTGGAGTTCCACTCCAAAGACTGCATGAGAAGTGGGAGCCTCTGTCTGAGGGGATCAGGGGAGCGGATTCTCCCTTACTTGGGCTAGGGCCAGGTCTTTTGTTGTTGGATATTTGCACACTACATGGAGGTGAATTGCTGTGATTGGTGTAATAAAGAGCTGACAGGTCAATAGCTAGGCAGGAGGTGTAAGTGGAACTTCCACATAGAGAGAGAACCCTGGGAAGAAGAAAAGCAGAATCACCAGCCAGAGGAAAGAGGAGGTGCAAGAAGCGAGAGAGGTAACGCCACATGACAAAGCATGGATTAAAGAGAAATGGGTTAATTTAAGTTATAAGAGCTAGTTGAGACAAACCTAAGCTAAGGCCCAGCTTTCATAATTAATAAGTTTCCTTGTTATTCGTGAGCTGGTGGCCAATGAAAAAGCTTGCTACAGCCTTTTGCTCTATCTGGGTTTCCAACTAGCTGGTTATACCTACCCACGTCAGAGAGGGTAAATTCTCTACTCAGTGCACACAGCGCAACATTCATCTCGGACCAAAAGAAAAGCTCACACAGAAAAAATGTTTACTAAATGTCCAGATAGCAGGGTCTTAGTTGAGGTGTAAAAATTAACAATCAGAAGGGGGAAACGGCTGTAAGATAGAGTTGAAAAAAAAACATGGAAGAGCTAAAATAATGAGGAGTCTTTGTAGATGAGTTTTTCTGAGCTCTTACTGAGTTGTCTAATCAAACTCTTGTCAATTCTCATCCCCGTCAGCATTGCGTGTGCCAGCAATGAGCGAAAGCAGTCTATCTGATGCTCCATTTTGACTGTATTTACAATCACACATGGGACACGGCCTTTACAGCTCCAGAGGCAGGGCCTGACTTGTCCCCCTCACCAAGAGTGTACCCCATCGAGTACGTCTCTGTAACTCTGGAAACCGACTGCTGCCATAGCCCACGATCTCATCAGACCAACTCACACATGTCAGCCCACCTGATTTCGTTTCCAGCAACCGCAGCCAGCAAGCGGGACTCGGCTTAGAAACTGAGCTCAGCGGTGTGATGGCCGGGAAGAGAGCATGTTTTTTTTTTTTTTTTTTTTTTTTTTTTAAGTCACTGATAAAAATGTTCAGCCAGGCAGCGAGGCACCTCAGAGAACACTTCACTCCTATTTAACAACCATCCTTTTCATCAGCTACCTTTGAGGAAGATTGTCCAGATAGATAATGGACTAGATTTCAAAGTTTAAAAGGGTAAACACTGCTGGCGATTATCACCATTGAGCCACCGATTTGCCCTGAACCGCAGAGTCACAACTGATTACCGGGTTGAGACACTGATTGCAGGAATTGTGTGCAGCCTGAAAGAACTGAGGGGAAAATATCAGCGGGCTTCACTGATTATGCGCTAATTAATTATAGGTGGTATTTCAGGAAATTCATTCTGGTTGTATAGAGGGGTGTGTGTGCGTGTTCTGAGACTCAAGGTACATCATGCTCATGAACTTCTGACAATGGTTGTGATCAAAATGTCTGGCATTTGCATAAGACTTTGCACTCAGGAGAACCACACATGGCCCGATGGTCTGTTATCACCCTGTAGCATAGAGTCCTAGAGGAGTCACGGGAAAAGACTTTTCTGCTCAGTAAACCTTTACTGACCAGTATGACAGCCCACATCACTGTGGCCCAGAAGCAGCAGTTCTGGTCACAGCGAGCTGCTCCTCTATCTGCTGGCCTGTCACCTAGCACGTGTGAGCAGTTTTCTCATGGTGAGGGGTGCAGGGAGCCACGGCCCCGAGGGCTTGGCTGGGGATAGTCTGGGCTCAGAGGCATGCTGGCAACAGTAGCGGTGGCCACCTGGACAAGGAGGCGCTCTATCTGGCTGCAAGGCCAAGACCAGCAGTGAGAGGCCAGCTTGCTTCCTGTCCCCAGAGCCTGGTTGGGCAGTGTCTGCGCAGACAGAGGATCTCTCCCGCTTGAGCTCTGTAGTAGGAACTGCAGCACTCATGAAGTAAGCTTTGAAAGTAAGCCATCACAAGACAAAGGGGTCATGGGAACGCCAAGACGAAGCACGAGTTTCAGCATCTGTAGTGGTTTTGTTCTCTAGCACCAAGGGCCAAGCTCATGGCCCATTCCACGGTAGGTAAGTCCTCATGACTAGGCTCCAGCCCAAGCCCCTGGTTTCCTGAGACAGTCTCATGCGTCCAGGGCTGGTCTCAAGCTCACAGTTCTGATTGCTTGCAAAACCGGCCAGTACCATCATAACCAGTAGAATTACTAGCTTTGCAATTTGCTGAAATGTTTCTAATATACGCAAGCTTAGAAATATGACAGAAATACTGTGATCTCGAAAGGAAAGCAAGCATCTTCCAGTCCCTTCACTTGGAACTTTAAGTGAACCAATTATTAATGAGGAACATAATTCTAACTTAAAATTTTCCTTGCAACTAAAAATATGATAGTAGGATGTATAAATATGGGTTTTGAGTCATAGAAAAATTGCAATGTCACTTTGATTTCTTGTACGATCTATATAATCTTACACGGAATAGCAAAGGAACATTAAAAGGTCACTGTATAAATACACATATTAACTAAACTTAGTTTTTCACAACATTGATTTGAATGAAAAGTTGAATCTTTTAGAAAAACTGTTCCAAAAATCTTTAGCTCTAGATGTGACGAAAAATTATATTTTGAAATGATCAGAAATTCATCCCAATGCAATCATAGACCATAAAATGCTCTTAAGTATAATAACAACTGTGTTCGCAGATTTCTCTCAAAATTTAAAATTATTTTCAGTCTTGAATGTGTCATAACTAACATCATTTTGTATATAAGAATGAAGTTGCTAAAAGTATAAATTTAGTAGCTTAATGAATTTGCAAGAAATTGAGGAAAAATGTATCTTGTGAGCAATTAAAAGATATCAACTTGTTTGTGTTAATTACATAAAATTGTGGAACCAACTTTGTTTTCCCAATGTGTAAGCATGTTGTTTCTTATTCATCACTATTAATACTGTTTATTTTTGAAAGTAATAAGGCATCTTTTAAGAAAAAAGCTCTGCATGTTGTTCTTTGAATATCAATGCTACATGTTTATTCTGTATTAAACTCACAAATTACAGAGCCAGTCTTGAGTGTGATATGAACTGCTCATTCACCTTACCACCAAACAGTACGAGGGCTGAAAAACGGCTTACATTTTAGCATTCCAAGTTAAGTATGATAGAATCTAAATAGCAAACGTTATGGGAGTATACAGAGAGATTAACTCTGATTGATGAATTCACAGGGTTATCCAGGAACTCAAAGGATAACTTAAATGTCTTAAACTTAACTTCTGACTTCGTTAGCAGGCTGAGGCCTGGGTATCATTTAGATCATCAGGATTCACAGCCAGCTTGTGACCATATAGCTGCTTAAGTCTGAAGAAACGAGGCTTCACTGAGTCCCATCTATTACTGGTGGAAGGCAGATGATTATAAAATGCCCCCAGAGATGGCTCACTCCCTGTGGTTAGACATGAGTGGCAAATATGCGCTCCTATCTTGTATCTGTGCCCTCCATCTGGCTCAGTACCCACCTCTGTCCTGTTATCTCAGTTTGGGCCTGAAACGGAGGAACAGCTTGTGCCTCTGCTGTCTCGGTCACCACTGTAGACAAAACAGAGACGAGTCCAGGATGACACAGAGAGCCAGAAAGGTTTGGGGACAGGCTCTTTTATAACAACTCAGGCCCACAGGCACTGAGTCACTTCGGGAGCCCATCTGTCAGTTCCTCCTGATAGCAGCATCCCCACGTACTTAGTTACACGTGACAAGTGACATCGCTACCCCTAAAGGATCTATGGCTTCATAGCATCACCATTACGGGGACCGAGCTTCCAAACACAGATGCTTGTGAAACACAGACAAACCACACAGACACCCAGATACCAGACTCTGAAGTGACTAGAAATTTCAATGTTAAGATATTAATATTTGGTTAACTTTTCCCAAACCTGTGCTGGTCTTCAGTTCCTAATACTCTATTCCCATTCTAAGTCCCAATGCAGATGTTGCTCGTGTCTTTGTCTCTTCTACTCAGAGTGCTCTTCCCTCCAACGTATTCGCATCCCTGTTACCTAGTCAGATACATTGCCAAACTCCTTTCATTCATAGGACTCTGGTTATATGTCATCTTGGAACTGTTTTGTGTGTGTGTTCTTCGGGGATATGTGTATGTAGGTACACATGCCTGCATGCACACATGAAGGCCAGGGCAAGACACTGAATGTTCTCTCTCACTCTCTGGCTTATTCCTATGAAGTGAGGTCTCTCCATGAGCCTGGAAGGCCAATGGCCACCAAGCTCTAAGACCCTCTTGTCTCTGCCCCACACAGTACTGGGGTTATGGGCATAGCTTACAGGCATGCATGAGACTATATCCAGTTTTTCATGTAGATGCTGGGATCCAAACTCAGATGCCCACGGTTGCATAGCAAGTACATTTGATGCTGACCACCTCTCCAGACCCTCATTTGAGAACTTCTTCCTAATTTCCAACAAATTCCACTTACATAACTTTTTCTTCCTGAACCCTTGACAGCCAGTGATCTTTTTAATCATCTCCATTGTTCACTGTGCCCAGAATGTCGCAGAGCAGGACTCACACAGTATGCTGAATTTTCACATTGGCTTATTTTACTTAGAAATATGCATTAAGATACCGCCACGGGTCTTCATTTCGAGGATTGACTAAACACATCTATGTAGTCCTGAAAACACTCCCTTGTCTAGATAGAGCACTGTGTATCTGATACTCACCTATCACTGAAGGGCACTTGGTTCCTTCAGGTTTTGGCAATTACAAGTGAAGCTGCTCTAAACACCTTGTGGAGGTTTTCGTGTGGCTCTAAGATACCAAGGAGTATAACTTCATTTCCTCTGGGAAAAGCATGGGTTTAAAGACGCTGACAAACTACCATCCAGAGTGACCACCACTTTGAGTCCCAAACAGCAGATGTTCTTCTTTCTCCACATCTGGACAATGCCTAGTACTGTCTGTGGTTGGTTCCTGGAAATTCTCTTAAGTAGGTGGTACTTAAAGGTTTGATTTTTCCCCATAGTAATTCTCAGTGACTATTCTTATTTTCATAGATGACCCATTTCGCAACAGAACACCTTACTCAGCTGCACAGAAACAGCACAAATACATCACAAATACTTCCTAAGTCTAAAAGTCAATATCTAATAAATCACACCTCAATTTCTTAATAAACAGAGCAGGCTGAGAGCACAGGGCCTGCTTCCAAAGTGTCTCATCAAATATGAAGGCAGATATATCCTTGTACAGAAACACAAGGCCGGACTTACTCTATGACAGAGTGGCCTCTGTTGTCACTTAGACTCAAGACTTCTGTCCCAGTATATTCCAAGGCATGTTTCATTTAAGTGTTTCAGTCACCTAAGTAATCAGAGCATATTAGAGATTGAATTCAATTAGAGAAAAGCCTGTGGCTTTGAACCAAGGAGTCAGTTACCAATAGAAGTTATATCAAAAGAGCGATCTTCAAATCCAAAGATCTGAAACTCAGTTACATGTTTGCAATCACACCAGCTTTTTCTTTTCCTCACCAAGCCCTTCTTTTTGGGTTTTCTAAAAATGTCTTCCTTATCTCAACACCTCTCCCTAAGATATCCCTAAAACAAAACAGCATCAATATTCTCTGTAGTCATAAAAATAATCATCACATTGCACCCTTGGAATTTTTGTCATCCTGAGTTTTGGCTGGAAGTGGAGCTTGCTTATCTCCATTATCTTCCGGTCAGAACATAGGAAGACACACAGTTCCCTTGATAAAACAAAAGATCACTAAATGGGATCCAAGAATGCTTTCCCCCCAAATTAAGCTTATCGGGATAAAACTAATTTATTTTATTCTCTTGCTTAAATCTTCCAATTCTTAAAAACTTATTGCAAATTTCCTGTCCATTTCATCCCTTCCCTCTTCCTCCATGGTGGTCGTGCGCACTTTCTTTCTTTCTAGTTTCTTACAAGTCTAAAGCATGTCCTTGCCTAGGGATCTTTGCATTGTCTTTCCTTCTGCCTGTAAGGGTTAGCTTCTTGAGGAGTTGATTTAGGTCTCAGTTCAAGTAAGTTCCCTTTCCCAGTGAGGACTCCCATGATGCCCCATTGAAGTAGTGGCCACCTCCTTTCCCTCTCAGTCACTCTGGTACAATACCCCACTGGTTTAAAAATACCACACGTCATTATCTGAATGCAGCCATGTGCACTTACTTAATTGCTTCCTAGCTATTTTATTTGGTGTGCACAGATGGAGGCAATGGTCTGTACGATGGAAATCATGGGTGGTTTCCATAACAGACAGAACAAGTATCTTCTCTTCACATTCCCAGATCTAGAATCCAGCTAAAAACAGAGGAAAAGTAGATGAATGTCTCAATCAAGTGTCTTCTACCTGTGTGGCCTCTGTTATCACAGTAACAGTCGCTGCCGCAGGCCTTTGGGTTAGTTTAGCAAAGGGACATCTCACCCATACGTCCAAGGTTTAACACACTCCTAGTACCCATAGGTGCTAGAAATCCCTAGAGACCTGAGAAGCCAAGGGGCTCGCTGGAAACTTTCCTCCATGTCCTGGGCAACCCCATTGCACTGAAATTTGGAAACTAATCTTGGAAACTTCACACAGGACCAGAATAGTCCTCAGTAGGCTGTGTTATTGGTCATAGATACAGGAGAGGTCAAGAAAGATATCTAAGAAGCAGAACCTCCCTCCAGGGGAGTTACTTATCCACATTTGGATGAAGTATCAGAAGAATGGAAGTGACAGCAATGATTAAAAAACAAACAAACAAAAAAAAACCTCACTTCCTTGGGATTTACATGGCGTAGGAAGCATAATCAGCCCCATTTGGAGAAGAAAGTCTGCACAGACTCAGTGCAATTCTCAGTATCTGAACTGGGATGTCTCAAGGGGTTCATTTTTCTGCACCCCTAAAAGCCTCAGCTGAGTTGCTCATATAGCTGTAGTAAAGGAACCAATGGAGGAACCCACGCGGGTCCATTACGGCTCCTTACCTCTTGACTGAGCCCCAAAACATGCTATGCTGGTAATGTTTGAGAAGTTCCATTGCTTTCCTGGGTATCATCGTTTTATTTAGTGGGCTGAGGGCTTAAGCTTGGCACTCCACGGAGTTTCAAAACTCCACGAAGATGCCACTGTTACCCACTGGTACTACCTTGATTACATGAATCCTGATTTGACCCTTCCCTAATTCCTTCTAGTTCATCATGTAAAAATTTATGCATATATTCCTGTATCAATGTGCTTGGGTTTGCTCTAAATCACCTTGAAGTTATTGTCCCATAAAACCAAACACAAAGAAATAAATGACACAATTAATAATTAGTTATTGCTGTGAATTACTCAAACAGATATCAATTCTTTGCTTCCTCACACACATGGCCTTGGCCATGGGCCTTCTCAACTCTTTCCAGAAAGGGTTGTAGTCTAATTCTCATTTCTACACATCTGGGTGGGGCTTGTGACCTCCTTTGGCCAGGAAATAACTATGCGAGTTCTGAATCAAAGGTTTGTGGGTTTTTTTTTTTAAAAACTTACCCTTGAAACCACCATGTGATTAAGGCCATATTGTTCGGTTTGATGGATGAGAAACTCACAAGCCACCACAGAGATGGCGACTGCGGGCTTATGAGGGAGCCTTACAAAAGTTAGAAGCAGCCCTCAGTTGAACCCAGCCCAAATTAGCAAAAGAAATAGCTGTTTCCTTTCCTTTTTACTATTTCTTTTACTTTTTGATATTATACTTACATCATCCTCCCTTCCCTTACTCCTTCCAAACCCTCCCATATAGTAGTCTTTTCTCTCTTTTAAATTCAGTCTTGTTTTTCATTAATTGGTATTAAATACATACATGTATAAGCACATGCATGCCTAAGTGCAATTTGCTCAGGCTGTAAAATGTTACCTGTGTCTTGTTTATATATTTTCAGGACTGGCTTTCATGGTACCAGGCAGCACCTCACAAGCTTCTAAATGAGGGAAACAACCATCAGTCCTACCTGGCTATGATGCCCATGAACCACAACAGCGATCAGGTTCTAATTCTGTGGCCGAGGCTGGCAGGGAACTCATTGTGTGGCCAGGGCTGTCCTTAACGTCACAGTAATCCCCCTGCCTCAGCCTCCAAAATGTTAGGATTATAGACATGAGCTATAATGCTTGGCTCCACATTTTCCCTTAAAAGGTAACCTAAGACCCAAGCAAGGAAGAAACAAAGTAAAGTTACATAGTTGAGCCAGATTATGAGAGAAGGAATAGCCCCTCTCCTGACCTCTGAAGTACCCAGCCTGACCTTGGCTGTCTGAACATCAATCCCTCCTCACATGACCTCTGGGAACACAAATTGCTCACTTGTAGATTTATTTGATGATGTCTTGAGAATGTCTTTGAAGGTACACAGATGAACATTCTGTTTTCCTCCCCGCAGACCTCAAGCAGTACAAAGTCATAGGCCACGAATCACTTATTCCACTGGTCTGTTGTCAGCTAAGCATCCTCCCAAAGGGCCTGACACGAACCATCCTTCCCGGGGTCAAGCTGTAGCAGTTTCACCACAGATGAGGTCTGGGGGTATCCGTGCCCTTTCACGTTGGCTCTGCAGCCCAGGATCTGAAAGATACAGGTCTCTCTCCAGAGGAAGGGACAGCTCAGGCATTTCATTCCAGTGCTGAGCTCAAGGCCAAGTTACATAAGGATGTAAACACAATGAGAAAGAACGGAAAGCTGATCGCCAGCTGAATGTGTGCTCGAGAAACACAATCTCATAACCCCAAACCAGTCCTTAAAAAACATTTCACTCCATCCTATAAAGAATAATTCTCCTCAGTTTTGCCTTGAGTTTTGTTTTGCTTCTTGTGCTTATTGAGCGTCTTATATATTTTGCAAATGCCTTATTTTCTGAGGAGCTCTGGTGTAAGGTGTAAGTATATGCATACAGGGGACATGTCCTTGGGGACAGTATAACAGGGATATGTGCATCCAAAGAATGTGAAGGGTCTAAGCTATTGGTAGTAAGTAAATCTGCACACACACACACACACACACACACACACACACGTTTGGTTAAGTTTCAAAGGAATCCTTATATCTCAATTTCTACAATGATAATTCCAACAGTGTCTATTGGTGAATAGCTTTGAGAAACTAGCTCTCTCGATTTTGACTTTGCTTTCTGATGGTGAATAGAAGCACATATTTTAAACCATAACGTACCATCCCAGGTTGATTTCTGTTGCCATGATAAGACACCCTGACAAAAATAGCAACTTAGGGAAGTATTTATTTGTCTTATAAGTCCCAATTAAAGTCTGTCGTTTCAGGGAAGTCAAGGCAGGAAGCCATATCACTGCATAGTCAAGAGGAGAGAGAGAATAAAAGCATCCCTGTTTGTTGTCAGCTAGCCTCCTCCTCTCTTAAACTTGCTCAGGGCCCCCTACCTAGGGAATGGTGCTGCCCACAATGGGCAGGATATTTTTACATTTTCCACCAACATGCCCATAGGCCAAGGTGATTGAGAGAATTTCTCAATAAGTCTCTTTTTCCATGTACTTCTAGGCTGTATCAAGCTGACTGTTAAGACAAGCCAGCATACCTTCTGATATTCAGTATGTTCAGGTAGGGCCTGCATCCTCTGCAGGAACACCGACTGAATTAAACGGGGTTCGAGTTGGTTGGACTCAACTGGGGGACTCCAGAAACTGGGAAGGGGACAATGGGAACTAAAAATTCAGGTGGAAAATGATACTAAAATGTGGACAGGGGAACTAAAAAATACATTCTGCATTTTGCAAACTTGTTACATAGTCCCCATAAAAGGAAAAAAATGCACAATATTTTCAGTGTTGAAAAATATTTTGTCATCTTAAATATTTTACAAATCTTAAGCATATGTATACACTTGCAATATATCTCTGAATTTCAAATAAATACAAAAGTTAAGACAATTAAATGGGAAAAATATCTTTGTTAGACAGGGAATTAGTATCTAGACTATATTAAGGGCGGCAAAAGTTAAATACCAGACCTGCAGGTTATCAAATCAGCAAGTAGATCAACAAACAAAAGAGACAATTCTCAAAAGGAGAAAAACAAATGACCAACAAACACAAGCATCTTTAGCTGTTAGCAAAATATAAATTAAAATTGCTGTTTGATTCCATTGCACCCCAGTTAGAAGGTTAAGGTCAAGAAAACAAATAACAGCAAATGCTGATGAGGACTTGGAGGAAGAGGAATATTTATTCATGTGAAAGGAATGTAAACTTATGACACCATATGGAAATCATTCTCTCTCTTGGGCTGAGCCTGGGGGATGTCACAGAGATACCTGCACATTTTCTTATAGTTACAGCATTCTCCATATCCAGGAAATGGAGCCATGTTAGATGCTATCAACAGATGCCAGGGTAAACAAAAATGTTTGAAACAGGGTCTCATTATATGATCGTGGCTGGCCTAGAACGCACTATATAGACCAGGCTGGCCTTGAACTCCTACAGGTATATCTGCCTCTGCATCCTAAGTGGTAGGATTAATGGTGTGTACCACCATGCTTGACCGTAATGAAATTTTATGCAGTCAAAAAGAAAATAAAATCATGACTTTGTAGAAAAATGGGTGGAACTAGAAATCATTAAAATAAGTGAAATATGCCAGAGTCAGGAAGACAAATAATGCTTGCTTTCTTGTATGTGTGAAGAAAGACCAGTGAAGAAAGACCCAATTACCTCGATGCTTCATCACCAAGCAGCCTTACATATGTGAAGTCATCAAGAGAACTACTTACTTAATTGTAAATAACAAAAAAATAGAAGGGAAAAATTCCATAAATTATATTAATTCAAACTTGCAAGACTAATTTGATAAAAGGGTTTTGTTTCTCCCAGAACTAAATAATTATATTTAGTCTTAGAGAACTGTACTTACATGATTGAAAGAACTCAGGTCTGCTTTTGATAAGGTATTAATAGAATTCTAATTTTTTAAAAAAATCAATTTTAACAGCCATTTTATTGGGTTGTAGGGCCACCTAAAACTTCATATCAAAATGCGATCCTGGGAAAACAAGTTGTCATATTTTTAAAACCCCTTGTACCTCTCTCTGAACTGCCCTGGGAACATAGTACCCAGTACCATGCTCGCTTGGTGTCTGCGGCCATGATTAAGGTCTCTGAGCTAGACAAGCAAAGACTGTCCTTGGTCCTCTTCCACACATCTCCCTTTTGAGCTACAGATACTTCTTCCATGGTGCATGATAGAGGAGAGTTGGTTCTTCAGCGCTGCTAAAAGTGTAAAAAGGACAAATATGAAACTGGACAGGGAAACTGAGTGGCTTGTCAATTACCAGACACTCATTTATTATCTGGGAAGTGAAAACAGTTCTGCATCTCAGAGAAGATATTTGTGTCTACGTGACATCTTCCTATTTTTTTGGTTTTTAAAATGAAATTATATGGACTCATTAATAATTACCCTGTCTTAGAATAGTTAGTGAAAAATAACTTTAGGCTATTTCCGAGTGCAACACAGGAAACTCAGTTTTACCAAAGGACCCAAAAAGCATTATGAATAATTGAAGAAAAAGAGATTTTGGTAAAAGAGTTTTTTTTGATTGATATTTCATTTTATGTTTTAGATAATACAATCAGAAAATTTTAATTATTTGATTTTATTTTGTGTGTTTGAGTGTTTCATTTGCAGGAATATCTGTGCATCATGTGAATGTCTGGTGCCCAGGGAGACCTGAGAAAGGAGCTGGATTCCCTGCCTGAAATGTCATTACAAGCAGTTTGTGAACCGCGTGGATGCTGGGAACTGAACTCAGTCTTCACAAAGACAGCAAAAGCTCTTAACCACTGAGTCATCCCTCCAGCCCCCAATTTCAAATGCTTTAAATGTCTTAACTTTTGAAATAACTCTTTTAAAAAGTGAACATATCTTCAAACCGCCACCAATAGACTTCTTTCTAGTACATGGTTGCTATCAAACTAAAGGCTGTAGACAGTGATGCTTCAGTACCTCCAGGCAAAATAAATGATATTTCCTTCAGAATTACTTACTTAGTACATAATGAAAAAGAATAAAATGTATAATATGTTATATCTCATTTTAAAAGTGAGCCTAAAAAATATCCAAAAGTAGACTTTGACTTCTGTTGCGTGGAACCGAAATCCTTCAAGGGACAGATGGTCTATTAGAGTACCCCAAATCCTTCCTTATGTGCCTGACTTCATTTGGTGCCTCATTTCTAACATCTGTGGCTAGATCTCCAGCCTGGGCCTGTCTGGGCCTCTGTGCTCCTACACACACACCACGCTTCCAGTTTGCTGGGACTTCAGTGGCCAGCCACGTAGCCTGCTTCTCTGTAAGAGGACATGCAGCCTTGGTCGCCCATGGGGCACTGTTTCCTAGCACTAAGATGGAATTGTTCTGGCAACCGGTACTCTGGACACTTCAGTCATTTCAATGTCTAAGCTTCTGGCTGATCAGCTCAAGATCACTGTCCAAATTAACAGCTCTGAGGATTACAGCAATCCTGAACAAAACATTCCAGAACAAGTCACACTAGTTACCGGAACAGCTTTAACATTTTCCCAACACATTCCTTACTCTGCAGAGTTGACTTAATGAGTAATGGTATTACATACCTATTGACACATGTAAATTTATCTTTGCTTATAGATCTGAATAGAGATTTGTGCTTCTAGAATGGCCTTTAGTTTGCATATTTGGAATGGCCATTCTTCATCCTACCGGGTGTTTCCCCAAATCTACTCCTATAAGAATCCTTGTGACAGTGATTGCTGGTTGTCCTCTGCTGTCCATCGGCAGCCCTGGGCAGGTCACGCTGCTGCTCCCCAGCCTCCATTGCAGCTAAGAATAACAAGAGAAGTCGAGGTTCTTGCTAACAGGCAGTGAGTGGACTTTTCGAGCAGTATTTCTTGGACACAATGGGACTGCAGCACATACCAGCTCAGAGACAGGGACAGCGTGTGCAAGACCTGCATAGATTCAAGCCAGACAAAATCCTAGCACAAAGACCCCTGGGGAAGTGGGCACAAAGTCCCACCTCTGCCCCTAGAAGCTGCTGGAAACTGATAGCTGCTAAGAGAGGAAAACTCCGTTTTCGTCAAGAGAATGACACCGGCTATATCGACCACATTCAAAGGCAGGCCCCATGCTCAGGAGTGGGGGGAGGGAGACACACAAGTTAGACTCCATGTTTGGGTGTTTGTTTTTGTGTTCGTGGCATTATTTCATTTCGGTTTGTATTTTAAGGAAAGAACATCACGTTGGCAGGTAGGAAGGTGGGGGATCTGGAAGGAATTGGGGGAGAGAAAGAATATGGTAAAAATATATTGTATAAAATTCTCAAAGAAGAAACACAAACATAAAAAACACACTAAGACAACATTTTCTATACTGGTTCACAAAATCGAATATTTTTTTCCTAAAAGCTTTTATTTAAGTTTCTCTAGTTGTTGATTTTTTTTCAGTTTCTTGCTCACAGTCATAAAACATAATGTTTTAATATGGATTGCAATTCCCATCTTATAGTGTTGACACAGATGATCACGCAAAGATATAAAGATACATAAAACAGGTATCACGTCTACCCACAAACAAAGACTTCTGATGCCTGTATATAAGAGTTCTCATTTAGAAAAACAGTAATGTCCACAACCTACATAATATAGGTTGGAGAAAAGTCATTGGCTCAAATACATTATTTTTTAAGATTTATTTTTATAATTTTTCAGTATGTGTATAAATTTGCTTTTATACACATGACTATGTGCACTTGAGTGACCCCTCTGGCGCTGGAGTTACAGGTGGTTGTGAACCACCCACCCAAGGTGGATACTAGGAACTGGATTCAGGTCCTCTGGAAGAGCAGTAAGCAGGAACTCTTAGTGACCAAACTGTCTCTCCATCTCCTTGAATTTATTCTTGAAAGTCAAATAGTAAGAGTTTTTTGAACAGCTTAATGATTGACACTGAGGTAATCCACACCCATTGCCTCTTGGGAATTAACTTAGAGGCTGGAAAGGAAGAAGAAATAAAATAGACTTTGCAAAAGTACATTGGCCAGACTCATGCCAACCTAGCTCAGTTCCCTGGGAAGCAGCCTCAGAGAGCCTAGCTCCCCCTTAACCTTTGACGTCCTGTACAGTCCCACATGGAGGAAAGTCCTGGACAACTGCACTTGTTGTTTCTTTAATGCCCCTACTTCAAAAATAACCCCCAGCTGCTCCAGAAGTTTAGAGGTCGTAAGCCTGACCCCACATTTCAGAGTTCTGAGAGGGAAAGGCAGCCCACTCGAACAAGCATCTGAGGCCCGAGGATTCCTCTTCCTTCGCGGAGAGCAGCAGCTGCAAAGCGAAAGCAGCAGATTAACCTAATACTTGGTAAGCACTCAGGAATGGCGGCAGAGGAGGTAGCCATTCCTGGGTCCTAGGAGCCACGAGGGAGGGGGAGAGAATGGCAGGGTCACGGAGCTAAAAGAGTCATGGAAAGCCCCACCTATGCGATAGGTGGGGTGAAGCTTGAACAGGCTCCCATCTCGCCCAGCATCAGCACCAGGAAGAGCCGGCTGGCATGACCTGGGACCCAGGCAAGATAATAAGAAATGAAACGAAAATTAAAAGGAATGTCACATATATGTGGTAAAGCGGCAGAGGCATACGGGACACCTGGGCTGGAAAACAGTCAGGACTAACCAGTACATAAAGTAGATAAAATGCAGGAGCTAAAATGTTGTACTATTTCCATGTAAAGGAGGTTTATTGTTAGCAGCTGGCCCAACTGTTTCATTATCTGGAAGGCTTGGGTGCATTCCTCTTTGGAGGGATGACGCTCGGGTATTCCAGAATTTATAATGTATGTGGAGACGCTCCTCCAGGGCTACGAAGGCAATGCTTCTCTAACCACACAAATGGTTCTTTATTAATCATTAACCCACGCACTGCCGGTGTAGAAGTGACTGGAGCATCCGAGCCTGGCAGCAGAAGACTAACGGGAAACGAGAAGAGGGCGATTCAAGGCCCTGCAGCAAGACGTTGGCAGTTTCTCACTCAGGATGACTGGGTGAGCTTGATAAGCCCTCTCCAACCCCACACTATTGCTGGCGTTTGGGGCTGGAGGTGGCAAAGGTGGGGATGTTGCAATGCTGTTGGCCTCCCCCCACTTGTAGATTAACTAGTCTGAATATCTAGGGTCCTGCTTTGCTTCTTCCCCTCCCCTCCTCTTCTTTGACTGGCTCACAGCATTTCATGACAGCCACTTGAAAACATCCTCTAAGATTCTCGCCAACAAAGGCACTGCCGGAACCTGTCATGGGAGGACAGCTGTAATCCCAGTGCTCAGGAGACTGAGACAGAAGGATCATTGTAAGCGTGAGGCCAGTCTGAGTTCCATGAGAAAACTGGACTCATAAAGCAGGCTCCTCCCCACATAAAAGTATTGATGGTATCTTTCAGCCAGTGATATAAAATAGCAGATAATTTTCTGTGTTTTTAAAATATTTTCTGCTCTCTTTTCCAAACTAAACTCTAAAATTTTCTGAATTTAAATCAATAAATATTTACTGAAGATGTTTGTCATAGACAGCGTGAGTGTCATAAGATCAATAAGCCACACAGCTATCTCCACAGCTCAGGCTCTATTTGGGAAGGACACATGGCTATAGGTCTACACAGACGTGGACATATGCACGGTATTGTTCAAAGAGACGCCATCACCTTTAAGTTTGTCATTTTTCCAAATGAAAGTACAAATACAGTTGCATTGTTCAGAAGAGGGAGGAGCCCTCGGCCTACAGTGCAGAAAGGTCTCAACACTTCAGAATCAAAGTATAACCATGACTAGCTAGTGTTATGGGTTGGATCATGTCCCTCCAAACTGCACATATTGAAACCCTAACCCTTAAGACTGCAGAATGAGACCTTCTGTAAGATATCATCTCTTCAAAGATGACCAAGTTAAAATGAGTCTACCAGGGTTGGTACTGACTCCAACTTAAGTTGTATCCTTAAAGAGGGAACATTTGTTGACACGCAGAAGAAACATGATGTGAAGAGCCATGGCAGGGAACAGCCCCCTAAAAGCCAAGGCACAAGGTCTTGGACAGATCAGACCCTTCTCTCACAGGCCTCAAAGGCCTTGCTGATACCTTGACTTCAGGTTTCAAGCCTCTAGAGCTACGAGTCAGCCTATTGCTACTACAAAAGTCACCCTGGGAGGTACTGGGACACAGCAGCTTAGGAAAACAATGCAGCCTGCTCAAGTGTAAGGTAAGCCCAGGAGGGTGAGGAATGGCTCACATGTGACGGAAACAGCACTGAGCACAGACGCCAATCACAGGACCAGGCATGCTCTAAGAAAATCAACACGAAAGAAGCAAAGCGGATGTGCAGAAGAGCGGGTGGCCCTACTTGATAGGCTGGCAGTCCCCATATCTGCGTGCACTGGACTTGCTGCCATGTGTTCTGAAAAGAGAGGGGGACTTCGCTGCGATTTCTTCAGGAGCCCATTATAACACATGCTTGTTTAAAAAACAAAACAAAAAAACAACAACAAAAACGATGTTGAGCATTGGATTGGAGTCTAGAGACTTGAAGAAGAGACTTGTTATGTGAGGGACTGCAGTTTGTCTGCAGAATGGCATTACCTGGCAGGCCAGGCTGATAATGACCACAAGGAAGGATAGCTGAAGCTTAATCCCAAGAACATGTGAGAGTCTGAATGACAAGGAAGACTTTTCTCCTATTCTTTAGATGAAGAGATTACACTGGATTATCCAGGAATGAATAAAAAAATATGTCTTACTTAGTAAGAAAGATAAAGGGGGATTCGGAAAGAAAGAAACAGGTGTACAGGAGAAAGAAGAGACAATGTGACCAGAGGAGGATGAGGATAAAAGGTGATGTGACATGCCAGGAAGGAACAGGAGGGACAGGATAGCTTCCCAAACAAGGAAGAGACAAGCCCTCCACTATGGCCGCCAAGAAGAGAGGAATCTAACTTTAAGCTCAATGGGTGCTATTAAACAGTTCTGGCCTACAAACTATGAGGAGAATACGTTTGTTTTCTTTCAGGCCACCAAGCTGAAGCTAACTTAGAAGAGCAGCCATCGAAAACTCCCACTCTTGGGTCCCCTCCCAGATCGAACGGCACTGTTTTAAGGTGGGGCCCAGACCTCGGAGACAGTTCCCAGGCATCTCACCAAGATGGCGACTGATGAGACCTGAGGAAGCTGCATTTTACATCTGATCTGGAGATCCTAGAGAGAGATAAAGCTGAAGCTGTAACCATGAACGACATCATGAGAGGAGTTCTGAAACGAAGAGACAGCACTGAGGAAGAACAGAAATCTGTCACACTTGAGATTTGTCAGGAGTGAGGAGAGGACGGGATGAAGTCCACGGTGGAGCAATACTAGGATGCACAAAGCTATGGAGTCAGTCTTCAGCAACATGCACACACACATGTGCACGCGCGCGCGCGCACACACACACACGCACACACACACACACACACACACACAGAGTCAGTAGGTAAGGAGACAGAAAGAATACCCATAGAGGCAGAAGAGGAGGAATCAGAATTCCAACATGAAAGCCACTATGTAGTGGTAGTAAAAAAGACAGCCAAGGTTCCCCATGCTGAAGGGATGGGAACTAGCGTGGTGAGTAAGAAATGGCAACAGCTCAGAGGCCCCTGCTGACCTCTGAGAAAGCAGTCTCGATGACATGAGACAGAGGAGTGACAGACTTGAGATGACTGGTCCAGGATTTAGGGTATGTGGGTGCGGAAGCAATAGCGAAGGTCTTCGGGGCTCTAGCTGTGAAAATGGAACATGATCAAGGTAACAACGAAGTGGATTCTGAAATCAGACAGACCCAGCACACCTCCACAGTTGCTCCCCCGCCTGTCAGAACTTGAACGGTCTAAGTTTTCATAGACTTGACTACCACATTTATACAATGGACATGATAATACCCACACACAGGATCTGGAAGATGTCAATGAAATTAAATGGGCATCATGTTGGTTTCAGTGCCTAGTACATAGAAAGTGCTCTCAACTGTTATAAGGATGGATACAGAGATGGGGAGGACTCTGGGAACCCACTTCTCTATAAAACAAGCTGCCAGGTAAAAAGTAGGACTCGGTTCATTTCCACTTTAAATAGAAGCAATTCTCATTAAGTATGTATTCCAAATATATGACCAAATTTATACTAAAATTATCAGCTGTCTGTATTTGGCTGTCTATTGTTCCTGGGACAAACCATTCCACATATAGTGGTTTATAAGTTAACTTACAAGTCTGTTGTTTAGAATTCTGATGCAGACATCAGTGATCTGGGATCACAGAGTGGGGTGGGGTCCAGTCCATTTTGGAGGCTGCAGGAGATAACTCATTTTCTTTTCTTTGGTAGCTTCTGGGGCCACCCGTATACTTGCCTCATGGACTCTTCCTTCATCTTCAAAGCCACCCATGTCTTTCTTCCTCAGCTACCTCTCCTTCTGATTGTAGTTGGCAAAAGTTCCCCCTTATTAAGGACCCACGTGACCACACAGGGCTCCCCATATACTTTAGAACACTCTCCCTGTCTCAAGATCTGGGCCTGTAATCATGTAAGAGTCCCCATTTGCCAAGTAAGGTCATGTATTTATTTGTAGAGTCCAGGGATTAGGACACGGCCATCTTTTCTGGAATATTCTCTACTTATAGTATGATTTATGTACAGCTCACATTTAACTAGGCTCCCTTTGTTTGTTTCCTGATTTTAGTGAAACTACCTATAACATTTTTCTTCGGTTAGTATTAAATTCCCTTGACCCCAGGATCTCAATTGGACTGAACTTTTTACTTTCCTCTTGTTTCTTTCTACTTTATGATTCCACATTCATTGCCTGCTATGCTGTATGCCAAGCATTTTTGTTCCAAATTTTAAGGAGGGGACACCCCTTTATTTGTAAAAATTAATGGTGCGCATGCGTACATGTAACAAAATGCTTCTTCCTTATTTGTTACCCTTTCATCCAGATTTCATGTACATTAGGAGAGAAACCCAGAAGCCACACTTCATGGTCCAGTTAGAAAAGGAATTTAATACAAGGAACTGGATGCATCCAAAACTTATAGAAGAGCCAGGAGAATGCAGGGAAGGAAGGTGAGGGGAAGCTATGAGCTTTCACATCTGCTCTTTGCTCTCCGATTCACGAAGATGTAGAGACTTCAGGAAGCTGCTGCTGCTGCTGACATCTGCTTCTTGGATTGGTGTGGATGATTCACAGAGAGATGTCTGGGAGTCAGTGCAGAATCTGATAACCACCGAAACCCTCACTTCTGCCCTCCCCAGCAGAGGAGCAGCCCTCCAGCATCTCTTCCTCTGGACCCTCCTAATTCACAGGCAAGCACATCTGGCTGTCAGCCTCTGGCGAGACCTCTGCTGGTGAGAATGTTGGGAAGGGCTGCTGGCCCTCATGGTAGGTAAGAGTGATGATCACACCTGAGAAGCAGGCACGTATAGCTAAAGAGACAATTTCAAGGCTTAAAAGAAGAAAGCTGCTCACTGGGGAAGCAAAGTAACCAAAATGCTCAGATCCCTGGGTGCTGTAAGGCCCCAGATCCCTAGTGTGTAGGGCCCACCAGTGATTAGTCCACAACAATAGCACTTTAGCAATGGGCAGTCCCAGCAGCCTCTGATCTTACAGTTTCTCTGACTACATATTCTTGCCCACCAGAATTTGTTTTCCTGTCTAAGGTGGTGGTGTGTCTAAAGAAGAATTTTGATAAGTGGTTTTTGTTTCTGGGACTAGTTTCTGAACTTTAAGATATGATGATCTTATTGTCTGTTCCTGTGAGATGAACTACAGACACTAAAATTCCGTGGCTCGAAGTAGTAACTCCTATTTACGATAAATTTTGACTTATGCATCCAGGCAGAATACAGCATAGGTCTTCTCCATCTCATGGTGTTACCCCGGCCTCTCATTCAGTTGTGGCAGTCAATGGCTGAGGACCAAGATCCCAATGTGTCTGCCCCTGATGCCATACCACATGGCTTCTCTCCATCAGCACAGTCAAATGAATCTCCCACAATCCCAATCTCGGGTAAAGGCTCTATGGTTTCAGATCCATGCCTAGTCATGTTCATATGTCACTGCCAATGTTAATCAAATATCATTGAGTATTTTTTTAAAATTTCTCTGGACAGATAAAGACAGACCTACTGCTTTTACACATTATAGAGCCAGTCATTCGTGTACCTTTGCATATCTGTTTCCTCGTTGCTTACTGAGATCTCCCATTAACTCCATAGCCAAGCCCCTTCCAACTTTCTGCGCCACTTATGTAGAGACCTCATTCTCCTTTGAGTCCGCTTCCCATCGACGACATATGTCCAACACTCCACAGTGCTTGGTCTTGCTCCACACATTGCAGTAGGGCTCTGGGTGAGATTTCTTTTAAACACACTGAAAGCTGTGCATTGTAAGACCCCAGGACGCATCACTAAGTAAATAAAGCGGGTTTCCTCTTCTGTATATACTGGTAGCCTCAGGTGCACACTCCCACCGTGTATAGATACAAATAGCTACTTGGACAATCCCACAATCCCACTCTCCTAAAATCATTGTTAGGGAACAAAATGCTAATCAGTCTCGTGTTTTACCATGAAGTGAAAGTCTGAGAGAAATTCAGACTTAGAGGTGGCAGGGTGTGCCTTATCATCTTTGTATCTCCCAGATTCTACCACAGGGGTTGGAGAACAGTAGGCCGTTTCATCAGCGTTTGCTGCTCCAAAGGCTGTTTCTTCACACTTAACTGCCCAAGAATATACATTGTCCACTTGAGTTGTGAAGCCGGAATCCACAACTTGCTTTGCAAGTACTGCTTAAGAAATTCTGGGGCACACCATCGTGACTTTCCAATGACACAAAAATCAAACCCCAACCGCCACAGATAATAGTAGGACATAAAGCAAAAAGAAAACCGATTTGCCGTTGGACTTGTAAGTCTTCTAGCCTGATCCTTTAGCACCCTTCTAGCTGTTAGAGAACAAGTGTGAGTGAGAGCTGCAGAAGGGGATCTCGGGAAAGGAGACCAAGGCAGAGGGATTATACAGGATCTGCGGTCACCTGCCAGACAGCTCTTGCTCAAGATGATGCCCACACAGGCACCGGAAGAAGAGGTGAAGGGGCCCAGTTGCCCTTTTAATCACAGCGGAGCTGCTGGGAGTACAGCCCTCCTGCCGGGCCTGCCTGTGGACTCTGATAGCTTAGGCAGAAGCAAGGGAGAAACTGATAATAAAGAAGTGGCCCCGGGAAGCCTGGGGGTTGCCCAGGGCCTCCCTTCTGGGCAGGTCTTGCATCAGAGGTGAAGACATCCCTCAGGGGCCTGAGCAACAGCCAAAAACAGCTTTCTTTCTCCAGCTTGTCAAATTTGACTCCATTTCTGTCTGGCTTCCCTCAGGTTCAGAGGGGAGACTAAGCTGTTTGTCGACATGACAAGAGTCCTGCGGAACTTTCTCAGGCAGGGTTTTGAAATAAGCACCAGACACAGTACGCAGGAGCATACAGGGAAGCACAGACTCTTCCTGTGTGGGTGGAGACCTGGAAGGAGCCTGGGCTCCAACTGGATGCCATTTGTTCATTTTCATTTCAGGAGGCTTGCTGTTCATATTGTTTTGACCAAGACACTTTCTCCCCCAAAAGGTAGAAGTTAGGACTGAAAAGTCTCTCATTTCTGCTCGCTCACACACCCTGAGCTGCCCGCTGGTGGGATGCTCACCCATGAAACAACTGCAGAAGACAAGGCGCAGTGCATATTCCAGGGCTGCAGCTTAAAGGCTCTACCACAGCGGCTGGAAAGGGACCCGTGCTGGGGCTCGGAAGGGAAAATTTGAACCCCCATTAAACAGAGTCAAACCCATCTATCAGTTCTTTACAGGGACAACCATTCGGGAGGGTTTATGAAGTTCACTAAGCCATGGCCCTCTTCCGAATGGAGCCTCTATCCCTCCTCTGTAAGCGCAAAGGCCAAGCTACAGGGTCTTTCATGCTTGGTCCAGTCCAGTCTTCTGTGACCACATGGTCTTCTAATGGCCAGGGTTGAGGTCAACAGAGGCTGGGGAAACCAGCATAAGGGGAAAGTCCCAGATCTTTTTTTTTTTTCCTACCTTGTCTCTCCTGCCTCTTACCATCCAGAAATTAGCTCTGTTGACCATTCTAAAGCTACACCACACTTCATAACTCGCTGGCTAACGTGCTTCCTACTATCCTATACTCCACCCACCCCACCCCTGCTCCCACCTACCCCCACTCCCCCTCCCTTCCCATTGGACTTTCTCCTTTACAGCTAGTAGCTTGTATTTGGGCCAGCTGTGGGGAGTGAGGCTTGAAGATCTTTGTGTGGTAAAGCTCCGCAGATTCACTGGAAAGCTGGAAAGGTCGAGAATGAAAACAGGGAGAATTTACCAGGCGGTACAGGAACCAAGGAAGCGTGTAAAAGGACACCAGGCCATCATTCTTTTTGCCACATCTTGTAGCACAATTAATAAAACCCAGAGACAGAGATTAGGGTTCAACCTGAAGGTCAGAAAAGCAAACAGCCAGCCACTGGCTCTTATCTCTACCTCAGTCCAAAATGGCCATCCTGCCTCCAGGTATCTTAGAAGGACACTGTGTCTGAGAGTTCTCTCCTCTGGCCTTATAATCCTCTCTAGTTCTGGGATTAAAGGTGTGCACCACTACTGCCTAGTTTCTGTAGCAAACCAGTGTGGTTTCTGGGATTAAAGGTGTGTGTCACCACTGCCTGGTCTGTAAGGCTAACCAGTGGGGCTTTTTTACTCTCTGAACTTCAAGCAAGTTTTATTTATTAAAATACAAATGAAATATCACTACAACATCTACTTAGTGCAAGTAAGCTAAACATTATTGTCTAGGTGCCCAAAACTCTCCAGGCTACTTAGAGGCAGAATAGGCTCTGGAAACCACATCTCCTGTTTCCTAGTGTCCTACTCCCAGAAATAACAAAAATTTGGAAGAACTGACTGTACCTGTTTCCCCCACTCATTCCAGGATTGAGAGAGAGCAGAGGGGTGGATACAGAGAGGGAGTCACCTCAGAATTTAAATACCTTTCAAGGCAATTTGACTCATGCTTTGCTATGATCAAAATTCTCTTCCAATTTCAGGGTTTGCTCAGAAGCCTACAAGTGTGAACCTAGCACCCCTTTTATCATGTCTAACCATTGGACAGTGTGTAAACAGAAGTGGCTATCCATCTCCAGGGTCAGCTGCCCACGGTCAGCTATGGAGCCACAGCATCTGTGGTCAGTCTGAAGGGTGGTACTCTCTTGAATATCTTGAATATCTTCTTCAGAAGATTCGGGCACGTTAAAGCTCTTGCTGTTGACTAATTGGAGTGCTTCATGTTGGATGTGAATCAGAGAGGCACCAAGAAGCCTGAACTGACTGGAACGTTACTCTGGAAACTAGTGAGGCAGCGTCACTTAAGATTTCATTCTGCAAGAACAGAAACAGGTTCTGCTTGGACACACACAATTTACTGGTGATTCTTACGGTGAGAGAGCCATCTTGATTTATTCTGAAATTCAGTTACAGTGTTGTTGATTCAACTTATTTGGAATGTTTTTTACTGGTTTTCTTCACACTTTTGTTGAAGGCCTAGAGAAACCCATGAATATTTAGTGTAGGAAATAGAGTAGATCTGTTTTGGTTTTGGCTTTGTTTCCCCAAAGATGAGTTTCAGGAAAAAACAAATTAAACAATAGGATGCTGATAGTCGGCTTTTAAACAAGATGAACCGTGAGTTTTGTCATCTCACATTTTACTGAAACACTCCAGATCCTTCTTCATCTCAATATTCCAAACCATGACCTTTGCAACATTTTTACACTCTACGACGCATCAGATTAAAACCTTCTGACCCGCCGTAAACTTTGAACTAACATGGCAGCAGTATTCTACAGTTCCATCCAGGTTATAGATGGAATTGTGGGGGAGGTTTCAGAAAATGCCACTGAGAAAAGTCTGAAGTGAGGGTGAGTGTGTGGGCAATGCTGGGTCTACAGCTTGGAGATACAGGAGAGAACAAAAAGCAGGCACACAAAATGATGCTCTATTCCCCAGTGGCTAACCCTTCATGCAGTAGCCAACTGGCACACTTACCAGTTTCGTTATTTGCCAAAAAGTTGCATGGTGGTTTGGAGTGTTATGTTCCTAGTGGGTTGAGATATCCCTTCCCTGCTCGATTATACAGCTCCAATTCAGTGTTTCCAACCACAAAATACTAAACAAACACCTTAAAAACAAATACTTGCTCTTACTTCTGTCCCCCCCCCTTCTCTGGGATGTCCCCATTCTTTTTGTTGTTAACCCTAGTAAATCTCTTCCTCCAGATATCATACAAAGACCACTTCATTTTGTTTAAAAACGGTCAATAGAATGATTGATGGGAGTTGTTTCTGGGGGGCCTTTTAAAGCAGTAGTTTTAAATCAGATTTCAAAATCATTTCTGTCTATATTTCACTTTCATCTAAAAAAGAAAGTCCCCGGATCTGGGGAAATTGAAAGTCAGAGAAGCTATCACACCTCTCAGCAAGTCTCTGGAGCATGCTGCATGATGATCTTAAATGCAGACACCTTTCCTTCTATGGGCCAGGATTACTGGGTAGTGGAATCCAGAAGAGACACTGAGCTGTGCATTCCTGGACAGCTATGGAAGGAGGTGGCAGAAACTTGTAGCCTACTGTTATAAATGAAGTTTATATGTCCCACAGCCATTCAGTCCCAAAGAAACACACAGAGTTTTATAACAATTATAAACTGGTTGGCCTATTAGCTCAGGTTTATTATTAACTAGCTTTTACAACTTAAATTAACCAATAATGCTTGTCCATGTTAGCCACATGGCTTGGTACCTTTTATCAGTAGGGCATTCTCATCTTGCTTCCTCTGCATCTGGCTGGTGGCTGACCCTGCCTTTCCTCTTCCCAGAATTCTCTTAGTCTGGTTGTCCCACATATACTTTCTGCTGGGCTACTGACCAATCAGTGCTTTATTAAACCAATACAAGTGACAAATCTTTATAGGGTACAAGAGCATTATCTCACAACACTTCCCCTTTTTTTCTTTTCAAAACAAGAACTCTAAATCTAATCTCCTTTGGTTATCTTTTTTCCCTTACTATTATCAATAATAATTTGTAACCAACACTCTAAATAAAGGCAAACATCCACAATCCATTTTTGGGGGGAATGTGAGCGTAGTTTTCTAGGCTACTTCCTGCTATTGGGCCCTCTGATAATCTTATATGGACCTAAAGAAAATTTAGAATTATAGTCAGGTACTGACTGGAATATTCTTTGTGCCTGGATCATCTCCGTCAGCAGTCTTGAGGCTGTTCTGGATGTAGAACTCAGAGCAAACTGCAACAGAGGCACTCTGAAACATTGGATCATCTGGGCCATTTGTTCCTATTGGAATTTTTTTCAAAAGGTCTTTCTTTATCAAACCTTATTTTCCTTAACCCAGAATGAATCCACAGCTTCTGAGTTCCTGTAGAAACAAAAGCAAAACCTTTTCTCCAAAGAAACTTATCTTTTGACTTAAATTTTGAATTCAAGAAATTTTCAAAATATATATGTTGGATTAATCCAGCAGCACTTATAATCAAATGTCTTGTAGCAGCTGTTGCTCCTTCCTTAGCAATCAATTTAAAGACAACACAATAACATACAGTATCCAGATTTTCTGTGTATTTCCATCTTTACATGGCTTTATTTTTTTTACTCTATTTCTTTTATTTTTATTTTTTGATTTTTTTTTCAGACAGGCTTCTCTGTATATCTTTGGCTGTCCTGGAAGTCACTCTGTAGGCCAGGCTGCCCTTGAACTCACAGAGATATGCCTCCCAAGTGCTGGCATTAAAGGCGTATGCCACCACACCCAACTACTCTATTTCTTTCTCTTTTTTTAAAGGACTTTCTCTATCCTTTCTTTTTTCACTCCCAAGCCTACATATATTTTTAAACATACTGTAAACCATTTAGAGACTTTTGGTGGCTAGATCTGCTCCACTCATTGACTTCTTGGGAGTCTAGCTTCATGGCAGGAGCCACTTTTTAAAAATTTTTTTTACTACAACTCTGGAGTCTCTAGGTCCCTGTCACCACCAAGAAGCATGCCAGCAACTGCTCACAAACACCATTAAAGTGTTTGGTGGCAGGGCCTCTTAAAAGAACTGCACAGTTTTTGCTGCTGAGTCAAGAAGTCTCTCTTAAAAGAGCTGTGCCTCTGCTCACCTCTAGCAAACAGATCCCACCTGAGGCAATGTCTCTACCAAGAAACCATGCTTGACTTTGTTCTTTTGTCTTTCTAGAATCTTTTTCTTAAAGCTTTCTCAGACTTTATGTGAAAATTAGTGGCAAACATTTGGGTACTGTAAGATAATGCTCTTGTACTCTGTAAAGATTTGTCACTTGTATTGGTTAAATAAAATGCTGATTGACCAGTAGTTAGTCAGGAAGTATAGGTGGGGCAACCAGGCTAAGAGAATTCTGGGAAGAGGAAAGGCAGAGGCAGTCATCATCCAGAAGCAGAGGAAGCAAGATGAGAATGCCTTGCTGAGAAAGGTACCAAGCCACATGGCTAAACATAAATAAGAATTATGGGCTAATTTAAGTTGTAAGAGCTAGTTAATAATAAGCCTGAGGTAACAGGCCAACCAGTTTATAACTGTTATAAGCCTTTGTGTGTTTATTTGGGATTCAATGGCTGTGGGACCCAGTGGGACAGAAACTCCATCTATACGCTGTAGTGAGTCATAGATGCTTTTGGGGGAGTCTTCTGGTCTCCCTCGGCCTGTCACACTGTGCATGTTTGTTCTGTCTATGGAAGCAAGGACAAAGAGGTGCTTCCAATCTCTACATCACTGCCAATCTCCCCGGCCACAGTGATCTAGCATTTCACATAGCTGTAGTCACGTATGAGACAGAATGCCGGCTTTCCTTTTCATTTCTCAAAATTAAAAAATGTGATGAAATACATATGACACAAACTTTCTCATCTTGCAAAACTGAAATTCTATACCCATGAAACAATTACCCAGTCTCCCTCCCTCCGGTGTCTGGCAAGCACTATTCCAACCATTCTGTCTCTAAACTGACTCCTCACGACATGTTATGTAAGTCACCCATCTTGCTCGGCCTGTCAGGTGCTCCACCTTTCACAGACTCAATAATGTCCCACTGGATGCATGTGCTGCATTGAAAACTTCCCTCCCCTGCCCACAGACGCTTAGGAGGCTACTGTGAATATTGCTGTGTGAGCCTGGGTACACATATGTGTGCAATTCCCTGGTTTCCGTTCGTTGGTGATGAGTATCCCCAAGTGGAAGTGTGTCACTTGGTAATTTTCTCCGTCACAGTGAAGGGATCCACATACTGCCTCCCACAGTCCTCTCTTCATTTGTCCTGACTCGGCCACTCGACGATTTGCATCTAGGACCAGAACAAAGTCAGCTAACCTTAGGTCATAGATGTGCCCTATTTCCACCCCACTTTTCCAGATGATGAGAGACAGAAGCGTAGTCAGTTATAACAAACTGAAGGAGACTGAAAGGGTCCTCAAGACCGTTGGTGACTCACCACAGTGGGCTGTTGAGTTCTTGCCAATTCCTCACATTGTCAGGGGAAGGAAGGGACCACGTGGCTCCCAGGTATTATGAGATGCCATGTGTGCTTGAGACTTGAGGAGAGATGTCTTGCCCCACCCCCACCCCATTCTCTCCATACAGATTGTGCTAAGGGTCTGCTGATACGGGCTTCTGAGAACCCCTTCTGCGACGGACCCCCATACAGGCCTGGGAACTGCTTTTTTAATCCCAGTCTTCTTTCCTAGGATCTGAAGGTGCTCTAGGCAAAGGTCTTTGTACGTATATTTATGCTCAGGTTTGCATGCTCATGTCCAGTAGGGAAAACTTGGATGTTAATCGCTGCCTCTGTTGGGAATTCAGCCTGTGTCAGATCAGCCTGGAAATGGTCTTCCCGAACTTAGGGAGCCCAGCATTATCCAACCTGCAATGGGCACCAGAACTTTCCTGAGAGGCCAGTAGCTTGGACACAAACCAAGATCTGTATCTAAAAGGTGAGGTCGACCTTAGGTTTTCACAGAAAAGGGGTGGAGAAATGAGGCTAACCCCACCCCTTCACATTTCCACCTAAAGAAAAACATCTCTCACTTCTTATGGCCATAACGCTTGAAGGAAGGCAGACTCTGGGATGTGCATGTCACCCCTCAGCTCTGGTGGAAGGACTGAAAGCTCAGGCCTTTGCCTCTCTGGCCTCACTTTCTTTCTCTACTAGGGGAGAAGAAGAAAATAACTTTGCCTGACAATGAAACATTCCTAAACAAACAGACAAAACCATATGAAACGACTAATCCCCTAGCATAGAGAGGAGGCAGCTTCAAAATTCAGACTTAGCTCAATGCTTAGGTTTGTGGGAACAAGTCCAACTCATACCCCCTATGCATCTTCCCTGAGCTGATGGCTTCTGGCCCATCATCTCCTCCACAGCTACGTATCTTCTGGCTCCCTCTTCCTTTTCTCCTCCTCCATGGACCTCCCCAGCTCCCTCTGCCTGGAGAGCTTGCTTAGCACATGTGTTTGCAATGCCCTTTCTTGCTTTCCATGCTCCTGCCTCCTCCTCTAAACTCAATCCAGAACAATTTCTTTTGAACCACCCACAAAGGCAGGCACACTGCTAGGCACATGTCCCAGACACATGGCTGATGCTAGTCGAAGGAGGTGGGGATATCTGGACTCAACCAACCTGCTTTCTTGGAAGCAGTCACCCTTCCGAGCAACCACCTCGTGATCATCCAAGTGGCATCTCGGGCTGAGCAGTGTGTGGTTAGCAGCTCCTGGAGCCCTGGCCTGTGAAATACAGGAAGCAGGCGTGCACTGCGTGCACAGCCATTCCAATTATAGCTTCAGATGGAGAGGATGGGTGAATGCCGTGACTCACGTCCCTGGTGCATGCGCGTCTGTCTCAGAGGCAGAGGGCTGTGGGCTGTGGGGCTGTGGGTGGGACGATTTCTCTGTTCAGTGTGGAGGGAGGGGGGTGTTACCTGAGAAGATTGGGAAATGGGCAGGGTACACACTGGAGCCCTGGAGCTCGAAGGGTACAAGGTCAGCTGCACCGACTCACCCAGGAAGGTGAGAGGGCAATGACCAAATATGAAGCAAGTTGCCTCTCAGGGAAGCCCTTAGAGAAACAGGAAGTGGGATCAGCTGGTAGAAGGCTCAGAAAAGAAAACCCTGCCACTTGACGTGGTACTGTGATGCTTTTGTTCTCCATTCTCGCTGTTTATCAAGAGGAGCCTTTGCTGAGCGCAGCACCGCAGTACTGAGTCCTCCCACTCTCCCTGGTTGGAGGGTACAATTCTGCCTGGGCCTGTAGACAGGCAGAATACTGGTGAGCCTGTGGAAGAGGTGTAGGATCTGGGGTGGGGGCGGGGTCTCTTCATTAATCTCTTTCCTAGGTCCATTGCTCTAGCTAACGGGTGCTGACTGGACCTCAGCCTCAGGTTTGTAGATAATGCCTATCCTAAAGGGTGCTAGCTGAGCAGCGTATTCTACTTCCAAAAGACATCAGCCTAGGAACCAGCCTGACCCATCCCAGAGAAAGAGGTGTATTCTAGCGTTGTCTACTCGCAGATGGATAGCGTTTTCCAATAGCATGAAGACATCCTGCATGCCAGTCAGAGCTCTGTTTTCTGACAACCCAGACTTAAAAATTTGGTGGACAGTGTTTCCACCAATTATTTTAATAAACCCAAGAGAAAGGTCAAAGGTCATTTTTTACAGGAGACAGTAGAAGCACACACGGATACCACTGCATCAGTTGTGAAATTTGTACATAGACCACTCTACCTCCAAGCACAATCTTTTTGTAGACCTGGCTGGTGTTGACTATTTAACTATTGGGTAACTGAGAATGCCCTGTGTTCTCAGAGGAGGTTTCTTGGTTGGCAAGGAATGACAATTTGTTGGGGAATTTTTCTGAAGCGGTACCAACTCTCATGGCCAAGCTGCCCCAGGACTTACTTCCAGTCAAGATAAAATCTAAGTGTCCCTTGGCTGAGAAGCAGGTCTACAGAGAAGGTTCCCAGACAATGCAAGAGAATCAAGAAGTGTCTCTATTGATGATACCGACTTGTCAGCCTTCCCCACCCCCCAAGGCACCGAGGGAGTGCTGTTCAGCACACAGATGATCATGTCTGAGTCTTCAGGCAACAAGCTGCAGATGATCTGCCTCATTTGCTCACAGAGGGAAGGTAAGCTCAGTCCACTCCTGAACCCGGGCCTGGCATGCTAACAGGTTCCCCGGCTAATTCCAGAAGCAGGAGTTCTGAGAACCATCGTTCCTGCAATACCACCGTGGGTCTTTCATGGCAGGAGATGTAAGTCATCAACCCAGCTGCACAAATTGAGCAAGGCTGACCTTGAAAGTCCCTTCGTTGAATGTCTTGGTATCCTGGTATCTTGACTAATCACCACATATTTTCAAAATAGCTTTGTCTCTCAAAAGAACTTGAAACCTTACTTGCATTAGCCCCAGTTAGGAGTTCTGACAGAGGAGAGAGTGGCTGGAATTGCATGAATTGCCTGGAAGAAAAATATAAAGAGGGAATGTAAAACTTTTAAGGGATCTGACCCGTATTTTTTGGGTTCAAAATTTCTGCAGAATGAAGTGGTTTCTAGGTATAAAAACAAAGATGTGAGAAATGAGAATGGATAGGAATTTGTATTTCACAAGGACAGCTTGCATCTTTAAATTCAGGCATGAAGAATTATTCAGGCCAGACTATGACTTCCTCAGATTTCCTACTTGGTCCCCCTCCACCGCACAAAAACAGCAGATGAGCTGAGTTGTTGCTTGAAGCACATCAAAAAGGCGTGGATGTAGCCTTGAAATATCTTTGTAATCCGGCAGATCCTTCCTTCCATTGCTTCCTTTGGAAGTACCTCGGTCTCATTGGCATCTGCCGTCTCGGGAGGAGTTGCTCACAATCTTGGCATGCAGCTTGGGGAATGAAGACAGGTCAGAGGGCTGTGAGATCTGAGGAGGTACCCAAGGAGGTATGGGTGTCAGTTCACAGACTGAAGGTCAGTGCTGTTTACTCTCTTTGTGGCTTAACGTAAGCCGATGTGCTTGAACACTTGGTCTCCAGTGTTTGTTCTGTTTTGGAAGGTTGTGGAACCTTTAGGTGAACCTTCGCTGAAGGAAGTGGGTCACTGGGTGGGTGGGTGGATCTTGAGGTTTTATGACCTGGCCCCATTTCCTGTTCCTTCTCTACATTCTGTTCCACCATGCTGTGAGGAGGTGAGGAGTGCCAGCCACACACTCCTGTCGCCATGGAGCTCCTGTTGCCATGCCTTGCCCTCCGCAGCTGACAGGGATCGCTCAAACCGCGAGCACAAATTAGCTTTTCTGTCCTTCAGTGTCTGTTGTTTGGAATTTTTGCCACACGATGAGAAAAGTAGCATTCATCTCCCTTTATCTTTTTTTTAATTTTTTTATGGCTTATTTAACTTTATTTTATGTGCATTGGTATGAAAGTGTCAGATCCCCTGGAACTGGGTTTTCAGACAGTTGTGAGCTGCCATGTGGGTGCTTGGGTCCTTGAGAAGAATAGTCAGTGCTCTTAACCGCTGAGCCATCTCTCCAGCCCCATCTCCCTTCATCTCTACAATTTGATCCTGACTGTCACTGTCTAGCCCACCAAGAGCCATAGGCACTCTCCAGTTTTGTCTCATTTACTCCGAGTTAGTGCTGTCTCATTACAAGTCAACAGCTGACCACATCATATATCCTGCCTCAAAGGGATGGAGGTCTATATATCCATGATACACAGTGTGCTCTACGGCTACAGATCTCTATCCCTTTCTCAACACCCCTGGACTCAGAACAATTCCCAGAACTGCACAGAGAAGAGCTACCATGGGCTGGGATTGAGTCCTTTCAAGAAGACAGCTCCGACATAAAGCTGAAAGGCAGTTAAACAGCTCTCTTCCTACAGAACAAGAAGCCCAGACTGTGACTGCATTATGTAGATGGGGTTGATTGGGCCATGAGGGTAAAACATAAGGGCAACTAGGTTCTTTCTCCTCTCTCCTTTGCTGTAGCAGACACTCCATTACAGAAGGCATTAGAAACAAAAGTAGACACTGAAATTGGGCAGCCTCTTTGGGCCTCGATTCACCCAAAGGTAGAACAAATCAGCAGATGCCAGAAGCTCCCACCTGGCTTTTAAGTTGCACAATCCTACCACACTATTCTGTTCATCTGGCCCACAGTTAAATGCATGTGTATGCAAAAAATTATCATATAGTAATTTAACTTACATGGGTTTGGCTCTGTAAGTTCGGTTTCTTTTATTTAGTTAAAAATAGCATAACTTTACCTTTTATATGTATATATCCATTGAATACAAACATGATACTAAACCTTACATAACTAATTTATGGGTGATTTAAAAATCTCTGAAGACCCACAGGTCAGACTTTCCTAAGGCAGGTTACAAATTCAGCAGAGGAATGTGGCCATGTAAACGTGCATTCTATACTTTCCCTCGAGCATCACATGAACACGTGATCATGTTAATCACATGTTAAAACACAAGCTGTCGTAAGCAGTTCACAGGAAACAGAGAAGCATCTCCCTTTTAAAGAGCCTTCTCAGGAGTCACCCCAACATTGTCTTGACAGTGACTGTGGGGCCCTAAAGAAGGGAGCAGGCCTTCATGTCTGAAGAAAAGCGACATTAGGAGAGACAGCTGTTGTGGATAGCAAGACAGGGCCCTCCAGGAAGAGATGGGCCATTCAATTCTGAAGGACAAAGGAAGTCTGGCTGTTACAGGTTTTGAGAGAGAATGTGTCCATATCACAGAGTCTGGCCTCCATGCCAAGTCACAAAACAATAACAACAAAATCACTGGGTAAAAGTAAGGTTATAATTCAAGGTTGTCCTGGGCTTAGGTACCAGGGCATCTGGGCTTAGAGCCACAAAGGGGAGGGAAGACTGCTAGGCTATCAGCAGGCCTCTTAGCAGCTCTCTCCAGAGATCTTCAGAGGCGGGGACGTAGCCTGATTTTTGGTAGATAGAGAAAGTGATAGGTTGGAGAATCTGTGAGCTAACGAAAGGGCCTGAGAGACTTTCTAGAAAGAAACCCTTGCTTAGCAGGTTTAACTCCGTTTTCTTATCTCCTAATACATATGTTAGAACTAACAGATATTCCTAGGACCATATTCGCGAAGCCCAAACATTTCTAAGATGCACAGTTCATAAGGGTCTAGGTCATTATGGGCATAGGCAATTCCATCTTCCGGGAGTCCCTTACTAGACGAATAGGCTCATATGTAGCTGTTGGGGTAGATCAGTCACCCTGTGTGACATTGACTTCAGAATCACTTGGGACACTTTGTAAACAGTGAGTATTCCTCAGCTGCACTCCGAATTGGTTAGATGAGAGAGGAGAATCAGAAGCGTGAACTTTAAATGGGCATGACAAGCGTCAGACTGAAGTCTGAGGTACACTGGTGAGGCATTGGGAGTGAAAGCCAAGTGGGGGCAGAGGACAGATCTCTCCTCCTCTGCCTCCCTCATGCAGCCTCTAGAGCTGATTATGGTCATGAACCAGAGTCCAGAGTGAGAAAGGGATCTTTCCTACCTCTTTGCGTAGGTGGCTTTCGGGCACTGTCATTGGTTGTCATTTCTATGAATTCCCTCAACGAATAGACTGCTTTCCTTTGACCCGCTTGCTGAATCCCCGGCCTTCCCAGGATGAACCTCAGCACTGCTGCAGGGGCCGCTGAAAGGGGTCGCTTAAGAAAAACACACTCCCAACCCACTGCCTGGAACCCCCAACTCTCCGAAAGAAGCATGGGCGGCAGAACCGTGATGGCCCTTCAGTTGTGAAGACATAGAGTACTCCTAATTTTATGTCTGCATAAAAATACTCAGTGTGTGGTGGCAGTGAGGGGGAGAAAAGCCCTTTGGGGGAGCAGGTCCCCCAGGACCGCAGAGTAGACTTTCAATATGTTTCACTATGAGAAGGGCATTGTGGGTGTTTTGCTTAAGAGGTTCCGGGTATTGCTGCTCTTAGTAGAGTCTCATAAGAGCATAAGGGCTGGAGTCTTTGCTCCAATCTTTTGGAATTTAGATGCTACCTCCTGGGCTGCAGAGATAAGCCCAACCTCTGGTTTTACAACACGGAAATCTGTAAGGTCAGAACCTCATAACCCCTCCAAAGGCTGCCATGCCTCCCTAGAAGAAGTCTGGGATCCTATCTTGAGCTAGAACCATTTGTCTCCTGAGGAGACTGGAGCCGCTTGCTTGTTATTTCCAGCAAGCCGATCTATAAAACTTGCGGGATTTCAGTCTGCCTTTGCCCTCTGTGGCTCACTATGTGCACGTGCTGAATTATAAAACAGTTGTCTTTATTTCCACCTTGACCGGAGAGGTCCTTGCTGCCTGGAACCTCCAACTCTCCGAAAGAAGCATGGGCGGCAGCCATCCCATGGGGGGGCAGAACCGTGATGGCCCTTCAGTTGTGAAGACATAGAGTACTACTAATTTGCTATGGCCCATGGTAAGTAGGGGTGGAGGAGTTAGAAAGGAAGGATAAAGAACAGGAGAACATTGGGCAAGAGCAGTTCGAGTGTGCTGGCTGGGCAGGGTGAAGCTCCTTCCGATGTTAGTCCCCTTTCCCCTTCGCGGAATGAGGCCCCTCACCCACTTGGGTGAGTGGAAATCCCATTTCCGCTTTTTCTCTACTTCCCTTCCTTTTCCTTCTACTGGAGAAAGGAATGAAGCAAGGTAGGAAGTCCAGGTCAGGAGGACAAGAGTGGTGTCTGGGGACCAACTCCCTGGGCACAGGCTGGATGCAGAATTCACCTTGATATTGGGCCTCACCAATCTCAATGGCTGCCCTACCCTGAAACTCCGCTCGTTTCTCCACCCCAACGCTGGGTGTGCACTCTACTCTAGGACCAGATAAAGAGCGTGATGTTTAACAAATTTAGAAAGGTCACTGGTGGGTCACAGGATTTGACTCCCCTACAAGGATTAACTGTTTTATAAACTGTATGTTTAGCGAATGGGGCAGAGATGGGGGCGGGGCAGGCCCTTAACAGCTCTCCTGATGCCAACTTTGGTCTAACAACATGTCTGGTGAGATCACACGGTTTCAATTTTAAAAAGGGGGATGGGGCATAAGCAGAAGGGCAATGTGATTTCAAGTTGCCATCATTATGATCTTCAATACCTCACAGAGCTGTTTGTGCAAGAGTCGCCATCTGAGGGTCGCCATCTGAGGGTCGCCATCTGAGGGTCACCATCTGAGGGCTCTCCTCTCAGTTCTGCTTCCCTCTGCACAGCGGTGGCTGTGACTCTTCTCTACAGGACAAGCAGCCAGTCTCCCATGCAAAGGCTCGTACACACCTTTAAGGAGCAGGACGAAAGGACCACTGTGTCCCAAATGCCCATGACACTGCCCACTCCCCAGTGGGCAGACCAAACACCTGTCAAGCCGAGCGCAGGTAACACCTTCTGACTCTGATGATGTTTTAGATGCTTGTCCCTGGATATGCCTGGCTGGAGTTCCTCTCTATTCTTAGGCTCTTTTTGACACAGTGACCCATTTTAACTCTTTCTGGCCAGAAGTAGCTATTTCTCAGGGGGTAGGAATTGTTTCGTATCCATAACGATGCAGGTAGTTCTCAAATATCATTGACTTTGTACTTCTTCAAAGTCCTTGAACCAGCTCTGAGAAAACTTAACAAAGCTGTTATCCCTGGGTTAGCACCGGGGTGAGGCTGCGGAGCCTGAAATATCACTTGACAAACCACTTCAAAGTCACTACGGAGAGAGGAGCATCAAGTCCTTTCCCCTCTAACCACCGTGTGTCTTTCCTTACAGCTGAGCAGTAAGCCTCAGTCTACAAGCAGAATTCCAGTCTTCCTGAGGTGCTACAAAGCCCATATTGTGTCGTGGTGCCGTTTGCTTCTTCTCGTTAGTCAGTCAGATGGTACCACATGTAATAAACCATGTAGAATTGCGTGTCTCCTTAGAGAAGGAATCTGCCTTCATTCTCTACCACACCCAAGTCAGCAGTAATGTATACATTGCCCAGAGACCAGTAGAACAAACCCTGATAAGTGACCGCTCAATTCAAGTCAAACTCCCCCTATGGAACTTGGAAGCCCGCTCCTAAGGGCCAATCATCTTGAATCATGCAGCCAACAAATTTAGCTATTTTTTTCCCAAGTAACATCTCCTGTTAAGCTAAATGATACTAGTGGGCATGTTTATTCCTTTAACTGTTGCAGTTTATTGGAAAAGTAGGTAAGTTAAATGTGAGAAAGGCCTGAATTCATGTCCGCTATGATGGGAATGACTTACGTGTATGTTTTCAGACTGGTTATTTTAATTGATTGGATAATGTTTTAACTAAAGAAAGGCATTCTAATGGGAATTTCAGATACAGGACCATGAATGAGGGATGGCTTTTTATTTGTAACCACAGTGGCAATTGAGGACATCCTATCATCTCAAGTGAGAAAGTAGTAGCAGAGATGTTTTGAAACTGTTAGTAAAAATACCCTACAAAGTGGGGAACACTATTCCAGAAATAAATACAAATGAATAGACATGATTCTCAAACACAGTCAGTGAATAGGAAATAAAACTAAGTGTGTGGCTACTACCTTTAAAAAAAAAACTAGGTTCTAGAAACTTTAGCGTCTTGACTTCACCAAATTGAGTCAGTGTAGAGCATGAGATTTGGAAATTTGGAGAAATGAGCAAGAATATTGTTGAGAAAAGACAGTTTGTACTTTGAAAGAGTTTGCTGTAGTTTTGTATTAAGGAGGTGACCAAGAAACGAGCCAAAGAAAGAGCCCCGAGGTTCAGCAGGACCCACCAAGGGCACTGGAGGACTAGTAGACCTAAGATGCTCCAGATATTTTTCCGAGGGACCAAGGAAAGACTGTAACCTCACATACCTAGAAGGTCGCCAGCAAAGTTATGGAAGGTAATTCCAGAAGCCCTTATTCCCATGATACAGACAAGAAGTGCCAACATTCTGTACAAAAAGCTGCGTCCTCTCTCCTTTCTTCCCACTGCCTTTACTTACACCCCACTCTTCATGCTCTGGCCCAGGGTATTTGCCCTTGAGCTTCCCAATCTGAAACATCTTTACACTCTCCCGCTTCTTCTAGATAGCATGCTAACCCTTCAGGTCTCAGGGCAGTGGGTTCAGCTTTTGAAAGATCACCTTGAACCCTCTAACTAAAAACAAGTACCTGGCTCACAGACATGTACTCTGCTCTGAGACTCACAGGTGCCACTTTATAATGACTCTCCTGTGGCAGTTGGCCTGCACCTGTCTCCCCAACACTCTGCACACGCCCCAAGGAGGGCGCCACAACTGGCTCATGTGCTTTGGTGTCCCCAGCGCCAAGCATGCATTTGATGCATTTGCCACTTAATATATGTTCAGGAAATGCTAATTGGTTAGACAAATGACTCAATCTCCTCCTCAAGGCAGCTTAGGAGAAAGAACAATCTGTTACCCTTGAGCAAATGACTCTTCTTTGATATGGCATCAACAATGCACCTAGCTCTGAGGTTGCTTTTAGGATTAAACAGCACATGCAAATCCCTGGACGCATAATCAGTGTGAGGCAGGGTCAGTGGATGTTATTAATACTGTTGATACTTAATCTTTTCGCACCAGCTTTCCAGTCTGCGAACTGAGAGTTTTGAAGGTTCCTGGTGGCTTTAAACCTGTTATGACTCCTACCTAACCCGTGAAGAAAAGTTCTTTGTTCTCTGGATTTGTCAACTTGGCAACTTTAACCACCCTCTATTAACCTTTTTCTCTCCCCCAGTTAAAAAGTTCTACAGGAACAAGCAATGATTCATCGTCTTATGGTGATGCGCACGCATTTAAGGCATGGTCGGAATGTCTTTCTCAGCTTGCATTTATTTCATCTACCAAGCTCTCTCCATTTTCCTTCTAAGATTCTGGGAAGTGAGAAGGAGAGTGGTTTGGACTAGAAAAGCTTGTTTTCATATGTAGTCCCAAAGAGAGTTGTTGGGTTTGGATTTGCTTCTTTGTTTGATTTCCCTTTTGAGGGTCTAACAAGAAGATACATATATAAGCCATTAACAAAAGAAGAAACAGAAAACCAAGAATAAAATATTTGTATTTCTGAAAGCCAAAAAATTTACAGAGATCTGCATTCCACTTTGTGCCTTGTTGACCGTATCATAGGTCATTTGGGATCTCAATTCACATGAAAGAAATCACTTCTGTTGTCCAGTAGTTATAGACTAACTGTGTGAGACCCTGTATCTGGAAGCAAAATGAGTGTCTTCTGTGATCTCATAACACCCTCCAAACACTTTCATCTCTAGTTTAGGCACGAGGAAGTTGTGACTCCATGATGGAAGATAAAATCTGAAAGCAACCTCGTTTGCCACATCCCGATCCAGTGCCAACCTCGTTTGCCACATCCCGGTCCAGTGCCAAGTAGCCACAAAGCAGTGTAAACTTCATGATGAGACACACCACTCCACTCTTATTACCTTCGAAGTCCTGTAAGTGTGAGCTATGCTCTGTGCTTGTTTCCCATAAATACATCCTTATTGATAATGTCAATAAAGTATATTTCATCATCGACTTGGAAAGGTTCCATCGTTGTCCCGGCAGTATTTTGCCTTCTAGACAGGCAGAACAATGCGCCACAGTGTCCAAGGGCTTCTCATTTGTCATTGAGACCTTTGCTATTTGGATCACACTTCCTTCTTCCCAGACCTCAGCAAACAAAACATCTTGGTCCAAATAATTGTGTCTGGAATGGAGGCAGTTGCAGTGGCGTGTACCTTCTCCCCACATTCGAGTGTTTCCTTTTTCAGGGCTTAATTTTAGATTGACTCATACTGACAAAAGTATTTCAACGCTGGCTGGGGCTAGAGGAGGATAAGCACCAAAAATCAATCTGTTTTAAACCCAACAGCCAATGGGTGGATGAAACTCTAACAGCTTAGCTGACGTCGGTATTCAGAAGTGAGTAGACTTTTAGCAACTCAGGGAAGAAGGCTAGCTTGTAAGGACTTATTTCATTTCCAAGAGACATTTTACTTTACCTGTTCAGACTTTTTTTTTTTTTAAATCGTATGTTAGAGCTGAAGACCACAAGGTGGTGTGTACATCTATCAATGTTATTACTCTTCCAGTCAACACTAGAGGGGCCTTTATCCCAGCTCCCAGTCATCTGAGCAGAGAGAAAATCTGATTTGGCATCGCCTGTCAAAATGTGATTGTAATAAATTTGTCAATCTCTAGACACAGTGTGGACAGGTTATTTCAAACACAATTGTACAACAACAAAAACCCCTAAGGATAAATGCATGCCCCATAGGTTTGCCAATGAGAAGGTGACTTCAGAACAGGCATCTTATATGCCAAAGCAAAACAATGGCTTGGCAAGCCCTACTCTGGCTCCACAAATAACAATATGGAGATGATAAAGGAAGCAGAAAATGAAACTGTATATATGTGCTCAGGGCTATTGCTCTATGAGGAAGTTCTGAATGAGGACTCCCATGAGTGGCCTATCCATTGACCTAGTAGTCACAGAGCCTTTTCTGACTGTCCCCAACCAGGTACATGGCTGCTGCATCCAGACTGTGAGGGATAACCAAGTCTCACTCATCTTTGTCATCTTCCCTAAATCTGACCATTTCATTGCAGAACAGCCTCCTTTCTTATTTGCACAAGCTTGTGGATTGACACTTTAAAGCAGGGACAGCCACATCTTGGTCCTCAACCTCCACACTACTGATGGAAACTCTCCCAGGAAGGATTTACATACGGGCTACCTATTGACAGGGCACAAGCCACTTGAAGAGACACACAGAGGGCCAGGCCTTGCTATAAAGGATCTCCAGATGAGCTCCTTTCTACTATGGATTTCCAGAGCCTACCTCTGCAGATTCTACTGTCATAGATTTGGGACAGCACCTCAGGGGATCTAGCCTCAGATGAGCTTGCTATGAAGCTCATGCTTTGAAAAATACCCAAGCAATTGCTAAGTAATCAAAAGAGGGAATGAACCACAGAGGGTCGTTAAACAGTGTCTCCCAAATTCGCATTGCAATGACAATCACTGACGTCCATGTTAAGAAGACCATTGTCTAGGCATCCCTAAGATTTCATGCTAGCCATCTCCAGCAGCGTCATCTGGAAGTCTTTCAATTGTACTGGTCCCCTAGATGAGTCTATTAATGGGATTTGGGGGGAATAACACCACAAGTGGTGGTTTATATAATCCTCACAGTATTTACTTTCTGGCTTCCGAAGCAGAAACTTAGGGAGACCACATCAAGGTGAGTACCCAGACTCCTGTTGTCTCGGGGAAACTGTTCCTTTACTGTAGAATCATTTTTAGGGAAAATTTGTTCTCTTTGTCGTTACTCAAAAGACACTTCCGGTAAACAGCCCAGAAGTGGGAATGCCAATGGTTTTTGATATACTCTGGTGGATTTTCCAAAGATTTAATTATAGATTCTGTGTGAGCATCACCCAAAGAGGGAAAACAGTATTATTTAAGCAACCATCCCTTATTGTCTAAATATCAGCCCTGGAATATTCTAAATGATGGCTTTCATTTGCATATGCTTAATGGAGTTTGGGAATAATGACAGATTTCCAAGATTTCCCTCAGCTACCTCGACCCCCCCCCCCCCGTCAGTCCTCATGGTAAACCCTTAGGGTTGGTAAATATCTTCAAAGTAACGCTTGGTATATTTGACGGAGTTTGGTTAATACGTCTTTCTCTGTTTAACTTGTTGCATGCACTGTGGCCTGACATTGAATTTCTTAACAGACAAGAGGTTTGCAAGTGTGCCTGGGGAGAAAGGGTGAACTTTTGCCTCTGTAATAAGATATGCTCCAATTACCAACTTTAGCAATTTAATACAGTTGAATAATAACTAAATGAGACACTGTGTCACTCAGTCATTATTCAAGCTTCTGTTGGGGATGAAATGAGGGGTTGCCGGAGGTCACCCTACTCCTGGGGTGACCTCAGTCTTAGAAACTGACTCTGAGAAATTTCTAAAAAAAAATTACAAAAATATTAAAAAATTCCAGAAAGTAAACCTCAAACTATATTTTATAAAGTAGGGTTATATAGTGTCATAAAGAGCTCATTTGATCTTTTTAAATGGGCAGAGTATTTTGTGTATTCGAAAAGTGTGATGTGGTATAAAACAATCACCTAGATATTTGACCCACTACATGCTTTGTGGATGGAGTGATCCAGAGGACTTTGCTTCCCTATTGGCCACAGTTATGTGCGCATCTCCCCTCATCCTCCCTTGCAGGTGCCCTCATAGACACACTCCAGGATCCAGTACAAGGTTTATATATTTGCATCTTGCTCTGATATGTATAAGACTTGTCCATGGGGAATTATTTATTCATGTGTGAAGCTTAGAGAAGCCAGGAGTTTCTATGGTCTTGATTTAGTCTCAGATTTGGTTGCTGGTTTTTGCTTTTTCAGTTGTACTAAGGGCCAAATTTTTGTTACAGCTGGGGCTAAGACTCCTCAGAAAATAAAATGATTAATTGATGTACTTAGAATACACATATTATTGTGTCCTAGAGTGTTATGACAGAGAGAATGTGGCCATTCAGGAAGGCCGCCTGTCCCTGTGGCATGAAAAGAGGGTCATCTAATTTCATGAGTATGACAGAAGCAACTCTCAGGAAAAACATGGCATTTTGTCCAGGATATCCATGTTCTGATCCCACAACCCCACAACCCCAACCCCACAACCCCACACCCTTATTTAATTTTCTGGGTGAATAGTCCTACTAAAGCGGCCATATATGCTTCCTGACCTCATACCTTCAAGTCTTAGCAGGATCACATCTGCTTCTCAGACCAGGGGGTTCTTGATGCCAAGAGGATTCAGGACACTTTACAAACAGCTCTAGAAAGAGTTCTACAAAGTGCTGGAAGTCCAAAGAGATGTGGACGCCACTGATAGAGGCCCCACCCCTTCCTCCCAACACCCAGATGATGTCATTCCCCAGGGTTTCATTTTAAAGCCACTGACTGGGTTAAGGAAAGAAACCACAGGCCATATGATCTCTAAGTCCGAGACTCTTATGGCATCAAAGCATCTTTACAATTGCTGATGAGCTCTGGCAGTGGGTGTTCCTGATCGTCATTTTTTTATCCCTTTATAGCATTCTGATACAGGACCTTACAAACAGGTCTGTTAATGGTGTAAAAGATGTATTCCTTAGGCTGACCTGCCCACTCAGTAATATGTGCCCTAAAAGTCACCCATAAACATATCTTTTTCCCGCCAACACAGATCAAAGTGCCTAAAGCACCAATTTAAAAATAATAATTAAAAAATGTGTACAGACCTTGTCCTGGTTCCCTTTCTGCTGCTGTGATAAAACTCCATGACAAAAACCTATTTAGGGGCAGAAGGGTTTTATTAGGCTTCCAATTCCAAGATACAGTCTGCCACAGCAAGGAAGTCACAGGGACAGTATCTAAGAGCAGCCAATCATATCTCCAGACAAAACAGAGAAAAAATAATGCATGTGCATTTACTTGCCTGCTTGCTTTTGTTCAGCTCAGATCTCTCCACTCTTACAGAGTTCGGGGCCCTCCTGTCTATGGAATGGTGCCCATACTCAGCTACCCACATGGGACTGAGTCTTCCCGTATCAATTAAAGTAATTAAGACAATCACTCATAGACATGCCTACAGTCAAGCTCAATAAAGAAAATCTGTTTTTCCAGGTGATGAAGGTGGTGCCAAGTTGATGAATCTAACAATGCCAGGCAAACAGTGTATGCTGGGCACATAACGGCCTTGCCCGCCACCTCACTGCTCTCTCGTTTTCATCACTTCCTCCTCCTCTTAATTTCTTTCGTTCCCCTGATTTATTTTCACTCCCACTGAATCTATGCATACATGATTTTATGTGACTACAAAAGCATACAGGTACCACAAAGAGAAAAAACATTTAACAATATTTGTCTTCCTGGAACTGCTTTGATTCACGAAGTATAGTTATCTCCAGCTATATCCACTTTCCTGCAAATGGCATAACTCCATGCTTAGTTATGGCTGAAAAAATTCTTTTGACTGTTGTTGTGCTATTTTGCTTGTGTTTTAACAAATAAAGCTTGCCTGAAGATCAGAGCGCAGAGCTAAGCCACTAGAGGCCAGGCAGTGGTGGCACCCACCTTTAATCTCAGGATTTGGGGTACAGACAGATCTCTGTTAGTTCAAGGACACCCTGGTCTACAGGAAATTAATCCAGTCTAAAAGAGAAACAAAGCTCACCCAAAGGTGATCCCAGCACATGGAATCACATGCCTTTAATCCCAGTGCTAGGGAGGTAGAGACAGGAGTGTTATGTCTAGGTGGAGAGAGGAATTTAAGGGGGAATATAAGAATATAATATACAACAGAATGCACATATTTATGGCATTTTCTTGTAATTCCCTGTTCTTGGACACACAGGCCAATTCCATAGCATAACTATTGTGAATCATGCTGCAGTATATACTGATGGGCAAGTGTCTATGACATTGTGGTGGTTTGAATGAGAATGTCCCCCATAGACTCACAGATTTGAATGCTTGGTCACTAGGGAGTGGTGCTACCTACAGGGATTAGGAGGTGTGGCCTTGTTGGAAGAAGCGTGTCACTGGGGTGGTCTTGGGGTTTCTAAAACTCAAGCCAGGCCCAACGTCTCTCTCCTTCCTACCACCTGTAGATCTAGATGCAGAATCTCAGCTCCCTTCCCAGCACCACGTCTGCCTATATTCTGCCGTGTTCCACACCATGATGGTAAAGGACTAAACCTCTGACACAGTAAGTCAACTTCAATGAAAAGTTTTCCTTTATAAAAGTTGTCAGGGCCATGGTGTGTCTTCACAGCCATAGAACATTGCCTAAGACAGACATGTTGACTTGGTGGGGTAAATTACTAAGAGGGATATAACTTAGTTGGTATGATCTATTTCTAGTTTATATGGTAGATCTATTTCTAGCTTTTTGAGCAACATCTACACTGCTTTCTGTAGAGACTGACTAGTTTACATTTTTCACCAGTGGTGAATAAAGACTCCCTTCTGTCACCTGGTTTTGGGGTGGCGGTGGTGGTGGGCTTTCTTTATAGCTAAGCACTAACTTCCTCCTACCAAGACTCTGGTTATATGTTTCAGGGCAGAGATCTCTCTCTTTGCTCTGAAGAGAAATTCAGATTTGTCTCAGAGTTTAGCTCAGAGTACAGTATTACTACACTAACTGGCTCTGACCTAAGGGACATTCAGCATTGTGGAACGAATGTCCTCTCTTTACTGACCTTGGCTACCTGTGAACTGGAGAACTGAAATGGTGGAGAGCACAGATAGACTACCCCATGATGGAACTGCCCACAGAGACCCTAAGATCCTCTGAAAGTCTCTATCAGCACCACAGACCCCTTCAAAAGGTTTGGTGATGAGTTTATTACCATCTTCACCTATGTTCAACTTATTGCCTTCCTTGTCTTCTCAACGTCATGTAGAACCTCTAAAATCAGCAGCAACCAAAGTTCCTCATTCCAAATCACTCCATTCTGTCATTCCCAGGGTCATCCTCAGCACTTGTTTTTTATTTTATAGACCTCAAGCTTATTATGATCCAGCCTATCATAGCTGATAATTCGGGTAGAATACATGCCTGCTCATGCAACTCTGACTAGGGCCCACCAGGAAGACCTAACCCTATAGGAGGCCCTTGTTCTGGTTCTGGGCCAGCTTCATCAATTGCTCAACTGGGCACCATGAGAAACACATGACTGCCATCCACATAGACAAAGATGGAAAATATGAGCCATCCATTTGGCAATAATGTTGGCATCTTCCTCCCTGCATGTTGCCAAGGCCTGACCAGAAAGATCTTGGCCTGCTTACTGCCTGGTGTGGTCAAACCCAGACACAGGGTGGCTCAGGTCACGGTGTGTAGAACAGCTGCGAGGGAATCTACACATCCAGGTGAAGATGAGAACAGGTTCCACCTTTCACAACAGCCCATGCCCGTGAGACAGGAACTAGAGTGAAGTCCAGAAAACCCTCATGGAATTAGATAGGAAACTTTTGTTTGTTTGTTTGTTTGTTTTAACCTATAAATTGCCTCAAAATAGACATTACATTCTGGTTTATTTTGTAGTTTCATTCATATAAGAAAAATAGAATTTTTTTCCTATCCACGTAGAACATGTGTCACCTTTTTGAATGGGGAAAGCAGATAAATAGCTAATAAATGTTAAGTAAATAAAGAAAGACATATGCTATGTTGAAGAGGAAACCATAGGTCCTTAGCCACTATGGATTATTGGTTCAGCAACCCAAATGATTTCAAAAGTAGGAGGCCAGGAAGAAAACCCAGATCACTCATATCTGCTTATCTCATTTACCCTCCCTGAAAAACCTTCCTTCAACTTAAAGTCTTATTTTCCTTATTCTATGAATGGGGAAACTGAGGCTGCCTGCGGGTTGTTGAAGATCACAATGAGTAAGTGATTAAGTTAGAAATTCATCATGGTATGCCAGACGCCAAAGCTCGGAACTGTCAAACTGTCACTAATTTGAGCAACTGTCTTCTCGCTGAAGTGTACACCCAGGGACATTTAACAGCATTCCAAGATGATGTCACCGGGGAGAGCTCGGTCAAGTTACCATTGAAGAAGTCCTCTCATCCATTTCCCAAAACTCAGAGTTGAAAGGTGAGTTTTGTAATCGCTTCCCTTTTTAATAGCTAATTTATTTTAAGCGCCCAACATAGTGATGCAACGAAGCAGGGGTGAGCTTGGTTTGAAGACTTTCTGATTTTCTGGGAAGTATTCTTTCTTGAATAAACTTTGAGTCTCCAAGGAAAGTCCTCAAGATAGTCAGCCAGATGTTCACAGATGCATGTGTAGACATGCACACACACACACACACACACACACACACACACAGGAACACAGATAGGTATTCAGGAATACTTAACAAAGCATGAGCTAGGTTTAAAGAGCTTCTGATCTTCTGGGAAGCATTTCACACTTATAAGTTTTGAGTCTTCAAAGAAATTCCTCAAGATGGTCATTCGGATGCCCATAAACATACATGTATGCATTTGCTTACATATTAGAACATAAGATTTGTGTTCATGGACATATAGGCCTGTGAGTGCATACATAAAAAGACACAAGCACATATGTGTTGGAAGAAATGGGCATGGTACACACACATGGTAATCACATGTATAGGGATATGCATTCAGAAACACATGACATGGATACACATGCATATAGGAATACATGGGTGTGTGCACATGTGTATATAGGAAATAACAAGTCTAAGTATGTGTGTATACATAAACAGATAGTTTTCAGTTATAACACAGAACACTTCTTGGACAGAGAACAGAGTGGGGACCTTTAAGAAGAAAGATCTTTCCAAATTAAGGTTAGTGGTTGGAGGTACAGAAATTAATTCACAATGGATAGATAGGAAAAGAGAGGCAGGATCTGACCAACCCAGCCACTATCTAGGCTCAGAATCAGGCCTTTGAGTTAACCCACTCCAGCAAACACCAAATCTATGAACTGTTGGAACAGGTGAAGGGGGCGAATCTACAGATTCAAAACAGCAGGATCTCCATGACATAGGACAACAGGATATCCAAGGGGGGTCCCAGTGAGGGTGGTATAAGCAGAAACCAGAGACCTTGAGCCAGATCAATGACTTGAGGCAATGAACACTTGCAAGTAAAGAATAGACCAAAGGGTAAACTGTGTGACTCAATGGCCACACTGTAGCTTCTAGAATGAGATTTCTCCTCTTCCCCCTCCTCCCCCTCCTCCTCCTCCTCCTCCTCCTCCTCCTCCTCTTCCTCCTCCTCCTCCTCCTCTCCTTCTCCTGCTTCTTCCTCCTCCCCATTTCTTTCTTTTCCTTCTGTTGCTTTATTTTTTTGTTTTGATTTGTTTATTTTGTTTGGTTTTGGTTTTTCTCTTAAGTTTGTTTTTGTTTTTTTTTTGGGGGGGGGGTGGAGATTGGAAGGGCAGAGGGCAAATGCGAGGAGACAGGGCCATAAGTGGGATTGAATGCATGATGTGAAATCCACAAAGAATCAATAAAATAAAGAAAAAAGAAGGAAGAGGCAGAGTTTACTTACGGCACAGTCAGAGTATTGTGACGAGTAACTCACTGTCTACTCTACCAAACCGGGGTGGGTTGATGGATGGGAAAGGAGAGAGGGTTCTGCTGGGCCTTCTCAGCTAATAGACAAATCACTTTTTCCCATAGTAGTTAAAGGTACCAGGAACTTCCTAAGAGGTGGGCTAGTGAGAGTTGTATTTTCTAGGGGTTTTAGTCAGATAGAAATATATTGTGACAGGCTGAGAGATGGCCCAGCCAGTCACACAAGGAGTAAAGACATGAATTTGGATCTATGATACCCACAGAAAAACTAAGCATGCTCGCCGGGCGGTGGTGGCACACACCTTTAATTCCAGCACTCGGGAGACAGAGGCAGGCAGATCTCTGTGAGTTCGAGGCCAGCCTGGTCTACAAGAGCTAGTTCCGGGACAGGTACCAAAGCTACAAAGAAACCCTGTCTCGAAAAACCAAAAAAAAAAAAATAATAAAAAAATAAAAAAAAAACAACTAAGCATGCTCAAGTATGCCCAAAACCTTAGCATTGGGGGAGTGGAAATAGGTAGATTCCTGGAGTTCATTGGCTGGCCAATCTAGCCAATCAGTGAGTTCTGGGTTCAGTGAGAGACCCTGTCTCAAAAGATAGGATGGAGAGTACTAATGGAGGACCTTCAGTGCCAACCTCTGGTCTCTGCATGTATACACGAACATGTGCATCTGCACGCACACACACACACACATATACACAAAAACACACTATACACATGCAAAATATTTAATAAAATTTCTTTATACCTCACCTTTAGCTCAACTATTTTTGTTTTAAACTGATATTTTTATCAAGTCCAAGCAGGTTCTCTTATTTTGCCTATTTTTCAGAAATTTTACCAAAAAGGAGGAACAGGGGAACAGAAGGAGGGGCAGCAGTGGATGTGTCTATCGTTAGTGCTCTGAAGAGAGATTGATGAAGTTCTGAGATACAGTATCTGCAGTGGGAGATGATATGAGATTCCCCTCTGTATTCTGTGAATACCATTGGTTAATAAAGGACTGTCTTGGGCCTGCACAGTGCAGAATAGAACTAGGTGGAGAAAACTAAACTGAATGCTGGGAGAAAGAAGGCAAAGTCGAGGAGGAGCCACTCTAATGGTGTGTGGATTATTTTGTCAAAGGGCTTTATAAGTGTCAACTCCCTGAGTGCTTAGCTCCTATGTGTGCAGTCTTATTTGTCTCTGTGCACATCATTCTCAAATATGACACTCCGATGAAAACCTTATTAATGTAACCAATCTCCTTAATATAGTGTATTAAGAACCCCACTGAATGTACGCAAAAAGCATAATTCCTTGAAAATAAGACTATGCAAGTAGTGTTTATTAATTATAGAGAGTCAGGTTAAAAATATATAAATACTTAATTTTGTTAATAAAATACAACCTACTAAATTATTATGAATTATAGAGAGCTTAAGAGAAAAGCTCCTTGCACCAAGCAAATGCAGTACCCAAGAGCAGCAATGTTCCAAACAAGCAAACATAAGTAGAAAATCATAGTCAATCTGCCTACAGCTCTCTATAAACTGAATCCTTGGTCTACTTAGCCTTGGGTTAATCGTTTTAAATGCCTCAACCTCTCCAGAATTCTAGAAACCCTCTTTCAGACAGGTGAACTTGAGGTTATTGGTACTCTATCATCAGAAGCCTGTATCCACAGTACCCACTAGTGTCTTCTCTAGGGCGTCTCTATCATGTCTCTTTTGTTGAAGATGAAACATTCTGGCTTGTAGCTGACTACAAGATATTTTGTAGAACATTGGATTAAAACAACAATAGAATGAGTGACAAAAGATTCAGGATGTCCATGGTTACAGGTCTGGACAAGTTTGTTATAGAAATAATGCAACTGATAAAAAAAAATTGATTGTATCTCTGACATGGCATTTTAAGATAATAACTGGAATCTGAACTGGCAATGGTCTATCAAGATTGATGGACAGTGACAAATTTCTAAACATTTCATATTCTTCGACAAGAATTTGTATTTATATTACATATCACAATTTTTACACTATATATTGTACATATTATATCACATTATATTGTGTATATAATAGATAAAATATATTAAATGTATATATTTGTACAATTATTATTGTACATTATATTTATTATTATATATTACACACATATTATGTTTACCTAGGCAATATCTGCTCTTATTCCATGTTTCCCTTCCCCCAGCTCTTTTTGAAATGCCTGCACACATCTTGAAATGAACAGGGTTTGCTGAGAATCATGGGTGTGTCAAATCACTGCTAACACTGCTTTTGTCCATATTTCTTGAGTAAGAAAGACAGTTATTTTTAGTTTTTCAGGGAATGCAATGGTGGCCTCCTTGTTAGCATTAATTAAAGACTAACCTGACTATAACAGCATTATTGGCTTTCTTTGCTGTTAGATTTCCAACTGCAGTGCCCTGGAAGGATGTCTAGGCTCTGGGTCTCCTGGACTTCAGGGTCGTCTACTTTTGGAATGCTTTCATTCGTCATTCAGTGGGGGCCTCGGCATGAGTTCCCACCCTCTGAACGCCCTGCTCCACCTTCACCCAGTTTATCTTCACAGGGAAGAGTTCTCCAAGTCTCCTCATACTCTGAAAATCAATTTTCACCTGGGCCGTCTACAGGAAGATGGTGCAGAGAAGAGCTATGGGGAATATTTATTTTTTTGCCCTTTGTTCTACATCTGATTTTCCCTCTTATTTTGTTTTAGGCCAGTCTCGATGCTTTTAAAAAAATATTTTTCTTCCAATTTGATCCTACCATATTGTTACTATGACATTTATTTAGGATGAGAGTTCTCTCAAAATCCTCCCAAACATAAAAACTTTTCTCCATTAAGGGATCTGTTGTTTGGTCTTGGACAATTTAAGGTCTCTAAAGGGACATCAGTCCTAAAATGTGACTGAAAAGTGACTAGCTTTTATGCCTTCATCATGGCTGCCAGAGGCATCCCCCAAAAGAGATAGAAGATTCAACCCTCACAGCCTAAGGTTACTTCTACAGAGAGCAAAGAGCAGTGTCTGGCTGGTTTTCTGTCCACTTGACACTAGCTAGAGTTATCTGACAAGAGGGAACCACAATTGAGACAATGAATAAATAAGATTGGGTTATAGGCAAGATCATGAGACATTTTCTTAATCAGTGACAGATTGATGTGGGAGAGCCCACCTCATTATGAATGGTGCCATCCTTGGCACCAGAACAAAATGGGCTGAGCAAGCTATGAGGAGCAAACCAGTAAGGAACACTCCTCCATGGCCTCTGCTTCAGTTCCTGCCTCCAACTTCCTGCTTTGAGTTCCTGTCCCGTGTCCCTTTGATGATGGACTGTGATGTGGAAGTGTAGTTGAAATAAACCCTTTCCTCCCCAAATATCTTTTGGTCATGGTCTTATCACAGCAATAGAAACTCTAAGCAAGAAATAAACCAAGAAGGACAGTGAAGACTATCATTGTTACAGGAAGTAAGAATGATATTTGTGCGAACTAATCTTAGAGTCCAAAAAATTGATGTCTTCTGTCCTGAATACAAGCAATACTATACAGACCAAGCAGGTTATGTTTAGAAATATAATGTCTGTGTGTGTGTGTGCATGTAACAATAATTAATGAGAAAAGAGGGCATAATTTGAAAGAGAACAAGGAAGACTATATGAGATGGTATGCAGTGAGGAAAGAGGAGGAAATTATGCAATTATAATCTCAAAAAATAAAAGAAAGAAAAGCCTGCCACGACACTGGGCAGACAATGCCCAGATGAGACTTCCCAGCACTAGCAAGGCAGGAAGCAGGAAGTCACAAGGACCATACGGACTGGGTCCTATCATCTAGACTTATGTGAACACCAGCTGTGCAGGGGAAGCCCACATTTATGCTCCCCTGACTGCAAATGTTTAAGCCCCTGCATGACCGCTGATCACTTCTCAGTGATGAACCCACAATCTGGACATACCAGCATGTGAAAGAATGCACCCTCTCTCACTGAAACCCAGCCAAGCCCTCGGGGACAACACGAAACAGGCAGGGAGGGCACCACGGCTGTCCTTAGGAGGGAAGGGATCTATAATAAGAGTGTCTAGAGCAAGTAAGACACTTTTATTATATACCAAGAACAGTGTTTCTATAGTGTCCCTGCTAGTCTGTGTCTTAGAAGAAAGCGAGAAGAAGGGGTTCCCACCACACCCACTTGGCTGGACCCAGAGCAAATGTCCGGGAATCTGACTGGTAAGATATTTATTTTTGTTGGCATGGTCAGAGATCTTGAGATCGCAGCTGTACTTTCCGGAAGAACAGAGACTCCAGACGTCCTAGACTTGTCACCAAATCCCAGAGAGAAAGATTCCTTTTCTTCCAATTTGAGTCTCATGGTCGGGGGTCTGATAATTATCGGACAACAGACTGATGACCAGGAAGAGGGACTGGGTTCCTTATGAACACCTGCAGAAGTACTCAGTGCTGTGTACCCTGACTCAGAACCTCAGGGCAGCTTTATACGCCAAGTAGAGAGAAGGGACAGGGAACAAGATCACCACTGGGAAGGTCTGGAAGGTTCTATTGGGTTTTCATGCAGTTTGCCTCCCTGGCCTCTAGCAAAATTCCAGGATACTCCTGAAAATGGAGGCCAGTGACATCTGAAGCTCCGGAGTCCTTGTCAGCTAAGTCAAGTCCAGCTACCGGTTCTGTATTCTAGTTAACTGACAATTTTTTACTTTAAAATAATCTTTATTGCTACACTGAGAGCCACATGAAACCAGAGACGTGTGCATCCCAGGGACTTTTACAAAGGAAAACCGACCAAAGCCCTCTCGGTTAGGTTCTGAGGTAGACAATCTTCTAGAGACATGCCAGAGAACTTCAGGAAGGTTCGGTGATAGTCCTGGTGACAGAGAAATTGCTGGATAATGTAAATACACTACTGAGGGTATCAAGAAGGTCCCTGTACAGACTGACATCACTTTGGGCCCAGCTCCAACCACGTGAGCCATCTGTCTGTGCCACAGTGAAGCCTGGTGTCTGTTATAGATCCGAAGTCTGTGACTTGTCATCTAAAAACCATTGTGCAATATTTAGAATTAAGTAATACCAGGGCCACTAATTCTTTCCCCAACTTTGCCCTTCACTTCTTACAAACGGGAAAACGTGGATTATTTATAATTTTGAGTCACAATCTGATTCTATAACTGCAAGGAAACTTTATTGCTGGTTGAAATATTTGGAAGAACATGTGAGGTTCAAAGTGCAAATTTCAACTGACAGCTTCTCATCATCTCTATTTCTTTATGGATTGTAAGAATTAATGCTATTTTTCTACAGAGAAAACTGCCTTCTGCCCGCTAAAGTCACCTTTATAACTCCAGGAATTATGACACTATGGTATTATGAGTATGGTCAAAAACTCCTCCAAAAACCTGTGTCCCAAGCCTGTCCCTCAAACAATTCACTCACAACACACAGTGCAGAAGCAATTTTTCATTGAAGATGGAAATAAAACTAGGCAAAGTAAAGTTTCTTACAATGGGAGTTGTGGGTGTGGAGCTCTTCTGCCTGCAGGGATACTTGAGATCAAGAGCAAAAAAGGATAACAAATCAGCGAGAAGGGTCCAGAGGTTGTGCGAAGGTTTGACTCCATCGGCTCAAACCTTGTATGTTAGTGAATCAAATGCTGGCTCCTGCGATATCATTAAAATCTATATTGCTAGTTCTGGGTGGAGGAGGTCCTGCACATTGTAGATGTGCTCGGAACTGCCTTCCACCCCTACCTCCAGTCAAGACCATCAGAGAAGTTTCCAGACATTGCTCAATGTCCCCCCTCAAGAGGCAGAGTCAGTGTCTTACACATAATGGGGTACACTGATTTGGCAGAGTCTGAAAAGAGCCTAAAAAAGGAGAGAGGAAAGTTGGTAATATTTTTGAAATTTTGAAGATTGGCACTCCAATATGCATCTTTTAGTGCAGGAGCAGAGGGGTGCACTTAGGTTGGGTGAAGATTGTAATGGTAGAGTTTTTACAGGATTGCTGGACCCAGCAAGATAAAGATTTTAAGGCAAGGTGGCTAGAAGATGCTCAAACCGATAGAAAAATTTTCTATGATGCCTTTTGTCAAGGAATCAATGGATTTCATGGAAGTTTCTGGAATGACCCTGAAACAACTATTACCTTTCTACGTAAGGTTTTTCTGGACAGTAAACCTGTACTAATGCACAAGCTGGAAGTCGTATAACTATGAGGCTATTAATCTTTTGGATCTCAGTGGTTCCTCGGTCAGAAGTTTCACCTTTGCCTTTTGGCACATTATTGCTATATGGTTACGGAGCCCTTGTTCCAGGAGTCCAGACAGGCTTTTCCATACTACGAACTTGTGGCATGATTTGTGCAAGCGTACACTTGGTCCAAACTCCAGTTTCTCAGCAACATATTGAAGTTGTTAACGTCTTCCTTTGCAGAAGTGCTGGAGTTGGAATGAAACAATGCATGTCTAATATCCTCATAGCACACATGTTACATGAGCATAAATAAACTGCTCAAAACCAAGAGAGTGAGTGTCTGTCAGCAGAGGGATACCTGTACTTAGGCCATCACACCTTTGGAATGTGCGACCCTCGTTCTCCTGCAAAAGAACATTGGATTTTTCTGGAAAAGGATGTTGGAGTGTTTTCTATGCACCCTAGAAATGTTATGAAATGAGAGGTGCCTCTGCCCCGCAAATTCTTCCTTTCACATCCCTGAACGTGTTGTTCTTTTACCTCTGAAATGTGTGGGGTGATGTGGGTTGGAGTTTGGCAATGCCACTGCTATAATGGTGAAGGAGTCGTGAGAGGGCTGTGGCACCAGCTTGGAGAGGGTTGAGCCCTGACAACCATCGCCTAGAATACCCATTCATCTCTTCAGGATGTCTTAAAAGCAATGTCCTCTCTTGGAAGCATGACCTTGAATCTATCACACAGTTGGATTCTGGTTTCGCTTTCCTAAATCTCCAAACAGAGCATCTCCTTCCTGAGAAGGGTCACTCCTCCTACAGGCATTTTCTCAATCCTCACCCTGTGAGATGGATGCTATGTTGAGAAATCTGGAATCTAATTTGCTGAGTCGACCCAACCTATTCATATACGGAAGCCACAGTTAAAATTTAATCTGTCTTCTGGGTTCCAAAGTTGCTGATTCCCCTACTATAACATGATACTACCGACTAGTCCTCAAAACAACAACAATCAGAAAAGCCCCAAGATAAAGCAACAAACACATATAGTCATGTTTTACATAGACTGGGTCCACGTGCAGCAATTTTGATATAGGGGCAAGACATACATAATATTATGTTGTGTTTTGAATGGGAAACATTCCCCAGAGTCTCATGTATTTGACTATTTAGTCGCTGGTTAGGGGTGCTCTTTGAGGAAGTTGCAGAACCTTTATGTCGCTGCCATAGATTCTTCCTGGAGGATTTATATTACTCAGGTTGGGGGGTGGACTTAAAGACTTCATAGCCTGGATTCACTTCCGGTTCTCTTTCTGCTTCGTGCTTGCTGATGAGAATGTGACCTTTGCGATTCCCGCTCCTGCCACCTGCTGCCATGCTTCCCCTGCCATTACGGAATCTCCCTTTGATCCAGAAGCCAAAGCAAACTCTTCCTTCCATAAGTCACTGTTGGTCACGGTGTCTTATCACAGCAACAGAAATGAACTCATGCATCTTGCAAAGGTGTTTCTCTAGCCGGGCCATAGAGTGACACAGAATCAGGCAACCATCCCGGAAACCACACTGCCAGTCCAGTTTGCCTAATGCTAACAAAATAAATGAGCTAGACCCACCCATTGGTTGATAATGGACTGCCTTTGATGGTATTGGGAGAAAGAAAAACACAAGCTATTCTTTCCACTAAAGCAGTCTTAGAGCTCTCCGAGTTTATTTGGTAATGTTTAAATAGCAAAGGTTATCAGAAAAAAAAGGCAATGCTTCAGCAGAATTTTGCTGCCAAAATTACAGATGGGGCATGGTAATTAAACATCTTAGAAAAGTCTCTCAAACCGTGGGCTTTCTGGGATGGTCTACTTATGGTGCTGATGTTATTCCTAAACGGATAACTAGATGGAAATGAATTTGGGACCACTGTGCTCTGATTCTCCTTTTATTTTCTTTTTAAAATTTGTAAGTCAGACTTACTTAGCACTGGGAGGCTCTAGAGCATGGGCCCCTGATCTCCCTGGGCCTCAATTTCCACCTCCCTAGAAAAGTTGACTATAGGACCCTTTACAGCCCTTTCCTTTTTTAGAGTCATGATGCAGGGGTTAACAACTGACTAGTGCCCTCTACAGGGGACTTTCTCAGCAGTGTGCGGATCCAGGAACGATGCCAGCAACATTTTCTTTTAATCTGTCTTACTCTACCTTCAGTGTATATAAATGTGTATGTGTTTTAACCAAATACAATGCATAGTTAATTAACAAAACATTGTTATAAATCAATTAAATCTGAGATTGCATCTAGACTTCATTCTGTACTTAAGGAGTGTAGGGGCCACCTTGGGTATGAGCTTTATCGATGCCTTCGGGAAGAGGCTGCCAGGCGTGAACACAGCCTCTTAAGAAATCTTCAGTCGCGCCTGGTAACGACCTTCCCTGGCTTTCTCAGTTGTCATCAAAAATACTCGTCCCTCCCTTTCTCAGACAGCTGGAACTCAGCACTTTCTCCGTTTTCTGTGTACTTCCTACCCGTAAGAGTTGATGAACTGTGGATTTTTCCATTAGAGTGGGAAATGGAGGTTTCAGTGTTGCCTGTAATTATGCGGGCCCCTCACTGTAAGGGTGGCTTCTCTGCAAGTGATCGGGAGCTCCCTGCCTGATGCTGCCCGTAGAAATGTGCGCATGCTCAGTGACTGATTACCTTTCACATCTCCATGTCAAGCATTGCCGAAACATTTATTCCTTCACGCTGAGTCCCACCCGAAAGTTAGGACATGCTAGTCATTCCTGAGGTGGAAGACATAGAAAGAAAATGTCCTAAAAGGCTTTCAGGGTACGTCTGGATCTATGTAAGCCTACTTTAGCATTTGAAAAATTAATTACTGCTTTAAATTTTGTTACTACAGAAGTAATGTGTGCTTTGTGGAGAGTTATAATTTCAAATAAGAAAAAATTTAAAAACGATAGCCCCACTTTCTTACCCCCTATAGATTACCCATCTTAACCCCTGCACATGCACATCCTTAAAACCTTTTCTATGAATATATATATATATATACATACATATATACATCGATGTTTTTTATCAAAGTGAGATCATGTTGCACATGCTGTTTGTAGCCTGTTGGTTTTTTGTTTGTTTGTTTGTTTGTTTGTTTTAGTTAATGATCTCTATCTTGCCAGGTCAATAAATTTTCATCTTATCTAAAACCCAGTTTATAATCAAATTTCCCCTGCCTGACCCCATAATGTCCTTTACAATTGGTTTGTCCAAACTGAACTCAAAAGTGTAGGGTCATGTGTACCTCTTTATTATCCTAACCTATAAATTCATTAATCTTGCAATTTTCATAAAACTTTTTGTTGAAAAAAATATCAAGAGAGGTTGAAGTTTACTGTATGCAAGTAATTTTTTTTAGATTTTATTCTTTACATAAACCAGACTTTTTAAAAAACTGCCCAACTTTCTCCTTTATCTTCACCTACAATTGCTTCTGCCTTATTGGTATAACAGATGGCCAGCTTTTAAATGTAAAGCCTTTAGTCTCAAATGAAATTTGCAAACCTGCTCAAAATCTTGGAAAACATCCCTGTTTTTCTTTAACTTTACCCAGACCCAAACACAAAGGAAAATCAGTCAAAATTCATATCAGTCATGTAGCAAGTGAGTGAGGTAAATAAAGAAGGCCTGTCCTGCCCACATGGCCATTGAGATCAAGCAGGGAAGGTGGACCCTAAGTCACTTGTCAATGTGAAATACCAAATTAAGTGAAGACCCAGGCTGATGCTGAGAAGATGGAGGATGAAGTTCCGGGAGGCGGGTCTGATCTGGCCGGAAGCTGCCGTTCTCTACAGGGATGCTATTGAGAGGGGAGGTCAAAAGTTGAATTGGCCATCAGAAATAGAATTTTGCAAAGCACTGGTGCTAGTTTGGGAGAGGTTTCTATTGGCTGAGACAGAGAAAATACTGCCAAAAAATGGAATGTAACAAGCCATAAATGAAGACCCACGTAGGCTCATCTGGGGCCTCAGGCCTTATGAGTGCTTTCAGGCTTGATTATGTGGGTGAGAAGGAGCAATGAAGGGCTTCAGGCAGTGAGAACACGTGATCTGATTGGTGTTTTTACTCAGGCCATGCTGACTTCTGTGTATGAAGCACACTGAGGGGACAAACATGGAGACAATGAATGTTAGAATGTCTTTGTAGCTGTTCAGTTGAGATTGAATGCCTTGGCTTTGGTTAATGGGTAGAAACAATTAAAGAGGAGTGGCCTAGAGATATATTTAGCTTGTTAGAAAGAGGAGCCAGAAAGATGTGGGGATTGATGTTATGAAGAAGAGAGAGAGAAGATGAGAAAGAAGTACTAACCATGGTATATCTGTTTGGATGATGCTTTGTAGACAGAAGTTTTTGTGCCTCCTAGTCCTACAGCCATTCAGTCCCAATGAAATACACAGAGGCTTATATTAATTACAAACTATTTGGCCTACTAGCTCAGGCTTATTATTAACTAGCTCTTACAGTTTAAATTAACCCTTAATTCTCATTTATGTTTAGCCACATGGTTTGGTACCTTTTCTCAGTGCAGCATTCTAATCTTGCTTCCTCTGCATTTGGTTGGTTACTGCATCTCTGCCTTTTTCTCTTTCCAGAATTCTCCTAGTCTGGCTGCCCTGCCTATACTTCCTGTGTGGCATTTTATTAAACCAATATGTGTGATAAATCTTTACAGTATACAAGAGTATTATCCCATAGCAGTTTTCTGGCTTTGTACAAGTAATGACAGTTTAATTCAAGATGGGTTAGGACTCAATGGAAATGTATAGTCAAAGTACTCAGAAACCCTTGGGTAGATCAGATGCTCAACAAAGCTGGGCCGAGGAGTTCAGATCATATCTTTAAAAATAGCTCTCTTTCTTATTTTTGAATGTTGATTTCACCATTCTAGGGCATTTTCTCTCTTCTGCTAGTTGTGAGTAACATGTTTATGCCTGGAGCTCAAGAACAGTGTCAATTCTACATAGAGTAAATATGTATAGCATAAGGAAGCAAATTTCAGAACCTATTACCACTAGAATTGTGAGCAGATGACAGACAGGCAAGAATTATAGCATTTACTATGAGCAACTCCTATCATTTTTATAGGTATAAGTGAATGAATGGCGAGGTCATTCTCTTGAAGAAGAAAAGAGTGTTGAGGGAAAGATTACAAGTTCAGGTTTGCACATGCTCTTTGTGGGTCTGTTAGATTTTACCTGGGGATGCTAAGCGAGCTGAGAAGTGCATAAGTCCGAGGCTCACTAGGAAATTCTTGGCTGTAGTTCAAGGTTTGAAAGTTACCGGTGTGTATGGTATGGGTGAGGTCATCTGAGGAGTATGTCGCATGAGAAGAGGAAATTTAACAGCTGTCAGAAGAAGAGAAGAAAGCTACAGAGCAAAGAACAAAGGAAGGGCTGGCCAGCAGGTTAGAAGGAAACCTAGTTCATACCGTGCCATTGAAGTCAAGACTCTTTTCTTAAGGTGAGTGTGGAATGGCCAACCACATGGCAAGCCTCTGAGAGATCCAGTCATTCAAGGAAGTGTGGCTGAAAGCTGTATCTTAGTGCCTTCTTGTGGCCCTCGTCAGAAGAACAGGAAGAGTCCCAGTGTTAGCAAAGAACAGCAAGGGGGAACAGAGAGGCTTAACAGGGGGCAGAAGAGTGCCGAAGAGCAGAAATGGTGACCGAGATTAGAAATTTGTTGTGAGGGGTATCTAAGGAAGAATTTTAGTTTAGTTAGGTTGTTTGAGCAATAAATGTGAAGTTACAAAGAAAACTGGAATTATCCACGTTAAAAAAAATAGAGGCAATTGTGAGTCAAAGTCTAGTTGGATAGAGGAGTCGTGGAACAGAGAAGAGTCTGCTTCTTTACCACACCTGGAAGGGGAAAGGATAAAGACAGATGTGGAAAAGCATCCAGATCTTGAACAGTCCAGAAGTGGAAGTCATTTGCATATCATGGCTTCAATCACTGCTGAGAAGTAAAAGGTGGCATTATCTCTCAATATGAGCAAGGATTCAGGGATTAGTGAGTAGAGAGAATTGAAACAGGGGCAGAAACTCAGGGTAAAACAGAATCTTTGAGCAGTGTTTATGTTGGCTTCATCTAGCCTGTTTATGGTTTGCTGCCACAGGACCAGCAAGGGGACTACCATATCTATGAAGATGGATAACGTATCCTCCAGATGTGATGAAAGAACACCAGAGCAAGGAGCTAATGCCAGAATAAACCCATTGCCACACAACATACAGAGTCCAAAAATTTAATGGAGAGCCTTGCTATGGTTAGTCTGGTAAAATTATATCAGTCTACTACAGATCATAGAGAATGAACAGAAGGTGAACCACAGGATCTGTGTTGATGATGGAGGGAGGAAAAGGAAGAAGGATAAGGAGGTTGGCAATAGAAAGCCCCCAAGCAGTGAGAAAATGGTATAGAGGGATGACCGCAGTAACACAGACAGCTTATGAGGAAGGGGAAGCTTAGGCTACAGACCACAGAGAGGCATTGGAGGGTCTACTACAGATCACAGAGAGGCATTGGATAGTCTACTACAGATCACAGAGAGGCATTGGAGTTTCTATCACAGATCTCAGAGACGCATTGGAGGGTCTACTACAGATCAAAGATAGGCATTGGAGGGTCTATCACAGATCACAGAGAGGCATTGGAGTTTCTATCACAGATCTCAGAGACGCATTGGAGGGTCTACTACAGATCAAAGATAGGCATTGGAGGGTCTATCACAGATCACAGAGAGGCATTGGAGGGTCTATCACAGATCACAGAGAGGCATTGGAGGGTCTATCACAGATCACAGAGAGGCATTGGAGGGTCTATCACAGATCACAGAGAGACATTGGATAGTCTACTACAGATCTCAGAGAGGCATTGGAGGGTCTATCACAGATCACAGAGAGGCATTGGAGGGTCTATCACAGATCACAGAGAGGCATTGGAGGGTCTATCACAGATCACAGAGAGGCATTGGAGGGTCTATCACAGATCACAGAGAGGCATTGGAGGGTCTATCACAGATCACAGAGAGGCATTGGAGGGTCTATCACAGATCACAGAGAGGCATTGGAGGGTCTATCACAGATCACAGAGAGGCATTGGAGGGTCTATCACAGATCACAGAGAGGCATTGGAGGGTCTATCACAGATCACAGAGAGGCATTGGAGGGTCTATCACAGATCACAGAGAGGCATTGGAGGGTCTATCACAGATCACAGAGAGGCATTGGAGGGTCTATCACAGATCACAGAGAGGCATTGGAGGGTCTATCACAGATCACAGAGAGGCATTGGAGGGTCTATCACAGATCACAGAGAGGCATTGGAGGGTCTATCACAGATCACAGAGAGACATTGGAGGGTCTATTACAGATCACAGAGAGGCATTGGAGGGTCTATCACAGATCACAGAGAGGCATTGGAGGGTCTATCACAGATCACAGAGAGGCATTGGAGGGTCTATCACAGATCACAGAGAGGCATTGGAGGGTCTATCACAGATCACAGAGAGGCATTGGAGGGTCTATCACAGATCACAGAGAGGCATTGGAGGGTCTATCACAGATCACAGAGAGGCATTGGAGGGTCTATCACAGATCACAGAGAGGCATTGGAGGGTCTATCACAGATCACAGAGAGGCATTGGAGGGTCTATCACAGATCACAGAGAGGCATTGGAGGGTCTATCACAGATCACAGAGAGGCATTGGAGGGTCTATCACAGATCACAGAGAGACATTGGAGGGTCTATTACAGATCACAGAGAGGCATTGGAGGGTCTATCACAGATCACAGAGAGGCATTGGAGGGTCTATCACAGATCACAGAGAGGCATTGGAGGGTCTATCACAGATCACAGAGAGGCATTGGAGGGTCTATCACAGATCACAGAGAGGCATTGGAGGGTCTATCACAGATCACAGAGAGACATTGGAGGGTCTATTACAGATCACAGAGAGGCATTGGAGGGTCTATCACAGATCACAGAGAGGCATTGGAGGGTCTATCACAGATCACAGAGAGACATTGGAGGGTCTATTACAGATCACAGAGAGACATTGGAGGGTCTATTACAGATCACAGAGAGGCATTGGAGGGTCTATCACAGATCACAGAGAGGCATTGGAGTTTCTATCACAGATCTCAGAGAGGCATTGGAGGGTCTACTACAGATCACAGAGAGGCATTGAATGGTCTATTACAGGTCACTGACAGAGAGGCATTGGAGGGTCTGCTACAGATCACTGATAAAGAGAAGTTAGATGGTCCAGTTCTAAAGGTTCCAATACTCTGAGTGGTACTGTATATTGGTGCCCTGACTCTCCCCTGCATGACCTGCTGGCTTTAACCTTCCATTGCTCTTCATATTTCTCTTTGTTTCCCTTTTTCTATTAAATTCACTCTGACAATAAAAATCATTTCTCTTCATATAACTTTCTGTTTCAGTAAATGACACCACTGTCCATTAATCCCCAGACTGGAATCATTCTTCATGTATACTCCACATAACATCCATTGGTGGAAACAGTTTGCCCAACTTCCAAAAGAAATGTGTATTGTACTCTACTCTTTTCACAACCTCTACTACTCCCCGGCATGGTAAGAACCTTGAGTTCATCTAGCAACTGTCTTCTCTTCTGCAAACCCGCGCTCCTCACATCTCCCTTAGTCTACCTGCAACCCATTCTCCTCATAGCCCATCTTCTGAAAACTTGCCAGATGTCACTGAAAATATAACCTGACTTTCTCTCCACCACTCTACCCTACCCCGGAGTCCTCTTCTGGTTCCAGAACTTGATAAGCTTGACTCTCCCTTAGGTCCTTTGCCACAGCTGTCCTCTTGCCTTGGAATATTCCTACCCATAGCAGGTTTTCTTTTTTCTTGCTGTTCTGATTTCTTGCTATCCAATTTCAGAATTAATGCCACCTCCCTAGAAAGTACTTCTCTGACTGCTGGCCCGGTCAAAAGTAGGGTGGACAATTCCATCTGCCTCAGAGCAACACACATTCCTTACCCTGTCCTTTCTTGCCTACATCTCTTTTCCTTTTCCACCCTTAAAAAAGTTCTCCATAACCCATTTCTTAAGTTAGCCCATGGTATATATAGACATCACTTAGAATTCCCCGAGTACCACTGTCGAGCTAAATTCATGAAGCCAACACTGGCCTCCTCCTTTTCTTTCTCTGTCTTCCCCCTCCTTCTCCTTCCTTCTCTCTTTTCATGCCTTTCTCCCTTCGTCGATCTTTGCATACTTAACCTATTGGCTCCCATGATATCATTGCCATATTTCTAAACAATATGGCAGCTAGGGTCTAAAAAGAGAGAGTATTCAGTTTGGAGTCCAAAGACTCAGGAGAGCCAAGGAAAATTTTGTTTTTCTTCTATTACTTTACTTAGATTCTCAGTTTTCTTTTATTCAGAGGATTAGTAAAAACCGAACCCCGGTCACTGTGGAGTGAGACAGAGAGAGGGTGCCAGCAATCTCTATTTGCAAAATATAATATAATAAATTCTTCCATGACTTAGTGTATTAAAGCAGCTATTTAACATTTCTTTCTTCTGTGGGTCAGTTGAGCTGTTCTGTTGATCGGAACTGGGCTCACTCACATGCCACCGATTGGCTGACCACCCAGCTTGGGTAACTGGCCTAGGATGGCCTTCATCTGAGGTGACTCAGCTCGGTTCCATATGATCGCCCGCCTCCCAGCAGGCTAGTCTGGGCTTGTGCTGCCGGCAGTGGCAGGGTTCCAAGAGAGAAATCAGAAACCTGTACGTGTACTTAGAGTTTCTGCTTGTCTCAAGTTTGCTATTATCCCACAGCCCAAACAAGTCCCATAGCCAAGCGTACTGTCAAGGACCGTGAATAGAGCAAGGTACACCAAAGCCATGGCCAGTAGCACAGTGAGTTCACACAATGGGAAGGGATCATAACAACAGAGACATCTCCTTCCCTGAAGATGGTTCCTTGATGCTCCTCAACCAATCTGAGAATTCTACAATATAATTCAAAGCTCGATATATTTAATGAGTGTCTAACAGCCTCTAGATTCTGGGCATTAGGGTACTGAAGACAGCAGTGGACATGAAAGAGGGAATTCTGTTGTAGTGGTAGAAAACACCACCCAGAGCAGATCCAGTTCCTCACATTGACAGGAGCTCCAAAAGCACTGGTTCAAAGCTGTTTGTGGGATTCTGGCAAGAGCGACACAGAAAGAGGAAATAAATAAACCTCACTGCTCGGAATGTATGACGGTGTGGCTACCAAGGAATCAATATGGAGGCTTGTTCAAAATCTAAAAGTAGAACCAGTACACGACCCTGCTGTACCGCACTCTGGGATATACATACAGCCGAAGGACTGTAAGTCAGCCACATCACAGAGACACTTGCACAGTTCGTGTGTATGCCTGTACCATTCATGGGAGCCAAGATGTGGAGCAAACCTAGAGGCCCATCAATGGATGCGTAGATGAAGACAGTGCAGTGTATCTATAAACAATGAAGATTATTTATTATTATTAAGGAAAAGGGATGAAAATGGATGTTTATGTTAAGCAAAGGAAGGATGGCTTGGAAAGAAATATGGCACGAGCTTTCTCTCGTATACAAGGTCTAGGTTTATATACATATATAATATGAAGATATCACATACCCAAAGTAGAAAGGGTAGTATGGGAAGGGGGAGAGATCTAAAGGGAGTGGGAAGAGGAACACGAGAGAGTCATGGATTATGTGCGGCGTGAAAACTGAAGGGGAATTATTTGGGAGTGTGGATGAAACCAGCAAGAACGAAGGAATAGGGTGGGGGAGGATGGTAGGTGGGAACAATTGAGAACAACATATAACCATGAACTTGGCACAGTGAAACCCATTACTTTGCATGTTAACCAAAATATTAATTAAAAAAAAAACAAAGCTATTCACAGTAGCAGGCTCTCCTTGAAGACAGAGGAAGCAAGCTTTGTTGTTGTTGAATTTCTGGTTCCTAACAAAGCGCTTGGTACTGTAAACAAGAACAACAGCAAAAACCTAACTAGATAGAACTCAGCAGAATGCATGGTGAGAGGAGAGGCAGGGCTGAGGGTTGGGTGAGGTAGCTGCTCCTGTCCCCTCTTCTGTCTTCCTGGGGAAGGCACAAGGACTGCCACTTCCCCCTGCACTGTTCTGCTAAGATTAGTTCACAGGGACCTCTCCCGACACTCTGCTGCTGGTCAGTGATTCTCATGATGGCGCTGGTACCCAGGCTCTTCTGTCTCATAGTCAATCTTGGTGGCAAAGCAGAGAAGACAAAGAAGGACTTTCAGAACGGGATGTTTGTCTCACTTCTTATAAGACTACAAAAGTGGGAATTACTCCTTTTCAGTGAAAAGGCCCTACGTTATCCCCCACTTCCTCAGTGTGAATGAAAGGTAGGCTTGGGCTCCAGTTAAAAACTTTGCTATTGACCCCTGGAGTTCCTCTGCCAATCAACCGTGTGCAGGAGTTTCTCTTAACGGAGTCTACAATTGGTGAACCTAAAAAAGCTAAGTAAGAAGGTGAACCCAAGGAAAAAACATATAGTTATCCTCTTGGCTATGGGAAGTAGACAAAATTGCCAGGGAGAAAATTGGGATCTTGGGGGTGGGGTGGGATGGGGGTAAGGGGAAATGGGTAGAGAAAAGGGAGAAGGGGAGGATGGGGGGAACTTGGGGAAAAAGAATGATTGGGATAAAGGAAGGTTGGATAGGGGAGCACAGAAGCACAATTCTTAGTTAAGGGAGCCACCTTAGGGTTGGCAAGAGACTTGAACCTAGAGTGGCTCCCAGGAGCCCAAGGCGATGTCCCCAGTTAGTTCCTTGGGCAGCTGAGGATAGGGAACCTGAAATGACCCTATCCTAGAGCAGTACTGACGAATATCTTGCATATCACCATAGAACCTTCATCTGGTGATGGATGGAGATAGAGACAGAGACCCACACTGGAGCACTGGACTGAGCTCCCAAGGTCCCAATGAGGAGCAGAAGGAGGGAGAACATGAGCAAAGAAGTCGGGACCACGAGGGGTGCACCCACCCACTTAGACAGTGGGGCTGATCTATTGGGAGCTCACCAAAGCCAGCTGGACTGTGACTAAAAAAGCATGGGATAAAACTGGACTCTCTGAACATGGCGAACAATGAGGGCTGATGAGAAGCCAAGGACAATGGCACGGGGTTTTGATCCTACTTAATGTGCTGGCTTTGTGGGAGCCTAGCCAGTTTGGAGTTCACGTTCCTAGATATGGACGGAGGTGGGAGGACCTTGAACTTTCCACAGGGCAGGGAACCCTGACTGCTCTTTGGACTGGAGAGGGAGGGGGAGAGGATAGGGGGAGGGAGAGAAGGGTGGAAGGAGGGGGAGGGAAATGGGAGTCTGGGGGGAGGCAGAAACTTGTTTTTTTTTTTCCTTTTCTCAATAAAAAAAAGAAAAAAAGTCAACAAGGCCTCTTTCCTTAGAGAAGTATGCCAACTTGAAGATACTAGCTAATTTTAAAAGTACTGGTGTGCCAGCCTATGCTGTATGAGTACATGAAAACATACTTGGAAATGTTTCAAACATTTGAAGTATTGATGTGGCTCCTTGTTGTGGTTCTTAACTGCTTTACCATAAAACCCAGTCCTTCACTGGGAGCACTGTCACACATGAGTCATGGGAGAGCCCTGCCTTCACTGGGAGCACTATCACACACGAGTCTTGGTAGAGTTCTGCCTTCAGTAACAGCACTGTCACACATGAGACTTGGTAAAGCCCTATCTTCACATGGAGCACTGTCACAGCAAGAGTCTTGGTAGAGCCCCGTCTTCACAGGGAGCACCATCATACATGAGTCTTGATAGCATCCTTCCTTCACAGGGAGCACTGTCACAGATGAGTCTTGTTAAAGTCCTTTATCACAGGGAGCACTGTCACACATGAATTTTGGTAGAGCCCTTGCTCCACATGGGGCAGTCTCACAGCATGCCTTCCAGTAGATCAAAATGGCAGGAGACAGAGCTGCCTGTCATGAGTTTGTTCCATGCCCCAAATTCATACACTGAATACCTAATTGAAAACATTATATAATAAGCTCACATTTAGAGATAGACTCGCTGCAGAGAAAATCCAGTTAGAAAGAACCCTCATCCAGCATGGATGCTGTCTGTATAAAAGGAAAAGATTCAGATGTGGAGACTTGTGTAGACTGAAGACAGTGTGAAGAGACATAAGAGACTATCAAGCCCACACAGGGACGATTACCTACCAGCCAAGAAGAGAGTCCAGGAAGAGAATCCCCTTCAGCACTCCCAGAAGGTCCTGACTCTCTGATAACATCCTGGCTTTTGAGCTTCCATAGCTCTGAGTCGATAAATCTCTGATGTTTAAGGCCCCTGCCTATGGCACTTCGTTAGAGGAACTCACACGAACCAATAAACCATCTTCCCCAGAAAAATCCCCCGGTGTGGGTTTGGCTCTGATCCTGGTCTTCTTGGGTTCCTGACTCTCCATCTTCCAGGCATTTATGAAGCTGTTAAATCTGTCTTCAAGAATTTTTCTTCAGTAAAATTGATCCAGAGTTTGTTGTTTCCAGCTAAGAAGCCCGATGAATACAAATACCATGCTCCCTAAAGCTCTGCCTCTATAGGGAACGTGGTTGTCTTTCTTGGAAACAGCTCGTGATTGCGAGTTCCCTGTGGAGCGTGGCTTTGTTGGATTGGCATATCTTTATTTCCTTTGTGGTTAGTGGGCTTTTGACTAATCTAACTCTGCTTCTTCCTTCCTTACGTTTGATTTTTAAAATGCAGTTTTCTTATATAATTCACATCTGGCTTGGCAGATTGGTTGACCCTCTTGATTGAAAACATCCAAGGTCAAATATCACTTATACCATGTCACCAGGGTGCAACGTGCCTCCTGCAATGTGGGGACTCTTCAAACATCACCAGGCTGCAGTTAGCCTTGGTACTGAGAGGTGTGGGCATGAACTAGAACATTCCAACTTTATTCTTGTTTTACAAAGTGTTTTCTAAGCCACATGCCGTGCTGTCTTTGAGTTCGGGCACATGCTAGTGCATTGCTTCAGTATTTAATCTAGAATGACAGGGCTCCATTTCTCCTGTGTGTATGACTCTGGGGTAATGCACCCTGGCTTAAGTGAAGCTGCCTTATCTGACCATAGTGTTACATTGGCTCAAAGAGCTGGTGAATTGAAACAGATTTTGCTGGTGGTCATGTTATCCTAAACTTCAAGAGACTAAAACTGTAACTGAGAGGAAAAGTGTCTACTTCAAGTTTGCAGAAACAAGCAGAAAAAGTACCAGTTTTTCTCTCTCTTCTCCTTCCAAGCAGGGAAGTAGAGACTATGCAGAATATATGTTCCTATTAGAAAATTGTTGCACAAATCAGTCTCCTTTAATCCTTGCCTTAGCCTTCTGTCATAGATACTGGGATACTCATCCCCATCTCACTGCTGTGCAAACATGATCTCACAGTGACAGTTGGCCCATCCCATGCCAAAGGGTATGCTTTCTACCCTGAGAATTTGCACTCACTGTTGAATAAATAGGTAAGAGCAGGAAGTCATATTGGGCCTCTACTCTGCAGGCTCACAATGGCTGCCTTGCCACTGGGAGGGCTTATTTGGACCATAGATGTACTCAGGCTGGGAGCCTGAGAAGCCTCTCTGTTTGCTGGGAGAGGAAACTGCTGTGTGAAAATGTAAGTTTACCACTAGTCGGGGATTTTATATCCCCTCCCCGCTTTCCCACAGAAAAGAGAACGTGGGGCCAAATGTTCAATAAGTAGTTCCCTAAGTAGCAAGAAGTAACCCAATGTTATCATTGAACTCTTTTGTGATTTTTTTTTAAAAACAAAGTCTCATGAGACACTACAGCCTGAACTCAAACGTAAGGCAGACAATGGCAGCAACAATGCAGATATTACTATCGCCCACAGCAATAAGAATAATCCAAAGCATTCACTCGGCATGCATTGAATTCTAAAAGTCTTTACACATCTTTTCAGGTGATTCTAACAGCGATCATATGAGTCTGGATATTATTATTGTCTAAGCAAAAGAGGAAAGTGAGCCACAAAGAGAAAAACTGCACTTTTGCCAAAGTCACAGTGCTGGTAGAGCCAGGATCTAAACCCAGGAAATCTGGTTCTAAAACACACACGCACTAGCCACTACACAAAAGGTCAATTGTCCCTTAGGCCTCTGGAATCTCCCTGGCTCCGTGTCTGGTTTATAGCTCTTTGATCTGAGAATTTCTGAGGATGGTTCCTCCTGGTATCCCCAGAGTGGTTTCCTTCTAGTGGGTTCCTCGATTTAGATCAACTGGCACATTGATGTGTTCAAAAGTGCAAGCAAGTGTCCTAGCGTTATTATATAATGTGTTTGCCCTCACTAATTGGAAACTTATCAAATTCGAAGAATTGTAGATATTTGGGGTCGAATCTAGGTTTCTGTCTACTCCCTTTAGTATGTTAATGTTGATCCTTTCCAGTACAAATGCTTCATCTCTATCACGTGACCACTCCAAATGCTAATGGGTAGAATCTACATTTATCTCAGCATCCCTCTCCTCTGGGAATCAAAGAGCTTTGTGTTTCAGAAGCTGCACATGTGAACTCATAGAAGTTGTGCTAACATGCACAAAAGCCACGCAAGCAAACCAGACCAAATCCCAGAACAGAGAGGAGAGATGTCCCTCCCAAGACAGGTAGCTATGGGTAAGTGTTAGCTGCTGGGAGCGGGGCAGGTTTCTTTAACAGTGTAGCCCCTGGTAAACTGGCTACTGGTAGAAGATCACAAATCCAAAAAAATTTGTCAGCACAGATTTCTCTTGATGGATTCTTTTAAGGACACGAATTTTGGTAAGAAAGTCAGGGTGGCTAGGGGAAAAGCTGGAGGAGAAAGTGACCATGATCAAATGTGTGGCATGAGACCCTTGAAGAAATAATTAAAGTATTCTACTTCCCTCCTAAGCAAATAAACAAATGTATTAGAATTTTAGTTATAAGAATTTATTTAATGATATACACATACATGTGATGTGTGTGTGTGTGTGGATGCAGGTGTATATGCATGTATCTACATGTATCTCAGAGCTAGCTCTGAGAATCCCATGATGCTGCAAACCCAAGAACCATTATCTATCTGCATCCTGCCCTGGAGAACAATAAATCTGTCTGAACCTAAGGCTATCATTGTGACTGCTTCCATTCAGAGAACTCCGTCTTCCTCAAGAAAGGTTTTGCCACACCTAACATGAGGTTTTGTGGTAACCACTTCACAGCCATCATATGCAATCTTGTGTGCAAATACACTGCACTGGGTGTGCAGGTCATGAAGAGACGCACGCGAGGTCAAGATGTGAGGAACTGTGATTTCCTAAGCAAACTGACCGTCGATCTGGGACATCAGAGACTGGATCTTCTTCTGCTCATTTTAATCTGTGAAACCCACTTTTGTACTATTATTTAGGGTCTATTCAAGTCACTTAAAATCATAGTGCTGCATCCAAAATGGACCTTAGATTCCTTCTTGCCCAACTATATGTTTCCACAGATGTGGGAAACCCTCATGATCCACCCATAGGTCAGAGTTGGAGTAACCAGGAATGTCTAATACACTAACTAGACTTTGTTCCACAGCTTTTCACTATCAGAAAGATAATGAAATCAAGAGGTTCAATTTCCATTAACTGTATTAAAATCTAAAGCCACAGTTAGGACATCTAGTGAGAGGGGAACTGTCTCTTCAGTGGGTCCTCTGTAAGGCAGCTAGGATTGGGAAAGATCCAGACTATGGAAACATTCTTTCAAGTCTGGAGTTCTGTCTTTTATAGAAGTCTTTCTTCTCCCTCCTCTTTCCCCACCTCTCCTCTTCCCTCTCACTACCCCTCCCCTCCGCTTTGTGTGTATGTCAATCTGTCTTTGTTTCTGACCTTTCTACTGTTCAGAAACCTCTCCTGCCAACAACAAACCCTGCTTGGACATCTTACTGAAACCCAGAAGGACAGGAGCTACAGTGAGCATCTCTCCTGCTGTGGGTGCATTCTTGCGCTGCCTCTCTTACCAAACATTGATTCTGGATCTCAGAAAAGGACCAGGCAAAGAGACTCTGTAAGAACAAAACCAGACAGAACAAGGACAAGCTCACTGACCCAGGGATAGAAGGACTGTCACCCATGTAATCAGGATATCAAACAAGCTGGCTTCAAGTCTTTCTCCCCAGTCTTCTGATAGCTTTCCTGAAAACCTAGGATTCCTTCTAAAGAAAGGCAGTTCTCTCGGGTAGGCAGAGAAGGGGGATTGGCGAGGCTTCTGGCATGCAGAATTGAATGAATTATATTTCCTGGTTCATGTCCGGTCTCATATTTCTTCTTGCATAAACTCCTTTTATTTAGCTAGTTGGTTACTTTTAACAAGGTAGCAAGAACACAGGGCTGTCCATCCAAAACAAAACCTCAAAACCTGCCAGGCCAGTAAGGTGACTTAGTGGGTAAGGGCACTTGGCAACTTGACTTTGATTCTTGTAACCCACATATTGGAAAAAGATCACTGATTCCCACAAGTTGTCCTCTGACCTCCCTATGTGTGCTGTGGTGTGCAGATGTGTGCACACGCACATACACACTAATAGAAGCACTTGCTGTTAGTCTTCATGTGAGCTGCCTCTCACATGTAGAGATGGTCATTCTATAAGGAGTATTTTATAGGGTTTTATTCACAACTGTATGTTCTAATGCATGTACATATTCATAAGAAAAAAGACAACTCTCCCTATTTCCAGATTCTGAATACCTGACTAGTATTATGTATTGTCAACCTTGGGTTGAAGATATATTAAAGAATTTCATCTGTACTGAACATAAACAAACATCATTTTGCTCAAACTGTGCAATCTTACAACTGTTTGTGCAGCATTTATATCAGGTATTATAAGAAATCAGATCATTTCCATGAGCAAATGAGTATATAAAATGTTATGCCATTTACATAAGGATTGGAACATTTTGTAAAATATCTTGCTATCTGGAGGGAAGTGTCCTGAAACCAATCCCACATAGATATTGAGGGGCAATGTTATTGCCTTAAAAATCACAAATGTTTCAATATTATTGTTTCAAGATTATTATAAGACTGTCATTACACAATATCCATAATTTTCTTCAAAATAATAAGGGCTTGGCTAGAGAGACTGTTCTGTGGCTAAAATGCTTGTTAGCAAGCTGGAGTTTGAACTCAGAGGTTGTAATCACAATGCCCCTACCAGTGGATTGGAGGCAGACCCAAGAGAATCAATGGAAACTCATAGGCCCACAACTAGGAAGCAAAGAACACTAGAGATCCACTCCCTAACATTTTGATTTGGTTCTGGACTGGAGCTAGGGCTGAATTTTCATTATTTCCTGCAGAATCTGTTGTAGAGTCAAACCCAAACCAAACTCTCCCAACCCGCTCTCAAACACACTAGTTCATTTGCTTGTGAACTTATGCACATATATATGCACAATAATGTTTTCATCCATTTACATGGAATATCATACTCAATTCACTTCTCAATCGCAGATGCTGGCTTGCTCAGGAAAACTTTCTTTGCAGACTTTGTTGCATGTGACCCAAATACTAATCATTTCCTTTAGTCACCCAATATTTATTTGGTGTCTGTGATGTGTTGAGCACTGTGCACAGAAATGTAAATAAGATCTGATCCACACTCAGCTGGGAACACAGAAACACTGAGGAGCACATACATCAGATACACTTACAGTCTGGGCCATGTTGAGTTCCATGGGTTGCTTATCCCTCCTTATTGCCTCAAAGACTGTTAATATTTATGATTTTCATCAATGTATCGCTAAAGTAAATGTACTAGTACTGTATATTAAAACATTTCCCTCACCCCAGAAGCTATTTTTTTTGCTAATTTTAATAGGCTTCTAGGCGTGTCCTGGGCCCTAGACTGCCCACGGAGCCTAGAGAAGTGACCTTGGCCTGCCATCTATATTTGCCTGCATCTCTTTGTTTCCGTTCGTTCTTTTCTAGGATTGGCAACCTCCTATGTGATAGTGATTCTTTGTTTGTTTGTTTTTTTATTTTTCTAGTGAAACTAAGTATATTAGTGCTCTGGAGGTTGAGGCAGGAAAATTGGTGCAAGTTTAAAGTCAACTTTGAATACCTTGAATAGTGAGCACCAGGCTAGCTGGGACCACATAGCAAGACCTTGTTTCCAAATACTAGTTGATTAATCAGTTAGTTATATTTAAATAGAAACCACACATAACCATAGAATAATGATGAAATCACATTTAAATGACAAATGTATTATGATTGAAGATACAAATACAGCTGTGATTTAGATGGTAATAACTAAAATGTTTTGAGCATTAATGAAGTGTGCCCCATTCCCATATATTCATACATTAAAGACAATAGCCCTTCATATGGTATTATTTCCTTTATCCCCATTTTGTGGCTGATTATACTGAACACTGGAAAGCTAAATAACTTGTTAGGGCCACATAACTAACAAGAAGCCTAGTCAAGATCCTAATGCAAAATGTCCGACTCCAGTGCCTTAGCCACAATGTCAGAGGATATAGGGTGCAATGTGTGAGAACCCAGGTTATTCTCAGAATGATCATGAGTTTTCTACTGTTTACAAAACTATACCCTGCCCAAATCCCACCATTTGTGGACTGGAAAACTACATACGGTGAAGGACCTAACTATCCTGACAGTAGTGTGTTGTCATGGAACTCATGTACGTGAAGTATTCCCGTTACAGGAACCTGTTGTGCCTCTGTTAACTGTACAGGGGCCAGTAGAAAAAGGCTGACTCTCACATCCTGGTCTCCTCTATCCCTAAAATGGCATAAAGAGGTGGACTTCCCTAGACTTGCATAGTCCATAGACTCAAGATTTGGAATTACAGTCACTGTTTCCCTGGTTTGTATCCTTACCAACAATATAGATTCATAGATACGGGTCTTAAGTACAAAAGATGATACCATGTTCTAAGTCCACAAAACCAGAACAATGCCAAGCAGAAATGTATGCCATCACCACACTGAAGATGATTTTCATTTTGCAAGGTGATATCATAACCAACATAGTGACCTCCTTTGAGTCACTGCCAAGATACTTGTCCCCAAGTCTCCGAAGTGCTTTGAGGTAATTGGAAAATACCTTCTTGAGATAGTGCCATTAGCTCCAGAGCTCCCCAGGGCTGGCAGATGAGGGAGTGTGTACATTGAGGAGAATACCCTAGGAAAGGAGCACCCATCCTGACTCATCTTGCAGCTTCCTTGTCCCCATACAGTCCCTCAACAAAAGTCTTAATGATGAGTGGAAAACCATGATTGAAAAATTTGTGGTTTTCCCCATAGGACAAAACTTAAAAACCTTTTCTTTTATATTCTGGGAGCCAATCAGTGAGCTGTGATTAAATGATGCCATGTGTAAAGTGGAGGTCAATATACAGAAGCTGCGCCTAAAGAGTATTTTAGACTATAGCATTTGGCTAAAGAAAAATGGACTGACAGATAAAAGACCATGTGACCCTTTCATACAACATCACCTCTTTTCATTTCTTAATATTTTAACTAAAATATAATTACATCATTTTTCCTCTTCTGTTTCCTCTTTCCAATCCCTTCTGCATGATTCCTCTGATACATGGCCTCTTTTTCTTAACTGTTTTACACACACACACACACACACACACACACACACACACACGTATATTTAAATATAGTATGCTAAGTCTGTTCAGTGTTGCTCACATGTACATGACCATTTGGCAATGAACAACCAATACGGGTCCCTCCCTGGGGAAGACTAACTTTCTAGCTCTCGGAATTCCTTAGTCACCATAGCTCTTTGCCTAGTGATGGGGCCCCATGGCATTTCTCCCTCCCACATTAACACATCTGTTGGTGTTGTCCTCGTCATGCTTAGACTGCCATATTCCCAAACAGCATGGTTTTCATTTGTGACTTAAATGCCATGGGGTTCTAGTCCTAAGACACTGGACTCTGAATAAAGGCGTGCTAATCGCTTAACGGACTTTCTGGGAGGAGATTCCAGGCAGAGGCAAATGCTTCCACCAGGGAATGTAGAAAGGCGGCAGATGTCAGACCTTTGCCTTTCAACACATGACCGTAACCTCATGCACTGTCTGGGTTTATTTTCAATCCCATACACAAGGGCTTATTGTTTATAATAAGCTGTCCTCCGAACCCATTTCCAGGAAAAGCTTTTCTGTGTATGTCACCTTGCATCACTTCCCGGGCTGCCTAGTGACCATGAGGACACCAGAATCCAGGGCCAACACTTGGTTGGTGGGGAAGGACGTGTGACATTTTCCTGTCCTTGTTACTATTTATGTTAGTGCCTAGTCTGGCTTCAGAGGCATCTTAATGTATGACTTAGAATTTGCAGCCTGACTTCTGCTTTCTCACATGGAAACACACATTTCACTGAGCCATTCCTACTTGTTAAAAAAAAGGGGGGGAGAGGGGAGAAAAGAAAAAAAATGTTGTCTGGCAGGTCAGGTTTCTATCTCAAGGTGGGAAAACTCTATCATGTATATTTTAGAGGTAAACAAGCTACACCCTCTCTCAGCTTACGGGCTGTGAAACATTCAATGGACAATTCTAATTTTACCCCTAGTCTCTTGTTCATCCTTGGAGTCAACTCCTGCCTTTCTTCACTATTTTTTTTTAAAGCTACAGAATCAAGCTCCATGGTCCCACATGAGACTATGGGGTTATAATGAGCTTTTCAGAAGATTTGGAGACTGATGTATGGGCATGGGATTGGGTACAAACTCTAGCTATATAGCCCCACCTGAAATACAAAGCAAAGAACAGATCTTAGATTCAGGAACTTCAATTTACTCCGGGGGAAAAACTGGATGGAAGTTGGAGCCTGCTCTCAAAATAGCCTGAATAATTTTAGTTTCCTGACAGCATTCGGGTACGAGCCTGCTAGAGAACGCCATCTTGAAGGTTCTCATTTGCATGTTGGAGATAGTACATCCTCTCCGCACACCCAGAACTTCCTAAGCATCAGTCACCAAGCTGCACCTGGCACAGAACACAGTGCCCAGGAGAGAGAGCATAAGTTGGTACTATACCTTGTCACATCATCATCACAAGCCAGAGAGACACTGGCGTGAAGTGGTTAAGGTCATAGTTTCTGGAGTTAGGGCTCCTTTCTCATCTCACTTCTGCCATATGCTGGATAACAGGACCAGGACAAGTTCCTTAATTCCTCTGAATGTTAGCCTTCCAGGAGACAAAGTTTAACGGGACCGAGCATAAACCTTACACCCTAGGGGTGAAAGGCTCAAGACTCTCTCCTTCCATCCTTTCTTTCTCAATGAGTATAAACAAGGATGAGAAGGGGATATGTTACCATGTGGGCAGTTGTCATGAGTGTTCAGTTTGTCTTTATCACCAGGGTCCTAATGATGTAGATCTTAAAATATTATCTGTTACCATTATTGTTTATAGAGAGCTACTTGGACGTGTTATTTATGATTCTAGATATCAAGTCACTTTGATGAGGACTATCCTGGTGTGTTGGACCTCTGTGAAAGACTCAATGAATGTAAAGCAAGTGTTTCACCTGCCACTTCCTCTGAGGAAGGGATATAACAAGCTCAGCAAGATCTTGGTGCTTAGCTGCTATTGGCAATTATCAAAGGACAGGGCCATCTTGCATACACATGTCTATAGTGGGCTTCAGAGGAGTTAGTTGAACAATGAAATTCAGACTCCTGACATCAGACACACAAGTTAGTAGGACCTCTCTGAAATACTGAAATGCTTGTTGTTCAATTGCTTTAACAGAAAAAGTCACTGGAGTGGGAGTCAAGGAAGAAAATCATCAGGGATTGAGTGGTTCAAGTTCAACAGCAGAGTCAAAGTTGTCTGAGAGGTGCTGGCCTGAACCTGGAGCTCCCCCTTCTTCACTCAGCCGTCCTCATCCCTGGCCTTGCCAGGTAGAAAACGACTTAATACATGAGAGGGAAAACTTGCCTTGCTGTGGTCCAGCTCCTAAGGCATAAAACATCCATGCTGAGTAGAACAGGATACTCTGAGAAGCATCTGGAGACCTTCCAGCCACCTCTGTCCCAAGCATTGGTAGCAGCAGCCTCTCTGCTTGTACTGCATTGACAGAATTCTTGATTCTAAGAGAGACATAGCTCATATTTGTCATGAGTAACTGCTGGCCAATCAGGACTAAGACTCTCATACTTTTCATAAGCAACAGTCAGGAAGGCAAGTACAAACGCCTCAGTGAGAACAAAGGACTGGAAATACTATACATTGGATTTTCAAAGCCAAGTGACATTATTCTACACTCCAAGTTGATGAAGTAATAGGGTTCACTGGCTACGTCCATAGGTGTCTGAGTTGGCAGTGATCATGATATCTGTTTCTGGGTCCGTCTGCAACTCTTCAAAGAACTTGTGGAGTCTGAAATAGTCAGGTATTCCTGGAGGACTGAACTCCTTGCCTGCCTGCCTTCCTGCTTGCCTGCCTGCCTGCCTGCCTGCCTGCCCGCCTTCCTGCCTTCCTGCCTGCCTTCCTGCCTTCCTGCCTGCCTGCCTGCCTGCTTTCCTGCCTGCCTTCCTGCCTGCCGGTCTGCCTGCCTGCCTGCCTGCCTGCCTGCCTGCCTGCCTGCCTGCCTGCCTGCCTTCCTGCCTGCCTTCCTGCCTGCCTTCCTGCCTGCCTGCCTGCCTGCCTTCCTGCCTGCCTGTCTGCCTGCCTGCCTGCCTGCCTGCCTACCTCCCTGCCTGCCTGCCTGCCTGCCTGCCTGCCTGCCTACCTTCCTGCCTGCCTGCCTGCCTGCCTGCCTGCCTGCCTGCCTGCCTGCCTTCCAACAGCAGGTGAGGGATGCATGGAACTGGGCATTAGAACTCCAAGTGGCTTAGCCTATCTTTCAAGCAACACAACCTTTTTTAATGTTGACACCTTGTTTCCAAGTCTCCCCTCCCACTGGGTAGGCCTTTGCCCAATTTCAATGAATGATTAACACCTGGATTTAACTTCAGACTCCTGTTCTTGGGAGGCAGAGATGAGTTGCCCGGGTCTGGTCCTGCATCTCAGCGTTTGTAAAATACGATTTCTTAGACACATGGTGGATATTTTTGTGATAGTATCAGGAGCAAACCAAGAGTCAGCTCTTCCTCGAAGCTCTGTTTAATCCAGGCTCAAAGGTGCCATCTAGATGGGCTGCTTTGTTAGCCATTCCCATTGTTACAGTTTTAAATCAGTAGTCTGAGGGGTGATGGCTTTCTTTTTATATAGAGATACTGTGAAGAACACCACTGGGAATTTTGCCATGGAACCCACATCCCACTTTTTACTTGGCAATCTCAAAGCAATTCCCGGCATCAGCACTGAATTCGGTTGCATTGCTCCTGGGGAGGGAAGGTCCTCAAACGCTTCCTCCCTAGTTGTGCACATTAGTGTCCCATGTCAGCTCTATGAGTGACACCAAAGAGAAGATTTTGAGCCTGAATCCAAATTTCCATCCTACTCTTTCTTTCTCCCCAGCAGTTCTCACTCTGGACTCACTGAGTAACTGGATAGATACAGCAAAGCCACTAGAAGCTTTTCATGGAAATTGCTTGGCTGCTTCAAAGAATTTAGTCTGGGTTGAGACCAGTTTTAAGGGATATCACGTCTCTGTGAGTCTGAGCAGCTACCATGTGATTAAGGCTGGCGTCTGTCGTACTTGAAGGAGCCTATTGGAAAGAAGCGCCCAGGGTGATCACAGAGCCTTTAAGGTATCAAGCATTCATTCAAGGAAAAAGTCTGGGTTCTGATACAGAGAATCCTTTAGGAAGTTTGTGGTGGATGCAAAGGTTTTAGCAATCCTCCCAGCTAACCCTTGTGCTTGACTGAAAAATGAGCTATTCTAAAGTCTCCAGGTTGAGTGGCAGGTCCATCACCAAGATTGTGATTTTGTTATGCTAAATGCTCTTTTTAGCATTCTCTCCTGCCTACATAAATCCCAGGAAGTAGAGATGCTGTCTTGGAGATGCTTACAGTAATGGAGGGGAAATAGGTCTGCGGATGAACAGTGATGATCCCAATATGATAGAGCCACAGAGAAAATGAGGACATTTATCATGTGCCAGGCCCATGCCAAAGACAAAGGATTTTTATATGTTTTCTCAGTCCTCAAATCGAGTTTATGGGGGACACACATTTATTCCATTTTATTGCTGGAGATATTGAGACTTGGAGCTCCTCAGGTCTTTCCTACCAATGCAATAGAGATAGCCCATCTTAAACCCTCCACTCTGAAGACCCAGAGTTGATAGACTTCCTGACGGCTCAGGAGAAGGCTGCGTGGAAAGGTGAGGCTGGATTTGGTGTGGTCTTCCTGATTCGGCACAGATGGAGGAACCACAGATGGCCGCTCCGTGATTGCATCACCACCCAGCGAAAGTTGGAAGCAATCACACACCCACTACTCCGCAGTCTCAAATGTAAATTGCCTAGAAAACCGAGCGCTGTGGAGAGGGGCTGAAAAGGAAACCTCACGCACTGAACCTTTCTTTAGTAGCCCCATTGGCAGGTGGCTCTGCTGAACCAGGAGTAATGCAAAGTATAAAGAAGCGTTTTCGAGGACGGGAAGAACCCCGTGTCTCTTTTGTGGGATTTTATTTCTAGCAAGAACTAGAACAGGCATCAGGAAGGGCCAGAAGATACAGCATTTGATGACACACAAATGCCAAGGCAGTCAGACAGAATTGGACGAGGACAGGTGGGCACAGTATGTGTGGTGAGCTCAAGAAGGAGGACTGGCCTGAACGAGAGTTGGAGGAACATGGCTTGGCAGACAACAGGAAGTAGCACCCAAGGAAGGGTTTCTAGATGGGAAACAGAAAATCCCACGTTGTTTCCTTGGTTGAGACAGAATTCAGCACATAGGAGGGCGGCTGGAGATGATAAGGGGTAGATTCTGCACTTGTAGAAACCTAGAAACCTAAACGTAGCCGACTTCTCACCTGGGCACCGAATCTACATGCCTCCTGAAAGACCCCAGTCACTTTGGATGCACCTTGATAGGGGCGCTGCATCAGAGAGGCAGAGAAATGCCTTTCTAGAACTAAGATCTTACCAGGCTTTCTCCAGTTAAAATGGAGAGGCATTCAAATAAATACTGAACTTGCAGTTTCAAATGCACACAAACTTGCAGCTGAAAATGCAGGGGAATTAGGTCACTAACCAGCCACGAGCAGGACCTGTTCCTGGAGCAATCTCCATTAGTCCTGTGCGGGTGGAAAGCTCCAACCTTGGAGCTCCGAATTTTCTGAACTCTTACTAGTAGAAAGAGTGAAGACTGCAATGTTTTTAGCTCTTTCTCATCCAGGACAAAGGTAAAAGTGGTCTTGAGGAAGACCTGCTGCTTTTCTCACGGCAGCTGTCCTAGACCAAAATGCTGAGAACGCTGCCTCACAATATAAGAGATGGGATTGAGTTAATGGTTTATACTGTAATAAATATATATTCATTAAAACATACAAATATGTAATATAACATATATATATTGAGTAAATATATATATTAAATCCAGACATGATTTGTACATGTATGCATGTATGAGTGTGTGTGTGTGTGTGTGTATGTGTGTGTGTGCATATGTGCATGAAGCTTTTTAAATTCTGCTAGAGAGAGAAGAAAGCTGGAAGAGAGCTTTTGCCCCTTAGAAACCATCAGGGTTGTTCGTTGAACACAGGTGCCCAGCTAAGAAGATAATTGGGGTTGGAAATCCTATTTTTCCTCAGTACTACCCAACTTCCATGTACGATGAGGAAGCCCTGGGCTCTTCTCCTACTACGAGCATGTGAAATAGTCCTTGACACATTTACATTGAAAAGTGGTTCGAACAATGTAACCCTGGGCTGTAAGATCAGGAGGAAGGTGTCCAGTAGGGCACAGTCCCCAGGAAGAGACAGAACTGCAGCTCCTGTGCTCCTGGCTGTGATCCTGAAGGGCAGACACCACTAGCTGTTTAGGACCAGGCTACCATTTTTCATTACCAACCATTGTCTTTGGTCTTCGACAGGTCTGTATCTTGTTCCCCAGCTTCAAGAAAGGCACTAACAGTCAGTGCAGAATAAGGAGGATGTCACTAAAAGTCTGTTGAGCCCACTTTATGTAAAATCAAGAGTTCAACCCCCAACACTGGAAACAAAATGAGCCTGGGATTTCTGGGTAGTTTTATTTTCTGCCTCAGGCATTGCCCCTTAGTTTTCTGTCTCCTCCTCCTCCTCCTCCTCCTCCTCCTCCTCCTCCTCCTCCTCCTCCTCCTCTTCTTCTTCTTCTTCTTCTTCTTCTTCTTCTTCGATTTTTGAGACAGGATTTTTCTGTAGCTTTGGAGTCTGTCCTGGAACTAGCTCTTATAGCCCAGGAACTCACAGAGATCCACTTGCCTCTGCCTCCCGAGTGCTGGGATTAAAGGCATGAGCCACCACCGCCTGGCCCTCTGTCCCTTCTTTTACAGCAAACAAAAGCTTGAGCCTGAAAAGGGAGCAATGATTTGTACTAAGATGAAGACATGGGCTAAGCTCATGGATATCACAAAACACAGACTCCTCATGAGGACAAAGGACTCACACTGCAAAATAAAAAATATTCCATCAGTAAAACATCTGGAGCTAGGAGACTTGCTGTGAAGACTGCCAGTGGACTCTAAAGTGTGTGTTTGGGGGGATTTCCAGTCTTGTGACAGCAGAAATGATCCCTAAATAAGCCATGTCTGTACATACTATCTGTCAAGAAACTCACAGAATGGCAAAGATATGCTACAAATCCATCTGAGAATGCCGTTTCTTCTATTGCCCAATGTTACCAAATCAAACATACAGTGTAATGGCTGCTGTAAATTTGATCTCCAAATTACTGTTAACTTCTGCATCCATGACCTAAGAGTATCCTGTGATTATAAGGAAAAGCAGTGGACGTAAGCAATGTCAGCGAAAGAACAGTTTTATTTCACACGCTGACACCTTTAGCTTGTTGACTTTACCAGTACCTATGCTACTCATCTACTCTGTTTTACACAAGACCGGTGTGAATTAGTGTCCTGAAGAACCGTGGGCTCTTTCAAGTCTATTTGGAGCTGTTACTCTGCCCTCAGCATCCATGTAGCTATAAACAACAGGGAGGTGTTGATTGGCGAATGTATTTTTAGTCAGATGATTTCAGCCCCAGACAAGGACTGCTTCAGGCAGTAAGTAGTGAGGTCTATCTGATTAGGCCTCATAAACCTTGCATAGAACTCATCCTAGAGTGGATGGCTAGCCCAGCATGGTGTGTCTACAGGTGTGTGTGTGTGTGTGTGTGTGTGTGTGTGTGTGTGTGTATACACCTTACACACCTTAGATGACCTGTAAGAATGTATGTATCAGCCACAACACTTAAGAAAATGCTCAACATCCTTAGTCATCAGAGAAATACAAATCAAAACAACTCTGAGATTCCATCTTACACCTGCCAGAATGGCCAAGATCAAAAACACTGATGACAGCTTATGCTGGAGAGGTTGTGGGGAAAAGGGAACATGCCTCCATTGCTGATGGGAGTGCAAACTGGTACACCGGCTTTGGAAATCAGTATGGTGATTTCTCAGAAAATTAGGAAACAACCTTCTTCAAGACCCAGCAATATCACTTTTGGGTATATACCCAATGGATGCTCAATAATAAATACCACAAGGAAAAGTGCTCAACTATTCTCATAACCAGAACCTGGAAACAACCTAAATGCCCCTTGACTGAAGAATGGATAAAGAAAATTTAGTACATTTACACAATGGAGTACTACACAGCAGAAAAAATGTCATTGAAATATGCAGCCAAAAAAAATGGATCATCATATTGAGTGAGGTAACCCAGACCCAAAAAGACAATTATCACTTGTACTCACTCACAAGTGGCTTTTAGAAATAAAGCAAAGAAAAACTAGCCTACAATTCACAATCCCAGAGAACCTAGACAATAAAGACAACCCTAAAAGAGACATATATGAATCTAATCTACATGAGAAGTAGAAAAAAACAAGATCTCCTGAGTAAATTGGGAGCATGGGGACCATAGGGGAGGGTAGAAGGGGAGGGGGAAGGAAAGGAGGGGAGAGGAGAAATATACATAGCTCAATAAAAACATTTTAAAAAAATGAAAGTGAAAATTGTGAAAAATATAATTTCTATTGAGTTGGAGATTATAAAATTAATTTCAGTAAATGCTGTTAAACATAACAATTACCAAAAGATGTGTTTTTATTTGAAAGTGTATACATAGGCAGTGCCACTACTATACTTGTAATTTTTAACTGAAGAAAATATTTTGTGTGAAGTAACAGTTCTTCATCTTAAACAATTACAGGCGAAGAAGAAAAGAAGGAGGAGGAGGAGGAAGAAGTAGTAGTAGTAGAAGGTATGTGTGTATCAAAATCCTGAATAGAAAGTTTGAGAAAAATCTAAGAGATGAGACGAAGCCTTTTAGGATGCAAAGATCATGTGCTATTACAGTGAATTACCATTGTTAGCCAGCAAAACTTTGCATTTCCACCTTCAGCAAAGTAGATTTCTCTGTGAGGTCGTTTGACAGCTCATGCAAAATAGCCCTTTGCTTGTATATTAGTTACTTTCCTCATTGTAACACAATATAAAAACATTTTCTGGGAGGAAGGATTTGTTTTGTCTCATGGGTTAAGAAGGGATATAATCCATCTTGGAAGGGAAGGCATGGGGGCTGAAGTTAGGGGCAGCCCATCAACTTACATCTATAGTCATGAGGAGGAGAAGGGACAGGAAGTGTAGTTAGCCTATCAAACCTTAGAACTCGTCCCCGGTGACTCACTTCCTCCAACAAAACTCTGTCTCCTAAATGTTCTACAACCTTCCAAAGCCATACCACTCATCGGGAATGAAACACATGCGACTTTGGGAAACATTTTAGATTTAAGTCTCAACACCTTGTAAATGAGCAAACTGAATGTAAGCTTGGTAGGAGGCCAGTTCCCATTCATTTCTGCATAATGGTCAAAATGCATACATCACATTCATATGGCGAATGAAAACATAGACTCTTCTTTACTTTTTAAAATATTTATTTATTTGTGTGTGTGTGTGTGTGTGTGTGTGTACTCAGGAGCCCACAGAGGTCAGAAGAGGGAATTTTTGGTTCATCAGGAGCTGGAGTAACAGGGCCATATGAAACAGCTCCTGTGAGCACTGGGCACTGAACCCAGGTCCTCTGCAAGAGCAGCAACTACTCTTAACCACTGAGCCATCTCTCCAGCCCCAGAGTCTTTGTTTTCTATTGCAGCTAGTTTTGTGTCTTTGTAACTTTGTTCCAGAGCCCTTCATTGTCAAACATGGCAAGAAAAAGTGGACCTTGCCCTTCAGGGTGGCTCCATTTCTGCTGTTCTGGGACCACCCTGGCCTCTCTGGTCAGTATATCCGGGCTCCAATGTGAAGCAACTTGCTTGCACCTGGCACCTAGTGGTTGCTCTCACACTACCGTGCCATGAGAACCTGGCATCATAAAATGAACCCCTCATCTCACCTCTTAGAATTTTTTTCTCAAAGCTTCTTCCTCTTAGGATGTTGCTGCAGAAGATAAATCCTGTTCCTTGTTCTGACCTCTGGCCTCTGTTTCCTCTTCCTGAGTCCTTCTCTCTGGAACCTGATAAATTTTGGTATCTTTCTATTTAATTAGGTTATGTTTTCCACACATCATCCCCTACTTTCTGTTTTTACTAAGGTTTTTAAGTAAAATTTAGAAGATGAATCTATCTTTCTAGTTTTCCTAATGTATAGCTACAAATAAATGTATTCATTTATAGTGTACATGATTATTTTTATATGGCTTTTATATACACCACAAACAATCTAGGAAGCCAGTTACCACATGCATCACCCACATACTAAATGTGTGTGGTTTACATGCATTAAGAACACTGAATGGCTGTACTCTTAGCCTTTTTCTTATATTAACTGCACCTGCCATTCTGTACAGGACTTGGTTTCCAGGACTTGGTTATCCTGCCTATCTGAGACTTTACTCTCTTTGACCAACATTTCCCCCATTTAATCCCTCTTCCTCCCCTAGGCCCTAATGGCTGCCGTTGTGTTATTCTTCATTGAGTTTAACTACTAGATTCCACATTCAAGTAAGATCATTCAGTATCTGTGTTTCCATGCTTGGCCTTTTCACTTAGCACAATGACCTCTGGGATCAACTATGTTATCATTAACAACAGCACGTTCTTTAAAGGCTTAATAGCATTCCATTGTATTTGTTCCATATCTTCATCAGAAATGTGTTTGTTTACAGTAACTTTTGATTTCCCTGTCTTTTTAATTTTTTACATTTATTTTTGTGTGCACACACATGGTCATATGCTAGTGATTATATATAATATATCAAAGGACAATCCAAATGTCAGTTCCCTCTTTCTGTTGTGTAGGTTCCAGGCATAGAACTCAGGTCATTAGGTTTGGTGGCAAGCTTCTTTAGCTGCTCAGCCATATTCATATTCCTGGTCCACTTCCTCATCATGATTGTTATAAATAGTGCTACAATTAATAGGCAAATGCCGAAAATTCTTTGTTATACTGGTTTCATTTCATATATGTGCATAAATGTATATACACACATATCTATGTAAGAGTCTTAGTTTACATGGTAGTTACTTTAATTTTTGAGAAGCCTTCATCGTGTTGCCGATTACGACTTCAGTGATTTGCAGGTCAATCAACAGTGTCTAAATACTCTCTTTTCTCTACAACTTCACCAGAAGGTTTTTTTTTTTTGATAACCACTACCCTTGAAACTATGGAATGATATCAACTTGTGGTTTTGATTCCCAGTTCTCTGATTATGAATGATACGGGTCACTTTTCCATGTGCATCATCAACTTTTAATGTCTTTTAAAGAAAAAAAACTAGGTGTAACTGTGGCTCTGCGGTCCCTTTGTGGTTCCGCCTGAATTTTAAGATATGTTTTTTTTTATTTGTGTAGAAAGTAATCCGGGTTTGAGAAGGGACAGCATTGAATCTATAGATAGCATGGCATTATAGACATTATGTTTTATCTTTTTCAATATGAAATGGGATGAGCTTCCCATCTATTTGTATCTTCTTTAACTTCTTTTGCCAATGACATAATTTTCATTTGTAAGTTTTGAACTTTTTTGGTTAAATTTACTCTTCCATATTGAGTATTTTGACATTGTATGGCATGGAATATTTTTCTTACTTTCTATTTTTTGGAATAGTTGTTTATATTGGAAACATGACTGGTTTTCACTGTATGTTTCTTTTGTACCCTGAAATTTCACCAAACAAACCAACAACAGTTAGTGAGCCTGGAGGTTTTTCTGGAATCTTCAAGGTTTTCTACAAATAGAACCCTGTCATCTACAAATAGAGATGATTTGATGGCTTCCATTTTTATGACTATTATTTGTTATTTATTTACTGTGCTTAGTTGTTCTGGCTGATATTTCCGGAGCATGTTGAGTAGAGGCAGAGAAAGGGAACTGGGATATTTGATGTGTGGTTTCCACTGTTGAGGCTCATTGCTTCTATACCCGGTTTGCCAAGCATTTTTATAACGACAGGGTGCTGACCTTTGTCAAACACTGGTCATATCTGTTGAGATCCAAGCAGTATTTTTATCCTACATGGTGATGGCCTGTCAGCCTTGACTCTTGATAACTAAAAGGAAGTATACAACATTGAAGGCTTTTTTCTTTTTTAAAAAAAGCCTTTCTATGAGGTTTATGTCATATTGTATAATCAAAATGACATCTTTTTTTTATAACTCAGAGCTAAATAGTGGAGTCTAAGGTTTGATATGTGCCAAGCCTTCCATTTGCCTATGGAAAAGCACTGAAAGGCCAAAGGATCCTAAGAAGACAGAATTTGCCCCAGAATAATCGTGAAGGGAGGAAAGTGTGACCCTTGTAGTTTGAAGAAAGAGTGCTCTCCACAAGTTGTTTTGAACAGTAGTTCCCCAGCTCAGGATATAACCTTGGCATCTGCTGTACTTTAGGAAGTAGCACCTTCCTGGGGAATCAGGTCCTTAGGAGTGGGCCTTTTGGGGATGCTATCCACCCCCCAGGTAGTTCTGGCCGTTCTTTCTATTTTCTAGTTATGGTAGCGTGACCTCCAGCTGCTGTTGAGAGATACTCTGCCGTATCTTCCACACAGCAATGTCCTGAAACTCTAAAATCACAACAAAATAAATTGTCCCATCCCTTAAATCATTCTACCAGGCACTCTGCTTCAGTGTACAAAAGGTATCTAATATAATGACTACCTTCATGTTTTGCAAACAGCCCCTTTGAAATTTCAGCAGAGCCAATGACTCTACGAACCACAGGCCAGCTTTCGTACCACGTGCTCCTTGCGCTCTCCTCATGGAGACCCCGGGGTTCAGAGATATTATGGAGCTTGTGGAAGACGTACAGCTAATTGTGGTAGAGTCGGGATTTGTGTTCTATCCTGACTACTTACAGAAGTACAATACTGATTTGTGGCAAGGTGACCTGCGGAAAACAGAAGAGTGTGGGTAAGGAAATCCATAGCATGTGAAAGTACACGGCACGGACCTTTATAGCCTGTCTTTCCTTGTCTCCAGTTAAGTTTTTATTCTGGAACCACATCAGACAAATTGAAGTACTGCTCCCAGTAAGGCTTTTTATGAAGAACTGGCTGAGAGTTTGGCATGAGGAGCGACAAGGAAGAAGGCGGGAAGTGGTCCCAAAACACCAATTCACAGGAAACAAACCTAAGTTCATGAATTTTTTTCCACTCATACTTCCATGAAAATGATTTAAATGAACCACTTATCCATCTGATGTTTCTTAAGAGCTTATATTTTAGGTTCTATATTTTTACTGGTTTCCTTTTTATAAAACAAAACAAAAACAAAGTATACAGTGTTCAAACGATTTGCTTAAAATGGGAGGCATCAGAGTTAAGAAGTAACTTCTGGTTCCCAAATCGCTCTTCCAGCATGCTTTGCCCTGTGGCTCTGCCCTCTCAAGGTCATAGGACTGATCTGTAGGAGGAAGAGAACCCACGGAGCCCCCTGCCCCCCCCTTCAGTGAGATGACAGGGCCTTCAAATCTATTTCTGCCCATAACTGATAAGAAACCTATGTTTGAAGTAGCAGCAGTGACTGGCCTTGGGGACAAAAAGTGGAAGTTCTGTGTTCTTTTAAGAACCATCAACAATGTTTCTTACGGCACCACTCAAGGATGTGAAGCTATGCCTTAATATTGCCCCTTTCTCCCCGTTCATGGGCTCTGAACCACAGTGTGTGCTCTTAGGAGGGAAATAAAGCAAATAGAGTGTTTGCAGATACACAGCGAAGGCTCCTGCATAGCAGTGAAAACACATAAGATCAGTCGTCAAAGCAAATGAAAGCGTATTAGATTACTGAAGCGACTTCTTTCCTATAATCAGACGGATTAAAAGAGGTAGGAATTAGAACTCCAGATAGAACCAAATGAGGGAAGTATCAAAGGAACTGGAGCGAGAATAGCAAACAAGCAAACGAGGGCAGTTTTAAAGACATCGAGAGGAGAAAAAGAAACACGTCAGCGCGCCTATTGAGAGACAACTCAAGCAATTTTTTTTTTAAACAGAAGTGGGAGAGATGTCTTGAGAAACAAAATGATTTCTTTGTCTTGTGTGCAAAGCAGGGTAAGTGGGGACAGATGCCAAAGGCAGGCACGTTTCCCAAGGGAGGAAGAACTCGAGAAGAAAATTGGTTTCCTGCCAGAACAGGTGGTGTGTTGATGTGTGCACATCTGGCAGGCAGGATTCAGGAGCCTTCCAAGGGTCTGACCCGGCCAGTTTGAGGTTGTCATTGAGACTTCAGGGAAAGGCAGCACCGCAGCACTTCAGCGATACGGTTTCAGATGGCTTTGGACACACGAGACCCGGAGGGGCGGAGGAGGAAAGCAATTAGCATCCCGCTCTCGAAGAGGGCAGGGTTGGAGCTGAGCTGAATGCAGTCATAGCTCATGACTTGATATTCATAACCAGGCAGTACAGGAAGAGAGCCAACTGTCTGGTTAACTCCAGGTGCAGGCAGCTATCCGCTCACTATACTCTGTGGGACCGGATCAAGCACTGTCAACACTTGACTGCAGTTTTTCCCCTTCTTCTGTTTCCTGAGTGGGTGTCCCGGCAGTTGTCGTGGTTAATAAGTGAGAGGAAGGGTCCGAGTCTGAGACTGGGAAAGACTATGGGGAAGGAGGATAGAAAACTAAAATGGAATGTTGTCTTAGCATTGAGAACCTCCTTTCGTTGGAAATTCTGACTTTTTGTGAGACCAGGAAATGGCATACTAACCCAATTCAAAAAATATAAATGATATTCTAGGTGTGTATGTGTGTGTACATGTGTGCATACACACATGCTTTTGTTGCTATGTGCGCCCTATGGAGACCTGAGGTCAGTGTTAACTGTCTTCTTTTATCTTCACTATATTTTTTGAGACAGAGTCTCCATCCAAAGCTGGAGCTCACTGCTTTAGCTAGACTGTCCCGCAAGCTCCGCGGATCTCTCGCCTCTGTCTCTCAGGTGCTGGGATTACAGACAGGCAGTACCATGCTCAGCTTTTACATGGGTGATGAGAAATGAACTCAAGCCCTCACATGTGTTCAGAAAGCCCCCGACTGAACTCCTGCTTGTCTTTTAATACCCATCCTACTTTGTGCGTGCAGTAAGAGAGGCCACGCTTCATGGTACTGGGGCACTGAGCCATCTGATGACTTGGTCCTCAGCTATAAAATCAGGGACCTGTATATGTCACAAACACTGTTGTGTACCTACTACCCTGGTTCTTTTTCCCTCTGGGGAACAACCGAAAGCCTCGTTTTCTGTTCTCTCTCTGCATCTACGTAAAGTACTGCCCAGTGAAAAGTGAGCAGAAGCAGCCATGCCATTGCTGGATTGGATCCTCAAACTGTCCACGTGACGCTCCATGCTCTCTCTCCTCTCAGTGTCTGCCAGTCATAACACGGACTGTGATACTAACAAGGAATAAATAAATTGTTTATTATGTGATGGCAATGAGATGTACAGAGCATTCGTTACAGAAGTCAGGCAATTCCGAAACTATTTTAAATTAGTAATCACTTGGCTGAAAACCAACTGGGGGTTACTGTCAAGATAAAAGAAATCCTCACGCATGGAGAGTATTGGAATCATATCTGGTGGGTAATAAGTTCTCATGTATTATCTCAAGCCTCATATGGTCAGAGAAGATCATTGACAGCACTCATGAGCCCCACTTAGTCTCTGGACTAGAAGCAGCACTGTTTTCATCTTCTTGGCATATCCGAGAATGGACTAGGTCACTCATGCTTCCTAGTTACTATGGGGCTCTATGATATGCTTAAGATTAAGCAAAACACTGTGTCTGAATGGTTGGAAACCCTCAGGGACCTCTAACAGCCAGATATTTGAGCAGTCAGTATATGCCTTTGCATAGGGGCCCAAGATTCGGTATATTTAAATGTTATTGCCCAAATAATACTCAAGCTGGGAGCTGGGAGGTTTATAAATAACATCTACAAAGGATATAGCATAATACCTAGGATATTCTGTTTCTATTTTTAATTGTGTATAATGTGTGTCTTTATGTGGGTATATGTTCTATAGATTTCCTTTGAGGCCAAAGGTAGTGAATTCCCTTGGAGTTGCAGTCACAGGCCACTGTGAAACCCCTGACATGGGTGTTAGGAACTGAACTCAAACCCTCTGCAAGAGTAGTTCACGTTCTTAATCTCTGAGCCATCTCTTCAACCCCATTACTAGGCTACTTCCAAGTACTACTTCCATGTTTAACCAGTAGGGACAAGGGGAATAATAACAAAAAGTATATAAATTATCACATTGATTTTGTATATCTCTTTTCTCTTGAGATCTTGAAGATTTTATTTTTATGTTGGATGAATTGGGACATTTATTTTATAAATTTGTTGGATAATTTTATATATGAATATATTGTATTTACATTAGTCTTATCCTTTAGACTTCCCCCTCCAACTACACCTCCCTCCATCTTGGATTTATGACCTCTTCTTCTAAAATTCTTGTTGTTACACACATACACATTCACACACACACACACACACACACACACACACACACACATGTAAACATACTTAGCCCATCTAGTGGTGTTCACGTATCATTGCATTTGAGGATGACCCCGAGATTAGAGGATTTACCCGAGGTCTCATGGGATGCTATTTTGCACCATGAGGCAGCTATGGCCTTCCTGTTACATAATACCAGCTTCCCTAACAATTCATCTACCTTCTACCCACTGCAGCCAATTTCTTATCCGTGTGCTTGCTCGACATAATAAGGCTAATTGGCCCCAGGACTCTTTAAAACATCTTTTACCTATTTGCGAACTTCATCGTAGTACATTATTGGATATTGTGCACACTGAGATCTCAGAAATGATGAGGCAGTAGGAGGTCATTTCTTGAAAGGAACATTAGTCTCAGCTCCAAAATTCCTCTTACTTCAATAGGCTCAGGCCAGTAGATAAAGACCTTAATGTTCCTTTAATGTGGAGACGAGAAAAGCTGGCCGTGTTCAGGTTTGGCAAATGCTATCTGGCTATTTGTCAAGCACACTATGTGGCTGCCAACTGCTCCTCAGATGTGTTCTGCCAAATGCTTCCCCCTTCACCTTGACTATGTTGGCGTTTCAAAGTGTGTCTGAATTTCTAATGTATTCATGCTCAGTAAATCACAGTTGTAGCGTTTGTCTTGGTCAACCCTTTCAGGTTCTCAATTCTGTGTCTTTGACCAAGGAAACCTGAAGAGGTCGATACAACCACCTCCTAAAGCAGAAACCCAAGTAACCGGTTGTGTGAGTCAGAGAAGCAGAGCAGGTCCCTCTTTTAAGATTTAAAATGTTCCCCTCCACCTCCACCGTTAATTCTCAAGGGGGAGGAAAAAGACATTTTCAATCTGAATTGATACCAGCTTAAAACAGACACAGCCCTAAAGATTCTAGATGGAAGAGACTTGGAACCAGCAACCTGACTGGAAGGGAGTGGTAGAGGGGCCTGTCCGGGACCCAGTTACAATGTCACTCCAGATAAGACTGAGAAATACCAACTGCACAGATCAAAGGGAGGTCAATGGAAAGGCAGGGTTGGCATGGGAAGGGGCATAACCTAATGGGATGGGGTTCCAGAAGACATCCCTCACCACTTCTTTCCTGCTGCCACCACCAAACTTTAGAGCTAGTGTGTTGGCAGGCTGAATTTCCCAGAAGCCACCAGGAACTACTAAAATACTAGCTGAACAAGAGTAACAATTCAAGACAAATATTAGTTGAAAGGGTGTGGACGCTGAGCCTGCCAGACTCTGCAGGCTGGATAAACAACCAGCATGTTTTGTTGTAATTCAGGTCTCCCACCACACTCCCACACTCAAAACATTTATGATGCTTGCATTCTTAACAAAGATGCCAGAGCATCTTGTGAATGTGGAGAGAGGATACCTACTTGGCAAATATTCCTAAGAAGGCTTATCTCCTAGACAGACAGGTTGAAAATCCCAATAGATTTATTTGGAATATCTAGCATGGGATAGAATGATCTTACCCCCAAGAAATCAAGATAGCCTTGGGCTTCTATAAAAATAAATAACTTTAAAGGTCTTTGTACATTTAAAAAAACTACTTTTTATTTATTTCTTTGGAAGTAGATCCCCTTTTTCATACAACACATCCTGATTATGGTTTCCCTTCCTTCTACTCCTCAGAGTTCCTCCCCTCCCCTCTGAATCCACTCCCTTTCTGTCTCTCATTAAGAAACATGAGACTTCTAAAAGATAACAGTCAAACACGGCAAGATTAAACATAATAAGATGAAGCAAAAACCTTCACTTCAAAGTTGGATATGGCATCCCAACAGGAGGAAAAGAGTCACAAGAGCAGGCATAAGAGTCAGAGACTCACTCATTTTCACAGCTAGGAGTTCCATAAACATTTATTGATGGGGAGAAAACTGGTGGTAGAAAGGAAGGCAGGGCAGGGGTGAATAGTGAGCATAAATATAAACTTAAATTAATGATAAATATGCTTTAACTGTCATATGAAGCTCATCACTTTATGCTAATAAAAGCTATATCTTGAAAGTAAAAGAAAACCCAACCAGACAGGCCTATGTGCTGGCAGAGCAGAGAGATGGCCAGTAGGGTCTGGGGCACTAAACAAAGAGGCCAAGGAGGAGGCCAGCAGCCAAGGGGGCAGCTGATTCCGAAGCCTTGAGAAGTCCCAGTGGGAAGGATGGGTTTGACTGGGAGTATGAGACTTTGGAGACTGCATGGAACCTAATTTAAGCCCCATTCCATGGATGCTGCAAATGTGCCTACCTGTGGATTTCCCCTGACCACAGCACACATTTGGAAAGAGGCCCGAAAGAAGCTCCAATGGTGAACTCTTGGGTTGGGAAACTTAGGATGTGGGATTCTGCACTTTCTATCGTGTCTCTTGATGAAGTGTTTAAATGTCAAAGTGGAAAGTTCTCATGATTTGCTGTTGGTTTTGTTTCCTGCTATTCTGTATGAGGAGTAAGGCATAACCCTGATGGTGTGCTTCTTGTTGACGTTTATTCGATTAATTATTGCCATTTGTATTTACATTTTCAGGATACCATGTAGACTCTGAGTCAGGATTCCGGGTGCCATTTCACTGGGCCCTGCGTTCAAGGTCCCATAAGGTTTCCTAGGCTATAGTCTCACCTGGAGGCTTGACTAGGGAAGACTCTGTTTTCAGGGTTACTCGAGTTATTGGCAAAATCATCTCTTCTCCTCTACGACTTGTTAGCTCTCAGTTGCAGGACACCCTCAGTCCCCAAAGGTTTCCTCATTATCTTGCCACATAGGCCAATGGGCTAGCAATATAGTCTTTAACACAATATATTTCAGCCATGACTATATTTTTACCACATTTCATTAAGTTAGGAAAAGATCATGGGTCCCATCATTTTCAAGAGAAGAGGGTCACTCCAGCCTGTGAACTTCAGGTGTCAGAAGTCACAGGGTCATCCTAGAGCCATTAGCCACTCTTGATCTCGTTAAAAAGAATAAATGGTACTGGACTTAGGAAATCACAGCATACTAATATATAATTGCTGATAAAGAAATTCTTCAAACATTTTCCTATTTCATAAACTCATTTGTTCTCCCTAGTCATCTTGTGGGGAGAATTAGGGGAACATTTTTAAATATTAGTTTAAAAGTAGTTTTCTTAAGCCCATGGCCAGATGGTTTTAGTACAGAATTCTACCAGACTTTTAAAGAAGATTTAATGCCAGTACTCCTCAAATTATGTCACAAAATAGAAACAGAACAAACATTGCCAAATTTATTTTATGAAGCCACAGTTATGCGGACACCCAAACCACATGAAGACTCAACAAAGAAAGAGAATTACATACCAGTCCCCCTCATGAACCTAGATGTAAAATTACTCAATATACATATACTAACACTCAGGAGGCAAATGCAGAAAGATCACTAGTTCAAGGCCATCTCCCTAGGACAAAGAAACAAATGACAAAACCCACAGCCTGACACTGTGCCATCGATGAGGCCACTTCAGTCCTCAGAAAAGGAGTTGACCTCTTTGGACAATGTGACGACTAACTCTGGGATTGTCAACTTGACAGGATATAGAAGCAACCAGGAGGCAAATCTCTGGGCCTGTCTGTAAAGGGGATGATGAGATGGGGTTAACTAAGGAGGGAAACCTACCTTGAATGCCGGCAGCGACAATCCCTAGGCTGCAATCCAGGACTGAATAAGAAGGATGTCCACGCCTCCCTGTTTTTGTGACTGTGGATGCTGTATGCTCTTGCCACATCCCCACCATGACGGGCTGGGCCCTCTGATCTTGAACCAAGACAAACCCTTTCCACTGCCTTAAGCTGCTCTAGTCAGGTATTCCATCACAGCAGTGAGAAGTGTGGCGAATGCTGACAAACAGGAACAATTCACCAAACAACATGGCTGCAATATTTGCTTATTATAGGGTTGAGATGCTTGCCTTGAAATTTGATATGTACATGAAAGATCAAGATCTGAAAGAATGTCCTCCGACCTCTGAAGGGGGTCGCTTGGGAGTAAAATTAAAGGTGACCTTAGGTTTCTGCCCTATATTCTCTGGTGCCATTTGATGTGTGTAATTTGTAATGAGGTTTTTTTTTATGATATGAAAAAGTAAATTTTGAGATGATGGAAAATGCATGTTTTATAACAAGGCTCTAAGAAGTGGGTTTAGAAAGTGCCAAAGATCTTCGATGTAGGAAAGGAAGTTTTAAGAATCAATACAGGTTTTGAATATGGAGTGGGCTGGAAAAGTGGCCTGACTTTGGAATAAGAGAATGGAAGAACCCTTAGTTTGGAACACGTAGCCTTCCGAGTTCCCACTGAATTTTTTTGGGTCCCCTTTCAATAACTAACTGGCTGGGTGACAACCGTTCATGCAGAACAAAGTCCAGACCTCCACACCCACCGTGAAAGGCTCTCCTCAGCAAAGACCTAAGTCCCCATTCCACAGACCCAGCCTGTGCTTTTCAAGGCTCCAAAGATCTGCCATTCAACGTTTTCCCCTTCTGTCCTTCAACTCGGAAACATTCCTCTCTGTGGAGTTTCGTAAACTCCCACTGCCCGACACCAGGTGCAAATTGAAAAAATCCCACTGGCCAGTCCCGCACAGGGAGGCCTACTGTTCTCCCAACAGAGCCCCTTTTCAGGCCCGAGTCCTGATCACAGCCCCTGGCACACAAGTCAGGGGCTTCGCTTTCATCCACAAGAGCAGCTCTGAAAATCGGCGGCAGCTGTCCCCCACCCAGACCCTGCCTAGGGGCTCAAAAGGAGCAGTCTATGCAAACCTGGGCGTTTGCCAGAGAGGGAGGCTGGAGGGATTCTCCGCAGATCGTAACCCCGAAATGCACCACAGTCTCGGCTCAGTTGGGCCGGTTTCCACACACCGGAAGAGTCTGTGTGGTCGCTATCATCATTTGGCAAATACCTAAAAGTATGTGGCTTCCCTCTGTTTGAAACAGGGGCTTTGGAGTGGAAGACTTGCTGATTCGAAACACTCCAATCTATGGATTCAGTAGATATCAACCTTCCTAACGCTACGACCCTTTTAACACAGTTCCTATGTCATGGTGAGACCCCAAAATAAAATTATTTTCATTGCTACTTCATAACTAATTTTGCTACTGTTAGGAATCGTAATATACATATTTTTGGAGAGAGAGGTTTGCCAAAGGGGTCGAGACCCACAGGTTGAGAACTGCTTCATAGATCATGATCTCAGCTCTGAGTTGGAAGCGCTGGTTGATTCAAACAGGAATTCAATTCTGGTTTTAGGTCCGTGCTCCATAGAGCTTGAGCAATCATCCAATTGAATTCCATTTTACAAGCATTTATTGGGCATCTACTTTGTAATTTTACTTGCCATGGGCAATCCAAACACTCCTCATTGATTGAATTGGACAATCAGGACTGGGTTTCTACATTTGCCTCCAATTTCGATTTAAATGCTTCATCCTCTGCTAATGAGGGTGAGGATATCAAGCTATTACAGCCCTAATGTTGGCGCTTTTTTGTCCAAATTGATTTGTCCCTGCGGGCTCAGATAATAGGCACGGCATCTAAACTTTACATCTAAGTCACAGTGACAGGGGGCCTTCAGAAGGGTCTCTGGAATTGTTACCAGCCTTGATATAACAGTTCAAAAGAAGCAGTTCAAGTGACATAAGAAAGATACCAAATGTCTGATTATAAATGCCACATAACTCTCCTGCTAGGTGCATGCACCAGGACCTTACAGGAGACAGGTGATCCACTCCAATTTGGTAATTTGGAAAACAAATTACCCGCTATTTTTAAAAGTGTGTCCAATGTTTTGGGAAATAAAAAGGGCCAGTGTGGTGGCTAGTTATATCTGAGCACTGCCACTATACCAAGAGGCCCCAAGAAGTACAGAAAGATAAAAGAAAAAAAGGAAAGAGGGTAGTTACAGGTACAGGGGTGCCTCAAAGGTAAGAACTACGGATTCTGGTAGACAGACTCAGCTGACCCACCCCCACCCCAAAGCAATCTCACAGGGAGGAAGCTAGGACAGATTTGTCTCAACGTCCTCCTGCTCCCTAGTTTCTCGCTGGTGTCGCCCATTAGCTAAATATCTCCGGAAGCCGTGAGTGCTCCAGGACAGAGAACAAAGAAAGGTCAAGCCAGCCTGGTGGGCAGGGACAAGAAGACCTAGCATCAAGGTTTTGTGAGTGCAGTCAGGACCTAAGGGAAGGTATAACAAATGAATTCTTTCTCAGATGCTACATGCAAACATAAAATTAGGAGGTTGAGGCTCGAACTAGTCTATGAACAGGAAGAAGTCTGATCTAGGTAGAAGTGGTAGCCACTGTGGACCAAAGAGATCCAGGATAAAAAGACATGTGGCCAGAGATTGGGCATAAATAGTTATGGTTAAGACAAACGCCTGAAAGGGCACAGTGTGCAAGGCTGTGGAGTTCTGCATAGACCAGGCTGGACACTTAATTTTTTTATGTACTTAATAGGGATTGGTATCATAAGATCCACATGCTAGAAAGTTTTTTTAGTTGTATGGGATTAAAGGTGCTCTGAGCTCCAAAGCTTTTTATAGAAACAGGTTAAGGCAAACAGATATAGATACGGTAGTCAAAATAAACAAAAGAATCCCTTCTGGTAGTGATGATCCCAAGAATGCGGGTTTTATAACCACTGAGAGGAGTAAGTCCATTCGTCTTCCTTCATAACCCAAACAATGAGTAGGCTCCATCACCTTCCCGGCTAGATTGTTGTCTGAGTTTATCTGGGGTGCTATAACAGAATAGCTGGAGCTAAGGAATTTATAATGAGACATTTACTTTGTTCCTAGTTCTAAAACCCTGAGAAGTTAAAGAGCCTCCTCTATCTAGTATGAATCTCTTCTGCGTATAACATGGAGGGTGGTGCCTCATGGTGAAAACACGGGTGACCGTGACCAGCTGTGCACGGCTCTGAGGGTGGCAAAGAAGCTGACCTGCTTCACCACCTGCTCCTCAGGAGACTGAAATCAATCTCCCAAGTAAGATAATCATCCCTTCTCAAGGCCCCCGTTCCCAACATTGCTATACTGAGGAACTGGAGTTTAATACAAGTTTTTACCGGGATGAACCACACCCAAACCACAGCAATAGCTCTGTCACAGAATCTATGGCTACTCTTCTTGTGAAATCTCCCTTGTCTCACCCCACCCCCACCCCACCCCCACCCCACCCCTGCACTCCTGTGCCGTTCTAAATAGCTGCCACACCACTTCACACTCAATTACAAACACACTGTAATTTTCTCTGGGTTTGTTGTTAATTTTGGTTAATTGCATCGCAGCCTCCTTGAATGTGCCATGCCTGTTCCTGCTATGCTATGCGCTCCTCGCCCCCACGTTCAGTGCTACGAGGACTCTGAACACAGTCAGGATTGGTTTTCTCAGGAGCACGTGACCATTCTCTACCCAGGAAACAATTGACGATTTGGTAGGAGAGTTTCTCTGCAACTCACAGGAGTCTTTTAAGTGTCCGTATGCTTTCTGTGCCCTGGGCAAGTATTTATTTCATCATATAAAATGTGGTTTCGAGCACCTCCAAGGTGAAGGACCTACTTTATATCATTAATCAAATATCCTAATTCAGAGGCCAAAACCTCAGAAAAATCTGTTCTAATACATTAGTGGCTGCATTGCCCCTTTGCAAATATTAGTTCCAATTTTGTGGAGAGCTTCAAAGCCTAGGCAAAGACGTAATACTGTAGGAGGCTTCAAGGAGAGGTATTTTGGGTTAGTGAAGCCCTTTAGCAAATGTTACCTTATACTAACTGCAACATGCCAGGGTTCTGGAAGCCTGAGTTTGGGGGTACAAAATTCTATCCTTCTTTTACAGCCTTGCACAAGAGTGGGAACTGTCTGAGAGAGTCCGTGGAGCCTGGTAGTCATCCCAAATTCAGTGTTTCTTGTGCACCTGGGGTTTTGTTAAGCCTGCAAGCCCATTACAAGTCTACTGAGTCTCGACCTCTGGACCAGATCCTGTGGCATTCTATTCCTAACACTCTTTTGAAATCACATATGATGCTAAGAAGCACTGATGCACCCTTTAGGACCACAATTGGTTTAATCTTGATAATACATATGCCTGTTTTGTTTTTTGAAATAGGACCTGACTAGGTAGCCCATGCTAACCTCCAAGTTATTGTCCTCCTTAACCTCTGACTTCTGGGATAACCCACATCTAGCTCCACCACCATTTTCATTAGCTTTGGAAGTTCTTAGAACACAGCCATATACAGATACATATGTTTTCAAAGCGTGGCCTGCCTTCAGGAACACAGGAGATTCTTATTTATGGTATGTATATCCCACAGCTCTGAGAGGTTCCTGTATATTACCATATTCCAACTCCCACCCCTAGAATCTAACCAGCAGTTCTGACTATCACATCACTGATGTGGCATAGTGTCATGTCCCATAAATTCCATTACTAGAGCAGACACAGAACACATCCAGGGTGAAGCTGAAGGGACTCAGAACTCATCTCTCACAGAAGGGAAGGGTGAGGCATTTCTAGTCACCTTAGTCTTTCACCAAGGACCTGCCAAAGCCTAGAAAAAGCAGGTTGGGTACAAGCTTTTAATTGGCTCTGCGGTTCTTTCAAAGAATCAAAGGAGCAGTCATGTAAAGAATTCAAAAAACATAGAAAAAAGTGTAAGGTAGAGAAAGAAAGCTCCAAGTGCCTGTGACCTTACGCCTGGTGCCCAGGTAACTTGGTCACAGAGATTCCTATAAACACTATTGTGGTCTTTAATAGAGTCCTCCCTCAGAAGGTAGCTGACCTGCCAACGGTGGTGGCTGAGATGACTGGACTCTCTATCAGCCTCAGGACAGAGTCAGAGACTGGAGCTGAAAACATTAGAAAACCCCTAGGTGCTGGGAGGTGGTGGCACACGCCTTTAATCCCACCACTCAGGGGGCAGAGGCAAGTGGATCTCTGTGAGTTCAAGGCCAGCCTGGACTACAGAGTGAGATCCAGGACAGGATCCAAAACTACACAGAGAAGCCTTGTCTTGAAACACCAAAATATATATATATATATATATATATATATATATATATATATATATATATATGGCAAAGTAGGTTTCCCATGACCCAGCAGAAGGCCCTACACCCATGGGCATATGGGTAGCACTGGTTGGACTTAGTGGCCTATACCTAAATAATAAATTAAACTGTAGAAGGTGGACATGAGGTTAGGAGATGTGGTGAGGAGGTTTTAGAGGAGTTAAAGGGTAAAGCGGAGGGGTGGAAATCATTGGGACACACTGTAGCTCTGCAGGAAATAAAAACAAAACGTTTATAAAAGGAAAGAAGTCTTGAGAAAGAGTTCCAGGAAGTTTAGCCCCCAAATCTTTCATTCTAGGGCTGCTTCTCATTTGCTTTGTTGGAATTTGCAGTTGTTCTGGATGTCATGTGATTGGAAATCTCAGTTCTGTCTTCACCCCTCTATGTCTATGTCTCCCTGTCATGTATTTCCTATTTCCCCTCCCCGTCTCCTCTATCTGTGCCCCTTACACACACACACACACACACACACACACACACACACACACACACACACACACAGAGAGAGAGAGAGAGAGAGAGAGAGAGAGAGAGAGAGAGAGAGAGAGAGAGAGAGAGAGAGGCTATCTTATTAAACAAGTCTTGACTTAAACATGTGTTTAAGTCATCTGGCCTTTTCAGCACCTACTTGATTCCATGCCTGAGCAAAGTGCATACCCTAGCAAGCAGATGCAGAACGAACCAAGCTGGTCAAGTCTTAGGTAGACAGAAATGAAGACTTTACTTGGTCAACACATAAACCAAATAAGCAGTCCTTGTAAGGCTTAGTTAAAATGGTATTTCAGCTAAAAAGCCCTTTTGTTGAGCTGGAAAATTCTTGGCTAATGGGGTCGGAGTCATAAAGTGCTTTATGAGTCATGAGAAGGTCAAAGATCACCTTTTAACTTTCAAACTGGCCCTGGCTACTTACTATTATGGTAGCTTTTCTTCTCTACCCTCTCCCCCTCCCTCCCCACCAGACACATCATCTATGTCTACTTTACAGTATATCTGTAATGAATTTGGATTCAGTTCAAGGAATACACAGGAGGACTTCAGCTCCCAGAGCAAGCTGCTCTGTAGGAGGGACAGAGAAAAGAAAATACCCGGGGGCGGTTCTGTATTTCCAAAAGATTAAAAATAATTAAACAATAAGATATTCAACTTGGATTGTTGAAGACAGTGATTAATGGCTCTTCTCCCTCTAAGGGTGCCCTCCCCTGAGCTAACCTGACCCAACACCATTTCAAAGGAGCTGTTGGTTAACACTTTGTTTCATTTCTTGTCTTCAAGTAAATCGGGGTTGTTATGGCCCTGTCATTCATACCAACCAGCTGCCTCCCTCGCTCCTCTCTTGGAATAATTGAGGGAGAAAGGAAGGAGGCGTTTTCAAAGGCATTGGTGATTAGCTGAGTAATTACTCGTCTAGCCAAGTCAACAGAGCGGGGAGGGTATACTGCTATTAAAGATGGAGGTCAGAGCATGCGTGTCTCTTACCTGAAGTACAGGTCATCATATCCACTGCACACTGGTACCCAGTGAATGTGGGCTGAGTGATGGGGAAATTATGAAGACCATGCCTTTCGTTCATTTGTAAAAGTGAAAACGTGATTTATTTTCATGGCAACACAGACCAAAGCTAAACATACGAGGTTGCTGTTACTATTACAGGAGCAGACTTCAGACTTCAGATTCTCCTTCAGCATCATTTTAAACACCTAAGGCATGCCAGGCTCTCAGTTCCGCCTTTGCAGGGCATTACAACAGAGTTGACTCTAGTAGCAGTTGTGGCTGCACATTAGAAATGCATTTCTCCATCACCTGTCATTTTGTCCCTGTTGTCCCATCAAGACTCTCAGTTGAGTTAGCCACTCAGCCAGTTGAGTGGCTAATAAAACAACAGCCACACCCAGGCCCTTCAGCTTTAATGGAGCAGTGCCCTGGCACTGCCTGCTGAAGACATGGTACGTTACCTTGGTCGTTTAATTGAAACTGTAGACATATAACAAAAGCACGGCTTTTATTCCCATCCTTGTGGTCAGGGAGAGAGCCTTCTGCAATGGAAATTCTCCAGATTAATTTATACAAGAAGGATTTCCTAAAACATATGGTCATCCAAAAGGAAGGCAAACTCATTTCCCTAAGTCTGTAGATTAGATTTGAAATAAACCTTGGCCTTTGAACTATGTTGAGCTTAACATTAAATTTAGAAACTTTTCCTGTACAGTCTTGGTGATTTCTACAAAGGAGTTTATCAACTTCCAGACTTGATTTTGTAGGGTAAATAAACCATAGAGTAAAACTATATGTCTCACTCTGTGGTCTTATCAGTGGATCCATTAACAACAACAACAAAAAAGAGTTCATTCTTAATCAAATCACCTTGGCAACATTTCATTTATTCTCCTAAACTAGAAATTTCTCAAATTGGCAATAGTGCTACAGTGATTTTCCATCTGAATTTTAAACAGGTAGAAGTGAATATATAAATATATATATACATACACACATACACACACATATACATACACATATATATACACACATATATTATATATATAATATATATATACAAGCATATGTATATATATTTAGAGAGAGGTAGGAAAGAAAGAGAAACTTCTTTTAAGTTGCTATCAATGCTAAATGTAGTTTCTGTGTGAATTGGACCTGGGCCTCTAAGTATCCCTTTTTGGAATGATCCTCCATAATGTACAGACTGAAGTCTCCATCCTTACACAAGGAAGACGAGCCTACAGTTCAAGGAATGATCTCTGAAACCACAGAAATGATCTTCTCCATTGATGAAGGTGAAGATCCTATGGGGAATAATCTCTTAGCTAGCCCCAGAGGCATTGGGTTGAGTATCTCTGGAGAGTACTGCCATTAATAAAACAAACTACTTATCTGCAAACATGGACCAAACTGCTATAAAGATGCTCTTTGTCTGTATACCAAGTACCTGTTTGTTGGCCCTCACCACTTCTTACCCAAGTTTTGAAACAGAGATGGGGGATCAATGAGGGGAAATTGGCAGCTTCTCCAACAAACAAGCTAAAACTACAATGACTGTATGCAATCAATGTCCATTCCCCATCTCGTCTCCGAGGCCTGGTAACTCCTGCAAAGCTCTCCTCCATATGATGACTCAGGAATTCGGGGTCATGACAGTTTGTGCCCTTAGCATCCCCAGCACATGGCTCCTTATCTACATAGAATGAAAAGAAAGAGCCAAGAAATATGCCTAGGAAAGTCTATGGCAGACTAGATGTAGTTCCATTGGCCAGCACAAGCACAGATCTACAATCTAATAGCATGGAAGGCTTAAAAGAAAAAAGTCAAAGTTCCAGGGTTTCTAGAAAGAGCAACAAGACTGGGGATACCTCCTTCCACACTACCAAGAGGCTTGTGCCTTATGATAGGAGACCCCTGGATGAAAGGGAAAGGTTTAAATGTATTTTCCAAGTCAGGATCTCTCACAGAACCTGGAATTCATCAATTAGGCAAAACAAAATGGCCAACAAGTAACAGAGACCTTGTTGCTCGCTCCCTGGGGCTACAGCTAAAGGAACACATCACACCAGCCCCAGTAGGCAGATCCATCCTGTGCAATGCTTCCTGTGCTAGGACCAGAAAGGAGGAAACATGGGGTGGCTTAGTGGCTAGAGGAGAACATTCAGAAGTCAACGGGGCCTCAACTGTTCATCAGACAGGGCTGCTATTCATGAGATAGGTGGAGCTGGGTAAAATACGCAATTCCATTGCAAGATAGATTTATCTGTGAAACAAAGATGAGAGTGTCTATTTTACAGTAGGTTTATGTAAGATGAAAATATTTGAAGCACCCGTGTGTTTTGGAGACTGAAAGAGAATAGTGAGGATATTTGGAGGGGCCAAAGCTCTTTGGTGGGAGGTACTAGAAATGTATGTGATCTGTGAGGGGGCTTAGGAAACCACCCCAAACTTGGAGCCAGAATCCGTAAGATTTTAAGTGACAAAGACCTGTGAGATGCCAAACTATTATAGATATAAACAAATATTTTATGACCTCAAGGAGGGAGAAAACTGAACCACAGAGAGGCTGCAATAAAAGACCGAGTCTATTGGGAAGTCCGAGTGCCTCTCTGCTTCCTTAACTCTATTTCCTCCTATAGATTTGGGTCATTTTTTTCCTCCCAGCAACTGACATTCTTTCCTTGATCATTGCACAACATGACCATTACTAGTGTTTTCATCTCCTTTACAGAGGAAGTCATACAAAACGTCGTTCGATTTTAAATTTCCAGAAATGAGCCTGATTGACCCAGTTGGTGATGTCATTCCTGGTCCATTTGACCAGTCAGGCAGGTTCATGTTACAGGAATATGACTTCTGTAATCTTTGGGACGGGGAATGCAATGGTTCTCAAAACAAGAAAGAGCTTTGGTGGACCCCTTCTTCAGGAGTTTGATCTCCTATCGTCTTCTGACATTTTGTTGTTTTGTTGACACAGGGTCTCACAACATATCCCCAACCAGTGTGTTGGTCTCAAACACACCATGTAGCCCAGGCTGGTCTTAAACATGGGATCTTCTTGACTTTATCTCTCACTTGTATAATTACAAACATATACCACCATGCCCATCAAAGACAGCTTTTGCATGGTCATTTTATTACCATACATTTTAGTCATTCAAATGCTCATAACATTTCTCCCTAATTAATTAGGTTCTAAAGTAAGTTAAAGGTAAGGGCTGTGGGCTGCATTTTCTTTCTATTCCACAATGTTAGTAAAGTGGTGTATTCCAGATGGAAGATATTTATGAAATGAGTGAACCAATGCTTGAGCCCAGGGGACTGGCTCTTGCCAACTCAGTGACCTCAAAGGCCTATTGTGATACTTGCGCATCCCTGGCTCCTGCAAAGAAGGCAGTTGAGTCATGAAAAGATGATGCAGAAGGAATCTGATGCTTCACAGCTGGTGTATTTTCAGCCCTCCGTTGACTTGTTACCAACTGCAAATCCCTTGCCTCTCGGCCTTTAGCGCTCAGTTTCTCTGAGTGCTTGGATCCTCACTTGTATTTTCACCATTCATACCCGACATGGGACCTCAGTGGAAACAGCAGAGGGTTTTTCATCTGCCGTCACCACTGTGCGTGCACATAAGAACCACACTTGCTGTGTGCTCGTCACTGCATGTTTAATTCAATCCTCACTGCTCCTCATTGGTAACCATTCCTCTATCTAGCCTTGGTTTGGAAAGCACACTCACCCAAGCATTGTGTCTTCTGTGTACAGAGCCCTGTGTATATACATTGATGACGGGACCCAGTATTTCCCATCCAGAGATAAAGTAGACATAGGCAGGCCGGCAAGCATTCAACCAAGACACTAAGGGAGCCACGATACCCATATCTATGTTTCGGTATATAACATTTGGCAATTGAATAAACTTATTTTTTAAAATCCCCCTTTTCTTTTCTTTTTTCTTTTTTCCCCTCCTATTTTACTTACTCTTTCCTTCCTTCCCCTCCTTTCTTTCTCCCTCTCTCCTCCTCATCTTTTCCTGACTTGCTTTATTCTCACTGGCAAGCATTCAGTTTGCAAAGGCTCTAGCAATGAGCGGGAGCTCTCTCCAGGTACAGTGGAGAGCATGAACAATGAGACACAGCGGTGATCCTGCGTGCTCACAAAGCAGAGACACACACTGAATTCCACTCCCTCTCTCAGTGCAGCAAGTACCTAGACACTGTCAGTGACCACAAAGGGGAAAATTGTTCTGCCCATGGAAAAAGAGTAACTGGACTTTCTCCATTTCACAGATATTTCTACAAAAATACATAGAGCAGATGGTACATTGTCAACTCTACTGGCCCCCAAAGAATTGGTAGGAGATGTCTTGGGAAACTCAAGATGATATTGTCAGGATCATGTGGAAGATAGGGAGAAGCAGCAATCTTTGTCCTACAAATCTATGCAAATATTTCTTCCTCCACTCCCTTTTCCCAATAGGACACCTAGCGAGACAAGAGACAAAAGCCAAGGGAAGCCTCTTGATGCAAATGGAAAGATGGCTGCTGGTATGAAAGACACAGAAGAGTCTAGAGGGAGAGGTGGAGCAGCTTTGGGCTGCCAGCCTCAGTCTCCTGGTATGTAGAGGCACATGCTTTGGTCCAGAGGTTACTCGCAGGTCTCAGAAGACTGAAGGATTAGCAGGTTTTGTGAGAAAATTCTGCTCTCCTATTTAATCAGAGCTAAGAGTCACACAGCCCATGGGACTGAGCCGGCAGTCAGGACTGTCCTCTCATGTATCCTCTTCGAGGGCCTTTTAGAAAAGACATCACCATGTGTGCAAAGCAGAATGGGCTTCATCTGACTTCATTTTGGGTGGCACAGAACTTTATTGTTTTTTTTCATCTTGGGAAAATTTCAGTGATTACATTATGGTCAACCAAGGATGCTCACTGTCCTGTGCCCCTCCCACCTTTATGGAATGTTCAGTTCTCTTTATTGAATTCCATTCTTGAAGTTGCTTCTTCAGAGAAACACAGGTTCATTGTTCTGCCATTGTGTGTTCAGTCTCTGTCAGTTATGTGGGAAGGAATTACAAGTGTCTCAGAGATTTCTTTCATTCTTTTCCTTTCTAGGGCCATATAACATCATTCTGCAGAGGACCATTATCAGATTACAACAGGGACTTGACTGATGCCTCTAGATTTGGGTACCAAACCCGCCAGGCTAGAGCTTGACAGTAGCCACGTGTGTCGCAAGAGTTTGGGGCAAATTTAACTAAGGTAATTTAGGTCATAGTAATCTGTAAGTGGTTTTCAAAAGAATTTTAATAAGTTTTAAATGATTGCATTTATTAAGTTTAAGACCACAATACATTATATAGCTTCCCCCTAGTAATCCAGTGTAAATAAAGGCTTCTCAGGAAGACAAGGTAAACTTATTTCTTGTAGGTACCAAGACTGAAGTCCTTATCAACAGATGGTAAAGAACTTAGTTCGCAATTAAATGCCATTTATAACTTGCTTCATTCACACCTGCAACCCAACTTGCTAAGCTTTGGAAAATTAATGTTTCAAAAAAATGCTTAAAAATCTCATATCAATTCAGATGAAAGCAAAGGATATGGCCTTTCTCCCCACAGTGTTACCATTTTGACACAAAGGGTGTCCGACAGTCAGTGGACTTACATTGGAAACTTGTCCCCAGTATAAGCAATGTTCTGAGGTCGAGCTTTAGGGAAGTGACTGGATCTCGAAGGCACCCGAGTCTGTGAGGCCATCTACCGATAGATTCAAATGTTAAGTGAACCACTGGGGGTGTAGTGTAACCTTGGGGTCCAGAGGGACATGCTGATGCTGCCTACAAGTCTTGCCTCTGCTAGAGACTGTACCACTCAGCTTAGGTCTATGAGCCCTTGAACTCGTTGGAATAGTTCTTTTCCCATTCTGGGTGACTGGTACTAGACAGGTGAGTTCTAAGGGTTCCTCTATAGCTTATCGGCTATGGGACCTCAGACAGGTCACCTCTTTCTATGCCTCTGTTCCCCCATCTGTCTATAAAAATACAAAAGTACTCCCTCATCGAGTTGTTGTATCGAGTGAGGTATGCCCAAAGTGCAGCATACTGTGCTCGGCATGCAGCATGAGCCTGGCCATCATTAGTGGTTGTCATAACAATCAGTGTGCAACCGGGAGAGAGCCCAGTCACAGTCGGGGAGTAATGATGGGAATCATGTATCCCCTCATTCTGACATGAAGCAGTTACTGATGTAAATAGCAGAGTATCTATTGGGCCTAAACTCCACCTTCTTTGGTTTCTTTGTACTTAGAATATAACTTAGTATATAGGGTTGGGTTAGACAGTGTCCCCATTCAAAACACAGTCTTCCAAGGCAGCTTGGACATCCAACAGTCCCCTATGAAAGCCTGTGTCTGTTCCTCCTCTGAAGTGGCTCTTGTATCTGTCCCATCTGCTTCCTCACTTCTTCCACAGAGGAGTGATAGCTTCTCTCTCTCCCTCCCTGACTAAGGCTCTTGCTCAAGCAGCGAAGACAGAAAATACCCAACAGACTCAAGAATGGGCTCTGAGAAACTCATATTCTAGAAATTTCCATCACCGTGATGTTTTATCTAGACTCAATATTTAAAGATTTGATATTCCCAGCAATAAGCAAGGAAAGTAGACGTTTGTATCTAACCAGTGGCAGGGGGGTGGGGTTAAGAGAAGGCACATGAGGCTCCCTCCGAACAGCCTTTCCAGGCTTGTTCACCTGCTGTAACTTCCCTTATGCAGTCTATACACATGACATGGTCTTGCCTCCCAACCATCCTTCCAGCCTTAGTCACACCTGTCTCAGGAACGGCCTGCCTTTATTCCCCTTTCCCTGGTAAAAATCCTCTTCTCAAATGCATCTTGCATGAACAGATCTACAGCCAGAGGGATCTGAGCGCCGTCTTTGTCACTTGCTGGTTCTATAACATTGGACCTTGGTTTTCAGCTTTCCTCTCACGTACAGCCCAAAGAGCTCACGTTGTTCCTCCCCTTCCATGGTTCTCTTTTGGGAAAGCTCTCATATGTTTTGGTCAATCAGTTTTCCCCAAACATTCCTGACTGAACCCCATAGTTGTACAGCTCTACTTTCCTCTCCAGATTAGAATGGTCATTTTATTGCTGATGTCGTTTCTCTGCCTCCTTCAGGCAGGGCATTTCTATACTGGCCAGGCTGGCTTGAAACTTATGGTCATCCTGCCTCAGCCTCCTATGCTCCATCACATCCAGTTTGGGGGATTTTAAAGACAGAATGAGATTTGTGGAACTCTCTCTTCCAGGCATTGTACAACCACAACTGCAATTACCTACAGGAGGGCTCTCACAAGATGTAGCCCCTAAAGATTCTCTTACAAGTGGGAGGACAGGCTCAGGAGAACCTACAAGGAACTCCTGGCTCAGGAGGCAGCAGAGTAGTCACAGGAGGCCCAGCTCCTCGCCCAGGATATATATATATATATGCACAGTTGATTGCTGGCAGGCACCGGCCTTTCCTTTGGTGCTGCAGCTGCCTAGAAGTTGCCCATTGTCTGAGAGACAACCCCGATCCCATACTCCTATAACTAAGCCAGTCAAACACATTGCTCACCAAGGTAGAATTGGGTAGAATCATTTCTTTGGGCTGTCATTGGCAAGCTCTCTGGGTTAAGCAGACATTTTTCATGTCTCCACAGAAAAAAGTTAATGGGATACACACACACGAGACAGATAGACAGACAGAGACAGAGAGAGAGAGAGAGAGAGAGAGAGAGAGAGAGAGAGAGAGAGAGAGAGAGAGAGAGAGAACTTTTTAATCCCTAAACCTTGGCCAAACTTTTAAATGGATAAAATTGGTGTTGACCCTCCCCCTTTTGGCATCCCCTGAGGAATCTTCCACTGTTAATTGACTTTGAGTGCTCCTTATAGCCAAGAGCTGTAGGCCTCCATGAAAACCAGAATGTTCCCTGGAAAGGGATGCTTCTGTTTTTAAGGTGTGGGAAAGGAGGGGTTGAGCAGGTTAGGGTGGTAGTCACTTTTTCAGGAAGCATCATTTACCAGGAAGGGGAATCCCTGCAATAGGTGATACTGAAATACGTACCTGCCAGAGCTGTGATGGGTGAGGAACTGAATCATACTTAAGAAGACAGCATGATATGACTGAGCACCTGCCATCGAGGTCTTTCCTAAGTGATGGAACACATTTCACTGGACTCCTGGGGAAAGAGCTCCCTTCTGGGTACTCACAGAGGGATCTGCACACTCTTCGGTTAGCCCACATCTTGTTATTAGGTAGATGTGTTTGTTTTCCTGAGATGGGACCATCTCTTCCCATCTCTGTCCTTCCCATGATCCCTTTCTCCTTAGATCAGCACAGGGCCTGGTATATCACAGCCCCTTAATAACTGTGGTGAACAAGTTCAGAGAAAAATATGCCTGAAACAAGACTGGAAACTCTTCCTTGGAAAACAGCTGTGGCAGCACATCTGTAGCCTGCGTTCCTTCTCAGCTGTCTTGGAAGAGATGCCAGTGCAAGCTGTTTATTTTTGGAGTCTCTAATGGCAAGCTCCTGCGTCCTAAACAGGTCAGACGCTCCCTCCGAGGGTATTTGTTGATGGTGATAATAATTAGGTTAATGCTTCCTTAATTATTCTACTTACCACACAATGTTGGGTGTTATCATTAACTCAAGCCCCTAACGCCTACCCTTCAAATAAACAAACAAAACTTCTCACAGCATCTTATTGCTGAGACCACTAAATCGGCACATTGCCTGGACTTGCTGTCTGGGCGTGCAAGTGAATCTGTACCCCAACCACCAAGAGAACTATGTAGGCTTTCGTTTACAACCTAACCATAATGCAAGAGTAATTATTTTTACTACATTCACACAGTCATCTGGAATCAAATAACTACATGAAAACTTGAGAGGCACCAAACCAGTGCTTCCCAAGTATAGTTCAGCAGAATCATGCACAGTGCGTGTTCACTCACACATGCACGCGTACACATGCACACATGCTTATATATCCAATACACATACGTGTGTGTGTGTGTGTGTGTGTGTGTGTGTGTGTGAACATGGGATGTGACATAAATAAAGAAGGAAAAGGCAAGTCCACAAACAGGACTTTGGGGGAGCAAGGATAAGGAGACAGGCAGGAAGTCTGAGAAGTTACACACCAGCTCAGGAAAGGTTGCCCTAGAGGTTAGGCCATGGGGACATCCATTATGCCAAAATGGAGTCGGGAAGTATTTCAGAAGCCATATAAAGAAAATAGGACTGAGCTTGGTGAGGCAAACCTTTAACCTTAGCACTTGGGAGGCAGAAGCTGGTTGATTTCTATGAGTTTGAGGCCAGCCTGGTCTACATAGTGAGTTCCAGAACAGCCAAGGCTACGTAGTGAGATCATGTCTCAAAATAAAGAAAGAGGAGGAAGAAGGGGGAGAAGAGGGGAGGGGGATGAGGAGAAAAGTCATGGTGGTATATGCTTGTAATCCCGAAGATACTATCTGGTCTCCATACACATGAGCATGCACACCTACACATCAGCCCACATACACATCCAAAAAAGAAAAAAAGAAAGGAAAGACATGGAAAAAAGTAAGATCTCTGAATCTACCCCAAGAACATTATAGCAGGCGTCACATTTTAACAGTATTGCCAGATGATTCACATATATGTTAAGGCTTAAGAAATACTGGTGTGTGTACAGCTGAGAAAAATTAAAACAAGTAAACTATGACCTCCTGGAAAGAACCAGGCTACTAGACTACAGACCTCTACAGGATCAGACTCTCCTACCTTCCTAGATAGATGACCTGATGGCATCCTAGAATCCTGCCAAAAGGTAAGCTATGGCCGCATAATGAATGGCCTTCCAAGCCAACCATGGTGGTTTGCAACTGTCATGCCAACTCGAGGAAAACTAAAGGAGGAGACTTAGAAAGCCAAGGCCAATCTCAGGTATATAGTAAGTTTGGGGCCAGCCTGGGCTACATGAGACATTTTCTTAAATAAAGCATGGGTAAATAGCCCCTGAAAGTTATTGACTTTAAGAATGATAGTAAGTTCCCGAGGAGAGAAATTCAGGCAGTGGAGGGGCTTGGGGGAAGCTCAGTTAGTTCAGTTGGTAAAACACTGGCTTGCAAGCTGGAGGATCTGAGTTTGATCCCTAGAACCTAAGTAAAACTGTCAGGTGTGCTGGCATGCTGTTAATCCCAGCTCTGGGATGGCATAGCCAGGAGGAGTCCGGAACTCAGCACTCAACTGGTTTACTTTAACTAGCAAGCTTCGGACCAATGAGAAACCCTGTCTCACAGATGTTGGCCAAAGTTCTTGAAGACAACATCCACCTTCTACACAGGCCCACAACCTGTGTACACGCACACATACACATATGTGCACATTTACCCCCACACATGCAGAAAACAAATCAAGCCAGACAGGGCATTGAAGCCAAAGGCTCAGTTGGAAACCTTGCAGACAGAGGGCTGGGATCACCTGAAGGCTTTAAATTATATCCAAGCCCCTGGTGTTGACTGTCACGTGCAGATCTGTTAGCCTTGTCAGCTGGAACACCAACAATGGCCTCTCTCCATGGCCTGGCCTTCCTCAAAATGTGTGCCTGGACGCCAAGGATAGTCAGTAATGGGCCACAGGAAAGGAAAGAAGGAAGGAGAGACAGAGATGAGAGCAATGGAGAGAGGGAGAGAGAAGAAAGCAGAAAGGGGAAGAGGAGAGGGGAAGGAGGGAGGAAGAGTGGGCAATTCCACAGAGAAGCAAGAAAAGGAGTCAAACTCACAGCCACACTGAATTTCAGGACCAGCTTAGCCAGCAGCACAGCATCTCTCCTGCTGCTCTTGGAGAGAGTTGCAAGATTCTGCTGAAAATGAAAGGGAAGAAACACAGACCCAGCCATGTCACAGAAGCCATGCATCTAGGAACATCTGCAGGCTACAAAATCCATCAGTGCTCTTCCGGGTCCAAGGTGCTCCAACTATCACTTCCCATGAACGAGTTCTCAACTGGTGGCTTCCAAGGGAAACAAAGCAAATCTTTAGACTGTTCATGTCCATTGGGTACCATGCTCTTGGGAATCCTTACATTACTTTTTTGTCCCCAGAAAAATAGCTTCAAAGCTAGTTTTACTTTCCAGTCTATTTTGCTCTTTCGGGTACCATAATCAAGTGTATTATTCAATGACATATTAAAAGTCTACAAGAATTAAATGGAATTGGTAAAAAATAAGAAAAAAATTAATCTTCATTCACTGATATAAAATCCCCATTTTTGTTTTTTGGTTTTTTTTTTTTTTTTTGGTTTCTCTGACCACCTTGAGATTCATTGCTAAGGCCAAATAAAATGATCTCCACAAAACGTGTCCATGCACTGATTCTGATGTCTACTTTCAGTAAATGCCTTCCATCTTCAGACTAAAATCTCCCTCTATGCGTTTCCATCCCCACAGTACAACTTTCTTGGCAAGATTGCTCTCAATCTGTTTGGCTGTTCTTATATTAGAGCAGAACCAAGAACCAGGGTGGAAGGGATAAGAGTCTTCTACATATGACAACATAAAAAAATACTAGTGTTTGTTTCTCATTAAAATGAAGTCAGAGACAAAAGCTACAATTGGATCTGGCCTATAGCCATTCATCCTAAATACTGGAGGAAGAGAAGCATACGGCAGCCCAATATAGACTTGGCTCAGGCCTTTGGGTTTCTAATTCTGTACCATCTTCTGTGTTCCCTCTCACCAGAAAGTCACACCCAAGCCTGGTACAGTTAAATGGCTGTCCTGTGATGGTCGTTTCTCCCCAACCATCTCCTGCCTGCTGTCAACACCTTGGTATTCCCCTCTCTTGATCTCCCAGAAACACACAACAGTCGTTCAGTACAAGTATACAGTTATGCACATGCATACAAACCCAGTCATGTGATCATTCACATACACACTGGCCATCACGCAGAGGCAGGCAGTCACACCCAAGCATACACACACCACACACACACACACACACACACACACACACACACACACACACACACACACAACTGTTTAACTAGCTCTTCCTTCCCTGAACACCCGAGCTTCGCTCATGACCAGGTGGGGAGAATCTTTTATTTTGTTTTTTGTTCTTTTGTTTCTTTTATGTTTTTGGTTTTTTGAGGCAGGGTCTCTCTGTGTAGCCCTGGCTGTCCTAGAACTTGCTTTGTAGACCAGGCTGTCCTTAAACTCAGAAATCTGCCTGCTGCTGCCTCCCAGGTGCTGGAATTAAAGGTGTGCACCCCCACCTCCTGGCCCAGTGGGGAGAATCTTTCCTTTGAGGAGACATGGCAGTACTGTTTGCTCACCCAGGGTCCCGAATGTCTGCAATTCCAGCTGCACACCACTCCACCGATTCTCACCCGCTAATCCAGTCTACCAGACGGAAATCCCAACTGATTGAAACACACATAAGGTGAACCTTTGATTTATTGTTATTTCTTAATTACACACATTTTGTAATATAAAGCTCAAACATTTAATGTATTCCTGACAAAGATATGTTACAAAATCCTAACTTCTACTACCGGTGAATGTCTTTATAGACGTAAGCATCTTAAAATCAAGAAATGGGAGTGGGGCCTGACAGCATATTACTGATGTCGTTCTAATAGAAGAGACAGAGTCACGCAGGGAGCACCTCCTCTGAGAACAGAGGCAAGCATGAAGGAAATGCATTCATAAGCAAAGGAAGACCAGGACTTCCAGCACCGTCAGAAGGTTTGCAGCCCCAGCCCCAGAGAAGTCTACCCAGAATCCCCTAGGGAGCATGCCCTACCACCAAGACCTGAATGCCTGACTTCTAACCTCCAGGTCTGAGAATCCATGTTCTATCATTTATGGCATGCCATTTGTGGAACTGTGGTGTGCCAACACGAACAATGACTGCGGTTGCTATGAAGTCACTCTTAGTGAATCTCATGACTGTGAGATGAACAGAGTGCTGTCAGCAAGAATGAGCAGGGGAGCAGCAGGCTATCCAGGTTAATGGTAACCTAATAACTAAATACAGTCCTTTGTCAGTCTAGACCACCTTAGGATTTGGGTATCAGGGTACCACCACCAATCATGGTGATCATGAAACTACATTTGAGACTATATTTGTCCCAGCTCCTCCAAGAAATGTCAGGTTCAGCAATAATGAGAGCCAGCTCTAAGATCTGGAGACATTTGCAAGAGTTGAAGTCTCAGACAGAGCTGGTGTGCTCTCTGTGTTTCTGCCTAAGCGCTAGTCCAGGCTCTCGTGGGTTTCCTAGATTTCCATAACCTCTGCTATGGCTGGTAGTGTGTCCAGAGTACCCTGGTGCTACCCTACCTGGCAACTGACTGGAAAGAGAATCCAGAAGAGGATGGAGAAAGACTGAAGGGGGTTACAGAAAATAAGAGACCAGTTTCCAGTGAGACAGTAAATGAAGAATCACATCAACTATAGCCAGAAGCCAGGCATTTTGCCTATGTACTGATACCTAATTTTCATGTACACAGTGTTAGGTTTCATTTGGATAATGTATTTAGATTATATCATGTACTTTGGTAATTAACCCCCTACCCTGCCCCTTTAGTCTCGTTACCTCTCACTCCCACACTAGTCTCCCCCCTTTTTATTTCATATGCAAATGCTTAAATGCATCTAAAAGGGATTCCATGACTCTTAGATGAGAAGAAGGCAAGCATGCTTGTCTGTCCTTCTGTCCCTGACTTCTTTCACTTAACATGGTGGTCTCCAGGTGCAGCCATTTTCCAACAAATAATATAATTTCATTTTTACGGCTGACTAAAACTCTACTCTGTGTGTGTGTGTGTGTGTGTGTGTGTGTGTGTGTGTGTGTGTGTGTGTGTGTAGCATATTTCTTTACCTGTTAACCTGTCAGTAGACCCAGACTGATTCCATACCTTGGCTCTTAGGGTCAGTGCAGCAATAAACAGAGATGAGCTGAACCATTTGTACAATGCTGCCTTAGAATCCTTTTGCTACATACTCAGAAGTTATTGCTGAACCACAGGGTAGATGATAGCCATTGAAACTGGGGTGAGCTGGAATCTTAACGTGGTTTTAATTTGCATTTCTCTAATAGGTAATGATGTCAAACATCTCTCCTATGTTTATATGTATTCTTTTGAAAACTGTGTGCTTATTTCATGAGCTTGCGTATGGGTTGGGTTGGGGTTTTGGTGTTGTTTTGAGTTCTTTGTGTAATTTACGCTGGAGATGGAAATAAGCAAACAAAAAAACAAAACAATCTCTTCAACAAATAGTCCAAGAAAATCAAAAGAAGTCAGGACCCTAGCTCTTTTTTTTTTTCTGTACAGAAATCAATTCAAGATGAATCAACTACTTTGAAGAAAGCCCTGGAACTCTGAAATTGTTAGGGGAAAGCACTTCATGACCTCTAATGCCCCAGCATCCTTGGATGTAGGGATCATAGCCATTGGCAGTAGTGAAACTGGAGTTTGATGAATGTAACTAACGCAACTACTCAAAGAAAGAGTTGGATTTCTGATCTGGTAGTACCCAATTCTTATTCCACTTAATAGCAGAAGCATCATCAATATTAGGGTCCTCAAAACATACCATCAAGAGTCAAAGAAGGGGGCTGACTTTTACTAGCAGCTTGAAATTAAAAATGACCACATCTTTTTACCCTGAGTCTAACAGTAGTCTTACTCTAATTCTAAAGAATGCTAGGTCAGTATGCATTATGACATGACGACTTTGGGTACCTGGAATATAAGAAATGACGGAGAAAATTCTCACTTCTTTTCACATCGAACTAGATCCTTCAAACTTTAGCTGGACCCATGGCCGTGTTTTTTGGCTTCACTTGCAAATAGATAATTTTCTAATATCTGACCAAGGGAAATAGATGAAATAGTAATATAGACTTAATAATTTTACCTTAGGAAGACACCCCCTTTCGCATCCCTTATTCCCTTGTGTACCTGGGAACTGATACATGATAACTTGATCTAACTACCCTCTTGAACTGACATAATTGATTCACTCTAAAGGCAGCATAGCAGTAACCTGAACAGCCCATTTCCCATTGGAACACAAGAGACTGATATATATTTACCATGTTTAAGTTCTAAACAAGGTCTTCATTGCCTGTGTGTTCCTGATTTTGTCTTCACAGCCTCCCTTATTCTGTTCATTACAAAAGTTTAAGGCTCTTAAGTTAATCATAGGGTATCCAATACCTTTATATTTACAATAAAGTTAATAATAGCTGTCCCTCGTAAATGAGGAGAAGTAGAAAAGAAGCATGTGGGGAAAGGGAGGGGACCAGAGGGGGCTGAAGAGAGGACCATGGGAATAAATTATTCTCAAAATATGTGGCATAAAAAAGTACTAATACTTGTCAAAATTTGATCTTGAGGGGGCATAGGAGGAGCTTAAGGAAGGGTAGTAGCTGGAAGAGACTGGAGGGAGAAAGGGGAGTGATATAATTCTATTTCAACTAAAAATCTATTAAAAAGAAAAAAATATATTTTTCATCATTCCTTTGTTTTTTTCACTTAGTGATAAATTTGCTTATATAAGGTTTATAATTTGGCATGCCAAAATCCTCTGTCTCTCTGTTTCTATCTCTAGCTAGCTAGTTATCTGTCTGTCTATCATCCTTCTGTTTCTATTTTTCCCTTCTTCAAAAGTTCTCAAGTAAATGCAATAAATACCATGCTACATTTAGCTCCTTAGATTTTTTTCTGTAATCATGTTATCTATGAAGATAGCTATGATGTCATGACGCAAATGGACTTAACAGACAACTATAGAACATTTCACAAGGAATATACTTTCTTCTCTGCACCTCATTGAACCTTCTCTAAAACTGACCACATACCTAGTCACAAAGCAAATCTCAACAGATACAAAAAAAAATGGAATAACCCTCTGTATCTTATTGGATCACCATGGTTTAAAGTTAGAACTCAACAACCACACTAATTTCAGAAAGCCCACAAACCCATAGAAATTGAACAATGCTCAACTGAATCACCCCTGGGAGAAGTATGAAATAAAGAAATTAAAGATGTCCTATAATTTGATGAAAATAAATACACAACATACCCAAACTTACGGGATACTTTGAAAGCAGTGCTAAGAGGAAAGTTCATAGCACTAAGTGCCTACATAAAGAACCTGGAGAAATGTTACATAAGGAACTTAACAGCACATCTGAAAGCTCTAGAACAAAAAGCATCAGACTCACCCAGGAGGAGTAGATGCCAGGAAATAATCAAATTGAGGGCTGAAATCAATAAAATAGAAATCAAGAAAATAATACAAAGAATCAAAATCAATGAAACGAAGAGTTAGTTCTTTGAGAAAATCAACAAGATAGATAAACCCTTATCCAAATTAACCAAAAGGCAGAGAGGGAATATGCAAATTAACAAAATCTGAAATGAAAAGGGGGGCATACCAACACACAAAAAATTCAGAGAATCATCAGGTCATACTTCAAAAACCTATACTTCACAAAATTGGAAAATGTAAAGGAAACATTTTTTTTGATAGGTGCCACATACCAAAATTAAATCAAGAACAGATAAACAACTTAAATAGATTCATAACCTCTAAGGAAAAGTAGTCATCAAAAGTTGCCCATTTAACAAAAAGCCCAGGGCCAGATTGTTTCAGTGTAGAATTCTACCAGAATTTCAAAGAAATGATAATGCCCATATTCTTCAAATTGTTCCACACACTAGAAACAGAAGGGACATTGCCAAACTCTTTTTTTGAAGCAACAGTTACCCTGGTACCCAAACCACACAAAGATGCAACTAAGATAGAGAATTACAGACTAATCTCCCTCATGAACATTGATGCAAAAACACTCAATAAAATATTGGCAAACCAAATTCAAGAGCACATCAAAAAATCATCTGTTATGATCAAGTCTGCTTCATCTCAGAGAATGCAGGAATGTTTCACCATATGAAAATCTATCAATGTAATTCACCATATAAATAAACTGAAAGAAAGAAAACATATGATCGTTTCATTAGATGCTAAAAAAGCATTTGACAAAATCCAACACCCCTATATGATAAAGGTCTTGGAGAAATCAGGAAAACAAGAAACATATCTACACATAATAAAAACAGTATACAGCAAGCCAACATCCAACATCAAATTAAATGGAGAGAAACTCAAAGCAATTTCACTAAAATCAGGAACAAGATAAGGCTGTCCACTGTCTCCATATCTGTTCAACATTGTTCTTAAAGTTCTAGCTAGAGAATTAAGACATCAAAAGGAGATCAAGAGGATACAAATTGGAAAGGAAGAAGTCAAACTTTCGCTATTTGCAGATGATATGACAGTGACCCCAAAAAATCTACCAGGGATCTCCTCCAGCTGATTACCTTCAGTAATATGGCAGAATACAAGATCAACTGAAAAAAATCTGCCCTCCTATATACAAATGACAAAGAAGCTGAGAAAGAAATGAGAGAAAAATCACCTTTCATAATAGCCACAAATAATATAAAATATCTTGGGGTAACACTAACCAAAGAAGTGAAAGACCTGCATGATAAGAACTTTATGTCTCTGAGAAAAGAAATTATGGAAGATATCAGAAAATGGAATGATCTCCCATGCTCTTATATATGTAGGGTCAACACAGTAAAAATGGCATTCCTACCAAAAGCAATCTACAGATTCAATGCAATCCCTATCAAAATAGCAGCACAATTCTTCACAGACCTTGAAAGAACAATTCTCGACTTCATATGGAAAAACAAAAAACCCAGGATAGCCAAAATAAAACTCTACAATAAAGAACTTCTGGAGGCATCACCATCCCTGATATCAAGTTCTATTATAGAGCTACAGTAATGAAAACAGGTTGGTATTGGCATAAAAACAGACAGGTGGACCAATGCAATCAAATCCAAGATCCTGATATTAAGCCAAACAACTATAAACACCTGATTTTTGGCAAAGAATCTAAAATTATACAATGGAAAAAAAGAAAGCATCTTCAACTAATGGTGCTGGCATAACTGAATGTCAACATGTAGAAGATTGCAAATAGATCCATATCTATCCCCTTGCACAAAACTCAAGTCCTAATGTATCAAACACTTCAACATAAATCTGGCCACAATGAACCTCATTGAAGAGAAAGTGGGGAGTAGCCTTGAACACATGGACACAAGAGACTACTTCCTGAATATAACACCAGTATCATAGACGCTGACAGCCACATTTAATAAATGGGACCTCTTGAAACTGAGAAGTTTCTGTAAGGCAAAGCACACAGTCGATAAGACAAAACGGCAGCTTTCACAATGGGGAAAGATCTTCACTAATACGACATCAGACAGAGGATTGACCTCCAAAATACATAAAGAACTCAAGAAACTAGATATCAAATTACCAAATAATTCAATCAAAAAATGGGGTACAGATCTAAACGGAGAATTATTAACAGAATTTCAAATGGCTGAAAGACACTTACGGATTTATATCTTCCTTCTCAATCCACATATATTTTATTTACTTTCCATGCCCCTCTGTGGTGTGGGACGTCATTCTGTATATGTGTTGCTTGTATTGGTTAATGAATAAAGCTGTTTCAGCAAGTGGCTTAGCAGAACAGAGTTAGGCAGGAAAACTAAACTGAATGCTGAGTGAAAGAAGGCAGGCTTGAAGAGAAGCCATGTAGCTACTGCTGCTGGAAACCTTGCCTAGAACCTTGCCCATAGGCCACGAGACACGTGGTAAAATAATGGAAACGGGTTCATTTAAGATATAAGAGCTAGTTAGTAATGTGCTTAACCTGTTGGCCAAACAGTATTTCAAATAATGAAGTTTCTGGGTGATTATTTCATGGTCTGGGCAGCCAGGAACGAACAAGGTTCCAAATAATATTAGGATCTAAGGTGTCACTATGTGGTCCTTTGGGTTGATTATCTAAGGGGTATTGAAACCAAATTTGATTGCAAAAGTGAATAAACTCAGGTCGGGTGTCAGTTAGAAAGGCTGTAGGTTTTCTAAGAGGCATCGCAAGGGGGGATGAGAGGGTTCAGATGAGTTCTCATCATGAATGCCATCTATCTTCTTGGAGACAAGGCCTGTCATTGGTCTAGAGTTCACTAATGAGGCTAGATGGCCTGCCAATGAGACGAGAGGTTCCTTCCATCTCCATCTACCTAGATTTGCATTGACAAGTGCATACTACTAAATCTGTAGTTTTTCTGTGAACAAACAAGCAGCCTCCTACTACATGGTTTATTAGCTAAAAGTTCCAGTATGATGTTGAAAAAGAATATTTAAGAAGATATCAGTCTCATTCCCTATCTTAATGGGAAATATCACACTATACTTTTACATGCATTTCTCAGTTCTTACAAAAGCCTGTGTGATAAAAACTACTACAGTTCTTTCATGTAAGATACTGAAATTTAAAGAGATTATGCTCAAGGTTACATGGCTTATTGGCATTAGAAATGAGACATAAAATCACATCTCTGCAGAGCCTGGCTTAACAGGCACCGTTACAGAGACCTTGTGGACAATTGTCAATATCTGGAGATATTCAGAATCTTCAACAGACACAGAGATCTAAGCACAGGTATAAGACGAGCACACACTACATGTTGTTGCTGACTTTAGCAACTGGAATCTATTTGAATGCTTCCTGCACTGATAACACCCAGCAGACGTGTGATGAACGTCATGCGTCTCCTGAATTAACATGTCAGTGTTATACCACCCCAAATATCTGAGGATCTGCATATGCAACTGACATGTTAGAAGTACAAACAGATAGTGTCTCAAAATGGCTTAGGTGCTTCAGAGGGTGGAAGAACAAACCAATATTCCAGATCCATTTTGCTTGGGAACAATCTACAATGACGTTAGATATTAGTCAAGGCTTATAGACGGCAATGTTTTCACATGCACATAAAAAGGAGTTCAGAGGAGCCGCCTTGGGAGTCCTCATCATGAATACCATCTATCTTCTTGGAGACAAGGCCTGTCATTGGTCTAGAGTTCACTAATGAGGCTAGATGGCCTGCCAATGAGACAAGAGGTTCCTTCCATCTCCGTCTACCTAGATTTGCATTGACAAGTACATACTACTATATCTGTAGTTTTTCTGTGATTCCGAGGGACTAAACTCAGGTGCTCATTGTAGTAAAACAAGCACTTAACCAATTGGGCAATCTCCCCAGTGTGTGTGTGTGTGTGTGTGTGTGTGTGTGTGTGTGTGTGTGTGTGTGGTTTATCTAAAGGAGGAACATAAGTGTCTTATGGGAGAGTCAGGGGCTGAACACAGTGATACTCAGAGATAGCTACTGGAGTTGAGTTGGTACTATGCCTCTGTTTTCCCTTACCCTTAAGGAGTGTGTACTGTAACAAATTACCACACACTTGGCAGATAAAATAGAATATTTCCTTATATCTCCAAAGGCAAGATATCCCATGATTGGCATTACAGAGTAGAAAACAGAAGCAGGTTCTGGAAAACAAAATGTCTCTCCTCTTCTGACTTCTGATGCTTTCAGCATCCCTTGCTCTATGGCTACATCAACATATTATTCAAGGCCAGCTTCTTATAACTCTTCTGAGTCTAGCAAGTCTCCTTTTTCATCTTTCTTGCAAGTACCGAGGTGTGATGGTATTTAGGGCAACCCGTGAAATCCAGTATCATCTACCCACCTCAAAATCCCTATTTTTCACTTTTTTTTTGCCATATACAGTGGCATTCACAGATTCCAAAGATTGGGATCTGACACTTGGTGGGGAGGGTTGTTATTCAGCCTAATCATGAAACCTATGAGGGAATATTATCCTAATCAAGCTCCCAAAACATAAACTGCCATTTAGAGAGATGGAGTGGTTCCTAGTGGTGGCTCAAATTAGAACACTGTCAAGCCACTATGTAAACAGCACATGGAGGCTAATACAGCTGAAGAATTAGAGACTTGATCTTACAGTCAAGCCTAGATAATTTGCTTGTTTACGTTTTATTGTTCTGGAACATAATTTATATGTAATCACTGCTGTAAAGAATAAATGTGAATAAATTCATGAGGAATTGAGATATAACATGTTAGATTTAGTGCCTATTTTCCGAGGTGGGTTTTATCAGCACTTCCCTCCTCTCCCCTTGGATTTACATAGCTGGGAACTGTAAATTCAGCTTAGAGATCTTGTTTGCAAATCAGCATTTCGCTGAAGTCCAGGGTGAGATGCCACTGCTAAATTCTGTGATGATCTATACTCTCAGTCTGTTAAGTTCTGGGGGTTACTTATGGTCGAGATTATCATTGGACATATATCTCATGGGAGCCATATGGCTCTCCCTTGTCACAGCATGAGATCCTTGAACCATGCTCAGAAATTCTCCCTGGGCTAACCACAGGGATGAGAACTAAGCTATTCTGCTCACGAATGGTTGAGTGCTATCCTAACATTGGAGAGAGGCCTCAGAGTCCATAACTAGAGCTCTGGACCTCAAGCTCAGAGAGGCCTGTGCCATGGGGAAGCCAAGGTCCTTCCAGAAAGCATCTTTCTAGCCAGCATCTTAGTGTCAGCAAAGATTCCAGTCTCTTCATTCTTATCCTAAGCCAATAGTTGGTGGCTGGCACATTCTCTTCTGCTGGCCTAGACAATATACTGTGGCTATCAAAATGGCTATGTTGTGAGGAGAAAGCCTGAGTGCAGTTTCTAAGAGCCCAAGATGACCCACTATGGAAAACAGGTCTCTAGCATCCCCCTCTCCTGGTCAGCCCCAGCTAACTCCTCAGATAGTATACGTTCCCCTTCACGAGGGTATGTGAGGCTGATTACCATCCAGGGGCTTATAGAAATGGAAAATCAATTCTAGATTCCTCTCTACTGGGAATTAACTATATTCCTTAGAAATAATGAATTATGAAGTCATTGTGGGCTTGCTCTTTTCCTGCTTGCAGGGACATTTTAATTTGAGAAGAAAAAGTGACTAATGAATGGGACATTCTAATTCCGGTGATGAGCTTTTTCCCATTTTAATATCAACTCAACCACAGAAATGCTAAGTTTTTTTTCTCTTCATTCCTTTTCAGGGTTCAGGAAGAGCAGTGTCACCACAGGGGAAAATCTTGGTAGAGCCTGCTCTTTCCACCCACCTTCCTTAAAACAAAGCAACACACAGCCATGGTCTCAGCCGGCCTGTGTTTCCCGAGCTCTGAGTGGAGTGCTTATCCTCACCGGCAGGGTACCCATAAGGCAGCATTTCCCACACTTCTTAGCAGTAGGAGACAAGGCAAACCGTATCCTTCAGAACTCGGAACATCCCAGAAGGCAGAGAGGCAGAAAATACAAAAAGGAAAAGCTCCCCCAGGAAGCCTTCCAGTCGACAGACTGACGAAGCCTAACTCCTGAGGTATCTACCACAGAATGCGAGTCTCCAGTCTCCAGGCAGCGTTTTTCTCGAATGCATATGCCATCCATGACGTCACAATAAACAGCAGGGCTGAGGTTAGAATCCCGGAAGTGCGAGTCTTCAACTGAATGCCCTCCCTCAGTTGTTCTTCAACATCAGCGGGCTCCAGCTGCACCTGCAGGGCTCGTCAAACAAACTGCTGAGCCCACCCCAGAATTCCCACTTCAGTGGGTCAAAGGTTCCCACTCTGAGAGCTGCCGTCTAATACTTCACTGGGTTCGCCCACAAACACACTCAGAAAAAGCTATTCGGGGAAGGCTTTCATGTCCAGACTGCTATTGTACGGTTTCTGTTCCCCTTTTCTGCTTCTTGAGCGATTCTGAAGAGAGAATCTGTGAACAATGGCTGGCATGCCCTAGAAAAGAAATAAAAGGTAGGGTGCTGGAGAGCCCTCGGTGCAAACAAAGCTCTCTGTAGTGGCCCAGGACATCCACGATCCGTGACATCCTTCATTAGGAATTGTGGCTGCCTCCTTTGAAGGAGAGGCCTCTTTCATGTGGGCGGGAGTTGATCCCACCTATGGATCCCTTCTCTGTAGCGTCATGTCTGCAGAACTTGGTGATGTAATCAAGAGATTTCTGCACTTCTCTGTTGAGTGGCCCTGACAACATCATTTTGACCCCACAATGTATTTAGCCATGGCTGCATCAACACAGCTCCACCTCACTACTGGTTGCTTTTCTCTCCAGGAGGGTCTTACTCCCAACTCACACATGCATGTATGCATATGTGTGTGTGTGTTTGTGTGTGCGTGTGTGTGTTTGTGTGTGTGTGTGTCCCTTCCTCTAAGCTCATTGTTCAGTTTTCTTAGAGATTACTTAACTATTCACTGATACCATGAAATCAAATGAAATAGATATGGCCGAGTATTTTCTTTGCACTGGGTAACGATCTAATATGACTTTTCTTCTCCCAATAGCATCCGCATCCCAGGCCACAGACAGCCAATATTCTTCTCTCTCCCGCTCACAGGATAGTGAGGTCATTCCCAATGGGCTACAATTCCACTCAACAATGGGACAAAGTTCTGTAGATTACCTGACTAAAACTCTACTGTGTGTGTGTGTGTGTGTGTGTGTGTGTAGCATATTTCTTTACCTGTTAACCTGTCAGTAGACCCAGACTGATTCCATAGCTTGGAAAAAATATCTATTAGCTAAGCCCCCATGCTCCCAAACCGCTTGTAGAGATACTGGAAGGAGCCAAGTTCCTCACAGAGGAAGATTAGCATGGCCTACTATAGACAAGGGCCAAAAGGTGTTTGTAAACTTTATACCAAAGCCCAGAAAGCAGTAGGATTGGGAGATAAAGCTCTACCTTTCTTCAGTAAGTTCTTGTTGTTTTTGGCATTTTGGAGATAAGATCTCTCTATGTAGCCCTGGCTGTCCTGTAACCCAATACATATACCAGGCTGTCCTTGAACTTACACAAATCCACCTGCCTCTGCTTCTCCACTTGTATTGAAAGACTTATGGGGAATTTTTCCCTAAGAATTTTTGAAATAAAGGTAATTGCCTTAAATTGCAAAGAAAAAAATGAGCATTTGTAGACACCTACAATACACCAGGGGTTTTAACTATATTTTTCAAATGAGTGATTGCAATAACTCTGAGAGATTAACTTTCATATGCCCATTTTGTGGTCAAGGAGGTAGAGGCTAAGAAGTTACATAGTTTCCCAGGATCAGGTTGAGCTAAGGTTAGAAGTGGCACTGGCTTTCTTTATTATGGTGACCTCTTAGGAAGGACTGCAGTGAACAAAGGCAACAAAGGTAGACCACCAGCAAAGGTGAGTCAAGCAAGGGAGTAGCACGGACCATGTCCGAGGCTTAGGCATGGGTTATACAATTAGGACACTTGGAAATATTAACAACAAAGAGACAAATTTAAGAAGTGAGGAGACCTGCTAACAAAATCTCAAGGTGGATCAGAGCACAACCAAAACACAGCTTTCACCAAGGACGATGAGCAATAAATGCCCCCCCATTAACACAGCATCCACAGATGCTGGGACACATGACCGAGATTATGGACAATAGGGATCTGGACAAGCACAAACAGGTGTGAGTTCAGTCCTGCTAAGGAAGAACTAGAAAGGGAAGGACAATTAAACAGTATAAACCTTAGAAATATATGGAACAGCAAACTAAACTGCCAAAGGTGAGGGGGAACAAGGAAAGAAACAGAAAGGGGAAACAGATGGAGACAGACAAGAGGAGGGGAAGAGACGGAGAAAGGAAGAACGAGAAGGAGAGGGCAGAGATGAAGGGGAGAGGCTTTTAATGCCTCCCTAGAAGAGGCATGTAATTATTCTGATGTCTATGGCAACATTGATTCTATGCTAATAAGGGATGCCACAAACACAAACGCCTTAGACAGCCCAAGTGAACAACAGAGATGGGTTAGAGTGCTCTCAGGCAGGGCTGCTTCTGAAAAGAGAAAAGCGGGGCTCAACTCTGTGCTTCCAGGTCACTGCAGACAGCCTGGAGGTTCATTCGCCTTCCTCTCCTGCTTTTCCCTGGTTCATTACATGGAGAGCCAGGGAAGATGCTGTCACGGTGCCCAGGCAATAAAGGGTGGGCTGTGAGGCCACACCTGCTTCTCCTTTTATTGTTGGCAGCAAGTAATGTTAAGTAGGATTTGTACCACATCTGAAAATCTTCGAAACCAGTGTCTATCTTCCAGGTAACTGTTGTGGGGAGCCCAGAGCCGGAGCCAGGTCCCTCACAGCCCTAATTCCATGCAACTGTGTGGGCGACTATTGGGTAGTAATTGAGGTTAATTGCCACTAAGAAAAATGTACCATATGATCTTTTTACATCTGTCCGGTGAAATGGTTCAAGCATGGCGAGATGCTCCCAGGGGCACCACAGTGATTTACCCTAACTGTTTAGATGCTCCTTGCATTGACGGGTTATGCACAAGCTAATAGGGCTAATTGTTATCTCTGGGTGGAAGCCCCTGAAGTATACCCCCCTCCTGCCTAAATGTCAAAGCCATTGACTTCCTGGGCTTTGGATCATCCACATTTTGTGGTTCACGTTCTAAAAGAAAAAAGAAAAGCGTTTGCACAATTGGAGGTTGGCAGCCTTGACTGCCACTCTCTGCTCAAGAAGCATTTTGTTTTTCAAATCTTAGAAGAAAATGATTTCAGAAAAAGAATCCTCCTCCATGCTCCGGCTTTGCCTTCTAGCTTCAAAGCCGTTTACAAGCTGAGATTCATTAAATGCAATAATCATTTGAGGCCAGGGACCGACCTCTGCAGGGAGACAGGCCAAGCCCTCCCACCCCACCCTCTTCCTCTTTGTGTTCCCAACCAAGCAGAGAAGGAAAGAGAGTGGAACAATGATGCTCCCACGGAGCAGCCACCACCATGGCCCTTGGCCCAGGCCTGCTTCTCTGGCTTCTCCCTGCCAGGGCTCCACGCTCCACTTAGCTATTGGGAACAGGCTCTTCCTTCCTGGGGCTGCAATTGTCTGCTTTTCACAAACAGACAGGCTGCTGCACTTTTATTTCCTTCAGATAAATGAAGAGTTTCCTAGCCACGGGGCGCAACCAGGCCTGACATATGCCCCATGGGACAGATTTCTCCCTGCTTGACCACTCCCCAGGCTGAGATCCAAGAGGCGCTTCTGCTTTTTGGTCACCATTGCCAGAGTGTCCCACAGCATTCAGGTCCACTGTCCCAACATATACCCTAACCATCTCAGCCAGGAGAGTTACCCGCCCAACATTCCCAGCTACCAATACAAACAATTTCTTCTCTAGAGAGACCCTCAGTGTAGCTGATGATGGCAGTAGGTCCCTGAAATGTGGTGTGCCTACTGAGGTCATGAGGGTATTCTACAGTTTGGAGGCAACATATCTTTTACCTTCTGTTACTCCACATGGACCCTACCCAGACATTTACTTAGAGAGAGGGATAAATGAGACACCCACAATTCCCGACCATGATATATTAAACTTCACAAGGCAATGCCAAATTAATTTTTATAGCTTTTTGTTGTTGTTGTTGTTGTTTTGCTAGTTGCCTTTCCTCTCCTAAGTCTGCCTACTGGTCAGAAAGAGAAGTTTCAGTGGCATAGGTCTCATTCAAAGCACTAACTCTTCTGTAAGAAGGCCAGTGTGGTCTACCTAGAAACACAACATTCCTAAGGGTACTGAAAACTCTAAGGGGTTTTATCCACAGAACAACCTTAAAAGCAAAAGTTGTATTTCAGAATCTTCTTAGGCCAGAATCCACATGGGTGGAGCCTATCTTAGCCTTCTCTCAGGCTCTACCCAAGCTAACCTGCTTTCCAATGCTGGCTTTCCCTCTCCAGGGATAGACACCCTGTCCTACGTGCAAGACCCAGCACACTGCCCAGCTTTCTATAGGCTCAGCCCCAATGGATTCTTCCTTCCTCTTAAAGCTTAAAATGTTCAAAGTTTTAAGTTCATACTTGGAAGGGTCCAACTCTTCATTTACATTTCAAGTCCTGTGTGCTTAATTGCTTTCCCCTATGTCAAATGTTAGTTGGTAGAAGGGACAAAAATTTAAGTCTTCTAGAAGTGACTTACCTTATTGCTTCCTCCATAAATAATTCCCAGAATCAGGGAGGCCTGTAAATCACCAAATGGCATAATTTATTGAAGATTTAGTCTTACTGCAGAAACAGCTGGGACAATGAGGCCATAGCATTCATCTGAATTTATTCTACCCACTATGCAACAAGAACCCTGCCTCTAATTCTGAAGACAGCAATGCTTCCTTTGAGTGTCTCCAGGGAGGCTTACAGTGTGAGTTGTCCTCACTTCCCAACTTCTTGATTCTTCACTACTCTACTGAGGTTGATGGGAGGTGGGGGTCCAGCTCTGTGGTAGAACACCTACTTAGAAGGGGCAAAACCCTGAATTCAATCCCAGGGTTCTTCTCTCTCTCTCTCTCTCTCTCTCTCTCTCTCTCTCTCTCTCTCTCTCTCTCTCTCTCTCTCTATCCCTCCCCCCTTTCTCTCTCTCTCACACAATCTCTCTCTCTCTCTCTCTCTCTCTCTCTCTCTCTCTCTCTCTCTCTCTCTCTCACACACACACACACACACACACACACACACACACACACACACACACGACTACCTAGATTGCTAGAAAAGCCTCTTTAGGCAAAGACAAATTTATCTGTATCCAGAGTTAACCATCAGCACTTTGTAGTAACACTTTTAGGTAACAATATGACCCACAAAGCCAAGCTACATGGAAGGTCTTGGCTATAAGGAAGAAGAATAGATGATTCAGAATATATTTCTGTCCTATTATATATATTCAAATTTAAATAATTTCAAACTTTATTGAGAATTTCATATATACATGTAGTGTATTTTGATCAAATCCACCTTTATTCCCTCTTCTCCAATTCCTGTCCTATCCCCCCCACTTCTCCCTCCCAACTTAATGTGTTTGTCTCTACTTCTTCCCTCCCTCCCAACCCAGAGTCCAATTAATACTGCCTATATATGCATGGATATAGTACTATTTACTAAGGCATGAGTATCTATTCAAGGTCTACAACCCCACTAGTCATCAATTGTTAATAGCTTCTCAAATTGGGTGGGGCTTCCTGAGTCCCTCCCCAGTGCATGCTGGGATTTTTGTTGGCTTGATCTTACACAGGTCTTGTGCAAGCAGTCATAGCCATAGTGAGTTCATGTATGCGACAGCCCTGTCATGTCCAGAAAACAGCGTTTTGATCAACTTACAATAGGAACAGCTTCAAGAGTAGAAGGGCCTTTCCTAAATTTATAGAGAGAAAGTTGCTGATGTGGTGAACATGGAAATTCAACAAAATTCACATCGATTTACTACTAACATCTAATGCAGACCGCTAGTCAGGTTTGGTCAATTGTCCCAGAGGTGATTTTAAAGGCAGACAGAAACAAGTGAGGGTCATGTGTTAGCATGGACTGACATATTTGCATTTCTATCAGTCTGCCACAATTCCCCAGTTTCTTCTTGATCTCTCTGACTTTGATACTTTCAGCCTTAAAGACTGTACCCCAGTTATTTTTATAAACTACTCTTCAATTTAGATTCATTTGCCATCTCCTCATGATTAGATCAAATTATGCATATTAGCAGAAATGTCATAGATTTTATGTCCTTCATCTCATCTTGTATGGTGCATCAATTTGTTCCATACTGATGATATTGTTCTTAGGTATATAAACATCTCATTAACAGACTCATATCAAAATGCATAAGGCAAAGAAAGCAAACATATAGAAGAGTATACAAAGAACAGTAATATGGGAAAACTCAAATAAATATGCTCATGGTACATTGTAAGGAAAACAAAGAAATAAAGAGAAAAATTTGATAACTATAATTGATAGGTACACACACACCTTATGGATCCTACTAATGGATCGTTGGAATGCTTTAAGAAACATAAAAAGAGAAATACATCTCAGTAACAAAGTATTTAGATTTCATTTTAATAATAAAAGTCTAAAAATTATGAAGGGACTATTTAGTGATTGTTTAAAAAATAACTTTTAGAGACAAAGAAAACATCAAAGCTTTGATTAAAGAGTAAGAGGTAAGAGCTGGGTAAGGTGGCTTATGCCCATCATCCCAGCATTTGGAAGGAGAAGGGAAGAAAATCAGTAGGTCAAGGCTAACCTCAGGTACAGAATGACTTCAAGACCAACCTGAGCTACATGAGACCCTATATCAAAACCCTAACAAACAAAAATTTAAAATAAAAACCTTGAGAATTAATCATGAGAGCATTGTAGAAGCAAAGACATACTTAAAAGTGCATTTCTTTAAAAAATTGTTTTCTTTATTCCATGGGTACATATCTGTACCTGAGTATATATATGTATACTACTTGTGTGTAGGTAATCAATTAGTCCAGAAGAAAGTGTTGGAATCCCTGGGGCTGGATTTACATGCAGTGTATGCTGCTCAGTGTGGCTGCTGGGAACTGAACCCAGATCCTCTCTAAGAGTAACAAGTGCATTTAACTGCTGAGTCATCTCTCCAAGCCCTAGCATTATATTTTGAGCATTAAATATATTTTTAATAAAGTAGGAAATAATCTATTAATAATTCACCGAAGCTGTAAAGAAGGCCAAGAAATAAAGGAGAAAGATGTTCTTTAGAAAAGAAGCAAAAACTGATGAACCAAAAGTGGAAGAGACAAAGTACATAAATAAATTGGAAGGCAGCATCGATTTGTTACCATGAAAGCCATGTGCTGTTGCTTCAGAAATGTGCAGAGAGACTAATGGAATCAAACAGAGAGTACCTAGAAGCAGGGTTCCTGTGCAAAGATGCCGCATACCAACAAGGTCGCATTTGGAGTCAATGAAGGACGATGCATCATTCAATAAATTGTACCAGGGAAATAGGTCAGCTTCTGATGGACAGGGCGGAAGTTACAGTCCCTACTCTGCCGCATGTTATCACCAAAATACAGATGGATAAAAGGACTGCTTAATAGTAAAAATACTGCTTCAAAATATCAGGGGAGAAAGATAGACATCATAATAATAGATGTAATAAGAATAGAATAGTAATAGAATCTTAATAATATCAAGCATAGACAGTGCCCAAAGGAAAAGGCTTAAAATACTGATCATATGATAGCAAAAGTACAGGGGATGACAAAGCAGAATGTTGTCTTTATGTAAGGGGAGAGTAGAGTTCTCAGTTTAGAAAACATTCTGATGGGATATTTAAAACAAGATCATGCCTATAGATGATATTTGTCAATATATTTAGTCAAAAATTAAAAACAGCCAAATAACTTTTTTAGACAAAACTGTTAAAATAAAAGGAGGTAGAGCTTTATGAGTTTCCTCTCAACAGAGATTACTACATAAGAAATTGACTCAGTGTTAGGCTTCCTGCAGAATGACGCATCGCGCACTCACTACTGTCAGAAATATAATTTAGAACAATCTTTATAATAGAGGGAAATAGAAAAGTGTGTATTTAAAATACAACGTGAATACCCCATTCCAGGAACGCATTCTAAGCATATAATTATGAAGGTGAGCAAAGACTTACATGTAAAATATATAATTAGGAAAAGAATAAATGCAACCTAAATGTCCAACAATAGAGGTCTGATTGAGGAAATTATGGGATGCAAAAAGATGAAATGATATTCAGCTATCAAAAGAATTTTGCTTAAAAATATGTAGTGCTGAGTGGAAAAGGCAAGATGTAACACTTCTCTTAGCTAAAATTACATTATGCATACATGGATAATATACATACGATACATACAAGAAATTACTAACCTGCTAACCGTAGTAGCAGCTGTAACTATTTGGATAGTATTTGTTTCTTCACTGAAGACTGTTTTGTTTTCTATGTCTTAAACTCTGTAGTGTACATAGATGTTCTTATCATTAGAGGAAACAATGATGTGACCCCTTTATGGCAGTTACTAGATGTTTTACCTATATTTGCTGGTAATGAGTTTGGCCCACAGGTCAAAATCAGGTCTACTGCTATATATTTTTTTTATATAGGTCTTTCCTACTACGGTGTCCCCACCCATCCACCCCACCAGACCCAGTGTTCCCCAGGCTGGACCCATCCGCCCCACCAGACCCAATGTTCCCCAGACTGAACACTTTGTACATGAGCAGACATGTCTTGGAGCCTCTTTATGGAATCCAAGTTCCTAGAAGAAGCCCCATCAGGTCTTGCAGTTGACAGCAGTCCAGATCCTCCTCCCTAGAGCCCATCAACAGCCCTCCTCCCAGAGGGCTCTTGTCCATGCATGTCTCTTCTGAGCCACAGCCAGCCACCAAGACAATGGGATCACCATAGTTTCTATGGAAAGTCAGCCAAGCCAAGAACCCAGCATGGTCAGAACAAAGTGTCTGGGACATGGTGCACTTTTGGGCTGCCTGTGGTGGTGGATGTCACTGCGTCCAAGCCTAACAACAGCCACATAGATCAAGAGCAACTAACCAGAGCATCTGAGGCCAGTCTGGGGTGAAGTTTTCACAACCGGACAATAGTTTCATGGCCACAAGAAAAGTTAACTGTACCCACAAGGCTTAAAAGACACCACCACTGTTTCCCCCTGCACGTGGCCTGGGTCATCCTGACTTATCTGGATTTCTGTCAGGACAGATGATAGGGAAAATTAGTAGTTTCTACTCTATGAACTGTTGTGCTTTTAGCTTTTAAGTGTCTTTTCAAACAGCAGTTGCCATCTGATCTCCAAACTTTAGCCCAGGTAGTACATGGTTATCCATGTGTGTGATTGATGCCTTCTCCATGAAGGGCCCATTAGGAAGAAAAGGGAAAGTAGGTGCATTGGACAAAAGGGGGGTTCAATGATGCAGAGGTGCTTTGATGTCATCCAGGAACAGCTGCAGGGCTCTGTAGGGTGCAGGAAGGCAGAAAGAGGAAGGTTCTATAGCAGGAAGCAGAGTCAGGCAGAGACTCTTCATTTTGTTTCCACGCCAGCCCAGACTATAAGGTTTCTGCCCATATTCAGTGTTTGTCTTGGTAATGGGTACCAGAGGGCAGGGTTCTCTCAATGGCATATGGACCAGGGCCAGGCTGGCATCACTCCACTAATACCCACCAAAGTACTGCTCTGTTCTTAAGAGTGGCAATTAGTACAAGCTTGATTGTTAGGAAGGATTACTTAATAAAAAAAAATTCACACAAGTTTTTGTTTGCTTGTTTGTTTGGGTTTTTTATGTTTTTGTTTGTTTGCTTGCTTTTTAAGACAAGGTTTCTCTGTGTAGCCCTGGCTATCCTGGAACTCACTCCATGGACCAAGCTTACTTCAGACTCAGAGATCCATCTGTCTCTGCCTCCTGAGTACTGAGATTAAAGGCATGCACCACCACTAGGTTAAAATTCACACAACTTTAACATTCTGAAGGGGCCCTTTATTTTTACAAGTTTAGGTAGGACATTTTGCTTGGGTTTCCTTAACTATTATGCAAACTTTACCTGTCTGGTACCTAATTCTACAGGAAGCCTCTTCCTTCAAGAAGTTGAACATGTAGAAGAGCTGACATAATAAAAAAGCCAAAGTGGTTGAACATGAATACGTGCCCGTGTGCTCACAGGCTCGTCCTAAGACAGTTCTGATTCTAGAGGTCAGAATTTGCTTGACTCAGAAGTTGAAGAAAGGGCTTGCACCACACTGCTTCGTGAGAGAGAACTACTAATTCTACCTACAGATAAGGATCCAAATATTAATTACACCTCATCCCATTGCTCTAGGACATCTCAGGGATCCCCGACAGCTCTGGAAAATGTCCAGAATGATCTTCTGAACAGGGCTCACGGGGAGCATTTATCCTCTCTGGGTGGCTTCTGCTTTAATGGACTCCATGGTTGTGTTAGTTGACAAGATGCTTCGAAAGCAGTTTCCTTCAAGAAAGAAATCTCATTACTCACAACTTACACACCATGGTTTAGTGAGAGGATTTAGGGAAGAGTTCACAACCATGGGATTAGTCCACATGCCCTCCTATTTCTTTTCGCGGGCCTCAAAACTGTACACGCTAAGCCAGCTCTAACATGCTGCCGCTTCCAAGTCACTGTGTTGCTAATGCTGTATCTACTTCAAATTGACCACAGAGTCTGGTTCTGTGAGAGTGTCAGGGTGGTAGCTTTCTGGTGTGATGAGATTTTGAGAAAGAATGGAAGCATGGGAAGAAAGGAAAGCCAGATGTTGGAAACTCCTGTGTTAAGATGGCTTAGCTTCTGCCCTTTTCCAGGAAGACAGGGAGTGGTTTTGTCCTATAAATTATAGTCTTCTAGCGACTTCCCCACTAAAATTGAAACACAGGTTCTTTCTAAGTTAATTCCAATTTGGTATGCTTTGATGAGTTTGGGCAGCAAAGTGATTTTCCAAAACTGCCTGCCTGCCCCAGTTCTCCTGTCTCCGCGGTCCTCTCCTGGGAAATCTGCCATCTGATCAAAGTTCTCCACTGTTTGCCTTTGGTATGGTGAAACTCCTCGGCATGAGAGTCACTAGGACCTCCCGAGCAGTCCTGGTTCTGGGTTCTATGTCCTTCTTTCATGCAAATAATTTCTCAATTACCCATTCTTCCCATTTCTGTTTGCAGGGAGGTCTTTTTGTGTTTTAAACAAAGTCAATATTATTTACATTTGCACCAATTCTCTTTAGATAACCTGAATTTGTACTAATCAAACCTATTAGGACCCACTGTCATAAACATAAAGACAGAACAAGACCGAGAGAAGCAAATTCATAAGAGTATAATGGTACAAGTTTAGATAATTATGTCAAGGACGATGATAGAGGAAATTATCTTTTAAACTGCTTTTCTAAGAAAATCATATGCGTACTTGCAAAGAATTGAGACTTATCATAGATATAAGAATATCATTGAATAAATGAGAGGCCTAAATGCAAAAGACAAATGTGAAACTTTGAGATGAAAGCAGGACAACGGCCAGGTGATGGCCCAGAGGGTAGAGAATTTGCTGCAGAAACATGAAGAGTTAAGTTTAGTCCACATCCCCAAACATCCCTGTGAAAAGCACCTATGGTGGCTGGTGGCTGTAGTCCCTTCACTAACAGGCAGAGATGGGTGATCCCAGGGCTCAGTTAGTCCAGGGACTATCTCAAAACACGGTAAAGAGGAAAACATCCAAAGCCAACCTCTGGCCTTCACACACACACACACACACACACACAAACAGACAGACACACACACAGAGAAAGACAGGTTTATAACCATCACACACATATGCAAGCTCATGCCACATGTAAACAGCAGAAACAGTGGGAAAAAGGTGAGAGAGAGAGAGAGAGAGAGAGAGAGAGAGAGAGAGAGAGAGAGAGAGAGAGAGAGAAGAGAGAAGAAAGGGGGAAGAAAGGAAAAGAAAAGAAGGGACGGGGAGGAAGGAAGGAAGAAGGAAGGAAGGAAGGAAGGAAGGAAGGAAGGAAGGAAGGAAGGAAGGAAGAAAGAACAGGAGAAAACATGACAGCAAAAGCATGATCTATACAAAAAATGGTAATTTGGACTTCATCAAAAATGTTTTAATGTTTCATAAGATATTACAGTGTTAAAAGACAAGTCACAGACTGAGAGGAGATGCTTTAAAGATACACATATAGCAATTAAAGGTCTTGGATCCTGAGTATATAAAAGGTTCTCAAAATTCAGTGACACAGCCCCATTGAAAAGATGCAAAACCACTAACAAAGAAAATGGGATAAGCACAACAAAAAGACAGGCCGCATCATTATTTCCTTACAGCAGTAGTTCTTAACTTTTTGGTCAAAAACTCTTTGGAAAACCTCTATCTTCAAAAATATTTACATTACATCTACAAGAGCTAGTTCCAGGACAAGCCCCAAAGCTATCGTGAAACCCTGTCTGGAAAAACCAAAAAAAAAAAAAATTACAATTCAAAACAGTAGTAAAATTACAGTTATAAAGTAACAATGAAAATAATTTTATGGTTGCGAGTTGCCACAACATGAGGAACTGTTGTAGCATTAGGAGGGTTGGGAACCACTACTTCAGGGGATGCAAATCAAAGCCAATGATACATATTATGCCACAACAAGTAAACAGGGTACCATTGAAAAGCAGGGTACAGGAAATGCGGTTCCTGATGTGGAGAATCACACACTGTTAACGAAAATGGAAAAATGCTGTGGTGTTTTTTTAGAAGTTTTCTGCCTCTTTAATATTAAGTATTTAAAAAAATTAATACAAAATACAGAATTTTCAAATGTTCCTGCAACTCTAGCTCTCCATATTCAGCTAAGATAGCGACAACATGTATCCACACAGAGATATGTATAGGAATGTGTGCGGCAACATCATGAACCTGAAAGCGCACACACCCCATGTGTTCATGAGAGATGAAAAGAGAAGCAAAACATAGTGTACATGAGAGCAGGCCACGTTCTACAGCTCCGGGGCATAGACAGGGAGTAGACGGCATAGATAGAACGGAACAATGACCTCCAAAGATGTTACTCAAAGTGGAAGCAGCATATGCCCAAAAAGTAAGCCAAGGCTACAGACCAGGAAACGAGTCAGTGACTGCCTGGGGCTAGAGGTGGGATCTAAGCCTACCTGTAAGTGGATTTAGTAGATCGCACTGGAGGGAGGAATGGTTCAAAATTAGATGGTTGTCTATTGCTTCACTTCGTGTATCTACAAAAAGCACTGAATTGTTCAAATGGGTGACTTTCATTAGATATAAATTATAGCACATTAAACGGGTTAAAAGTTCTTCATTACCAAAGGAAACTCAATGATAGATGATTATAAAACTAAGTTTTGGGTTTCAACTTCAAAATGTATTCTATTCTTGGATAACTCTGAGAAGAAAAAGCCTGTGCTTGGTCCTGTCACTAATGCCTTTTCTGGAAGTATCAACTGCTCTATTAACTGAAAAGAAGTTTACAGCAGCCCAACTCTGTACCCAGAGGGACAGATGCATTTCTTCTCTAAATTTCATTCACAGAGGATATCCCATCATCATCATCATCATCATAAAATAATATGTCCCATCTCAAAAAGAATTGGTCCCGGAAAAGATATTTTGAATCAGGGGTTAGGAAAGTCATCTATGATAGCTCCCCCAAAACATCCTTTCCAAACCAAAAGGAAGGAAGGGGAAGGAGCAGGAGGAAAGAGGGAAGAAGGTGGAGGAGAAAAAGGAAAAAAATCATAGGAGGCGCTATCAAGTTGGAAGACCCTCGTGTCAACCTCTCAGATTGAAGTCTCAAAAGTCAATGAACCAGATCCCATCACATCCACACGGAGGCTGCCAGTGTCAGGGGGCAGGGCCCCTGAGCCTCGTTGCTGTTGGCACACCTGTTCCTGTGTTCTACTCCTCGATAAATACAGATGGCACCCCCAGGACTACAGGAGACAGCCCAGCTGCCCCTGAGGTTGGTAGATGCTAAGAGCCACAGCAGTGACCCAGCGGCTGGCCTCAGACAGCCAGGGATGTAGGGAAACCTCCACCTGTGGGAGAAAGCCCCAATCCTTAGCCAGGCACAACCTGTCTCTGCCTGCCGTGTCTGAAGCACCTGGTGCAGATTAGCCTCTGCCGGGTGGCGTGATCGCTGGTGCATCCTGTTTCTCCCCCCTGCCCCCACCCCACTTCAGCTGAGAGTGTGCCAATTACCAGAGACTTAATCTTCTTGTAAAGAAAATAAGCAAACCGTGAGGTTTCGGAACACGTATCTGCAAACCTAAAACTTATGGCTGCTTCAGCTGGGGTTAGCCCCCAAAATGACAAGTTTATCCATAGTCAATGTATAATCATTTCTGTGGCATTCAGCAGGGGGTTTTGAGTCAGGTAGGACTTGCAGAGGAAAAAGATTGGGGGGGGATGACATGAGTCTAGTTGTCTCTTATGAACTGGGGTCTTTTCTTTCTGGGCAGAAAAAGGAAGTGTGAGAACTAAGCCTTCTGCAGATACAGGAGACGCGCTAGGGTAATGTTCATTTTACGCAGAAAGGCGCTGAATGCCTATCAGACAAAGGTGGCTTGTTCCTTTGCAAACTGAGTGATAGCATGGACTTGGCTGTGGTGGTTGCAAAGGTGTTTGGCCTATGTGAATGCATGAGCTTGAGGAAGAGCTTGCCAAATCCCGTTAAAGTTTATGGAAGCCAAGAAGCCACAGACTTCCAACTCTGTTCCCCTTTCTCAAGCTCGGCTTAAGGTTTTGTACAGGTAGTTGACTGGCTTTTTTGTGTTTTGATTTTTCATTAACACAGAAGGCTTGCTGTTGGCAATCACACCCTGGAATGTCCTTGCTGGAGCTTAACATTCCAGCACATTCTACATTGCCTAATGATGAAGTTGTGGTTTGCCAGGAAAGGACTTTTAACACTTTCCTTCTAGAACTGGGTAGAACTATCCCTGTGCAAACCTCAGCTAGTTCAAACAGAGCTTCTGTAAAGGCAGAGGGAGAGAAGAGCTGCTATAAATACTTTTATGGGCTGCAGAGGTGATTTACAACCGGCTTTATTAATCCTATAAAAAGGCACAGCTGAACGCCTTTAAGTTGCATGCGTACAGATGACTAATTAAATACACAGTTGAAAGTCTTGACCCAGCACAATTCTGACCATTAAAGAAATAAGTCTTGAGTTCCCCTCCAGGCAGAACTTTTTGGATGGATTTGTGGGTGGAAGGGGGTGGGAGAGAGGTAGAAGGGGGGAAGTGAACCTCAGAAGGTAGCGAGCACAGAGAAAATTTGGTTTCTGCCGATTCGTGTTTACCATTCTTCCCCTACACACATGAATGGCGGAGTGGCAGCGGTACCTGCCTGCCCCAGACTGCCCAAGGCCACTTCGCCGGATCTCCAACAGTAATACAGTAACAAGGCCAAAGTTAGTGTGCATGTATGTGGGGGTGGGGGGTAGGGGGGGCTGGAGTGGAGTAAAGCACTTTTGTAATAGAAAGAAAAATAAAATCCTAATGTTGGTAGAGGGATGGAGTGGTCCAGTCTTGCCTTGCTCACCAACTCAGCCCATCTCACTCCCACAGCTGATTGGCACTCTCAGAAACTGAGGCTCAAGGATAAGAGGTGATGTTTTAACTAGACTAGTGTAAGGACAAATCTAGGACAAGGACCCAGGAGTGACCTCTAGAGCCTTCACCTTTCCGAGACACCCGATCATTCCTCAGGTTCTGTTGCCAGGAGACACAACATGTTTCAGTGGGGGAGAGAGGATTAGTGGAAGGCAAGCAAGGTAGGCTATGCTTCCAAACACAAAATGTTTGCCAAACCATTTATCAGAAACATAAAAGGCCCTTTCAGTTTTCAGGTTCTTGGAAGGGACTGGAAGAAGAGGGTGTGGCCTTTCCCAACAGGGGACAAGCTGCAACAATTCTTCCATCAGCTCTGTGAGGTAAATTGGCCCCCTCACCAAGTCCGGCTCTGCTAAAAAATACTTTTAGAAGCTCCCATGTCAAGCTGTGAACGTGTGCTATGCAAACACTGGGCAAATGGGTCGGGAGAGTTGGGGAGACTGCAGTAGGGGCTACATGCTTCTCCTGCAATGACCGGCCATGTCAAGGTCATTCCCAAACCTCTCCACTGCCCAAACAGGGAGCATGGCTGAGATTTTTTCCCCCATCAAATAGCTCCGCAAGCTGTGATTTAGGATTCTAGGGTTGTATTATTAACTCCAAAATTAACAACAAGCTTTCTTCCCTTTTTGCACATAAAACATGGGGCCTGGCTGTTACCTCTGCCTGGGAACACTGCCCTCACTCTCTTTCATTAGTCTTGTTCATCAGCTAACTCAGATTTAACTTTGAGCTCAAACGTCACTTGCAATTAGGGAAATGTTTCTGGAACCCAAGAACCAGGGTTCCTCTCAGAGATTCCCAAAGAACAGTATATGTATACCTTTGCCACAGAACATACACTCTTCTGTCTGTTCAGCTTTATTCTTCCTGCCTCATGTGGGCACCATGAAAGAAGTGACCATGCCTAGTCTCCAATTGTATTTCTTGCTCATGCCATTATGTCATTATATAGGGATGCCTTAATGTCCCCGGGTCCATCATCCTTCCTCAACTTCACTGCATTGAGTTCTGTATCCAAAACTATCAAGGTAAAATAGATGTAAAAGGAAATGACTAACCATGAGGACTGGATTCTGCTGGGAGATAATGCTCTTATACACAATGCTGTGGGATGACGTCCTTGTACACTGTAAAGAGCTGTCACTCATATTAGTTTAATAAAACACTGATTGGCCAGTAGCCAGGCAGGAAGTATAGATCAGGCAGCCAGACTAAGAATTCTGGGAAGAGGAAAGGCAGAGAGTTACCAGCCAGGCACAGAGGAAACAAGATGAGAATGCCTCACTGAGAAAAGGTACCAAGCCATGTGACTAAAAATAGAGAAGAGTTATGGGTTAATTTAAGTAGTAAGAGCTGGCTAATAATAAGCCTGAGCATTAGGCCAAATAGTTTATACTTAAAATAAGCCTCTGTGTGTTTCATTGGGATTGAATGACTGGGCGGGACAGAAACTTCTGTCTGCAGGATTCAGTTATTAAGAGCAGTATGAACTAAATGGCTTTGAACAACCACTGGTACAACAACTTGAAGAGTATAGAATCTAATGATCTCAGTTCTGCTTACAGAAGGCCAAATCCAAGTGGAGACCTCTCTCCTGGGTTTGTAGGTGACTGTCCTCCTGTTCACATGGTACCCCCCTATATGGTTCTCTCTAAATTCTCCCCTTTTCATAATCATGCTGGATTAGAGTCCATCCCAAGGACTTCATTTGAAATTGATTAGTTATTTAGGCATCCTATTTCCAAGGTACTTAGAAGTTAGGACTTCAGCCGGGCGGTGGTGGCGCACGCCTTTAATCCCAGCACTTGGGAGGCAGAGGCAGGCGGATCTCTGTGAGTTCGAGACCAGCCTGGTCTACAAGAGCTAGTTCCAGGACAGGCTCCAAAACCACAGAGAAACCCTGTCTCGAAAAAACAAAAAAAAAAAACAACAACAACAAAAAAAAGAAGTTAGGACTTCAGTATATGAACTTGGGGAGGGGGATAATATTCAACCCACAAGGGAAGAGCTGAAGTCACTACAACCAGTTGGCCACTTGAAAGGCTAGAAGCCACCATTATCACAAATGCCAACCTCTATGGGGCTTGGAAAGTCAGGAGGGGTAGGATCCATTACCCATTTAATTTTGTTAAAACTGGGAGAGTTAGGTTGCTGACAAAAATCCCCCATATCATACTGCTAGAATAAAAAGCATCAAATTTACTGCCATTTACAGAACATTCCCTGAGCACAGTCAAGAGTTATATACTTGTGCCCACCAATAACTACTGGGACCATGAAGAAAAGCCAAACAAACCAGTTTCTCTAGGAAGTTATAGTTTTAATTTCTTGCTCTCAATTTGCAGTATTATTCCCAGAATGACTGCAAAATTGGCATTCCAGCCATAAGCCGAGTGAGTAATCAGTGGAGGTCACTTGGGGTTGAACTGTGCCTCTGCTTGCTGACAGGGTATTTCTTCCTCAAGTCCCCATTCTCTCTAGCAGGGCTAAAGTCAGGCAGCTCTCTAGGCATCTGTTCCGGCAGCCTACCGGCTCAGTTTGCATTTGATGAATAGTGATTACATTAGCTCTTCCTTCTGTTGCAGCAAAACACCAGACAGGAGTGAATTAATTCATTTGGGCTCATGGTTTCAGAGGGTGCAGTGGGCACAGTTCCTCAAATGGTGGCTGAATAAAAAAATCAGAAAGTCAAATGGAAAGTGGGCTCTTTCTAGGACCTCAGGCTTGACAGGTGGGGTGCAAATCCCCAAGATTCCACAGCTTCTCACCTTCAAACCATAATAGTCATGCTGATGACTTTTAAAAATTATTCATTTTTGAGATTATAATGACATCATTTCCTCCCTATAGGTATTACTAAATATAACCTGCTCAGTCTATAAAAATCTTCTGTGCTGACCATTTGGTTGGATAACAAGTTGGTGTGCAACTTATAATACAACCTGAGTTTTCCTCCAAATTTCTAATTTTCTGGTTTGCTTTTTTTTTCTAATTCTAAAAACTTGACTCTGTATGTAGCCAAATACAAGGGCATTTGCTTTTTTACTTTTTCTTCCCTTGTGTGCCTCTCTTTGGTCCCTCTCACATTCTTCTATCGCTTCTCTGGTGGCATCTTCTATCACTCGTTTCCTGCATCAGGACTTGTTTAGGTAACTAACCTAGCTCTTTGAGTGATAGGCTTGCTTCCACAGGACTAGCTTTGTAATACCTGAATGAGACATACTTCTCAGTGTCAAACACTATTTCCATCAGCACTTGCCATATTTTATAGATTTGTCTGATTTGTCTTCAGTCAGACTGACTTCCACTAAGAAAAAGACTGAGGTCTGCTCACAGTTGTAACTTAGGAATCTAGTTGAATGAATGGAAAGCACCAGATATTCAATAAATGATCTCTTAAATAGCATCTCCTCTCCCTTAATTGCTTCTTAATCTATAAATATCCATAGCACACATTATGATTTCAATGTGAAGAGTATCCACGCACAAACACACACAAGGGCCATGTGTTAAAGACTTGGTCACCACTTTGTGGCACTCTTGCATGTTATGTGAGACACACTCTTCCTAGGATGTGTATAAGATATACACACATCTACTCTTCCTAGAGAGCCCATGACACATCAGCATTAACATAAGCTGCACTAAAATCTTGCTCGGTGAACCACTGAGTTTTATTCAACAGGGGTGGGGACAAGAGGTTAACTACAGGAACAGGGTGTGGACCTCAAAACAGCTCCATCGCTGAACAGTCCACCCCAGCATGAGTACTGACTCACAAATCTGCTTCCCTGGAGCCCTCTGTCTTAGTTTCAGGGATGGACAGGCCCAAGAGACCTCTCAGTACAGCCGGGGAGGGTCCAGCTTGAATCTGTTTCACCACCTTTCTAAGGCACGTGATGCTTCACGAGCCTCCACTTCCCCTTCCTGGAGCAAACCTTTCAGTTCAGAGGGAACTGATTAATGACTTGAGATGATTGTGTCACCAGGGTTGTAACTTCAGCAGCAGATTAATCCATACTAAATATTCCATTAGGAGATGGGGACCTGTTAAAAGAAGTCTCTAGCAGGTATGTCTTTGGAGAGTGTATCTTGTCCATCCCAGGCCCCACTGGCTGGCTGTCATGAGGTGAGAACTTTGCTCTGCCATGCCTTTCAAATGTGATGCTCAGGCCTGCCATGGACTGAAATCCTGACAACCATGATGTAAGTCCTTCCGTCCCCCCTTAAGTCCTGTTCTCAGATACTGTTCCTCCCTGTGAGAAAGACCACAGGCTAAGTTCTCTTCAGTTACTCTGAATGAACTTCCAACAACATAGATCCACTAGTCCTATGGTACTGAGCGTATCTATACTCAAAACATTTTTTTTTATCATCTAAAAGCTACTAAGAATAGAATCTTTTTGTGTCTCTCTAATTTTTGCTCTAGGCCTCTCTTATAAGGCTGAAGTAGAATAAGGGACTTTCTTATTCCAAATCTGAACAGTTTCCTAAATTAATCTTTGCATTTTATTCTTCTGGATAGTCTTATGGTCAAGAGAATCTCATCCTCCATGGCTACTTTTTCCACGGTGCCACTGCAGTGATCACTGCTCCTACCGACTCCTTTCCCCCTCAGCACTTTCTACTCATAGAGGGAGGACAGACACGTGGTTGATGAGCACTCTTAATCTATGACATCAAATGCAATGATTTTGTCCAAGGATGAGAACTTGCAGTTGCGGTTTTTAATTTCACTTCGGCAGAGTTTCGCTGCTGTTCAGAATCTCGGCAAGCCCGCCCGCCAAGGGAGAGGATGAGCAGAATGAAGTGGGATGCAAGTGTCAAAGCCAGCTCGAGTCTGTGCCTGGCCTCCTCCTGAAAGTGACTCACTTGGTAAACAATGCAGCTGCTGTAGGAGGCAGCGCTGTCAGATTTGATAGATGGCTGTGTATCCCTGGATCCTCTGCAGCGGAGCAGATGGGCTCTGGGGCAAAGCAACCCTATCCAACCCATCGTGAGCCCGTGAGAAATATGAGAACTCTCTATTCCAGTGGTACAGATAAGGCAGAGTTCCCTGAATCCTGCTGCCCTGGATCCATTCCCCATGCTGTCCCCAGCCTGCCTGGTGACTGCAGCTTCACATATGGCCTGTATGAGAGCTATTGCTTCGCTAGAGGGGCTGGGAGCACTAACTCTTCCTTTTGAAGAGCGAGATCTCCGCTGGTCCCCAAATAATCCCTTATTTGCTGGATGGAGCAATGAATATGTGATTACTGTCATGACGAAAGAATAATCCCTGGCAAATATGAGCTTGGGAGAACCAATTGGGGTGTTGAATGATGGTCCTTCCCTTGCTTAATGTGGGTCTAGCCTTGTCTCTCGTTATAGAACACATTGCCAGCAAACAGCATTTAGAGATTCTAAGTGAAGAAAGACAAGGCCAAGATTAGCTCCCCCAGTGATGTTGGCAAACAGGAGCAAGTTTCCTGGTGAAGTGTTCTCCATCCCCCTCCTCTGTTCAGACTAAAGGGACACTGGGCTCCACCCTGCTTGGCTCTGACCTTCCAACCCGTAGAATGTCTGTGTTCTGGCCAGGGCAAGCACTAATTTTGTCAGAGGGGATGTGATTGGAGGAAGTCTGAAAAAAATAAAAAAGCCCTTCCATCCTGGCCTCTGGAACCTCTACCACAAGGGGTCCCTATGCTGGGACGCAGAAGCCATCGTCTGCCATACATACCTTAATTCAACCTCCGTGCCACGTGATGAGGCCAGAAATACGGAGAGGTGGACCTTAACACAAGATGGCCGAGGTGATCCGGAGGAAGAGCGCCCAGCTGGGTGACCCCTAACCAGTGGTCCCAGGTCGACACAAGAATGTTTCAGAAAGGTATACCCCTCGAGAAAACGGAAGCCAGGGACTAGAGGAAGAGAAGTTTCATCCCCTAGGGAGACATGAACAGAAAGCTCAGCCATGTGACTTTTCTAGCCGCAGCGGTTCGTCTGTTCATTTCTGAAATGCAGGGTTTCATCCATGTGTATAACTCCCTTAAAAAACCCTGCCAAGTACCTGTTCTCAGTCAGGAGAACGACAAAGAAGAGCCACATGGGTGGCTTTGACCTGAGTGGGGCCCCCTCAGCCTTCTCTCGTGCGTCCCCATTCTGCTCCGTTCCTAAGCTGTTAGACGACACTACCTCTGTCTGGCACCTGCGTCCCGAGTGTCCCGCTCTCTAAGGACTGAAGACCTTACTTAGCCTTCCTTGGCCTTCCATGCGTGCATGCCCATCTGCAAGTTTCATCCCATGCAGTTTCATGAAGTGGGCAGTCATATGAGAACATACCTGTGCCTAGTCACACTTTGTTTACGTCTACCGCCCGTTTCCCCTCCAGGCTCTTTATTCTTCACCTCGGCCTCACTGAGACAGGCATTGCTGTGGACTCCATCTCTATAATTTATGTCAAGAATGTGTGAGCTGGGTGTGCCTTTAATCCCGGTGCCCAAGAAACAGAGGCAAGCGGTCTACATAGTGAGCTCCAGGCCAGCCAATACTACATAGTGAGACCCTATCTCAAACAAAAATTTCTCTAAGTACTAGGGCCTGCGTACTGGCTCAGCAGTTATGGACACTAACTGCTCTTCCAGAGGACCTGGGTTTAGTTCCTGGCACCCATATTAAGCAGCTCATAACTACACATAACTCTGTCTTCAGGGGATCTGGTACCCTTGACCTCTATGGGTACCTGCACAGTACGGTACATGGGCATACATAAAGGCATTCATACACATAAAAAAAATAAAATCTTTAAAAAAAGAATGTGTGTGGTCATGGAATGCCAATCTTGGGGTACAAACTCTTTTGAGATTAGCTTTTCCTTTTAATTTTTCATTATTGAATTTTTAATTGTTTTTTTTAAGCTATCTTTTCTCATCTTAACACACCTGTCCCTCTCCTCCTCCGGCTCCTTATACCTCTTCCCCCCATCCACTCTTCAGAGAGGGTCAGGTTTCCCATGGGAAGTCAACAAAGTCTAGCACATTGCTTTGAAACAAGACCAAGGCCCTTCACTCTATATCTAGGCTGAGCAAGTTATCCCTCCTAAGAGAATGGGTCCCAAAAAGCCAGTACAAGCAGTAGGGATAGATCCAGGTCTCACTGCCAGTGGCCCCACAGTCTGCCCCAGCCACACAACTGTCACCCAGAGGGCCTAGTTGGGTACTATTCTCTGGCAACTTATCTATATTATTAGGCATGTCACCTATGCCTAAGTAGTATTCCAGGATCTGGTTCTACTATAGTTTGTTTAACTGCTCACCTGCTGAAAGATAGTTGGGAGGTTCCAAGGTGTTTGGTCTATCGCTAACAAAGCTGCCATGAACACTATTGTACATGCTTCTTAGGATCTAAGTTTTCACTTCTTGGGGATGAAGATCAATGGGTTCAGTTTTCTAGGTCACATGGCAACCGAACATGTAGTTTTGTGAGGAACTACTAGGCTCTTTCCAGATTGGTATAATTTTACATTCCCATCAACAATGTTTGAGCGATCCCTTACTCCATATAGAAAATGCTTTTTATTTGACTAAATGCCAAAATCCAATTCCTTTCAACGGTTTCCTCCTAGTACCCAAAGCAACAGAGGCAGAAGAAACCCTTGCCCTGGTTGAGTTTCAAGAGCTGGGCTTCTGCCTCCTCTAGGCACCTATTCCCCACCCCCCCTCTGACTCTGCAGTCCCCTTTCATGTCTTTCCTCCTTTGGGAGCCTTCCAAGTCGCCTATCAGTATCAACTGCAATTCCTTTGTCTCTTGTTCTGATCATAATCTGCTAATCCCCCCAGATGCTGCGCACAGCCAGCCCCAGGGTGCTGCTCAGGGCCACCATTGTCATGACTCAGCGCCTTGCAGGAAGAGCCAAGCCAGCAGTCACAAGGTTCCATGCCAGCATTAGCCCCTTGCTCTTTGGAGTCCCCGCCACCCTGATACAGCATTGTCCCTATTCCTATGTTGCTAGAAAAGCCCCAGAATTCTATGGGCAGAACGGAGAATGCAGGCTCAAACTGGAGAGGACCAGGATGAGAAATGCTTTGCTGTCCTCCAGGAAGCAGATTCAGTCTTGGTATCTGAACATAACCATTTAAGCTAGTTCTAAAATATCATGATATCATGCTAGCTACCAGTTGTTGAGTATTCAATGTGATTTTTTAAACATTGCATTTCCTTATTATTTATTTATCTGCTTGTATATTTTATGGATTTGTTTCTTTTCTTCTACCATATGGGCCCCAGGGATTTTTAATTTTTTTCTTTTTATATTTTCACCATGTAAGGCCTGGAGATTTTTTTAAATTATGACGTTTATTGATCTTTTTGTTTTGTTTATTTGGGGGAGTTGGTTCTCTCACCATGTGAGTTCCAGGGATGGAACTTGGGTCATCAGGCTAGGTGGAACATAAAACTATCTGCTAAGCCATCTTGCCAGCCTTTGATGAGATTGATTAATGTGATTGATTGATTGATTCTGAGACAGATCTCACTATACAGCGCTGGCTGGCCTTGAACTCACATAAACCCACCTGTCTCTGCTTCCCACAGTGCTAGGATTACAAGCATGTACCGGAGGCACACCTGGCAGAAGCACACTTCCCAGGGACGTGGTTTTTTTTAAGGTCCCATGGCCACTCTTACAGGACATTTCTACTCTCTTCTCCACAGCTTCATGTCTCCTCTTGCACAAGTGAGATTTTGTAGACCAAGGCGTATAAACCTTACGAGACAGAGCCTTGGGCTCTCATCCTATTGTTCATAGCAACAGAATCTCCATGAGGGAGTCTGTCACAAACAGCAGCCGTATTGCTTGATAATCAACTTAAAGTTCTTCAGTTGAGAGACAGTGCCTAGTCTACAGCCAACATCCCCTGACAAGTTACAGATTCTGTAATGGAAAAAAGTTTCTGTACATCCAAAAAAAAAAAAATGTCCCAAGGAGCATGGTGTATAGCAAGCTTCTGGCAAGGGATGCAAGCGTGTCCCTTGTCCACCTGCTCCCAGCTCATGCCATACCACAAATTAGGAAGGACACAGTGTGGCTTCATAGCATGCCTCAGTCCCCGCTTGCCTGCCTGTCATGCCGTTCACTCCGCCAGTGTGCGTTCCACTGGGCCCCAGAATTCTGCTACTCAAGCCATTTCACCTTCTGCAGAGACAAGATGCTGACAGTAAATACTTCTCCAAAGAGAGCTTCCCTTCTCAAGCCGAATGATATTTGACCTGCATGTTAGATTCTTCCCCAGTCCTCGCTGGAACCACACGCCATCCCCCCCCCCCCACACACACACACTCTCTCCACATGCAGCTGCTGGAGCCTTTTAAATATTCTATCTTGTACCAAAGAGGATTGCCTTCTAGATAATTCCTTGTCTCCTTAACTCAGCCTTGTTTTGAGACCTTCTGACACATAAGGCTGCCAAAAACAACTTGAGATTCTTGCCATCAACATTTCATACCTCTCCAAGGCCTGGCACTCGGGGAGCCCCACCCTCTGGAAACCAAGCCCACTCATGCTACCCACCCCCCACCCCCACCCGCCCATATCTTTTCTTCCCTCTCTAGATTGAACCCTCTCACTTTTAAGCTCTTCTTCCCCTTAGGCAAAGGAATTCAGATTTTGGCGGATTGTTTGTCTAGGACAGAAAGTTAGAATTTAAGAATCAGAAGATCATGCCTTTTAATCCAGATTCTAGAGCTAAAAGTACTCCCAGATCAGGTTCAGATCGCCTGCTACACAGGACCAAGCAGCACACAGCAGTTATCTGAGCCCTCCAGAGGCTGACACAGGAGGGCCACATATTTGAGGCTAGCCTGGGCCACACAGTGAGACAGTTTTAAGAAAAGGGTTTCTTGGTTTTTTTGTGTGTTTGTTTTTTGTTTTTGTTTTAAAGCAACGCAAACAAATATTACCAGGTTACAGGTTGTGACATTCTTTTTGGCTCATCAAACCCCTGACCTCACTTTTATTACCAGTGTGAACTTGCCCTCGGGGTGCCTTTTCCTAGCCCCAAAGCAACAGATGTTTTCAGCTAGACATCTTCATTTGGATGTTACACACACACACACACACACACACACACATTGCAATTTATTCTGAGGCAGAACCCACACTCTTTCTACCCTCCCCAAATAGTTTTTCTCCTGGGCTCCTCTCTCTGTAGGACAGGGCTAATCAAACCAAGAACCCGGGTGTTTGCTTTCACTTCCCATCTTCAAATCCCACATCAATTCATCCAAGCCGTTCCAATTTCATCTCTTACATAATTTCACATCCATCTGTTACCCTCTATGTCCACAGAATAAAGACGTTTCCCAACCTAGTGATTCTAGCCCCGAATCTCCTACCTGTGGGGTACCACAGAAGACCTCTCAATAAGCCACAAATTGATGAGAGAGGTTCTGCGGGGAACTGCTGAATCAAAAACATGTGGATCCAAACTTCCAAGCTTAGAATGTTCTTGTATTGAGGTGTTTCCCATCCCCAACATCTTTATTTATCCAAAATTCCTTTGCCGCTAGGAAGTTAAATACTGGAGGTGATGTGTTCAGGTATCTTTAGTTCAGCCTATGTGTTAGTATTCAAAGGTGCATGTATAGCCTTAGACAGTATGCTCCTGAACCTAACACTGGCCTCATTTCTCACTCCTCCCCTCTCCTCTTTTCTCCTCTTCTCTCCTCTCCTCTCCTCCCCTCCCCTCCCCTCCCCTCCCCTTCTCTCCTCCCCTCCCCTCCCCTTCTCTCCCCTCTCCATTTTTCTCCTCTCCTCCCCTCTCTTTTTCTCTTTCTCTCTCTCCCCCTCCTATCATCTTATAATTATCTTACTAAAGATTTTACTAGACATGACCATCCCTCTGCTTATATCAGTCCATTTAATCACCTAAAAGTTACATATCTACCCAATGACCGTGTGCGAAATATCAAGGTGTGTCCCTTCCCTTCTACCTCTCTCTTCCTGTCCCCACAAAGCATCAGCAATGGCAAACTCAGTTTTCCAATTGCTCCCTCAAGCCCAGTATCCCCTTTTGCTGACACATGTGGCTCTCCTGGCCTGGAATGACCTCTCCATGGTTGGTGTACAGAGGAACAACTTAAGGACAAAACTGGAAGCAAAGCAGGCAAAACTGGTGGCTACTTAACCTGTAGGGAGAGCGGTGAAAAACAGAAAGTAAGACTTGGGGTTTTGTACACTTTCAAGGTTCCTATTTGATATATTTCATGAAAACTTCCTTAAGTTTTTGAACTATTTGACAGGTAGATATGGTTCAGTAAGGTTGCTATAATGAAATACCATAATCTGAAAGATGATCGGCATGGGGAACTTCATTGTATCAGCCAGGCAGCAGATCCAGTGTCTGGTGAGGACCTGTGTCCTGGGTAGCCACGACTTTGCTTTCAGAAAAATTTCTTACGTGAGAGAGGGAAGGGAACTCAGAGCAACCTTTACAAGGATAGGAATGCTGCTCATGAAAATGTCACCCCCATGAGGTAAATAGTGCCATCAGCCCCTAAGAGTAAATAGGATGCAAATGTCATCATATGAACTTGGAAGGAACACAAACACCCAGTTCATAGCAGCTGGCTAGCATCTCATCAAGTTTTACCTCCACGTCCATACATCTTCTCACTCACAGTGTTGACCCTAGTCAACAGACCTCTTTGCAAGCTGAAGGCTGTGAGTTAAGTGTCTGGAAAGGTAAATGCATTTCTTAGTACTCTTGAAAGTAGCATTTCATTTTCCTAAACTATTTCATTGATCTTGAGTTTTTCTTTGTGTTTTAAGAAGTGCTGACTTAGCATGAAATCTTCTCACTCCTAAGTTTTCACTCCCCGTTTGTTTCTCCTTCAGTAGCAGCAGCGGCAGTAACACAAGCATTAACTCATAGTCATATAAAATGACCATGCCAGGGGTTTGTGTAAATTTAATCCTTATAGGAAACATATGTAGCAGCTTTTCATAGCTGTTTTTAGTATGTAATACAATACAAGTTCCAGAGAGTTTTAAAAAGTCAGGAAGGTAATCCACCTAGAAAAATGTAAAACAGAACTGAAATCCAAATTTATCACCCTAAACACTTACGTGTTACACTCAATTGGCTCTCTTAGTACCAGTTATCTCATTTCTAATGATCATGGAACTGTGGGTAAATCTACTGATGAATTTATAAATAAATAATATTTTAAATTAAAAAACAATTCTGTGCTTACTATAGGAAATTTGGAAAACTCAGGAAAGTACAAACGAGACTTTTTTATACTCTATATCAAACTTCCATCATATTCTCTACATTAAACTGATTGAGATGAACTTTTTAATAATCTGACTTTTTCAATATAATAGGGCTGTTAAAACATTTTCCCATGCCATTAAATTATTTTAATGCATGGTTATTTTTGTAGCCACGTAACAAACCATTATCTGAATATATAAACAAATTTATTTCATTAATTCTATATTGTTGGATATTTAGGTTAAATCTTTATTTCAGGTTAAGGTTTTCATTATAATTCATTCTTTAATGAACATTTTACATAATCTATTTCCTCTATATAAATGTCTGAGTTTTCAGTAGAATAGTTTAAACTGAAAGTGTTTAAGCATTTAACTTTTGCTTTTTTTGCCAAAACCACCTTCTGAAAGATCGTTCTAATTTTAAACCCCAACCAGCAGTTTTTAAATATGCCCTACTTCCATACACTCCTGGTAAACTCAGTGCTATTTTTATTTCAAGTTGTTTTCTTTTCCTTTTAAGGGTTCTCATTGACTTCATTTTAAAAACCATAAGCGAAGCAAGCTCTGCTGCCTCCCATGAAGGAAAAGTAACTGACTGACATTTGCACCCCTACTCCTGTAACTCACAAAAAAACTGAGCAGAGTGTATAAAATGCCTATTTTCCAACACTGGACAAGGAGCAGTAGATCATCTAGGAGCTCTGGAAGCAATTTCCTAACCTTAGGGCAGCAAGGGGCACCTATGCAGAGTTTGGCAGTCTCCCCATGTTGAGAAGGCATAGGGAGCCCAGAAAAGCTGAGGCAGCAGTAAATTTCAGGGCAGTGTTCCAGAGAGGGAGGCGCTAGCTAGTGAAAGAATTCGGCAGTCTGCAAAGAAGTCTCCAGATGAAACCCAAATTACAGATGTTTAGGTGAACTTCACAAATCCAGGCAAGGAATCGCTTTAGGGACTCTCTCCTAAGGCCCACAGAACTCAAACATCAATACTCACTCATGTGGTCACTCAGAGGAGTACCTAATTTTAATAGGCACGCAACAGAGATGCCAGAAAAGTCCAACATTTGTGGTATAAGTCAAACAGCCCTATGATAAGCCTGATGTCCAGCTGCCCCAACAAAGATCAAACTGGTTGGGCAAGCAGCGTGCATACCTGCCTGCCCAACAAAATGTCAGAGTGCCAAGGAAAAACACCAAGATCCAAACATCCAGCACATAACATACCTAGTATCTAATAGCCAATAATAAATGCTCCATATGCCAAGGGGTACCACCCGACCCCAAATCAAGAGAAAATCCAGTCAATCAAAACAGAAGCCGTCCACAGAGGTGCAGAAGTAGCTCAGATGTGGAATCAGCAGAATTTCAAAGACTAATGCCTAAACTCAATAATCCATAGGAAAGTGGGGCATAATGAAGTCAAAATATCTTCTAAACCCACAGGAACATCCCAGAAAACCAAAATTACATATCCGAAGTCAAAAGATATTTCATGAACAGAGGATTAGACACTGAAATAGAACGACGGATCAGTAAACCAGAAGGCATCATATGCTGTCGTAAATTAAGCACAGGTGAGACAGATTTATATAAAAAGAACAGGACCACCACAACATGTTAGACAAGCATTTAACATACATGTAACGGGAGCCCCAGATTGAGACCTAAGAAAGGTGCAGGAGGCATTTAAAGAAGATTGGAGGTATCCCAAAGTCCCCTTAAAAATTAACTTATTTTTAAAGAGCATGAAAATCCAAGCTGCATAAACTAAAACTAGAGCACATTGATACCGTAGCCATCCTCCAAGATGGCTCCCCATGACCATCACTGCAGCTTTCATGCTGTTGTGTGTCTACCACCCTCACTAATGCTGGCCTGTTTGACTCCTTGATAGAGCAGAGATAATGACATATGACTTTTGAATGTAGGTCAAAGGAAACACTTTGGCTTCTCTGTGGGAACCCACCTATGCGTCATACAGAGAACGCTAACTGGTAGACTAGCTCAAACGTGCCACTGTGGAAGCAGACTCCTGCCTGTATCATGAGAACCATCAGAAGACTGAAGCACCGGTTAAGTTAAGAAACCTTACATCAGGACCACCTTGGTAGTTATGCCTAGATTCCGACCCATAGACACCATGAAAGGCATTGCAAGTCACCTCACTTGTGAGGTAACAGTTTGCACAGCAATAATAAATTTTACTTCTACTTGCTAACAAAATATAATTATAGTTACTTTTAAAAAGTCTCTCGGTAATAGCAATGAAACAGCCTGAAATACTTAAGTGATCAAGATAAAATTCTTACTGAAAATTAGAGTATTTCTAAGTAAATCGATATAGACTTATAAATGGAAATATCTATCATGCTCCAAATTTGGAAGATACAACATTGTTAAAATATCACTTCTGCCCAGATTTAATTTATAAGTTTGGTTGTGGTAAATTCTACCAGTCCTTTAATATGAAAAATGGATTCGTGGTTGCCTGAACCCTGGAGAAGGGAGAAATATCCTGCAAAGGAGCCAGGGAAAGGTTTCAGTGGTAAACAATATTTTCTGCCTCTTGACTCTGGTGTTAATTTCATGAGGAAACACAGGAAGTAAAATTCATCAGTCAACTATATGTAATCAATAAGAATGATTGCACAGAGATTGGGCCTGAAGCAACAAATTCTACAGGAGTAGGACTGAGCCAGAAACCTGGGCCAGAGCAGGCCTGAGGCAGGAAAATTCAAAGGAGCAAGACTGAGCCCACAACCTAGACCGGAGCAGGTCTGAGCTAGCAACCTGGGCTGGAGCCGGCCTGGGCCAGTGAACTCCATGAAAGCAGGAGCTGATCCAGACCAGGGTCATTTGTTGAAGCAGGAGTAGGCCAGGGATCTAGGCCAGAACAGGCCTGAGACAGCAAACTCGACAGGAGCAGGTAGGGGGGAGCAACTGCTGAGTGAGTGGGCCAGAGCCAGAGACCCCTGCGGGTCCAGGCATGAATCTGGGACCATTGAGGGAGTAGACCTGAAGCCAAGTCCTCTGCAGGTCTGGGTACACCTGAATCTGAGACCTCCAAAGGAGTCTATTCGTCTACATATACTTTACGCATATGTAAATATATTCTTATATGGTTGTGTTTCCCTTAAAAGATGCCAGCATGTTTTATGCACTCTCCTATACATCTTGGCTTTTTCGTCATTCAGTATAGCCTGAAGACTATCTTCTGTCAATCTATGAAGAACACCTTCTCATAACTGGTTTACATATGTGTGTCATTATCTGCTCTATCTGTGTCCTGTTTCTCACATTTGGGTCCTTGCCCCACCGTGAATAGCCAGGCAAGCGTGTCTCACACAGCTCTGTATCTGCCCAAAGACTAACTGTAATTTTGATGAATACAGCAAATTTCCTATCAAGTGAACTCCACAGATTGATGCTACCACAAGCAATTCTTTCTTTTTTGTCTTTGGCAATATAATGGATGGAAAATAGGGTTTTATTTACCTGAATTTATGTCTCTGTAATTGTAAGATCGAGGTTCTGCCCATTGTCCCTAAGATAATTTTTATTTTCTTTTTTTGATAATTTTTATTTTCATTTTTGTAACCCAAGTTTAAAACCTTTGACTGATTTTTCTATTACATTCTAAAATACATATACATCTCTTTTTCTATACAAGCAAATTATTTTTACTTATGTAATGATTACAAATACCTTTAATAAGTTTGTCGTTTGTAGTTTTTCATGAGTGTGTAATATGCACACATGTGGTGGCTCACATATGTGCCAATGTCCATGTGTGCTTTTGCATGGGGATGCTGGAGACAGATGATGGGTCTCTGTCTCTTTGCACTGAGGTTACAGTAGCTGCCTTTACATGGGTGCTGGGGCCTGAACTCCACTCCTCATGCTTACACAGCAAGTACTTGACCCATCGATCCTTTTCCCTTGCCCCTATTTTCTCATTTGTGTTTTGCTTCTGATAATAACAAGTTGAACTGAATCATTTTCTAATTTATCATACTTTTCATTTTTTAATTTTAATTTATTTTTTTGTCTCTATGAATGTTTCGCTGTAAGAGCATATCTGATCCCCTGGAACTGGAGCCACAGACAGTTGTGAGCAGGCAGTGTGGTTGCTGGGAATCAAACTCAGGTCCTCTGGAAGAGCAGCCAGTGCTCTTAACTGCTGAGTCACCTCTCCAGCCCCCACTGTACTTTTCTTCTGTGGCTTTTAAATTTGTTGTGAGGCTTACAACTCCCCATCTTGTGGTCATTTTTTTTTTTAAAAATCCAAGCCAGGACTACATAGAGAAACCCTGTCTTGAAAAACAAAACAAACACAAATTTCCAAGGTTTTCTAAGATCCTTTTATGATCTTAGTTTCTACACATAAGTCCTTAATCAACCAATAATATATTTTGGCATACCATGCAAAATTATCTACATTCTCTTTGATATGTAATTATTCCATCACTGTTTCCTAAATAACCCACCTTTCTCCACAGATCTGAAGTGTTATCTGAATCACATATATCCCTAGATCCATTCCCATGTTGATTTAGATCTGTTTCCAGATTTTCTATTTGCTCTACTGGTCCTGTCGGCTCTTTATGACCAACACCGGGTTGTTTTAATTATTACAGCCTTATCACAAGCGTTAATAGCCTGAGAGACCATTTTCTCTATCAAAAGCTTTCCTAGTTCTTTCTGTTTCTTGGTAAAGTACTTGACCAACCTCCATTTGAATTTTAGAATCAGCTTGAATGGTTCCACAGTGGGTGTGTCCTTTTCATGATTTTATTGAGATAATATAAGAACGTATTGACTACAGAGAACCAGCATTTCTGATTTTGATTGCCCCTATCCAAAGTCAATTACAGAATGCCTTCTATATGGCAGAGTGTGCTTTTCTGGTCTCCAAATTTTTTACTGACATTTATGTTTTTTTCACATAAATCTTGCATAGTTCCTTTCCCACTGTCTTAATCCAATTACACTGGCTAGACTTAAAATTTGCTAATAAGAACATGACACAGGAAACCAGCTCCCTGTTCATTTTAGTGAAAAGTTTCCATTTCCTGTTAAGAATCATACTGACTCTGTGTGTAGCTATTTGCCTTAATATCTACTGTGAGACTTCAAAACTCTGGGATGAAAACCAAATGTTATTAAAAAGCCTCCTAGAGATGATCATACTTTTATTTTACCTATGAATGGAGTACATTTACTTAACACATTTTTATGATAGTAAATAATTTCACGTTTCTAGGATAAACTCTACCATTCTGCATTCCTTTTTCAATTCACTACTGGATTCTGTTTGCTATTTCACTGGGTTAAACCAGAGCCACAGGGTTTCATTCTGTTTCTGTTAGATTTTTAAATCACTGCTATATTTGTAATATAAACTGTGTTATAAGTTTGGTTATTTCTGTGCGGTCAAAAGGGGTTACTCTGTATCAATCTCACGCTAAGCAAGACCGCTACCACTGTATTCCCAGCCTTCTTTTCATTTTATTTTGACACAGTCCCTATAATGTGTCAAGGATAGCCTTGAACTTTTAATGTTCCTACCTCTGTCTTCAGAACAGCTATATTACAGCCAGCACTACTAGGCTACATCTAAAAGAATGTTTTAAAACCATGCACAATGGTGAACACCTGCAAACCCAGTACTCAGAAAGTGGAGAGAGAAAAATAAGAAAACCAAGGTTATCCTCAGCTACAGGGAGAACTGGAGGGCAGCCTGTGTTACACAAGACTAACTTGAACCCCTAATTATAATTAAAAACAGATAAAAGAATGTTGCTTTATATTCACACACACCCACACATACAGGCACATACACACAAAACATAGGTCAGTAATCCTATCTAGGTTTCATTTCCTTACTTTTTCTGCACATTGAATTATCCATAAACAACTTCTTGTCTCCCATGGCATTATTCCATTTTCTGTTCCATCTCAGAGTATCTGATACTGAGTCCTTCATAAGGAAAGAAGTTCCGGGAACACCGGGCAGCAGAACGCGGCCGGAACACCGGGCGGCGGAACGCGGCCGGAGGACGCCCAGCGCAGCCGGCGGGGACCCACTGGGACCAGAGCGGCAGCAGAGGACACAGGCTGCTGGCGGCGGGAACCGTCCCAGCAGCAGAAGCAGGCTGCAGGGACCACGTGCAACACCAAGAACAGATTGCCCCACTACAATTAAACCAAAGAGGTAGGCCTTCGGTTGGGGAGGTCCCTGGCAAAGGACGAGCCGGGTCCTATTCCTGAAGACCTTTCTGAGGGGTGAGAGGGATCTTGGCCCCCGGCAGGAACCAGGAAACAGAACAAGGGCATTTTGTAAGAGGAGCCCCTGGCCAGCAGGGGAACCTGAACCAGTTTTAAAAGACCCCTTAGATAGCATCAATAGGAGGAGATGGGCAGGCGCCAAGGAAAGAATTCACCCAATAAGCTGAAAAACAACATGAAAACACCAGAACCCAACGATCTTACAACAGAAGGTCTCCAACACCATAACACAGAAGAAGTGGAAAAAATTGACTTTATGAAAGCTGTAGAGTCCCTTAAACAACATGTGAAAAATGCCCTTATAGAAATGGATGAGAAGTATAACCAAAAATTTGAAGAAATGAGTAAATACGTACATAATACCCTGGGAAACCAAGAAAGAACGATCAAACAGGTAATGGAAACAGTTCAAGAATTGAAAACTGAAATGGAAGCAAGGAAGAAAACACAAACTGAGGACCAGCTGGATATGGAAAATCTAGGTCAACGAGCAGAGCCTACAGAAACAAGCATAATCAATAGAATACAAGAAATAGAAGAAAGAATCTCAGATTCTGAGGACACCATAGAGAAAACAAACGCTCTGATCAAAGAAAACTGCAAAGCCAACAAATTCTCATCACAAAACATTCAGGAAATATGGGACACAATAAAAAGACCAAATCTAAGAATAATAGGAATAGAAGAAGGAGAAGAGTCACAGCTCAAAGGCCCAGAAAATATTTTGAACAAAATTATGGAAGAAAACTTTCCCAACATAAAGAAAGATATTCCTTTGAATATTCAAGAAGCATACAGAACACCAAACAGACTGGATCAAAGGAAAACATCCCCTCGCCATATAATAATCAAAACACAAAATATACAGGTTAAAGAAAGAATACTAAGAGCTGCAAAGGAAAAAGGCCAAGTAACTTATAAAGGTAAACCGATCAGACTTACACCTGATTTCTCTATGGAAACAATGAAAGCCAGAAGGTCCTGGATAGAAGTACTGCAGAAGCTAAGAGACCATGGATGCAAGCCCAGACTACTATACCCAGCCAAGCTTTCGTTCACTATAAATGGAGAAATCAAGACATTCCAGAATAAAAACAAATTTAAACAATACGTAGCCACAAATCCAGCCCTACAGAAAGTAATAGAAGGAAAATCGCAACCCAAGGAATCCAACATTGCCAACACTGCTTACAATAACTCAGGCATCTAGCGACCCTTCACTAGCACAACTCAAAGAAGAGAGACACACAAATTCTACTTCCAAAAACAATAAGAATATCTGGGGTAAACAACCACTGGTCATTAATATCACTTAATATTAATGGTCTCAATTCACCTATAAAAAGGCACAGGCTAAGAGATTGGATACGAAAACAGAATCCAACATTCTGCTGTTTGCAAGAAACACATCTCAACCACAAAGACAGGCATCTACTCAGAGTAAAGGGCTGGGAAAAGATCTTTCAAGCAAATGGTCCTAAGAAAAAAGCAGGTGTGGCCATATTAATTTCTAACAAAACTGACTTCAAACTAAAATCAATCAGAAGAGATCGAGATGGACACTTTATACTCATAACAGGAACAATTTGTCAGGATGACGTCTCAATCCTGAATATTTACGCCCCTAATATAAAAGCACCCACGTATGTAAAAGAAATATTACTAAAACTCAAGGCAGACATCAAACCACACACACTAGTAGCAGGAGACTTCAATACACCTCTCTCAGCAATGGACAGGTCAATCAGACAGAAACCTAATAGAGAAGTAAGAGAACTACTGGAGGTAATGAAGCAAATGGACTTAACAGACATCTATAGAACATTCCACCCAAATAGGAAAGAATATACCTTCTTCTCTGCAGCCCATGGAACCTTCTCGAAAATTGACCACATACTCGGAAACAAAGGAAACCTCCACAGATACAAAAAAATATCAGTGTCCACCTGTGTCTTATCAGATCACCACGGATTAAAGTTAGAATTCAACAACAATCCTACCTCCAGAAAGCCGACAAACTCATGGAAACTGAACAGTCAACTACTGAACCACACCTGGGTCAAGGAAGAAATCAAGAAAGAAATTAAAGTCTTCCTTGAATTTAATGAAAATAAAGGGACAACATACTCAAACCTATGGGACACTATGAAATCAGTGCTAAGAGGAAAGTTCATAGCACTAAGTGCCCACTTAAAGAAAACAGAGAAAGCATACATCGGAGACTTAACAGCACACCTGAAAGCTTTAGAAAAAAAAGAAGCAGACGTGCCCAGGAGGAGTAGAAGACTGGAAATAATCAAACTGAGGGCGGAAATCAACAAAATAGAAACGCAGAAAACAGTCCAAAGAATCAATGAAACAAAAAGTTGGTTCTTGGAGAAAATCAACAAGTTCGACAAACCCCTATCCAAACTAATTAAACGACAGAGAGAGAACACGCAAATAAATAAGATCAGAAATGAAAAGGGGGACATAACCACAGACACAGAGGAAATTCAGAGACTCATTAGATCTTACTACAAAAGCCTGTATGCCACAAAACTAGAAAATGCAAAAGAAATGGACATTTTTTTAGATAAGTACCACATACCAAAGCTAAACCAAGACCAGGTGAACGATCAAAATAGACCTGTTAGTCACGAAGAGCTAGAAACCGTTATCAAAAATCTACCTTCCAAAAAAAGCCCAGGACCAGATGGTTTCAATGCAGAATTCTACCAGAACTTCCAAGAAGAGCTAATACCTATACTCCTTAATGTATTTCACAATATAGAAACAGAAGAGTCATTGCCAAATTCCTTTTATGAAGCTACAGTTACCCTGATACCAAAACCACACTAAGACCCAACCAAGAGAGAAAATTACAGGCCGATCTCACTCATGAATATCGATGCAAAAATTCTCAATAAAATACTGGCAAACCGAATCCAAGAACACATTAGAAAAATTATCCATTATGATCAAGTAGGCTTCATCCCAGAGATGCAGGGCTGGTTCAACATACGCAAATCTATCAATGTAATCCACCATATAAATAAACTGAAAGAAAAAAACCATATGATCATTTCATTAGATGCTGAAAAAGCATTTGACAAAATTCAACACCCCTTTATGATAAAAGTCTTAGAGAGATTAGGGATACAAGGGTCATACCTAAATATAATAAAAGCTATTTACAGCAAGCCGTCAGCTAACATTAAATTAAATGGAGAAAAACTCAAAGCCATCCCACTAAAATCAGGAACACGACAAGGCTGTCCTCTCTCTCCATACCTCTTCAATATAGTGCTTGAAGTTCTAGCTATAGCAATAAGACAACATAAAGGGATCAAGGGGATTCGTATCGGAAAAGAAGAAGTTAAGCTCTCGTTATTTGCAGATGATATGATAGTATACATAAGCGACCCCAAAAACTCTACCAAAGAACTCCTACAGCTGATAAACACCTTTAGTAATGTGGCAGGATACAAGATCAACTCCAAAAAATCAGTGGCCTTCCTATACACTAAGGATAAGGAAACAGAGAGGGAAATTAGAGAAGCATCACCTTTCACGATAGCCACAAATAGCATAAAATATCTTGGGGTAACTCTGACCAAGGATGTGAAAGATCTATTTGACAAGAACTTTAAGTCTTTGAAGAAAGAAATTGAAGAGGACACCAGAAAATGGAAAGATCTTCCTTGCTCCTGGATTGGGAGGATCAACATAGTAAAAATGGCAATTCTACCAAAAGCAATCTATAAATTCAATGCAATCCCCATCAAAATCCCATCAAAATTCTTCACAGATCTGGAGAAGACAATAATCAACTTTATATGGAAAAACAAAAAACCCAGGATAGCCAAAACAATCTTATACAACAAAGGAGCCTCTGGAGGCATTAACATCCCTGACTTCAAACTCCTCTACAGAGCTACAGTATTGAAAACAGCTTGGTATTGGCATAAAAACAGAGAAGTCGACCAATGGAATCGAATAGAAGACCCTGACATTAACCCACAAACCTATGAACACCTGATTTTCGATAAAAGAGCTAAAAGTATACAATGGAAAAAAGAGAGCATCTTCAACAAATTGTGCTGGCAAAACTGGATGTCAACCTGTAGAAGAATGAAAATGGATCCATATCTATCACCATGCACAAAACTCAAGTCCAAATGGATTAAAGACCTCAATATCAGTCTGAACACAGTGAACCTGATAGAAGAGAAAGTGGGAAGTACTCTACAACACATGGGCACAGGAGACCACTTCTTACGTATAACCCCAGCAGCACAGACATTAAGGACCTCACTGAATAAATGGGACCTCCTGAGACTGAGAAGCTTCTGTAAAGGAAAGGACACTGTCGCTAAGACACAAAGGCAACCCACCAACTGGGAGAAGATCTTCACCAACCCCGCAACTGACAAAGGTCTGATCTCCAAAATATATAAAGAACTCAAGAAACTAGACCGTAAAAGGCTAATCAACCCAATTATAAAATGGGGCATTGAGCTGAACAGAGAATTCTCAACAGAAGAACTTCAAATGGCCAAAAGACACTTAAGGTCATGCTCAACTTCCTTAGCAATCAGGGAAATGCAAATCAAGACAACTTTAAGATACCATCTTACACCTGTCAGAATGGCTAAAATCAAAAACACCAATGATAGCCTTTGTTGGAGAGGTTGTGGAGAAAGGGGGTACACTCATCCATTGCTGGTGGGAATGCAAACTTGTGCAACCACTTTGGAAGGCAGTATGGCGGTTTCTCAGGAAATTCGGGATCAACCTACCCCTGGACCCAGCAATACCACTCTTGGGAATATACCCAAGAGAGGCCTTATCATACAACAAAAGTATATGCTCTACAATGTTCATAGCAGCATTGTTTGTGATAGCCGGAACCTGGAAACAACCTAGATGCCCTTCAATGGAAGAATGGATGAAGAAAGTATGGAATTTATACATATTAGAGTACTACTCAGCAATAAAAAACAAGGACTTCATGAATTTTGCATACAAATGGATGGAAATAGAAAACACTATCCTGAGTGAGGTAAGCCAGACCCAAAAAGAGGAACATGGGATGTACTCACTCATATTTGGTTTCTAGCCATAAACCAAGGACATTGAGCTTATAATTAGTGATCCTAGAGAAGCTAAATAAGGAGAACCCAAAGAAAAACATATAGGCATCCTCCTGAATATTAACCTTCAGCAAGCGATGAAAGGAGACAGAGACAGAGACCCAAATTGGAACACAGGACTGAAATCTCAAGGTCCAAATCAGGAGCAGAAGGAGAGAGAGCACGAGCATGGAACTCAGGACCGCGAGGGGTGCACCCACACACTGAGACAATGGTGATGTTCTATTGGGAACTCAGCAAGGCCAGCTGGCCTGGGTCAGGAAAAGCCTGGGATAAAACCGGACTCTCTGAACATAGCGGACAATGAGGACTACTGAGAACTCAAGAACAATGGCAATGGGTTTCTGATCCTACTGCACGCACTGGCTTTGTGGGAGCCTAGGCAGTTTGGATGCTCAACTTACTAGACCTGGATGGAGGTGGGGGTTCCTTGGACTTCCCACAGGGCAGGGAACCCTGATTGCTTTTCAGGCTGGGGGGAGACTTAATTGGGGGAGGGGGAGGGAAATGGGAGGCGGTGGCGGGGAAGAGACAGAAATCTTTAATAAATAAATAAATTAATAAAAAAATTTAAAAAAAACAAAACAAAACAAAAAAAACCTTAAAAACCACCCAATTAACCATATATTTTGAGTATGTATATAAATGGGTGAGTTTTAGGATATATAAATTATACTTTTACTTTAAAAATTAATGAATAAAAGTTAAATTAAGCAGAAGAGAAAATGAAAACTCTTGTTATCTTGCTTCAGACAAAAAAGAGCCATATAAAGAAAAACAGGACAATTAAGAGTCTTAAAAATTAAAAATCCCATTTTCAAAAAAAAACCATTTTAAGGAATGACAGAACTAGGCAATTTTTTTCAAAATCCATTTCTAACATAATATTTATATCCAAATGTATAAAATTCTTTCTTTAGAAAACAAATACTCAAAAAAATTAATGAAAAGCAGACACAACATGGAAAAAACAAGGACGCAAAGGAATATACAAAAAGATGCTGAGCACCACTCACCGGTACAGAAATGAACCACCTACTGTCTTTAAAGCTAACATCCCTGTCACTGATAGGGAGGCGGGAGAACCCCTGTATATTACAGGGGCATCCACAATCAGACAGCCACCAAAGAGTCTACTAGTTTTATATAAAGTTTTATAACTTATAAATATACCAAATTTTGCACTTACCAAATACCCCAACAGTCTCACTCCTGACTATTTTTCTTCTTAAAGGAAATGAAAACAGATGTGTACACAAAGATATCTGAGCAATTCAGTGAGGAATTATGGGTGTTAATATGATCACTAAAAATCAGAAGCAAACCAAAGGCCTACCAACCAGTAAGCCGATAAGTACATGAAATCTGTAGGACAAAGGACTTCCTAGGATTCCTAGGATCCCCAAGCTTCCAGAGACACAGATAAAGGTAGCAGTAGGAACCAAAGCACAGTTTGAAGAATCTTCTAGAAAAATGCCAGACAGATCGCAGAAAAATAACAATAACAATATGCATGCACGCATGAAGCATTTCTTCACACATGCACGTACGAAGCATTTCTTCACGCACGCACTCATGAAACATTTCTTTGCTCAGTATTTCCAGGCTGTGTGCATTACCTGACTCTTAGGCCTTACTCACTTGGTAACTCTCTGAGTTAGTCACCATATAAATTCTCAAGGTATTGTTAAACTTGTATTCAAGTAACCCACATATTATTTAATAACGGTTCAAAATTTTATGAGTGGTGGTACTGGTCAATCAGAAATGCCAAAGAAAAGCCAAAAGTAAGTAAACGCTGTGGACTTCATGAAGAAAGTTTAAAAATTCACTTGATATGGTCGCTAAGCTCTACAGTTGCAAACTGAAATTGAATTCCAGGGTTCAATTTCCAGACTCTTCCACTTAGCTGCTTTACGATCTTGAACAAATTAACAGGACCTACCTCAGAATGTGGATGTGGAGATTAAATAAATGAATATACTGTGCTCCTCTGCTTAGGATTCTGAGGTCACATCCTAATAAAACATTCAAAACCAAAAACAAACAAAAAAAAAACCAAAAAAAAAAAAAGAAAGAAGTTCCTTCAGCTTACAAGTTTGGAGGGGAGATGTCTAGGGCAGACAGCACCAGCTGTCCATCATCCCTCCTATTGCATCACAACATGGCAGAGAAGCAGAAAGGGAAATGGCCATATTCAGAAGGGACCAAGCAGGTGGGGTAACCTCACTGCCTAACAGGCACTCTGTGGTGCTTCCTATGACGATGAGGACATACTCCTGTGAGAATCTCTTCCCAAAGGCAGTGCTCGCAAGATCTAACTACCTTGTACTGGGTCCCACTTCTTAAATATAAACCTCTGTACTACAATATAGCAAAAATGCCTGCATTACCTAAAGTGATCTGCAGATTCAATGCATCTGCCATCAAAATTCCAACGACATTCTTCCCATAACTAGAAGAAAATAGTCTTAATATTCACATGAAGGTGCAAAAGAACAGAAACAGCCAAGGCTATTGTGAGCATAAAGAGCAAAGCTAATGGCATCATGATGGCTAATTTCGAATTTTACTACAGAGCCATAGAAACAAAACCAGCATGACATTAGCAAAAAGAAAATTGTATGGATAAATAGAGCAGAATAGAATGGAGAATCTAGAAACAATCCTACGCTGCCTGATTTTTGACAAAGGTTTGTCTTAATTGATATTCTATTGCTATGAAGAGACCATGACCATGACAATTCATAGAAGAAAACATTTAATTGGGGCGTGTTTAGAGTTCAGATGTTTAGTCCATTATCAGCATGGTGGGAAATATGGTGGCACACAGGCAGACATAGTGCTGGAGCAGTAGCTGAGAGTTCTACATCCAGATCCACAGGCAGCATGAAGAGATAGACCCTGGGCCTGGCTTGAATATTTGAAACCTCAAAGCCGACCCCCAGTGACACTTCTTCCAACAAAGCCACACCTCCTAATCCTAAGGTCTGAGTTCAAGCTGTCAGGCTAGGAACCAAGTATCTTTACCTACTGACCTATTTCACCAGCCCCCGCAAAATGTAAAATGGATCAAAGACTTTAGTGCAAAGCTTGAAATTCTAAAACTACCAGAGGAAAGCAAAACCTTGAGGAAAGATGTCAAGGCATAGATGTAAACAAGAGCTTTCTGAAAAGGAGACTACAATATGAAAACACTCCCAAGAATTGAGAGATGTGTAATATTTTAAAGTGCCTGCATAGCAAACTAAATAATGATCAGAGTGAAGAGAAAAAATTCTACAAAGTGAGAGGGCTTTTGTTTATTGTTTTGTTTGTTTTGGTCAAATATTCATCTAGTAGAGGATTCATTTCGAGAATATATGAAGAACTCAAGATAATGATATATAAATAAAACCAATCCAATCAATCCACCAGCAAATGAATTGAACAGTTAGCTATACATAGAAAAAATGATCAACATCTTTAGACATGAGGGAGATGGAAGCAAGACGATGCTGACATCCCTCTCCTTCCAGTGACACTGGCAGGAAAATGGCAGCAATGGCTCACAAGAATGTGGGGAGAAAAGGAACCCTTAATCACTGTTGGCAGAGATGTGATTAAGTAGAAACAGCGCACAAATTGGTATGGAGGTTACACAAAAAAAAACCCTCAGAATTGAGCTGGAGAGAAAACTTAGTGGAGAGATAGGGAGAAAGACACCTTATATCAACTTTGGGCCTCTATAAGAACATGCATTCAGCATCTTTAATAGCCTTTAATTCTTCATCTAGAATTTTTTAAATTTGGAACTAAATATATTTATATCTAAAATGATTAAATTTAACTTTCTCTTATTCTCGAGAATTTGAATAGAATTCATGAACTACTTTTTATCTTTATCATAAGGCCCCCATGTGTACACACAAGAAGCTTATTCTGCCTTACCCATGCTTTCTTTTATATCTCAAGATTCTCAAACATTTTTCTATTCATCATAAATATTCCTATTAATATGTTCTAAAATGGTACTTTTCTGCTATATCTTCTAAAAGATTATTGTTCACATTTAGGAAGATAACTTTCTTATGCTAATTTTACACATGATAATCATCCTAATTTCTGTTGCTTTTGATAATTTTCCAGCTGAATTCTTTGCTTTTCTTTCTCTTACCCAGTTGAATCAATTTTTACCCCTAGAACAGTGAGCAGTAAATTACAATAATGATAGTGGATTTCTTTGTTTTGTTCATTATTTTAATGAGGGGTATAATTTAGGCCTCATAACAAGTAAATAAATAAATGTCATTTTAATGAGCTTTTACTGCAGTACTTTGGAGACCTGTGGTCAGGAGATGATGGGCAAAGTATTGACAAACTACATCAATGGATTAATTCCTCCTGCTGTCTGTTTTTATAAATAAGTTTAAGGGAACTCGGCCACACTTGTCTGCCTTTGTTCTATATGACTGCTCTTGCCGAGAATATTTACTGGTTGGTTCTTTACTGAAAATACTGACTATATCCAGTTCCAGAATATACTTCAGCAACCATTCTAAAATGTCTTGCATGACAAAGCATTTGTTCTGTTGTTACCTATTTAACGTATGCTGGCAGCTGCCTGTGCACTAATAGATGCTGGGATTTCCTTAGCCGGTGGGATTTTAGTATCCGAAACAGGTGCTCTCTGAAAACACAGCACTTCGTGTCCCAGTTACCAAGATGTGTTACTCTAGATCATGATTGGAGCTATAAGGAAAGGAAAAATGAAAGGCCTTTATCAACGCTCTTGAGAGTTTATATTTTAATATAGAGAAAAGGGAAGAAGAAAAGACAGTTAATCAGATAAATCCTGCTAGGCTAAATCAAGTAGAACACAGTTCCACGAGGAGGCAAAATATAGGAATGGAGGCAGCATATGATTCAGAACCCTGAAGCATGCTGACAACATCAGAACCTCCTGCGTAGAGGTATGGAAAGAGGAGTGCCTCAACAGAGGGCCAACAACAAGCCTGAAGTTAAATGAGTTACCCTAAGGTAAAAAGCAGAGGAAAAATCCAATTTCCACTCTGAATTCTATATCTCCAAAATCAGAGCCCCATGCTTTCTTCTTCTCCTTTAGCTAGTATGTTAGAGTGAAAAGGGGAGACCCCTGTAATAGGATACAAAGATATACTCAATTTAAAGGGGTACATGCCATCTACTCTGAGTACAAATGGTAAGACAAAGGCATACAGATGCCAGGGAAACCCTAGTTCCCACACCTCAGGAACACATTAACTGGACTGGGTTCAGGCTCTCCCAGAAGCTTTACCATGGCAATCTCCTGGTTCTTGGGTATCAACAGAAGACAAGGTAAGGTTCTGGGTGCTGATAATGAGGGAGAATAGTTCAAGGGCTTCCTATGAGTACTGTCTATAATTTAATATTTTCCCTTTTAAAAATAAAGAAACTCCCTCCTATGCTATGCACAGCCTTTTGACTCCTGGCATTGATTTGAAAAGAGCAGAGTGTCGACAATAAAAAAGGCCACCTCACTTGCTTCCTATTTCCGTCCGGCTTCTCCAGAGCACTGTGCTGTCGGCCTCGGGAGTGGCAGTGGCCCTGGAGCCGCAATGAGGAGCTGCAAAGAAGTTCCCACTGGACATTTGGCTGGAGATTCTTGAAAGATCTGGTCCAAGAGACCCTGCAAGTCAGCAGGAGGGGGCCCTGAGCTGGCCCTCTGCCAACCACTGGTACCTAGTACCCAAGAATCAACTGAGATGTGGTGTGGAACCCTCTGGTATCCAGGAGATGCCCACATGCTGGAATCCAGCCCACTCTGTGACGTCATAAGCTCTCCATCCACCAGTGCTGATCTTGAGGCCTACCTGGCATGCTTGGATCTACCCATGTCTCCTTCCTCAGGAGGATGTAGCCTATTACACTCAGCACAGTGTCTGGAACTCTTGGGTTCCTGATCTATCTCAAATCTCCTACACTTCCCTAGGCTGCACACCATAGGATTCGTTGTCTCCTTGAGGTCATCTGTTAGCCTAGACAGAAACTCACTGACCAGCACAGCTCATTTTCCGTGGTTCATTTCAATTCACATTTCTCTGCCTTCTAAGATTACTGACAATATCCCCAAACCTTGAAGGTCTCCTGACTCATCATTGCTAGCCACCTACAGGCCTCGGTTCCACAGCTTCAACCCCATCACATAAAAAGGCTTTGGTTCATCCTCAGGGACCCCAGACATGGTCAAAAATCAGGTCACATCCTCTTCTACTGGTAGCAGCACCCACCATCTACAGGGGCATTACTTTGCCTACTAGTCCCCTGCTTGACCCGAGGCAACTCCAGCCAAGCCTGCTGAACTACTCGTACAAGCCACTACCATGGCCTGCTCTCTCCCAGCAGAGTCAAGCAACAGCATAAGGCTGGAGAACTCAGGGCCAAGGACAGTGACTTGAAATATTGAGGCAACAGCAAAGCATCCAGTTCTATTCATTTGTGTTATGTTAGGAGACATGTAGACAGTATAGTTGGAGCAGTAGACAGGGCTATATGGTCTCAACTCTGCAGAGTAGGTGGACATCTACTCAAAGATTAGGAGTCCTGGTTTTGCTCTGTTGGATCCTTACCACTGTGGAGCCTAGCACATGGAGTTGTCCAACAGATACTTGGTAAATTATTAAATTAATAGAAGGATAAACAATTTCTTAACCTCATGTTTATTTTTTAGAATATACAGATGATTCATGAGGAAATAAGTCAGCAAAGACTGATAATTCCAGTGGCAACTCAGATCTTGTAAGGACCATCTTCAATAAACATCCAAAGTATATCTGAACTAATCCGACTGAAAGCAACCACCTACACTCCTGTCTTTAACCAAGTTTGATGCTTTAGTCTCCCAGTCCTCCTTCTAAACACGGCTCCTCCCATCTCTTCTCCTCCCAGGTACACACCATCCCATGTACTCTCTCCTAGGTATCGGATTAGCTCTTTAGCCCAAGTTACCTGTTCCACAAGGAAATTCTAAACTAAGAAGAATCATTTGAAAATAGTTTTGTGGAACATAAACAAGTTCCAGATAATTTAAAATTTGCCTAAAACTGCCTAAAGAATCAAACCATGAACAAAATGGAATTGGATGGTTACTAAATATCTGTGGGGAGTATTTTGCAAGCTTGAAGCATTAGAAAATATTTTTTTTATAAAAGGCCAGCAGGTTTATTCATCATTTCATGATCATCATTTATGCCCTAGCAATGGTTAAGCATGCATGGGCAGACTGTGTATGGTGGTTCTCCAGTTGTTTCTATTCTGAGAAGTCCTAGATGCTTGTGTTATTGTCATACCCAAGGTTCCACAGTCTTCCCTGATGCTGTCTATCCAACGTTTTTTTTGGAGGGGGGTGGGGGGTTCCTCTTCGCCTTATCCTATGAACTCCTCCAAGCAGTGCTATTTTCAGGTATCTGTGGTCATTCGTTTTCATAACATGGTCTATGTCTCTCAAGGGCTGTTGCCGTATCCTGTAGTTTACTTCCTTCTGTAGATGGAGATGTTTCTTAATGTCAGCATGGAGCAGCCTATCTCTTCGTGTGGTGCCTAGAATCCTCCTGAGACATGTCATCTCAAACACATTCAGCCATTGTACTGAGGAGCGTTTCATTGTCCAGGTTTCAGAAAGAAGGCAGCTCAAGAGAGTGTCTCATATACTTGGTACTTTTTCTTTATTATGTTATTTGCTGACCAAACCTTTCCTGGTGCCTGGAATGCAGCCCTTACTATCACTATCCTCCTCTTGATGTCTGAAATGGTTCCCTTCTTTGAACCGAGGTTTCCTCCCAGACAGACAAAGCTGACTGTTTGCTTGAGGTTCTTATTATTTATTACAATGTTAAAATCCTTGTGCACCCTTCCCATGTGTTGTATCTCAGTCTTCTCGATGTTTGCTTTCATGCCAAGGTTTTCACTGACTTCCAGCCCCATGGCCTGCAGCTCATTTGGACTTTCAGCAAGTAGTGCTGTATCGTCGGCAAAACACAAGTTATTGATTCTCACACCACCCATCTGCACGCCTATCTCCTCACCCTCCAGGGCTGTTGCTGTTATTAATTCCAGGAATATATGAAAGAGCAGAGGTGAGAGGACGCATCCCTGCAACTCTCCTAAGATTGTCTTAAACTCATCATTTAGTTCTCCACAGACTTTGACTGATACAAAGGTATCTTTATAGGCATTTTCTAGTATTATTATGATTTTCTCTAGGCATCTACAGAACCTCATTGTTTACAAATATATAAGTCTTATCCAAATTTTTCCTATGTTTCTGCCAGTTGCCTCAAAGTGAAGATCTGATCAACTGTGCTCCTGTTAGCTCTGAATCCACACTGGACCTCTGCTAGGATTTCCTCTATTCTGCCCTTGAACCTTTGCAGGATAATGGATGAGATCTCCTTCAACAGGTTTATTACTAAGTCACAGATGCCAACAAATAAGCAAATAGATAGATGATAGATAGATAGATAGATACATTGATAGATACATAGATAGATAGATAGATAGATAGATAGATAGATAGATAGATAGATTAGGTAGGTAGGTAGGTAGGTAGGTAGGTAGGTAGGTAGGTAGAGAGAGAGAGAGAGAGAGAGAGAGAGAGAGAGAGAGAGAGAGAGAGAGAGAGAGAGAGAGAGAGGATTTACTAAAAGAAGCAACAGGAGTGAGGAGCATTTGCTATATGGTTATGAGTTAGGACCCCCTGCATCCACAGAACAGTAGGTGACTGTAGTGGCCCACCTGTTGTTGTAGACATTAGAGGACAGAGACAAGAAAGGCCGGAACAAGCTAGGTAGACTAGGCTTATTAGCAACCTCTGTGTTGGAAAACAGGAGAGCCTGACATCAGCCTCAGGCCTCCGCATCACAGACACATGCACATCCAGATACATGTGAACATACATACACAAACAAATACATACATACATACATACACACATGCATGCATACGCCACCCACAGAGATGCACACAGAAAAAGACTTAGATAAAAGAAGCCACTGACTAAAAGCATAGTTATAGTATACTTATATGCACTATACTTGCATAGACTATATTATATGCATATAATATTCACATATATAAAGCACACACAAGAAACAGAAGATTAATTTTTAAATGAATTAAAATAAACTTTTAAAGTAGAGTTACTACATTTGTCTCAGTGTAGTGGGAGGCCACTTGTTTGTTCCCAGCTGCTCAGCCCTGAAATAATCACACAGAAATGATAGTATTTGCAATATTGTTTGGCCAATAGCTTAAGCATATTTCTGGCTAACTCATATATCTTAAACTAACCCATCTACATTAATCTGTGTATCACCACGAGGCTGTCACTTGCTGGGTAAAGTTCTGGCATCTGTCTCTGACAGGGCTACATGGTTTCTCTCTGACTCAGCCTCCTTTCTCCCAGCATTCAGTTTAGTTTTCCCTGCCCACCTAAATTCTGTCTTGCACAGGCCTAAGACAATTTCTTTACTAACCAATGGTATTCACAGCATACAGAGGAGAATCCCACATCATCAACAAACCAAGAAAAATAATAAGAAAACATATTTTATTCCCACCTCCCTAAAAAAACATTTTTAACATCTAGAAATAAGGCTGATATCAGTAATAAAATGTACACGAAAATAAAGATACCATTGTATTGGGGGGAAAGATCAAAACAAAAACTATATAATATCTGGCCTGAATGGCAGAGCAATGTGCATTTGGCTTTATAGCTGTCGTGACTGTGATTGACACAGCCCCTTGGGAAAGCAGGTTGGCAGTATAAATGAACTATCAGAACAATGTGGTGACTTTCTACTCCAGTCATTTTACCGCGGGGTCTCTCTGAAAGAGGTCATCTAAAATATGGAAGGGAAAATCTAGTTAGGAAGTTGTTCATCACAGACTTATAACTTAACACTTTTAAAAAACCTATCTGGAAGTCCAATGAGGGTATGGTTAAATAACTACAGCGCATCACTTGAGAGATTTTTATGTGATCATTAAAATTATAAGTTGGAAAGAAACTAAGCAGAAGAAAATGTTCCGGCTGTAGAAAATATTAAACTTGATAATACACTAAAAGAGTACCTACCAAGACTTGCCACTTAGATGGTAAAGATGTTTTAAATCTCCCCCAAACTTTCTGAGAAAACTTCTTGAGCATGACAGTTACTTTTAGAATTGATGTGGATGAGAGCCTCAGTCATGTCACACCATGTCACCCTTAGGCTGCTCTAAAGCATGACTCACCCCATCAACTGAGGCTGAAACTCTCCTCTCCAGAGCTGGACAAAGTCACTTTCTCACTCTGAGAACCAACGACCATGGAGCAAGTTGACCTTGGCTGCTCTGATCTCTATTGAACTCAGATCTTAGTCCGGCCTTGTCAAGGAGACAGAGACAGAGGCACTGCAGGGTCTCCTCACACAAGGGCATGTACCCATAATATATATATTATAATCTAATAAAGGACTTGCCTTGAGCCTGAGCCTAGACAACATTTACTAACTCATTGGATACACTCAACAGTTTCAAGAAGTGTGTGCTCTTACAGTCTCATTTTCCAAATGGGGAAACTGAGTACAAAGAAGGCCTAACTCATGCAAGGTCACTTGGCTAGTAAAGAATGAGGTCATGAATGGGCTCAACAGTTGGGCCCAACTGCCCATGTTAATGTTTTGTGCATTTGGTTTTTGGTTGTTTGCTTTTGTGCTGCAGAGGAGTAAATGCAAAGGCTTAACTTACGCAAGCCCTCCACCACTGAACCACATCCCCAGTCACTGGTGTCTGGAGAGTCTTAGACTGTGGTTCTTCTGCCTCAGGTTCCCATGTCCCAGGATTATGGACATGAACACCTGACCACAGCCAAGTATAAAACATAACTACTTTTTTGTATTTTATTTTTCGAGACAGGGTTTCCCTGTAGCTTTGGAGCCTGTACTGGAACTAGTTCTTGTAGACCAGGTAGGCCTCGAACTCACAGAGATCCACCTGGCTCTGCCTCCCGAGTGCTGGGATTAAAAGCATGTGCCACCACTGCCTGGCTAAACTTAACTAATTTTTAATAAATGTTTCTGTTAGTCTTAAACCCAACGACCTAATTTGGCCTTATATCCCTTTATTATGTTTCTCAAAGTCCTTATGACTGGCCAGTGAAGAAAACCATGGTTTACTTGTTTCCTCCATCAAAAAAGGTACCTATCTGTAATGGGTTGATTTGTGTTTTCCCTCCAATTTGTATAGTGAAGCCCAAATACCAAGTCAATCAGAACATGACCTTCTTTCAAGGCTAGATACTTAGAGATCTAATCAAACTCAAATGAAATCATTAGAGTAAACCATAGTCCAATATGGCTGTAGTCTTACAAAAGGGGAGATCCAAAGACAGACATAGAAGACAGACACATAAGATGGGTGGTTATGTGAAGCTGAAGAATATTACAGTGGGCCTTCTATAAACCAGGGAACACCAAAGAATGCTGGGAAGCTGCCAGAAACTAGCTAAATGCATAGAACAAGACAGGACCAACACTGCTGGGTTTCTAGATTGCTCTCAAGGAAATTATAGCAAATCAAAAGGATTGCTTCCTCTTCCTGTTATCATTGCCCATCTAACAGTTGAAAAGGATGGATTTGGGGGTCAGGTGGATGTTGATACCCCTCTATGTTGGGAGGGTTGGTTGATGGTAGTTTGAAAAACACAATGAGGTCTTGAGACTCCACATGCAAAGCTGAGAAGTATCTGTGTGGCCCAGATACAGAGAGCAGGGTCATAGAAACCCACACATCCCAGCTTTAATGAGAATCAATCCCATTCCCTCTATGAAACCAACTGCATTCAAACTAATATTTTGTTTGAGGGGAAAAATTACATTTTGAAACATTATAAATACTGATCTGATTTAAAAGCAGAATTTTAAGCCAAGCATGATGATGTTCATCTATAGTATAAGCACTTAGGAGGTAAGGACAGTAGGATCAGGACTTCAAGACCAGCTTCAGCTACATAGCAAGTACAAGGCCAGCCTAGGTATGAGACACTATGGGGTAATTGTTCCCTGCTGGTTTTCCATTGGTGTTTTCCTTGCTCTGCTGACACACACACACACACACACACACACACACACACACACACACACACACAGAGAGAGAGAGAGAGAGAGAGAGAGAGAGAGAGAGAGAGAGAGAGAGAGAGTGCAGGATGATTCACATGAGGTTGTGACTTACCAGCAAAGTTTCAGCAGGCTTTGGTGGAAGTGTCTGTCTCCTGTGGCAACTACGTGGCTTCTCTACCTGCCTACTTTCTCCCAGCATTCAGTTTAGTTTTCCCCACCTAGCTCTATTCTATCACAGGCCTATCACAGGCCAAAGCAGCTTCTTTATTCATTAACTTAAAAAAAGTAACACATAGACTGAAAGAAGGACTTCCAACAACACAGAGGGACTGGGAAATGAGTGAGATTGGGTGCATGATGTGGAATTCCCAAAGAATCAATTAAAAAAAAAACACATTTAAAAGAAAAAAAAGAATATCAGGTTCATGAGTTTATGACCTTTTTTCAAAGATTTATTTATTTTTATTTTATGTGTGTGAGTGTTTCAACTGCATGCTAAGTATACTGAGTGCATGCAGTGCCCCCAGAGGTCAGAAGAGGCATTTGGATTCCCTGGAGCTGGACTTACAGAGCCAGTCTACCTTAGCCTATTACACCAGGCATGTTCCTCTGATAGTGTTCAAGTGACAGCTTCAACTATTGACTTGTAATGACAATTATGGCAGAGTGATATGTCTTCCCTCCCTCTCCACCCACCCTGCGTGGTACTCAGGATTAAACCTTGGCCTCATATATGTTAAGTACGAGCTCTACAACTTACATATATTCCCCCACCTTTTTGGTTACTTTCTATTTTGAGATAGGGTCTCATTAAGCTGCCCAGGCAGGCCTTGAACTTGTAATCCCTTTCTTCAGTCTTATAAACAGCAAATTGAAGCCTGTACCACTAGATCAGGCTGCTTCTTTTTTTGAATGTTAATTTATAACTATGAAATATATCTCAGAGAAAATGTCTCTTGCTTCAGTAAGAAAATTCTTGATATATGGGGATGGAGAAGGACCAGAAAAAAACCCCAACAGAATATTATAATCATTTTGGGTTACAATGTCTCATCATAGCAATAGTAACCCTAAGAAAGATAAGCTATGTCGCTCTTCATTATTGATCCACATTGCTAGGACTGTATAGGAGTTAAATAGAAAATTTACAAATAGTGTTTAGCACAAGGTTCAGCACCTGACAGGCAGCCAGTGGAGTTAAGTAGTATTTGTAGTTTAATTAGAATTATCATGGTTCTTAGAGTGTGGGTAATGTTTCCACACTATTGAAAGATTATGAAAATACATGCACAAAACTCAAGTTCAAATGGATCAAAGACCTCAACATAAAGCCAGCCACACTGAACCTGATAGAAGAGAAAGTAGGAAGCCCACTTGAACACATTAGCGCAGGAGACCACATCCTAAATATAACCCCAGCAGCACAGACACTGAGAGAAACAATTAATAAATGGGACATCCTGAAACTGAAAAGCTTCTGCGAAGTAAAGGTCACGGTCAACAAGACAAAACGACAGCCTACAGAATGGAAAAAGATCTTCACCAACCCTACATCAGACAGAGGTCTGATCTCCAAAATATACAAAGAACTCAAGAAATTGGATACCAAAAGATCACATAATCCAATAAAAAAAATGGAGTACAGACCTCCACAGAGAATTCTCAACAGAGGAATATAAGATGGCTGAAAGACACTTGAGGAAATGTTCAATATCCTTAGTCATCAGAGAAATGCAAATCAAAACAACTTGGAGATTCTATCTTACACCTATAAGAATGGCCAAGATCAAAAACACTGATGACAACTTATGCTGGAGAGGTTGCGGGGAAAAGGGAAAACTATTGCATTGCTGCTGGGAATGCAAGCTGATACAGCCCCTTTGGATATCAGTGTGGTTATTTCTCAGAAAATTAGAAAAAAAACCTTCCTCAAGACCCAATAATACCACTTTTGGGTATATGTCCAAAGGATGCTCAATCGTGCCACAAGGACATTCTCAACTATGTTCATAGCATCATTGTTTGTCATAGCTAGAACCTGGAAACAACCTAAATGCCTCTCAACAAAAAGAATGGATTAGAAAAATGTGGTACATTTATACAATGGAATACTAAATGGCAGAAAAAAAATAATGACATCTTGAAATTTGCGGGCAAATGGATGGAGCTAGAAAACATCATATTGAGTGAGGTATCCCAGACTCAGAAAGACAATTATCACATGCACTCACTCATAAGTGGCTTTTAAACATAAAGCAAAGAAAACCAGCATACAAATCACAATCCCAGAGAACCTAGACAACAATGAAGAAAGACCCTAAGAGAGACATACATGGATCTAATGTACATGGGAAGTAGAAAAAGACAAGATCTCCTCAGTAAATTTGGAGCATGGGGATCATGAGAGAAGGTTGAAGGGGAGGGGAGACATATGCAGGGGAGCATAAAAAATACATAGCTCAATAAAATCAATAAAAAAAGAAAAAAGTAAGAATCTTAGTATAAGCCACTGGTCAATAGCAAGGTATGTATTAAAACATTTTATAATATTCATTTTTTAAAAAAGAAAGACTATGAAAAAATTGAAAACAATTCAGTTATAAGAATGACCCACTCACACCAATGCTTTATAGCAGGAGACTAGAGAGCAAGACACATACAGTGTTTTGGGGTTCATTGGCTGGAAATGTTTTGGATAACAGTCTCAATTATAACTTAGTTAAAAAATGAGTACTATTTTTCTAATGTGACTACATTGAAAGAAGAAGAAAAGAAACTAGCTCCTTGCAATGAGAGCTTCATGGCAATGTGTGGTTTTGATGTCACTCAAGTGTTTTCAGAGTCATGCCTGGTTCATTCTCAGGAGAGTTGACAAACAGAGCTGCCATGCGCACACTGACAAAATACAAACAAGCACCTGTGCTCCCAGGCCTCCCGACTCTAATTTTATCTCCCCCATGTGTTGTTTGTCCCCCTCTCAGTTTCTAAGAAGCTCGGGGAGATTTTCTTAGAAGGTTCATGTCTGTGTTATGCTGGCTGATATCAGTACACTTGCAACACGAGGCGTCTAAACTGTGAGCGTGACAGAAAACATGGGCTGGGTTTCTTGTTCTACATCTTCCATTTCAGCCACTGTGAGAAGCACTTATGGCATGCCTGGTGTGCAGGGCCTTGGCCTTAGAAACACAGTTCAGCTCGTCAAGTTGCTTCCTGTGTCACAAGACAGGAAAGATTATCAATTCAATTGAAACATGCTTTGGGAAGCTGGCATGGAGAAAGTGGGGTTTGATGAGGTATAAATTCAATTTTCTGTTTGCAATGGTGCGACGCTTAATAACTACTATTGAGCAGTCTTCTCCAAGAAGATCATGAAGTAAAAAAGGGAAAGAGTTTGTTAAATTGAGGGAAACTGAGAGTGCTATGCAGAAAAAAGTTGCTGCAAGAATTAAAATGCTAAAGAATAAAATATAAAGCTTGCTATAACATAGAGGAGGACTGAGATATACAACTAATGTTATATGCGTGTGACATTAATAACCATAAAGATATATGTCAAAACATTCACTGTGAAACAGTCATTCTAAATATTGTGAATTGCTTAACTATTTTTTCAGTGAGCATAGGCCATTTTCATAAAACTATATAGGAAATAATTTGAAAAAAGAGAAAATTCTGACTCTGGGACTTAGGGAGGCTTCCTAGGAAGGTGAAGTTTTGGTGTTTTCCTGTGGGTAGCTGGAGATGTAACAGTTGGAGTGACCAGAAGCTGCAATGCTCACTAATTAAATCTGTGTGCTAGCCTGAGAGCCAGGTTATTCATGAATATCAAACACAAGCCTCAAAATAGCATCCCTGAACTATGTTCTTTTTTCTGGAACTCAAGAATCTGATATTTAAGGAGTGAACACATTAAGTGACTGAACTATAAAGTTTCCACCTACATATGTAGCTCTAGGATCTAGACATAAAGCTGTGCATTAAAGATCTCATTGAGGAAATGGATGGCAGAAACATAGGGAATGAAGAAATTTTGTGTGTGTGTGTGTGTGTGTGTGTGTGTGTGTGTGTGTGCACGCGCGCGCGTGTGTGTAGAAGTAAGTTTCTGTCCTGCCTTTTCCCACAGCCATTCAGTCCCAAAGAAACACACAGAAGCTTATATTAATTATAAACTGGCCTATTAGTGCAGGCTTATTATTAACTAGCTCTTACAACTTAAATTAGCCCATAATTATTGTCTATGTTTAGCCACATGACTTGGTATCATACTCAGTAGGCATTTCCATTTTGCTTCCTCTGTATCTGGCTGGTGACTGCAGACTGAGCCTTTTATCTTCTCAGAATTTTCCTAGTCTGGTAGCCCCACCTATACTTTCTGCCTGGCTCCTGACCAATCAGCATTTTATTAAAATCAATATAAGTGACAAATCTTTACAGGGTACAATAGCATTATTCCCATATCAGTGTGTATGTGTATTAGCTACATATAAGAAACTTTGCCTGCTATAGTATAGAGTTACTCTTGAAAAGGTTATGAATAGTCTTTAATATTTTAGATGAGTATTTTAAAACTTTATCACTGAAAATTCATGCTGAAGGAGAAAGTCTTCATTTGCTTATTTTTTTTCTCATTGTCAGTTGTGTGAAGGGAGTTGACAAAAGGGCACTTGACTAGCAGTCATGACATGCCAACTGATTGGCAGTGAGGGCTGAATCTGGTCTGTGAGTAAAGATGTCTCACCTGGATAAAGCCCACACACTGGCTTCTCTATGAAGAACAGATGGTGTTCAGCAATGGGACTCAGATTCTGGATGCAGTGTTGATAGAATGAGTGAAGACTGTACACACACACACACACACACACACACACACACACACACACACTTCCTGAAGTATGAGAGGGCAGAAAGCCCACCATTCTGTGTTTCCATCTGAGGTGTTCCATTTCATTAAAGACAGAGTAATCAGAGTAACTTTTTAAATAAAAGATGGCAAGTATTTCTGCCTGATGCTGATATTGAATGGTATCCACAGCAAAGTATGCAACACTAACTTAGTAGGTCAAACCCATTACTTTGTGACCAGTTTTTCAGTTTTTATGCTATATATGAAGTCTCAGAATTTCTCTAATTCATATGGCTTAATCTTTCTCCAACATATGATGTTTTTCTTTATCCAACAAAGACAAAAATCTGTGAGCTGATCCCTGAGAATATTATTTTCAAATAATGTCTATCAAATTTTACTCCAGAATATGAGGAAATGCTTTATAATAACTGGTAATATCAAAGAGGAAACTCAGACTCCCTTCATTGGCACCTCCCAAATTGAGTCATTCAACATTAAATTGCCCTACTTTAGTGCAAGGGATTTATTGACGTAGCATAGGATGGAAAATGTGAAGTAATCTTCAGTGAGAAGCCATTCCATAATTTTTCAATCTAAATAGCAAGAGTAAGCTCACTGCTATTTCTAAGAGTCTATAATTGTAGACTGATGTGGGATTCCCCTCTGTATGCCGTGAATGTGTTTTGTTAATGAATAAAGCTGCTTTGGTCCTAAAGCAGGTCAGACTAGAGCTAGGCAGGAAAACTAAGCTGAATGCTGAGAGAAATTAGGCACAGTCAGAGACAGACATGCCAGAACCTTGCCAGCAAACCATGAGCCTTGTGGTAAAATATAGAATAATAGAAATGAGTTCATTTAAGATGTAAGAGCTAGCTAGAAATATGCTTAAGGTATTGGCCAAACAGTATTGCAAATAATATAGTTTCTGTGTGATTATTTTGGGTCTGGGCAGCAAGAAACGAATGAGCAACCTCCATCTACGGTGTACTCCAGTTTCCAGTAACGAAAATATTAAAGATAAGTTACCTGGGTGCAAAATCTGGCATAACCTCAAACAATGTGATGTTAACATAAAGCTATTCTTAATATTACTAAATTTAAAATGTTTTTGTTTTAACATTCGATGATAACTTATTTATTTGACATGAATGTCCTATTCCTTAAGCAATTTCCAGGTCCCAGCCTTCAAAATTCTTAACAGAACACTGTCTTACCACAGCTCCTTCTTGGGCTTCGAATTATACAGTACATATACTTTCTTTCCATAACTTTAAAATTGCTTTGTAAGTGACTTGCTCAGCATTTCTTAGGCCCAAGTGGGAGCCCTGCCTTTCCCTGAGTAAGTGCTGCCAAGTAACGGTAATATCACTAGAACATTAAGATCAATAATTTTGAAACATTGGGGATTTTCTTTTCTTAATAAACATGTCTTTTCTGGTTATTATATATTTTCCCTTGAAAGGTGGAGTCTATTTGAAGTTTATTATCTGTAGAGAAATAACAAAAACAAATAAGTGAAGTAGGCAAAGTGAGAAAGAGCAGAGTACTCGGTCTCCCTGACAACTGAAGGTCAATTATGAGAGAAATGGAAGGGTGTGCCTGCCAGTATAGCAACTACTCCATCTGAGGAGGCACAGTTCCATATGTGGTTTCCCTGTTCCCAGGGTTCCTCTTTGGTGGTAGCGAGTTTAGGAGACTCTGTGACTAACTACAAGAATGGAGACTTTGGTATGAGACAAAGTGGCAAAGGTGCCTCCATCCTGGCTTGAATAGATCACTGGTTGGAAGAGGGAGATTTTAGGTGTGGAATAATCAGTGTACCTAGATAGCACTGCCCATACCACTTATTTTTTGAAGGAATTAAGTCACAAGCTAGACTAATAAAAGAGCTGTAAGGAACTCAAGGATCAGCTTCCTCATATGGATGGAGATATTGAGATGGAAACGAGATGGATGACGAAAACTTATAGTCAAACTGGAGCTTGTTTCTGGGCCTCGGAAGAGTATAAAAAGAGCATTATCTGAAGGAGGAAGGTCATTGGTTTATTATAATAAAGAAACTGCTTGGCCCTCATAGGTTAAAACATAGGTGGGAGGAGTAAACAGAACAGAATGCTGGGAGGAAAAGGAAGTGAGCTCAGATGCCATGCTCCCCTCTCCCGGGTAGATGCCATGAAGCAAGCCGCCAGGTCAGACATGTTGAATCTTTCCTGGTAAGCACACCTCAGTGCTACACAGATTATTAGAAATGGGCTAAATTAATACGTGAGAATTAGGCTAGAAGAGGCTAGATATAATGGGCCAAGCAGTGTTTAAAAGAATACAATTTGTGTGTTGTTATTTTGGGAAATAAGCTAGCCAGGCAGCCAGGAGCCAGGTGACAGAAAGCAGGCCTGCAGCTCCCACAACAACTATCTTCAGTCTTTGCTTTTTACTTCTTAAGTTTGGGAAAGAAGCAAAGGCCTCTCCTTATCTGGCCACCACCACTCTCTAAATCACAACATCACCCTTGCGGAGGTACAAAATGTACTATCACATTACGGAGGTACAAAATGTACTATCAAGGAATTGGTGGTCTCCCTCCATGAGTGTCTGAGAGAAAAGTTCTCACTGAGAAACAGTTTGAGTGCAGTTATCATTGGAGCTACAGCACCTTAATGGCCTTCGGAAGTTCCTTTTATGTTTCCAGATTCTTCCATTCTACTGTCTCAGAGAAACAAAGCACTGAGGAGCCTCCTAGCAAGTCAGCATAAAAATAAGAATTACATCTTAGCACAGATGCAGAATTAATCTTTGATTTAATCCTACTAAAGCCTTGTGCCCAGTTTCTCAGAGTTGGTCTGGGTCCAATGTAGACAGAGGTTAAACAAATTAGCACACACTGATGGTGGGGGCAGGCTTTTCAGTGTGATTTGAAGATTATGTCCACCTTGCCAGCTCAGACTTGCAGCAAGTAAGTAAACTTAGATTAACCCTAGATTAATCCAAAGACAAAAGAACCTTCAGCCAGAAGACTGAGATAGGACTGGGGGTGGGGAGAAAATATGCGATGTCCTAATCACTCAGAGAGAGCACGCCATCCCTTCCAACCAAGTCTGTCTTGATCTAAAAGGAGATCAATAGTATCTGAAGCTCCTTGGGTCTTGGCACTAGGACAGACCCAGCAGGGCAACACCGAAGAGCAATGACCTCACTGAGGAACACAGCCAAGGCGACCAACCTCCGTTTCTGGCCCTCCCCTCCTCCCGCCCTTCTCTTCAGCCACTGCTGGATTGCCAGCTGCCCAAAGCAAAGCAAAGTTAGTCTGAAAAGTAAAGGATCAATGCACCGCACTTACAATGGGCCTGGGGAAGAGCCCTTGCATTTTAAGTCCACCTGAAGTGCTGGAGAAGTTGAAATGAGCCAGCTGTTTTCGAGTGGTTGATTGTCCTTTGTTTGTTGGTTTGTTTGTTCGTTCCTGCCTCTATAAATCAGATGTATGGGAAACTTTTAACTACTCCTCTATTCCCTTCAACATGAAATGCATCTCTAAATATGTAAATATGGATCTCCATTCAGCCATTCCATGCACACAGAAGACTAAAGATCTCTTTGAGTCAAGGTCAGTAGGCTTCTCCCTAGAACCAAAGCTAAAATGCCCTGTCCCCCAAATCTTTTACATGAAGATGGAGACCATCTTGATTAGAGATCCCACAAGAGCATGGTGTGAAAAGAGACTCACAGAAAGAACTCCCGAGGTATAAGTCAGATGGGGGCTGGGGAACCAGAATCTCCCTATTAGGAGGAGAAGAGTAAGAATGCTGGGGAAGAGAGTCCGATGCCAACACATTTTTATAAAAACGACATAGAAAGCCTCTTGGATTCCAGATAAGTCTTACAAAATATTTTGATGGATTAAATGCAAAAAGTGAATCAAGCATATGGATTAAATTTTCATTAAAATACAGATGGAATTTTTTTTTGTTATTAAATTAAGTAAAATGTTTGGCAAAGTAGATTTGGTTTTGGCCAATCCCGGGGACATCTGAAAAACAATTTTGAGCTATTCAGTGAACTGAGCAAAGAGCCAAGCTTACCCATCTCTAGAGTCTGGAAAAACTGAAAGCTGGCTTATCAAGTTCTGATTTGGTGTCAAACATGTTCCTTAAACACCAAAACTGCCTACGTGCTTAGAGAATACAGTCGACATGCCAAAAGTTATTGAGTAACTTATGTCCGGGACATAAAAAGCAGCCATTCACTGACCCGAGAAAAGGGGAACGGTTTTCCCCTCCCCCACCCAGATGTGAAGGACTGAATGAAAGCCAGTGGACTCTGTGTTCTCAACAACTGGCGGTCTAGCCTAGAAAATTGACACCAGGCGACAACTGACTAGGAACTCTCATTGAGGATAAAAGTTATCAGCGTTATTAGATGGTTGACAAAGGGCTTTTAGTACCTACCCTGACCAGAAGGATCTTTCTAAAAGCAAAAGACAATATGCATATTGATGAAAAGTGAGGTCATAATGCTTAGCATTTTTTCCCCCTCCAGCATCAAGAACTTGGCTTTACTTTACTTATCTGAAGAAGAAAGGGGGGAAAAACATCCCAAAGGAATTTTGCATTGAAATTTTTGGCATTCAAACGCAAGTCCATTTGAATATCTTCCCATAGCCCATGGGATACTGGGGAGAAAAAAATTAATCCATCTTTCAGTAACCAATCTGAACATGACAATACACGAAGCTCAAAGTTTAGCAATCTTTTGTTCCCTCACATGACAAAACACCACTCTACTACCCCCAGAGAAAGTTCAGCCTTGTGCTGGTGTTTTAGGAAGATCATTCAACGAGTCAAGTTTTTGGTAACCGGATGTTATATATCAAATATCAGCATTAACTCAGTAGCAGTTTATATTTAAATCACTTAGAGTAGAAAAAATTGTATTTATGGATTTGTATCTATATATCTAAATATATGTATTTATGTCTATGACCCATTCTTTGTGTTCTTAACTGCGGGGCCATGTGATACTGGGAGAACAGTCTAATGCTTGCTAGGAGGAGTAGGGTTGCTTGCCTCTGAACCACGTGAGCTCGACTTGCAAGGCTCTTTCACTTGTGTTTTTCCATATGGCAGACAAGTCGGGAAAAGGGAACTGCTGTGAGTATTTAAAACAAAAGAGACTTCAGAGCCAGGCATGGTGACTCATACCTTTACCCTTAGCACTAGGGAGGCAGAGTAGACAGATCTCTGAGTTCAAGGCCAACAAGTTCCAAGACAGCCTGGGCTACACAGAGAAACCCTCTCTGTCTGTCTGTCTGTCTGTCAGTCTCTCTCTCTCTCTCTCTCTCTCTCTCTCTCTCTCTCTCTCACACACACACACACACACACACACAAAAGGTATTGCAAAGGTCAAGAGTCGGGGGTGGGAAGATGGAGGGTACTAGGGAACAGCCCACTGACATTCAGGAGATGCTAGTTTTATAGGAGATGCTACCTGTGACCTTGGCTCACTGGCTCAAGAGTAGATGGTTCTTGGGGAGTCATCTGGAAGGCTTTGAAGAACCTCCCAATGCTGTCTGATGATATTATATACCTGTTCACACTTTCTAGGATGACCAGAAAATGGTCCCTCCTTTTCCATAGTCCATCTCTTCTCAGTAAAACCTGAACTAGAGTCCTAAAGTAAAATATAGTTTCTAGACTCCCGGTCCAGACACACAGGTGAGAGTCTAAAGAGAGAAAATTCAACTCAAATTCTAGTAGACTTTTGGCCTATGTGTGCTCTCTTGCTTTGTTCCAGAGGCTTTGGGGGCCCCACTTGCTCCTGTCTTCCCTGTTCTTGCATCTGAGTCTTCGTGTGCGGATAGCTCTAAGCGGACATCCTTGCCCGGCTCCATCAATCAGCCACCAAACAATTATTTTCCCCAGTTCTCATTTGAACTGTTCCAGCTCAGGACTTTCTACTGTGTGCTCCAGGCACTGCAGTGCCTCCCTAATACCCTAGCCCCCAGCCTGCTATGTTCATCATCATCTGTGTGACTGTGGTAAGACACCTGACAAAGGCAACATATGGAACAGGAAGGGTTATGTGTGGGCGTGGTTTGAGGAAAGCCACTCCATCGTGGAGGGAAGGTACGCGCAGGAGCTCGAGACAACCAACTACAGTGCATCTGCAGTCAGAAGACAGAAAGAGACAAACGCACTGGTGCCCAACTCACTTCCTCCTTTCTCTTTTTTCATTCAATGCAGAACTCTAGCCTATGGGATGGTTTCATAGTTAAGACATGTCTTCCAACCTCAGTTCAACCCCTATGGAACAGCCCCCAAAGACACACCCAGAGGGGTGTCTCCTAGACAATTCCAAATCAAGCTAGGCTGACAATAAGAATTACCTATCATACCTGCTCTTCCAAAGCTGACAGTTCCATCCCACAGGCAACTTCTCACATACAAGTGAATTCCTCTGTAGACTGTGCCATCTTGGTCTACCACAGATGTAAACTAATCATACTACAGTCTGTTTAAAGTCCTTCCACAGTGGAGAGCCGAATTTCAAGATAAAATTGCAATACCCTCCTTTAGCAAGCAAAGCCTTCCACATTCAGTCCAAGTCTCCCGACCTGGCCTTTGTTCATGAACTTCATCATACACTCTGATAATGCTCAAAATAGTTTTCTCTTCATATAGCACAGAAAACTAAGAGCGATTTAACTGAAGTATTCAAAAATGAGGAATGAGGGTGAGGAGATAGGAGACCTAGGAACTGACAAGAGACTACAAGGGAATAAAAAGTGCAAAAGGGAAAAGGGAAAAAGTAAATTCTGAGATTGGTGGCACAGAGCAGATGTGACACTGGGTGTGGAAGTCAGGACTTCTGTAGGTAAGGACACTTGGGGAGGGTGGAGCTGAATTCTCTGCTGAGCCTCCAGAGGGTCATCTACGTAGACTCCAGGGGCCAGGACCAAACCCAGTCACAGAATCAGACTCAAGGGAGGAAGAAGGCCTCGCTGTCCATGAAAAGCCTCTCACACCCTTCTTCGTTCTCCAAATCTTCCCTGACGCCTCAGAGCTGCGGCAATTACTATGATGGCTAACCAATAATTAGAAAGGATTTTGTAGTTTCCCAAATACTGCCACAAATGCCTCATCTAAGTAACAAATTCTGAGTCTTCCAAAGTCCAGAGTTTTCACAGGGTTCCCGGACTACAAGCTTGGCTAAGTAAAGTGACTATCATATGCCACATTTTTATGGAGACTTTGAACTCAATATTATTAACTCTTAGCTAAACTGCTTTGTTTAAGTGTTACTTAAAGTTAACAGGGGAACACGAGAGGGTCTCAAAAAAAAGCAAATGAATGAATAACCACAATTCTCTGCAGAAGGAGCTTCGATTCTCTCTTTAAGAAAACCCACCTGTGGCATGTACAGGATAAAGAGAAGGTGCCGTAGGAAGACACAGGCCTAGTCTTGACCACTACTTTGCTGTTTGCTCCTGTTAAGTAGCAGAGCCTCTTAGGCTTCTGTGTCCAAGGGAGACATTGCAAAGCAGGTGCGCAAAAAGGAAGAAAAGGAAACTATTTTATAATTAATTGGCTAACTCCCAAACTTGTTTAGTAATCTTTAAAGTCCCACGCTTTAACCTTGTGGCACTGAGCTAGTGACCAGTTTACGCTAAGGATATTAAAAATTAGTTTTTGCGTACCTCTTCTTCCTAAGACTGAGGTCTTGTCAATATCAACCTGGAGGGACAGATTAAACAACATGTGATCCACGCTTCATACTGAAATTTGGATGAATTTCTAAGCATCATATGTCGCAATCACTTCACAAATCGTTATTCATTCCTTGTCCCTCCTGTATGGTGTTCATCAAGACTGATGCTTGTTGTGGCATCTATAAGACCTTGTGCCTCTCAATCCATAGACAAATAACTTTGAAACAGTGTGAAAACTGGAAGGGCTTTCTTTTGGGACGTGTGGTCGCCTCGTCAGTCCCCTGATTTCACAGAGCAGCGCAGTCTTCAAATTTCTTGCTATTCTTCTGGAGAACCACAAAGACCTCTTCTTTAGAACACAGTCTCATAGTCAGGGAAAGAAGGCCTCATAGTTCAGGCTCCTTCATGGAAGACATTGTTACAGTGTCTTTGTCGTTCGATTGCATCAATGTCCCTGGTGGCTCTCTAGTCCAGGAAAGAATGAGCAATGGCAGTCTGATGCGCTCTATAACTGATTCTCGGGATTTTCCTCTCTGGCTGCTAACACACCGTTAGCGGTTTGCCAGCTGTGCACTCTGCAGAGTTATGCAGATGTGTGAACTCAAAGTCAAGGGCTCGGGAGAACATCACCTTATTCCGATGGTTCTAGAGGGAAGCTCTTTCTTCGATGTTTTCAACTTTATATTACTCAAACCTGTTCAATCTCCAAGGCCAGGCAGATGACCTTTTTCTCCAGAGGTCATATTACCACTGCTGGTGTTGAATTCCTCTCTTCTTGTCTTTTTCAAGAACACCTGTGATTGCTTTGTGTCTAGTCAGATAATCCAGGATAATCTTGTCATCTCAAGAGCCTTAATCACAACAGCAAAATCTCTTTTGCTGTAAGGTAGCATTCACAGTTGCCAAGGATTAAGACCTGGATATCTTCTGCGAAACTATTATGCAGCCTCCCACGAATTTGCTCTTAATTCTGCCACCTGCACCACTACACATTGCTACCACTGCACTGCTGTTAAAGTTATGGCTGCAGAGGCACACCAAGACATCTATCACTACCTCCAGCTGTCAGTGGTAGACTCAAACTTCAAGCCTGCCCTTCTGGATCTATGGACAAATAGAAGGAAAAGCATGGACGTTAAGAAATACTGATGAGAAATTTTCCGAAGCTCTTTTCTCAGCTTCCTTGTTCAGCTCCCCTCATACAGCCCTCTACGTCAGTCTGGCATTGGTAGGAAAACAAAAACCAAAAAAGCTCCTCTCCATATATAACCTATTATTCAAAATGAAATGATTACTGGTGATCAATTGGAAATGAACTTTTATATATGAATTCCTTCATGATCTTTTTATTTTCAACTTGAGTTAAGAGCAACTTTTTACTCTTGTGTGCCAGGCAATGATCTCTGTTTTCACATGTGCATTCTTTATTTCATTTCAGAGGAGGAAATGAAAGACTCTGGACGTTAAATTATTTTGGTTAATTTTCACCAACTAAAACTTCAGCCTGGGACTTTTTAACCCCTAAAACAATGTTAAACAGCATAAAGCCTAGTGATTTATATATCTTAAGCTCTTTACAAATTTTAAATCCTACAAGAACAGACTTTACTTTTACGTCCTGTCTCACACCACAAAGGATGTTTATTAAATACATCAGACCTTCAAGGGTTGAGTAACTGGCTGTTGCAATTGTATTTCCTTCTCCCATATTCCCCTACATATATTCTTTGTCCACAGACTCCTAAATATATTCTAGGACATTACAACTCAGAGTGTGGGGTCACCAGACAGGTGGGGGCATGCCTTGAGGGCCTCTTGGAAATATAGAAACTTAGGGCTATACCCTAGACTTACTGAGTTCGAACCTGCATTTAGTAAATTTCCCACATGACTTACTCAAAGATCAAAATGCACATGATTAAATTGAACAAACATATTCACTCTATCCCATGCTAGAATACTTTGACCTCAGACTGAGTTCATCCCAGGTCTAGAGGGCTACAATTTGGCCAGCTCCTTTCCTAAGCCCTTGTTTTTAAGTGACAAGTGCAGGGTTACTCGAGGGAAACATTCAAGGCTGGCTAGTATAGACTTTTATTTTTCTCAAAGCACTTTAAGAGCAAACAGGCAAAATTTCCCTGCTCCAAATACACAAAGAGACTCAGCCGTAGATGACAGCTCTGGGGGTGAGCCAGCAAGGCAGCAGCTTGGGTCAGCAAAGGCCCCCAGGTTCTCTCTAGTAGAGAAAGAGCTGGTCTCCATGGTGACATAAAATAAAGCCCCAAGAACAGCGCACATGTGCCAGTCATCAGGAGGCTTTTCTGGCTATGTGATTCCTTCTGTTCTCACCTGCAGCCCCTAGAGCACCTAGCTGTGAAAACTGAATTAAGGCCATTGAGAAAGACTATAGAATGTTCCTGGAGATGCTCTAGAGCCGTGGTTCTCAATCTTCCTGTGCTGCGACCCTTTAATACAGTTCCACATGTTGTAGTAACTCCCAACTATAAAATTACTTCATTGGTACTTCGTAACTGTCATTTTGCTATTGTTATGAATCGTAATGTAATATCTGATATACGAGATATCTGATATATAACTCCTGAGAAAGGGTCATGAACTGAAGATTGAGAACCAGTGCTCTAGAGACTCTGAAGAACAGTTCATGACCAGAGATAATAAGACCACGTTTTCTCTGTTTATGGGTAGGCTTTCGTTACTTGTGACTGTAAGACTGGGGTCCTCAGTCTTGCTATCTGTTGACCAGAGACAGCCCCTGGCTCCTGAATGGCATTCTGACTACCTAATATTTTTCAGTCATCCAGGAAAAAAGATACTTTTTGAAAGCTCATGCTTTCAAAAGGTTGTCTAACAAACTTAATCGCTCACTTTTTTTTTGTTTATTTGGAGAAAACCAACTCGTTTCTCTAGGTATCAAACCATGGGAAGATACATTGTGTGAAATAGAAACATGGAAAGGTTTTAAAGGACAATGCTCCTTCAGAAGTGAAAAGCAGCCCAGGTTGGTCTCAAGCTTGTGATCCTACTGCCTCCGCCTCCTTCAGCAAATTCTACAGGTATGCACTACCACAACTGGCACAGGACCCAACTAGGCCCTCTGTATGTAGGCAATAGTTGTGTAGCCTGATCTGTTTGTGGGACCCCTGGTGGTGGGACCAGGGTCTATCCCTGGTGGAGGAACTGTCTTTTTGAATCCCATTCCCTAAAGTGGGATGCCATGCTCAGGCTCCAAACAGTGGGGGAGGGGCTTGGTCCTGCCTCAACTTAATGTGCCAGGCTTTGTTGACTCATAGGAGGCCTTACCCTTTCTGAAGAGTGGATGTGGGGTGAAAGGGGAGATCATTTGTCAGATATACAATAGCTGAAGGAATACACTGTTATTAGTCATGTCCTCCAACATGCTAGTTAGATTGTTTAGTCATGGGAACAATGACATGAGATATATGTCTACATAAACAAATGAAAATGATCAGAAGTTGTATATATATGGGCATTGATGCTTTAGAAATTAGTGTGTGTGGTTCTGTGTGCTGAGGTGGGGGAAAATGTTTTCTTGTGTTCTCAAGGTCAGGAAACACTTTGGTGGGAGTTAATTATCTCTTCACCACGTTGGTTTCAGGGATTGAATTCAGATCACTGGGCTTGGCAGCTGGCACCTTCACCCATGGAACCATCTCACTGGTCCTCATGATTTAATTTTTAACTATTAGAATGCCTTTAAAAATAAATAATTGGTCATTTTGAGCAGGGATTAGCAATTATTTCCTTAAGTAGCCAGACACTAAATATTTTAATTATTGCAGTCTGACAGGGATTTTTGTTTGTTTTGTTTTGTTGCCAAGTACTCAACTGTTCATTATAATATGAAAGTTTTCATTAAAAATATATGAGTGAGTGTGGTATGGTGGTATTACCATAAAATTTGATTCACATATGTAGTTGTTAAGCTACTTTGTTCTCTGAACTTTTGAGTACCAGTCGCTGAAGAAAACAATGAAGTCCAGAGGTGGAAACTGGGAAGAGACTGTTACAAATCCTGCACACTGGATGTGAATCTGGGAAGAGAGTATTATGAATCCTGCACACTGGGTGTGAACCTGGGAAGAGACTGTTGCAAATCCTGTACACTGGGTGGGAACCTGAGGTGGAAGCTAGGAAGAGAGTATTGCAAATTCTGCAAACTGTATACACTAGACACTGTGAACCTAGATGATGTTACTTGAAAGTTAACTGTGCTTAAGTCCTAAAGCTCCTATAGACCTTAAAGTAGGTATATCGTTCCTAAAATAGCTGTTAACAAAACAAAGAGTTGTGGTGAATAAAGAAATACAAGAATAAAATCAAATATCACCCCAAACATAAAAAACAAAATGAAAAAGGATGGAAAGCAAAGAGCAAGCAGGACAGGTAGGGGGAAAAAACATGAAAACTGTACATAGATGAGAATGCCTTCTAAATAACATAAGAGTCACATTATTGTTGAGAGAAAATTTTAATTTTTCTAAACTCAAGGAAAAGAAACTACAAAAAGGGCACAAGAAAGAGTGTTCAGCAGTTACGAGTGTTTGCCGCTCTTCTAAAGGCCCACAGTGTGGTTTCTAGACCCACATAAAACAGCTGACAGTCACGTGTAACTGGAGCACCAGGGATTCGCCATCCTCTTCTGAACTCCAGGGATATCTGCACCAACAAATGAACAAGAAGAGACAAACAATATTTAAGGTCAGAGAATTTTATTACAGAGATTAAAATCCACGAGAAAGAAAAAGGTACAAGTGCTAGAAATAAAAGCACATAGAGATACAGACTATCCCACACACACTTATAGATAGACTCAACACTCATCCCAAGAGATGCATCTGCAAAACCAAGCTCAGGACTCTCTCCTGAGTCTCAGGGAACATTGAGGAAGAGAGGAGGAAAGACTGCAAGAGCCAGAAGATCCCAGAATTTGCTTGGAGGTTGTGTTTCCTAGTAATGTCAGAAGCTACACCCATAAAGTCCCACCATCATGACTGCCTAACCATGATCTAGACACAGACAAGAATAGCCATGCCAAAGAGGACAGAGAAAGCCCACAAAGCCTCAGCCCTATACAAAGCACTACAGCAGGTAAAGAATACTGACTTGGGAGAAATAGGCTTCCCAGGGGAAGAGCACACCGACCGATTATCTAATACAGATGGTCAGTACTGATAACACACATAGAGACAACATCTTACAGAATGAGCAGGTTATATTTAGCAATATATATTATGATATATTGATATATATGTATGTGTGTATAGACACACCTACACATAATTGTATATAACAATTAATGAAAAAAGTCACAATTTGAAAGAAAGCAAGGAAGGTATATGGGGAGGTTGGAGAAAGGAAAGGAAAGCAGGAAATGATGGTATTATTCTCAAAAAATAAAGTCATTTTAAAAGCCAATAGATATTACTCTAACAAAAATAGCAAAGGGGGGTGGGGCATCTGAGAGATCTAGAACATTATGAATCCAATAAAGTTGGTGACAGACTCCCAGTCACAAATTCAAGACACTCAGGATATACTAAGAATATTAATCTTCTGAGAAGTAATGACAAGAAGCAAAGCAGCTAGAGAAAACAAAAGCTACATTAAGAGTAGAGACACCAAGATGAAAATTACAGCCGGCTTTTTATCAGAAACCACACAAGCCAAAAGACAGAGCCGAGCAAACAGCCACTCCAGATTCTAAACCCCCACTTAAAGAGAAGAAAAGAAGGAGGAAATAAAGGCCTCTGAGTACAGACAAAAGCCAGCCGACTCTTCAGTAAGGAAACGTTAAAGGGAACTTTTCAGGTGGAAGAACTCAGAACGGCCCTGAGAGAGCTGGAGCCACACAATAAAGTAAGGACCAGGGCATTCAATACAAATAGCACGGACCTCTTCTCATTTGTAGTTGCTGCATAAAGGAAAACAGAGGCCCTAGTTTGTGTGTGTAAAATATGTGAAAAAGTTAAAGCAATAATAATGGTGACCCCAAGTAAGGGGAGAAGAGCTTGGAAAATACCATTATTAAGATCTTGAAATTCTGATAAAATGTTACCTTATTTAAACTAAGTGAAGTTTTGCCTTGTAAATCTACTTTAAGAGAGATTATTGAGAGTGACCCAGCAAAGCAGGGGCACAGCAAAGATGCGACAAGGGGCAGAAATGAATAAACACAGTCACCCAGAAAGGAGGAGAAAAAGAAAGAAAAAAAATACCATCTGATGGTCCCTGTGATTCCAGCATTTGGGAAGCTCAGGTAGGAGGATCAAAGATTGAAGACCAGCCTGAGGGTCATCCTGAGATCATGTTCACACCGACAGAAAAAAAAAATAAAAGCAAATAAATTATACAAATAGAAAACACTTAACACACACACAAAAAAAGAGAAATTGACCATGGGTCTTGAACATAAACTAGAACTTGAAAACAAAATGGTATGAAGAAAAATCCTCAATTATTTGGAAGATTTAACTCGAGTCTTTAGGGAAATATTTAAATATTCCAAATTCAAGGAAAAGAAAAGAAAACAATTAAGAGAAGGCTCAGCAGTTATGAGTGTTGGTTGTTTTCTAGAGGACTCCAGTTTGGTTCCTAGCACCCACATAAAGCAGCTGACACCACACAAGGTCCCGGGAATTTTGTATCCTCTTCTGAACTCCAGCAACACCCACACATAGGCACACAACTACGCGCATAACTAAAAAGCAATAAAAAATAAATCTTAAAAAAATTACAGAGGCTAGACTCTAGCCTCTAGAGAGATGGCTCAAAGGTGAAGAACACCAGTTGCTCTTGCAGAGAATCCAGGTTCAGTTCCCAGGACTCACATGGTGGCTCACAACCATCCATACTCCAGTGCCACAGGATTTGACAGTGTCCTCTGATTTGGGCTAACATTGAGCATGTGTGTGACATACATATACACAAGCAGGCAAAATACTCATAAATAAAAAGTATAGCATCAAAATATATAAACTAAATATGCATATATTACACACCAGGCTCTTCCAGCCAGGTATGTAACCATGAATTAAAAGAGAAACTAGCTACACAATGTCTTGCATATGAACATCTTTAGGTTCTTCATCTCTTTGTTACTGCCCCAAACTAGAAACAACTCAAGTCTATAAGCAGATGAAGAAATACATTTTGGCATATTCATACCAGAAAACATCACTTACAATAAAAAACAATTTTGTTATATTCATATAACTTGATATCACTGCAGTGGAAAGGGAAAGACTATTAATATCCCAGCAAAGTGAATGACTTTCAAAACAATTATGTGGAGGAAAATAAACTAGGCAAATAAAAGGGGATGCATACGATTCCATTGCATATAAAATTTTAATAAAAAAGCTAATTTATACAGACAGATACAGGTGGGATGGCAAATACAGCAAAGAGAAGAAATGGACTGTAAAAAAAATCTCAAATTTTACATTATGGCTATATTCACTATCTTGGTTGTGGCGATAATTTCATTGGTGTATGAATATGTCAAAATCTATCAAAACTGTGCACTTTTAAACATGTGCAGTCACTGTATGTCAGTCTCAGTGAAGCTGTTAAAAATAAAAGCGATTCAGGAATATTCACGTTAGCGTCAAACGTCGCACATCGGGGGCCTGTACAACAGACCCCTTTCTCAGGCTTGCACAGGGATGGGCTTCCAAGGAGCAGAGCTTGATATGCAAGCTCTAGAAAAGGTATGAAGGCAAACATTGTCCCAGAGAGTGATCATAATCCCGAGCCCTCATAGTTAGCTTAGTCCCGGTAGATTATTAGCTCTCTCTGTAAACTACAGTTACCAGCAATGACATCAATTCCTGCCCCCTGCCCCTACTTTTCCATTATGCTAGACGGTCTTTTTCAAAATGTGTTTATGTCCTCGAGTAAGATACTGGATTACCCAGCCATAAGTTGTTTTACTTACAACAAAAAACGTCAGACTGATCAGTTTTATCATGACTTATCCTACACCTACAAGGGAGAATAGCATGATGTATTTGGCAGCCAGAACAGCTAGGAGAGCATTGTAACCCTGCAGCAGGCTGTGCCTGCAAGCGGGCGCACCCCTGCTCCCTCGGGCTTTGGATGCACACAACCCATACAGTGCCATGACTCACTCCAATCAAACAAGGATCCAGGCCACAGACATACAGAGGAAAATGTCTACTCCTGCAGCCTGTCTGCATCCGTTCAATTATGTTAGTATTCACGAGCAATAAGTTAAATTGATCAGCCTAATGATATTTGCCATTCCTGGCTTGGAGTTGATTTCCTTAAAGAATTAACATTCCGTTTTTTTTCTAATTTCAGGGAATATCAAGAAATATTTTCTATGTAACTAATTCCAGTATCTGAATGCTTCCTCCCACGAGGCAGCAGCATGTTCCCCTCCGCCCATTTAATAATTCTGGGGTCCGAGGTTATTCAACTGTCTCTCGGTTTAGTGTCAGGGTGGTGGGGGCTCATGAGCATTGAGTATGACAATCACTGTCACTCAGGAAGAAACCCCAGCGACCTCATGGTCTGCTGCTCTTGGATGGCCCAGGAAATCATCTGTGGCAAACAGTCACACAATAATCCCTGGCAAAGGACTATTATGTTTTAGAGGCCTGAGTCTCCAATGCCTATTTCCTCTCTTTTGTTTATTAGAACGACTAGGCCTCCATCCCCTGGTCAGCTGGCTTATTATTACTCTTTAAAGCAACAGGAAGTTGCTATTGTCTATCTGGAGCTGGTTTTCTTCAGGCTTGTACTTTCCGTTGCTACGTTACAAAAGGCAGAAAGAAAACATTTATGCCTCTCTAAATGTCAGCTTCCCTTGGACCCTGGCTGTTCAGGTAAGTGGAATTTTCCAGTCCGCAGGTCCCTTGGTCTTCTCATCCTTGATTGGGCGGCTAATTGGCCTGCCATTCTTCACTCTGCAGAAGGTATTTGCAGTGTCTGAAACACTTCTAAAGAGTAAAATAACAAGGCCAAAATCAATACACTTTAAGAGAAATTATAAGCTGTCCTCTTCCTTTTCCCAGCAGGACAGCACCGAGAGATGGGATGGCAAAGGGTGCCGGCACTCTTCTTAAAGACTGACCCCCTTCAGACAACTGTCACCACCACAGAAACTTCAGTGTGTTCCTCAGAATGTGCCCTCGGTTTCTCTCGTATGGTTTTCCGGCTGCTGCTAATAAAATCAACCACAGGGTCAATGTTTGGCAATTTAATAGGCAATTTTTAACAACTCCGATTTGGAATTTGCGTCATAATATAGCTGACCAGTAGTTTAAGGACCATCAAAACATGAGACATCTCCAGGCCCCTCTGAAACCCCATTTCTTCTTAGAGATTCAATACCCACCCGCACAAGAGTCTTTACTGACCCGCAAATGGCTCTGGCTCAAGCTGTCCCAGATGAATATGCAATCAATAACCTCAGTGTTTACCTTTGACTTTGAGACACACGAGAAATTTTGCTGGCCCTGTCTGAGAATGGGACCAAGTTGACATTTTCTAAGACAGGGCTGCTTCAGGCGGCCGTTCCAGCGGTAGAGATAATGCATCCCAAAGTTCCTTTCTGAAACCTCGATAATTATCTGCCTTACCTAAATGTATTTACCTTTCTCTTAACTCTCCTTCTATGTTCAGCCCTTGTGTAATCCTGGAGAGTGTGTCCGGGAACCACTGGGAGGGGAATGGCTAACCCTGCCTGTAAAATGGTGTGAGATGAGCCATTCAGGCAGGTGCTCTCTGTCACACACCAGCGCCAAAGGCATTCAGATCCCACCCATGTGCTGGCCCCTCCCACTACTGCAGAGCATCTGCTGCTACCCAGCAACAGTGGACAGAGGAAAGCCTGTGGCTCTTGCCCTGCCGTCTGTGCTTTCTATCTTAATTTATAACGCACACCGAAGGCAGAGCTAACACACTCTGTCTGGTGAACTATGTAAGCCCTTGGCTTTTCTTTTAGAAGAAGAATTATTGTGTCTTCTGTAGGGAAAAAGAGGTGCATTGTTTGCTTTGCATGAGTCTGCTTTCTACGAGGTATAACCCAAGAAAATATAAAGCAGGTTTGGTTCCCAAGCCTTGGGAAACTCAGCGGATAAAAGCAGGTGGATAAATAGAAGTCTGCAATAGAATTGAGGTGGAACAAGTAAGCAGAGGCATCAGTAAATGAACAGAAGAGGATTAAATATTTACAATACACACCAGAGCTATGAAGCCCCGTGAGTGCCACAGCTGGATGAGCAGAGAGAAGGCCGAAGAAGAGAGGAAGGGAAGTAAGGGAAGAGAGAGATTGGACAAGAAAGAAGACACTCTGCGAATGCTCAGGACCTGGGAGAAAGCGCAAAAGAGTCTATGACTTGCTTCTCAATCCAATAACCGGGATGAACAGATGAGCTGTGTGCTGTGCAATTGCCACCACTGGGAAACTCATACTGGATGCCTCAATGCTATGAGTCTGATATGGAAAATCCATAGAAGAACCTACAATGAGCTGCAGGGGAACTGAAGAGATGGCATAAACTAAGGTCATAGGGTTATCTGTGTTGAGAAGACAAGAGGAGGAGGCTCTGGGGGCAGAGATTTCTAGCAAAGTTTTCAGGAGCAGGGGTATAGTCTGGCCAATGAAATTTTTCCTGTGCTCCGGGGATTCCCACAGGCAGCCCAGTTTGGGAACTGCTCATATACAAATACACTTCACATGACCACCAGATAAATCAACTATGATTTCACTGTTACTAAAAGGTTTACATTGCTCATTTTTCATTATTGGGTAGATGCCATTTTATTCTTTCATTTGTTTCCATTTATGTATGCTTTTAAAAATGGAGCCATCATAGCCACAAATTGCTACTGCTTTGAGACTTGGACTACAACCTATACATTAAACAATAATGCCACCTCAGGGCCGGGGATGTAGATCAGCAGGTAGATGGCTTACCTAGCATGTACAATGCCCAGAGTTTGATCTCCAGCACCACTGAAACTGGATATGGTAAAAGATGCTTTTAATCCCAGTGCTTAGAAGATAAAGGCAGGAGGATCAGAAGTTCATAGTTATACTCAGCTATATAGGAAGTTCACAGACAATTTGGGTTACATAAGACAATTAATCTTTCTCTCTCCATCATATCCTCCCTCTCTCTTTCTAGACACACACACACACACACACACACACACACACACTTGTGGTTTTACCTTATATGGTTTTTATGGTATTGGGAACTAAACCCATGCTAAGAGCACTCTACACTAAAAGATGAAATGAGGCAATTGTTTCTAATGCATTACAGCACAGTGCTTGGCAATACGACACAGAGACATAATATAATCACTGTTCATCACCTTCATTATTCTCTGACAGATGAGACTGCTACAGCCTCCTCTGCTCCTGAGAGCACAGATATCACCTCCTCCATCTCTTTTTTAACACAATCTTTTCCCCTGTATGTGTCCCCTTTGAAATGTTAACTGTGGTAGTTTGAATGAGAATGGCCCCATAGACCCTTATATTGGAATGTTTGGTCCTCAGTTGATAGAATATTTTGGGATGGATAATGAGGTGTGGACTTGCTGGAGAAGGTATGTCACTGGAGCCAGGCTTTGAAGTTTCAAGCCCATACCAATCCCAGTTAGCTTTCTCTCTGTCTTGTGATCTTGTCTCAAGATGTGAGCTCTTAAGATGCTTACTGCTCAGCACCATGCCTGCCTGCCTGCTGCCATGCTCCCTCAAAGACAGTCATGGGCTAACCCTCTCAAACTGTAATCCCCCAATAAACCATTTCTTTCATACGTTGCTTTGGTCATGGTGTCTCATCACAGCAATAGAGAAGTAACTGAAGATGCCAGCTTCTGCTAAGCTTTCTCTGGTGGTCGAGACTAGATGGGAAGGACCTGTTCCTCTCAGTCTGAGCCCTACTTATCTAAAGTTGCATGTTTTCAGCATCCTTTCCAACAGTATTGCCACAGACCTTGCCCTCAATGCTCCTTTCCCGTCTTTTTTTTTTTTTTAACACAGGATCGCCTGAAGAAAAGAAGCGTTGCTTCATGCTCATGTTTTAAAACCATCATCACCACCAGCACACAGGAACCTATGAGAAATGCAATTCCTTAAGGCATCTGAAGCCATTATACCAGACCCTCTGAGGATGGGCCTGGCATCCCATTTAACAAGGCCCTTGGATGGTTGTAAAATGGCCAAGGGGCTCTGTTCGAGGATGAGGGCATTTCTCTTTCCATTTGGGTAGATAGATATTTCTAAACATTTCCTTCTTTCCAGTTCCTAATGAATTATCAATGTCCTAGTCCCTGTGAGAAGAGGCAGGGAGGGGAATCAAGGAGAGAGGGAGGAAGAAAATGGAGAAGAAGGGGGAGAGTTGGAGGGTATGGGGGGGATAGAGGGAGAGAGAAAGAGGAGAGAGAGAGGAATGGAGGGAGAGAGAAAGAGAAGGAAAGTAAGCTGAGAAAAAAGGAGAGAAAATACCCAAATAATAACAATCTCTATGCATCATAACATTAAAACACACACACAAATACACACACACCTCAAGATTTAATGTACAACCAAGATTCAGGAATCTTTAACTGAAAGAAAATATAAGTACTGCATAGGCAAGGGGTCCAGTCTGGAGAGCTGTATTTGAACACAACTTGATTGATAGATTTTTATCATCCAATATGTGACCCATCCATACTAACAGAGAGGCTGCATTGAAATATCTGACTGATCAATATTCCCAAAAGAAACCCCACAGTTGACCCCCAACACAATGACCTTTGCAGTGACTCTCATGATTTCACAGGCTATTTCTGATCAACTTGATAGAAAATGTTCAGGTTCAAAACCAAATGATTCCATTCCTGGAAAAATCATTATTAGTTAAGTATTAAACAATCCCTCACTTATTAACTTCCCTTGTCCTTTGGTCATGCTTGAGAACACCAGAATTGCCTGGCAATTATATCAATTATATTTCTATTCCCTGCTTAGTAGTTATTCAAAACTATATTTTCATAAAGGATCAGTTGCACAGAGACACAACCTTCAAAGTAAGGGAGGAAGGACAGGGTGGAAAACGGGCCCAGGGAAGACTGCTAATTCAGAAAACACGCTGAGAGGAAGCAACACCAAATAGGATGAAGAACAGTGATGTGCTTCAGGGATTGTTTGATATCTAAGTGATAAACATGTGTGTTTACTAACTATAAATAGCAAGTTATCACTTAAAAATTAAAATAGAGCCAGATGCAGGAACACCTGCAATTCTAGCAGTCAGAAAGTGAAGGCTTCATGAAGTACATGAAGTTGAGGCTAGCCTGGGCTGTAGAGCAAGACTCTGCCTCAAAAAAAAAATCAAGTATTGGAAGCATAGACCTGTGGTAGAGTACTTGTCCAGCAGGTGAAATGCCCTGGGTTCCTTCACATTATTTGAGACAGTGATTCTGCTTGGAGTGGGGACATAGAGTTGAAATATACATCGGAGGATATTTGCTACAAAATTGTGTATAATAGAAAAATATTAAAGCAAGCTAAAATCTATTATTATTGATTCAAAACAATAATTTAGAGCTGGGGAAATGACTCATTGGGTAAAGATGCTTGCTGCCAAACCTAATGATATGAGTTTAATCCTCAGAAACCACATAGTATAAGGAAAGGAAAGACCACCCACCCCAGGCTATCCTCTGACATCCACACATGTGATTGCTGTATGTGGTGCACACACATACACACACATATAATTATAAAAAGCTTTTAAGGAGCTGGAGAAATGACTCTGAAGTTAAGAGCATTTGTTGTTAGAGAGGATCAGCGTAACATGAATAATAAAAACCAAGAGACAGATACTGGGATTCAACCTGAAGGTCAGAAAAGCAAAGCAGCCAACCACTAGAGAGAACTTTTACCTCTACCAAATTTTCAGACCGAAAGGGTCAAGATCCTGTCTCCACGAATCCTCAGGCTCCAAACTCTTCTGAGTTCCTGTCTCTTCCCCTTTATCTTTCTCTCTCCTCCTAGCCATATGTACGTTTCCTGTCTCCACCTCCCTAATCCACTGGGATTAAAGGCTTGTGACCCCAAGTGCTGGGATCACTTTTTACTGGAGCGTGGTGTGTGTGTGCTGCAGTGTGTGGGTGTCTGTAGAGGCTAGAAGAGGGCATTGGATTCCTGGAGCTGGAACTAAGGCAATAGTGAGCTGCAGTAAAAAGAAATAAATATGCCCTAAAAACTATAGGAATAAATGCCTCTTCATTAAGTTGAACACATATTTTTATCATACATACATATAAGAAATACATACATATATCAGAAATGTGTGTGTGCTTTACACACACACACATATGCTATGGATTATGACCTTTATATATGGGGATAAGTGGCTACAAGGGCAGTGGGAGAAAGCAGCTTGTGTAAAAGACCAGCCCTGTGTGCTGTCTCATGCTGACTTTTACGGCAGTGACAGCCCTCCCAAGGTTACCGCTGAGAGCAACACTCTACCAGGCAGGGACCACAGCTCTCGCATCCACCTATATAAGCCAGTGCCCTGCACTACTCTGGCACAGGAAGTGCTCATCAGTGGGTGACAGACAGCAATAGTATTTGCCTCCTTTTCAGACAGACGCCTTGCCCAGCCCTAGCCTGGCAGGTGTGGCTATGTGTCAGTGGAACGCCAGGTTGTTCTCTTCCCTCCGTCTCCTGGAACCAGCAGTCCGCTTTGCCTTTGACACCATGTTAGCCTCATCTCCTGCGGAAATTTCACCAGCCCTGACATCCTGTTTCCTCAGCTTTCTCTTTAGTCCTCTTGTCTCACCATCTCTTTTGCACCATTAAAAATTATTTGTCAATTCCAAAGATTTATATACTGAATTGGGGGTATTTTCATCCCCGTTACCCTCTCATATTCTCCCCTCTCCTCCTGAAACACCAACAATTCCTCTCTTCTTCTGATATCTTCTATAATGTCTGTTTAATATTCTGCATTGGTTGATTGTGAGCATACTTTCAAAACAAAAAACCAATCTTATCCACCTGGAATTATACTAATTCCAGGCCCAGTCACCACCAAGTATCTAACAGAAGCCCAGCAGAGACTGGGAATGAATGAGAAGATGATTGCAGTCGTATCCTGAGCTTGTCCAATCCTGTTGTTGTGACACCCAAGAACATGAAGGTCAAGGAGAGAGAGCTTTTGAATACTGGATGTTTGTTGTGGCCAGTAAAATTTTGGTTAAAGTAACCAATGAATCCCAATGAACACCATCTGCCCTGTCATGATAAAACACTATTTTTTATCCCAAAACAAGATGACAAAGTGGATTAAAGACCAGAAATTATAAAATGAGGGACCCCTGGGAAAGATGCTTGCCTAGAGTAGCCTCTCTGTGACCCAGGAGGGAAAGGTGTGAGGAGAGAAAACAGACACTAACTATTCAGAGACAGAAAACCAAGAAAAAGATTTGGAAATCCACAAAAAAGATGATATGACTATGGAAAGCACCAAGAAACAAAAAATGTAACCAACCAAAAAAAATTCCAATTGAACACAACGCTAACTATGCATCTCCCTGGCAGAGGAGGAGGAAACAGAAGTCTTATCCAAAGTCCTGGAGTTTGCACCCACACATGTGAACTGTTCACTAACGAGACTTTTGAATAACACCAGCAGACAAATAATCAAACCAACAGATGTGGAAATCGGTGGACAGAGAAACAAAAAAATGTAAAAAAGCAAGGCAACACGATCCCTTCCAAAGATCTTTAAACTACTAAATTCAAAAATAGAAATGGTGAAAACAGACAAACATCTCAAAAATATACTAGTAAAAACAATCAGTGACCCAATGGGCAAATGGACAGATGGATGAAGCAATGAAATCTACTCAGGACACGGAGAGGAACGCCAGTAGCTAGAGGAGACAGTGAGCAAAATGGATTAGAAAATCAGCAATATGGATGAAAGATCAATATGATGGAAGAGTTTATCAAGGCTAGTGAACTTTTTAGATTTAGGGTGGAAAACAAGCACAAACGTTGAAAACAAAAATACAACAAATAAAGTATGCAATGGGGAGCTTTGGCAACAGACTTGACTAAGCAGAGAAAAGACTATCAAAGGGAGTCTAAGACTAAGGACACACAGCACTCAGATGTCAATACAGAAACAAGTGAATGATCAAGCATGACCACAACATACAAGAACTCTAAGAATATGAGCAAAGGCTCCACCTAACAACCCATGGGATAGAAGAAACTGAGCCCAAAGCTAAGCATGTAGAGCAGTGGTTCTCGACCTCCCTAATGCCGCAACTCTCGAATACAGTTCCTCATGTTGTGGTGACCCCCAAACATAAAGTTACTTTCATTGGCACGTCATAACTGTAATTTTACTACTGTTATAAATCAGAATACGAATATTTGATATCCAACTCCTGAGAAAGGGTTGTTTAGCCTCAAAGGGGTCGCCATGTTGAGAAACACTGACATCTAGTCTATTCAGTGAAATAAGAGCAGACAATGTTCCAAATACAGAGAAAGACTGACATTTAAAACACTCAGGTATTTAGAACCCCACATGGACATGACCAAAGCAGACCCTCTCTACAACATATTATAGTCAGGGTATAAAAACTGCAAAGCAAAGAAACAATAGTAAAGGCTATGAGGTGAAAATACCAACTCATCCACAAAGTCAGAAGCATCAGAATAACATTGGATCTGTCATCATCGACCTTTAAGAAAGCATAGAATACTCATTTCAACAGTGAAGGTAAGTAACTGTTAGCACAATTGTTAGATCCCTTTAATGTTAACAGAAAAATACAGACATCCCAAGTTCATACAGAACTGCCAAGACAGACTACAGAAAATACTTAAAGTAATACTAGACATACAAGAGAAAAAAAGACCATCTCTGTCACAAGAACCCAGGAAAAGGAATTTCGGGAAAGGAATGGCTCACAAAGAGCACTAGAAAGGAAACATCATGTTTAACACTCAAAACCAGAAAAGCCCTACTACAAAAGAGAGAGAGAAAGATCAAACACAAATATGACCAACCTTACAGGAAATAGCAAGCCTCTTGCAATAATAAACATAAATGGTCCCAAGTCACCAATAAAGAGAAAGAGATTATCTAACTTGACTAAAAACTAAATCTAACTATGTATTCTCTCCAAGTTCATGCCTCCCTGTCAAAGAAATCCACAAATTGATAATCAAAGGGTAGAAATTAATTTATCTATCAAACACAGCTGTAACAAGATGAACATAGCCATTCCAATTTCTAAGAAAGAAGACTCCAACCTTCAAAATTAGAAGATATAAAGAGTCATTACATACTAAAACATAAAAAACTTCATCAAGAAGATAAGAAAATTAAAAATACATATACATATATGTATGTGTGTTCAGCAAATATATATGCATATGTATATGCTGAATACACATATATACATTGAACGATAGTGCCCCCCATTTCATAAACCCAAAACTAATGGGCATAAAAGAAATATAGATCCTGAGACAATAATAGTGGGTAACATCATAACCCATTCTCATCTTCAGATAGACCATCCAAACTACAATCAGCAGACAGAGCATAAACTACATCATAGATCAAGTGGACCTGGCAGATGTGTACAGAACATCCAATGTAGTACATATAAAACACTCATTCTTCTTAGCAGCCCATAGAGTTGTCCTCAAACTAGATCACATTCTAGGTCAAAGAAATTCTTTAAATACAAAAAGAATCTAAATAACTTCTTGTATATTATCAGATCACACTTGAATAAAACTACAGGTCAATAGCAGAAAAAGAGCTGCAAAAAAATCACACAAATACTTAGAGACTAATGAATGTACAGTGGATCATTCAAGAAACTAGTGATAAAAATTTAATTCCTAAAATTAAATGCTAGAAAAATATGAGGTACAGATGAGGTAGTTCTAATTCAAAAGTTTATAGTTAAGAGAATTTACATTGAAACCAGGGTCTCTAATAAATAATTTAATGATACACCCTAACATCTCAAATAAATAGCTTAATGATGCCCCTTACAAAAACAAGAACAAACCAAACACCAAAGCAGCGGATGGAAAGAAATAATGCATATCAATACAGAAAGCAGAGACTAAGACAACAGTACACAGAATCAAAAAGTTGGTTCTTTGGAACAGTAAACAGATTGCCATATTCTTCTAGCCAGGCTGACCAAATCAAAGAAGAGCCCAATTAATAAATTATTGATGAAAAGAAGATGGTACAACAGGGTCCACTGAAATTAGGAAGATCATTAGGGTATAAAAGTCTGAAATCTCTAGAAGAAATCAATAAAATCCTAAATACATAGGACCTGCCAAAATTAAACTAACAGGATATGGACAATATAAGCATGCCCATAACAAGTGAATAGATTAAAACAGTAATTGAGTCTCCCAATTAAAAAAAAAAGTTTCACTCTAAATTCTACCAAATCCTTAATCGTCTAACAGTAACACTCTTCAAACTATTCAATAAAATAGAAAGAGAAAGAATACTATCCAATTCATTCTGACACCCAAACCAGATAAGGTCACAACATCTCCAACAAAAGTGGAATAAAACCACCGACCAATTTCTCTGTTGGACAGAGGTCCAAAATTTTTCAATATTTGAAAACTGAATTCAAGGACATGTAAAGACTATACATCATGATTAATTTGGCTTTATTCCAGAGATAGATACAAACAGAAGACAAAGCATCCTTATTTGCAATGACATGCCTTCTACTTTCAGCCATGTAGCATGATATATAAGAAATATACAAATGCTAGTGGGTTTTCTATATGCCAACAATGAACTTGACCAGAAAACAATCCTATTTATAATCGCTTCCTAGAAATTCCTAGGAACAAACCTAACCAAAGCAAAAACCTCTACAATGAAAACTTTAGAACCCCACAGAAGGAAATTGAAGAAGATACTAAAATATGAAAAGATGTCCCTGTTCGTGGCTAGACAGAGCTAATACAAAGCTATTCACAGTAATAGTATCAATCTGTAGATGCAGTGTAATCCCCATCAAGATTCTAAAAACGGTATTCAAAAAACTAGAAAAAAATTCCCTTAAAATATGTATGAAAGGTCCCAAATAACCAAACCATACATCAAGAAGAGAAGCCAGCACCTTTGGTCCTGAGAAGACTGGATTTCCAAGGGAGAGCATGGAGTTAGAGCTGTGTCTTGCACTTGATCAAAAATTCAAACTTAAAACTTTTAAATCAAAGATGGTAAAGTAAGACTTAAAACGCTGAATGTGTGAGGAAAAGAAGGTATGAGCATAGGCAAAGACTCCAGTGGCACAGGAAATAACCCAGGAACTGACAAGCAGGAGTGTTTCAACTTAAACAACTCAGCACAGCAAAGGAAACAGAGTTGAAGCATGAAGAATAGGAAAAAAAAATCTTCATGAACTAAATATCAAACATAAAATTATCCTTTAGCATATATACAGAACTGCCAAAGTTAAAAGCCAAAAATTCCTCCAATCAATAAATGGGATAATAATGAATTTAATAGACCATCACAAAAAAATAGAATATCCAATAAACACATGAAAGCCCATGTAATACCCTGGACCATCAGGAATGGAAATTAAAACTGCCTTGTGATTCCATCTCGTTCCAGTCAGAATGGCTATTGCCAAGAAAACAAATACCGGTGGGGATGTGAGGAAAAAGCAGCCCCCATCACTATGGATGGAAAAGTAAACCAGTACAGCAACTATGGAAATCGTCATGGAAGCGCCCTACTAAAAATATGACAATCATACAACCCAGCACTAACATTCCTGTGTATCTACCTTGAGGACGGTAAGTTAGCGTACTTCGGGGACACTGCTGTACATGGGATTGTTGTTGCACCCTTCACAATAGCAAGGAATGGAGGCAACATAGATGTCCATCCACAGAAGAATGAATATAGAAAATGAGATACACAAAGTGGAAGTTTAATCTGCGGCAAATAATAAAATCATGGTATTCCTGGGGGAAATGAGTAAAATGAGAGACCATTATGTTAAGCAAAACAACCCAGACTTAGGCAAGTATGTTGTTTTCTCTCAAATACAGAGCCTAGATTTTATATATATATACATATATATATATACATATATATGTATATATATATATATATATATATATATATGTCGGGGGAAATAAGAACAAAGTATAATTAAACAAATACATGAAGGTGTCACAATGAAACCGTTTCTTTTCATGTTAGCCAAAAAAAAAATTATCTAAAAGATGGGAAGCAGGTCATTTAGGAAGTGTCTTCTTAAGGGACTTCTACCAATTCCTTTTAAAGTAAGCTGCACGACACCAACTGTGTCAGATATACAACCGCACACAAATACAGAGTACATTCCATTCTTTTCCAGCCTAACCATTGCCTCCTATAAAGAGAATTCTAGGAGAGCTGCAGAGCCTTCGAGGGCTCGGTACAGCCAGGGCCTGGTGGAGCTTCTATAAAGGGAGCTGAAAGACTGACTTTGTTCCCAGAAAACAACCTAAAGAAGAGGCCGAAACTCGAGCCAGAGTGACTCCAGGCCAAGTAAAACATCGAACGGCATAAAAATGTGGGGTCTGTCAAGGAGAGACTCCGTTCTGAGCAGTCACAAAAACTTCTTTGCCCCTCCCTGGTTCCCAATAAAACTCCAGACCCTCCAAGTCGGCTTGGCTGGAGAGCCTGAAGGAGCACAGAACAGCCTTCCTGGAGCCTGAAGAAGAAGAAGCCCAGGTTGCCACATCGCTTCTATCAGAGACGTCAAACACAGTACCTTGCTCAGTCCAGTTAAAGAATGCACTCAGATCAATTTTCCTTCTCCTAGTTCATTGACTACAAGAACATCCACTGCAATAAGTCAGTTTCACCCATCACCAGTAACTAGGTTTTGTACTTATCAGCGATTAACGAACTGTGTTTAACTTGTGGACCAGGATCTAGAACTGACCAGCCTTTCTACAGTCTCTGTTTTTGGCCTCTTAGATTCCTGGCCTATCATGGGGCAATCATCCCTAAGGACAGGTAACAAGAAGTGGATTTGGAAATTTCTATGTCTCAGAAAAGAAATCCAGTTGCTATTCCTCTTAAGTACATCTCTCCTTCAATATCTGAATAAGAGACCATGCAGAATCTTAGTTATTTTATAATAATTTTTTTCTTTTACAGTGTCTTTATATAGAAGCATCATCCATTGGTTCTCATACTTCTTTCAAAAATACTTCTTCTGACATATGGCAGACCTCCCTTGATTACTATCCCCAGTACCATCACTGGATTCACATCTTTCATATTGCTTTCTCAAAGCTTCATAGCCCAGAATATGAATCTTTATACAAAATGAAATTTGGAAGTTGAGAGCTCCTGGAAGACCCACCTAAAAACCCAAGGGAACAATTCTCAGCTTAGTACCTTCTTCAAGGACCCTCAGGAAACCAGTCCTCTGCCCTGACATGTTACATCATCAAGTTCCAGCTTCTGAAACATTGCTAATGGAACTTCTGATACTTTATTCTTATACACCTAACCTGTTTACATGGTTTTGTGGTCATTTTTACAAAGAAATCCCACAGAGCTTAACTAACTCCCTATTTGCAGATACACTCTAAGTCCGAAATTCCTAAACTCGCACAGGAAGTACCCAGTTTATACTTTTTCAATTTTATTTTTTCTCTATATTCAGCCTATTGAAAATGTATTTTTTTCATATATTCTGTTTATGTTTCCATGCCCCCATTTCCTCTGAGATCCTCCCCACCTCCTACCCCATCCAAATCCATCTCCTTCATGTCTCTCCTTAGAAAACAAAAAGGCATCTAAAGAATAATAAAAACAAGATCAAACAAAAACAAGCTGAAGTAGGACAAGAAGAATAAGAGAACAGAATAAGAATAAGAACAGAAGAGAAAGAGCCATAGGAAAAGCACAAGAAACAGATACACAGAGACATACATTCATTCACACAGGAATCCCAGCAAAACACAAAATCAGAAGTTATAATATATATATATATATACATATATATATATGCAAAGAACTTGTAAGAGAAAAAATGTTCTAACAAGACATTATGAGAAAAAGAATGGCCAAAGATATCGTTGAGTTTCTCTTGTGTTGACCATCTATTGCTGAGTCTGGGGCCTGCCCTTAAGAATGATTTGTATTCCCAATGAGACTCCACTGGAGAAAACTAATTTTTCCTTTGCAAGAGGTTATAAATAGGAGATAGTGTCTATGTTAGGGATGGGGGCATGCGTCCACTTCTCCCTGGACCCCTTCTGGTGTAGATTTGTGCAGGCCCTGTATGTGCTTCCAATCTTAATTTAAATATGCCATGGTCCTGCTGTGTTTCAAATGCCTTATTTCCTTAGTCTCCTCCATCCCCTTTGGCTTCTACATCCTTTGTGCCTCCTTTTCCATGGGGCTCCTTGAGCCCTGATGAGAGGGATTCGATGGTGACATCACATTTAGGACTGAATATTCCAAGGTCTCTGCACATTGTCTTGTTGTGAGTCTCTCTACTTGTTCCTGTGTACTGCAGGAGGAAGCTTCTCTGATGATGGTTGAGCAAGGCCCTGGTATATGAGTCTAGCAGAATGTCGTTTATGACAGACATTCTGTTTATATAGCAGAGTCATTTATGGCTATGTCCTTTAGCAGAAGAGCAGTGTCTGAGATGAGCTCCATCTATGAAGTGGACCTTAAGTCTAATAGGATATTGGCTGATTGTTCCCACGTGCTCTGTGCCACTTTCGCATTTACACGTCTTGCAAGCCGGTCATCACTATAGACCAAAGAGTTTGGAGCTGAGCCGGTAGCTGCTTTTATTTTAAACTGTGTTTCCACTTAGAAAACAGCCAAAAAAGAGATCATCCTATACTCTAGCCTCCAACAGGTCAGCTACAAAGTATGGGCATTGCTTTGTAGAGACCAAACTCAAGTCTTTTACAAACAAAACTCAAATAGTCAAAAGTACTAGAGAATGAACTCAAGCAGTAAAGCCCTGGGAAGAAGCTAAGATTTGACAGGATTGGCTCAGGGCCAGTTAATATTTTTGTATGCCCCTGCCTCCGGGCAGGTCAAACTCAGTGCCATGTAGGTAAAGAACAGAAAAGAGAAGTCTTTGATGACTAGAGAACAGAATTTGAAAAAGCCACAGCTACAAGAAAACAGTCATCAGAAAGCTCAATCAAGAGGGAAAAGCCAGAGAAAAGAGTCTAAAACTTTGGACCAGTACTTATCCCAAGAAACCTATGACTCTCGAGTCACCAATGTGCTTGGTGGACGCAGAATGTCAGTAAGGATGCGAACAAATGACAACACAACCGAACTGAGACTTAAACCCCACTCAGGAACAGGATTGCAGCTTGCGTCATTGATGGAATTTCCTGCTGAAATCAAACATCAGCGTTCTGCAGAAGAGTAGAGTGCAATTAGAATATTCATAACCAATCAATTAAAATGATCAGGGCAGGCTGAGGTGAAGTAGGAGCTCTTGCTGCAGAGGCATGAAGACCTGAGTTCAAATCCCTACGATCCACTTAGAACAAAAAGCCAGGTGTGGTCATGTATGCCTATAATCCCAGCACTGTGTGAAAGGAGGGTTGGGAGATGGGAGGATCACTGAAGCTTGCAAGGTACCAGACTATGAGAGATTCCATCTCAGGGGAAGGGGCAGAGAGTGATCAATCAGGACTATCAAAGTCCTTCTCTTGATTCACATTTATACAGACACATGCATCCAAATATGTATGTTTCACATACCACACACATATACATAAAAGTAAATAAACTATGACATTCTGGCATTTAGAACATAATCTGAAATTTCTTATATGAAAACATTCTCCTTAATGAAACATGAGAGAATTTTCTTATTATTACCTGAGAATTTTCATACAATATATTTTGATTATATTTACTCCTTCCCCCAACTCCTCCCAGAATGATCCAAATTTCCTACTCACTCAGCTTTGTCTCCTTATTTCTTTGAAGTCAGTCAAGTCCAGTGTGTGCTGCCCATATACTCTCGGCTGTGTGGAATGCCGTTTGCCTACTGGGGCCATGTGCTTCAAGAAAATGGACTAGGCAAGTTTTCTCGAAATTAATTATACAACAAATTTTTACTGACAAATAGAAATTATCAAAAGCAATAAATAGAATTTTATAGCTGAATAAGGCAGAGCCTAAAATTAAAAATCCACTGCATAGGATCAGAAATACAGAAAGGTGAGGGAAGGTGAGAGCAGGTAAATAGAAATGTCCCGGTCTAAAAGATGGCGGCTGAGGAAAGAAGGCTGGGGTCGGGGAAACAGGAAAGAACTTTTTGAATCCTTGGGCATGTAGCATAGCATATGTATTGAAGCCTCAGAGAGGGAGGGAGCATGAACATGAACAATATTTAAAGGTAGAATGGCTAAAAATTTTCCGCTTGGCAAAAGACTTAAACTTTCACAAAGGCTTAGTGAACTGCAACAGGAAACTCTGTATAGTCTTCACACAAACTGCTAAGAGAGGGAAAGAAAAAGACAGATTGTAAAAGGTACCAAGCAACTCACACACAAGGGAACAATGACTCCTACATGTTGATTTCACATTCCTAATTTTAGAAGTCAGAGAGAGTAGGGTGTCTTCTGAAGAACTGAGGAGGAAAACAAGCTGAAACCACAAACATTGTACTCGATATCCTGTGAAACTTTCTTTCAAGGAGGAGGAAAAGAAAGACATTTATGCTGCAAAATGAATCATTTCCCCCTGATCCGCACTGGAATAAGAGCTAAAGGGACCCCATAGCTGAGAGAAAATGGCACCAAAGGGATGGGTAGTGTAACATATCAAAAAGAGCAAACACTGAAGCTGAAGGCATGGCTCAGCAGTTGAGGACGTTTGCTCTTCTTCCAGAGGACAAGTGCCCACCGTGGGTGGCAGAGGAATGGCTCCCACAGTGAGTAACTCTCAACTACCTGTAACGTTCTCTTCTGACGTCCTTTGCCACTCACAGATGGGTGTCATATACTTGCACAGACATACACACATGAACAGAAAGAAATCCTTTCTGAAATAGTAATAATTGAAATAAATATAAAAGCCTATTCCTCCCTTTTAAAAATTTACAAGTTCACAAAATGGTATACCACCATCTCATGGGACTTATAGTGCCTGTTAATATATGTGACAACTGAATTATAAAAGATGGAAAGACAAATTTATACATACAGTATCAACTTTGTGTAATTTATAAGCAGCACCACAATATTAATTCTAAGTTGTAGACTGCGAAAAGTTAAGACGGTGTTATAGTCCCTAAAATTAAATGTGGAATATATGTAAAAACATATTTAATGTTTATAATTTGGATGCCCAAAAGAGAGAAAAAATGAAAAAGTAGAAAAACCAAGAAACAGCATAATAATGAAATCAGAGACTTAACCTAACCACATCCACAATTTCATTAATCATTTATGGGTGGGATGGAAATTCTCAGAATGGACTGGAAAAACAAAAACTCTAATATAAGAGAATAAGAGACACTCTTGAAACCCTGCAAGGAAACCAATCATCAAAAGAAAATCAACCCACACTGTAAAACAGAGACAAATACAAAAGTGGGGTCATGGTTGAGACTCCCCCTTCCATCTTAGCATGTCTGTTACTGCCTCATTGTTCAGATCTTGGTAGGAAGCCATATTGCTGCCATACCAATGGGTACAGCTTCCCCATCATTTCTAGGAGACACATTCTAGGAACTCAGTGACTTCTGAGAGAGAAGAATCGTCCTCCCCAAGGATGGGCCCCCTAATTGGTTATACAATACCAAGTGGTCAGCTCCCAAATCATATTCATATAAGCAACATTAAGTGAATCAGCTGGTATATATATATATATATATATATATATATATATATATATATATACACATTTGTATGCAATTTGGTGTGTGTGTATGTGTGTGTACAACAATAATCATGAGAGAAAGGGAGGCCATGACTTCAAGTAGGATTACAGTAGATGTAGGAGCCAGAGGGATGGAACATGGGAGGAGTTGGAGGTAGGAAAGAGAAGGAGAGAAATGATGTAATTATATTTTATTTAAAAGTTTAAAAGTTGGGGCTGGAGAGATGGCTCAGTGGTTAAGAGCATTGCCTGTTCTTCCAAAGGTCCTGAGTTCAATTCCCAGCAACCACATGGTGGCTCACAACCATCTGTAATGAGGTCTGGTGCCCTCTTCTGGCCTGCAGACATACACACAGACAGAATATTGTATACATAATAAATAAATAAATAATTAAAAAAATTTTAAAAGTTAAGAGAAAGAAAAGACAGTAGCCTTTGGTTGAGGCAGATGACACAGGATAAAAACATTTGATCCCTGGAGCCCAGAGTAGAAAGAAAACTGGCTCCTGCAGGTTGTCCTCTGACCACCGGATATGTTCCATGGCACATGCATGCCCCAGCGCGCGCACACGCATGCGCGCGCACACACACACACACACACACAAATGCTGCTGCTGAGGACAACGGTAAAGTTGTTAAAAGAATAACCTCTGAGAATTTTAGATCAGTGCTTCGGAACCAAATACACAATACAGTGATTTTAGTCATACATCAACATAATTTTCTGATTTTATGTCCATTAACCTATAAAAGAGTTAGCTACTGTGAACATGGCAACACTGCTCTGGTCTCTTCATTCCAAAACAACTCCTTCTGATCAAGCAAGGTCCCATCCTTGCTCTAAGCCGCGACACTGGATAAGGTATGTGTACTGTTTTGTAATGTAAACATACTAAAAACACATCTTTGACTCTAGCATAAAATATTTGAATATGACAACCTGTAATGTTTTAAGAGAGACAGAAGGTAGAATAGAGACCTGTATTTCTGACAAAATCAGATATGTGACTTCAGTTGTCATTATTAGTTTTAGGTTTTTCTAGGTAGCTAGAAGTTTAATACCCCTTAACACCATTTTCTTCTTTGCCAACACAATTAATTGGAAGTGGTTCCCACAGAGGAGTTACCCTCCTCCAAACTAGTCCATAACATGGACGGGTGCTGATGTGAACAAAACCATCTCTATTATGATGACACCATAATCTGAGTGAGCCAACTTCAACACAAAATGGATATTTTTCCAAAAAAAAAGACTAGTAACAAAACAGAATTGTTGTAATAGGAGCGGCGGGGCTGCATCCCCGGCACCCGGCCGCCCACATGGCTAGCTCTAGCTTATGCCCCGAAATAATTACACAGAAACTGTATTCTTTTAAACACTGCTTGGCCCATTATATCTAGCCTTTTCTCGGCTCTCGCACCTGGACTAGCCCATTTCTAATAATCTGTGTAGCCCACGAGCTGGCTTACCAGGAATGATCTTAACCTGCGTCTGCCTGGAGTGGGAGAATCATGGCGACTCCTTGACTCAGCTTCTTTCTCCCAGACTTCTATTCTGTTTACTCCTCCCACCTATGTTTTAACCTATCAGGCCCAAGCAGTTTCTTTATTGCTTAACCAATGAAATCAACAGATTGATATATGACACTCCCACATCACAGAATAAAATAAGTATTTTGATTAGGATACATCTCTTGCAAAGAATATGGCTAAATTTTAGTAGATGTAAGATTTATGGATCCCTGGAAAAACTAAGAATATGTCATATATATCTAAAATGGTCCAGCATTAGAGTAGGATATTTAGTCAAAGTTGTATTGTTTGGTAGGGGATAATATTGAATTCACCAGACATTGTGTGGTTACACGTTCTCAGTCATTCTTAGGCACAATGACTAAATAAAGTATTTTGTCATTTGCGGAAATGAGTTAAGAATGTTATAAGATCAGAGAGTGTAGTTTGACAACCACAGGAGACTCATAAAAGTCAAACACACACAAATAAAAATAAAGCAAGTATTTTGAAAGATGAACAGGCTTTTAAAAACCAAATAGGTGAGAAAGGTATAAAGTACAAAGTAATTCCCAATTTCAACATCCTTCCATCACTTTCCATTCCACCACCCAACCATAGTTCTCAGAGAAAAAAGTATCAACAACTTCTCATCTAAGGTTCCAGAAATTTCTATGTATGTGCATATATCATATCATTTCTTTTGTCTTATTAGAATGAAACATTAATGATGTTGAACTTACAGGAACCACGTATCACAGACTGGTATTTTACATAGTCATGGCACATTTGCCAACATTATGAAGTTAATACTGGTAGATTATCATTCACAGAACCAAAGACATCAAGTCATTAATTCTATTCAATAATGTCCTCTTTTTTGCTCCAAATTTCACAATGAATTTAGCTGTCATATCTCAATAGATGTATCTGCTGTTTCTTGACACTGCTTTCTTTTTATTGGCTACGTGATTTTGAAGACTACTGGTCACACATTTATATGCTGCCCCTCAGATTAGGTTTGTCTAATATCTAGTTCATGTTTCACTGGAGTTATGAGTTTCAAGAAATAAACGAGACTAGTATTCTCTTTATTTTAGAAAATACATTTATCAACATGGCTTTCCACAGGTTATGTGAACTTTTGCCAGCTAAGATGATCTTTATTAGGTTTCCCTTCTTTAAAGTTAGTATTTTCCCATTCCACTCTTCAGAAGCAGGCCACTAAGTTCAATACTCAAAGTCAAAGAAATTGAGTTCATTGTCTTGAAATAGCCAGCATCCACATAGAGTCCTTAAATTCAGCTGAAGGAGGCAAAAAACCTTATTTTTTAATCAATGTTCATTTATTCAACCATTGGTTCTATTTTGCACTTACATAGTTACTTTGTACTTTGTATTAAAATAATAATTATATAATACACAAAATTACTTTCTTTGCAAGAAACTTTTTAATAAGGCTTACTCCTTAGAGTAGCTTTAGGTTCACAAGGCAAAAAGGGTACAGAGGTTTCCACACGTGTATCATCATACATATGTAGTCTCCACCATTATCAGCATCCCCTGCCAGAGCACAGCTGTACAACAAAGAACAATTAACATATCACTAACACCAGCTTACCCAGTCAGTTTTATGGCTGATTCTTGATATTATACATGCTGAAGGTTCAAGTAAACAGACAATAGTGTATAGCCACCACTCTTGTATAGTAAGAATTGTTTTAACCACATGAAAATATTCTGTGCTGCTCCAAATATTCATCCATCTATCCTCTCTAGTCCCTGTAACCACTGGGCTTCTTATACTCCCAGGTTTCACCTGTCCTCAGTTATCATGCAGTGAGAATAAGACAGTGTATTGCCTCTTCCCTGTGTTTTCTCTCTCTGCAATAGCATTTAAGGCTCTTCTTGTCTTTTCATGACTTGACAGCTCATTTAACACTATGTAACATGCAATTGTCTGGAATCAACACAATTTATGTACCCATTAATCTGCTGAAGGATATCTTGGTTGCTTTCAAATTTAGTAACCATGAATAAAATTTCTATAACACTTGTGTGCATATTGCTGCACAAACTTTCAATTCCATTGAGTAAATACCGGGGCCACAATTAGTGGATCATATGAGAAGAGTGTGTTTAGTTTGGGAATAAATTATTGAACATATTCCAAAAGGGCTACATCATTTTTCATTCCTATCCACAATGAATGAGAATGTCTATTGGCCCATGTTCTTCAAAGCATAATACTGTCAGTGTTCTGTATTTTGTCATCCCGCAGGGGTGCGGTGGAATCTCATTGACATTTTATATTTACTTCATGAAGATGTGGAGCATTTTCATATGCTTATCTTTCATCCGTAGATCTTCCTTGATGGGGTTTCTAATGGTGTCGGGTACAACTTTTTAATGATCAGTTTCTTTCTTATACTTGGACTTTTAGAGTTCTTCAGTATTTGGCTAGTGGTTCTTTTATCAGATACTGTCTTTTGCAAGTTTTTTTTCCCCCTTTCTGCGGCTTGTCTTCTCGGTTATTGAACAGCATCTTTCTTTCATGAACTGTGTTTTTATTTTTAACCAACTTCAGTTTATTAATTGTTTTATCACTGTGTGCCTTCAGTGTTGCAACTAAAATGTCCTTGGCCCACCCAAGACTGTCTCAGTTTTCTTCTATGCTATTTTTGATTTATATAATTTTCATTTAAGTCTGTCACTCATTTCAAGTAGACTTGTGCGAGAGGTAAAAGGTCTGTGTCTAAATGTATTGCTTTCTATGATGCTATCCCGTCTTTTCTGTGCCACTTTGGGGGAGGCAGATCTTTTATTGGCTTAGGCTGTGGGGACTGCTAAGTGGCCAAGGCACTTGCCATGCATGTGCGCAGGTCAGAGTTTGTTTCCTAGGAACCCATGTCACCATTGGATGAGCGTGTGATGGCCAGCCTCTAACTACTTCCAAACTTGGAAGGCAGAGGCAAGGGATGCCCAAAGCAAGCTGGCCAGGAAGCCCCATCATACGAGTAAGCTCTGGGTTTGAGTAAGATGCCCTGCCTCAGTGAATAACATGGAAGAATGAGGATGATTCCAACATCAACCTTGGGGCTTCACATGTGCTCAGACACACAGGTGCCCACACACACATACAACATGTGTAACACACACAAACAAAGGAGAAGATTACATTTTCCTCACACTATTTTCTCCTCCTTTGTCAAAGACTAATTGAATGCTCTATTGCTCTACTTCTAGATTCCTGTTCTGTTCTGATCTCTGTCTTCTGTTCTGTTGCCAGCACTACCGTGCCTTAGTTACGGTAGCTTAGAATACTGAAGTCAGAAAGTGACTACTCTCCAACTCTGCTCTCTTTAACTAATGAGTTTATAATTATGGATATTTTGCCTTTTTAAATAAATATTAGAGTTAGCTTGCCAACAGACACAAAATGACTTGACAGGATTATATGGAGTCCGTAGCTGCCATAGTTTGAAAACATGGACTCTTCCTACTGATGAACATGGACAATATATCCATCTATTTCTTTGATTTCTTTAACCAGAGTCCTGTAGTTTTTAATTAAATGGCTGTTGCACATATTTTGTCACATTTATAAAAATATTTTAGAAAGTACTAACGTTATTGATACTGTGGTTTTAATTTCAAATTCCACTCACTTGCTGTCTTACCCAGAATAGTGATTGACATTTGTGTGTTTGTCTAACACCCTGGATCCCTATTATAAACTCTTAGTAGTCTTAGGGGTCCTTGTCAATCACATCATTAGAGAAAAAAAAACGATGCTTTATTTCTTCCTTCCCAATCTTTCTAACTTCCATTTTCATTTTTTGGTCTTACTGAGTGGAGCTAGGGTTTACAGCATGGTGTTGTGAAAACAGTGATGAAGAGGGATTTGATTTGTGAATGATCTTAATGGAAAAGCTTCAAGCTTCTCACTAAAAAATGCTATTATTCAATATGGTTTTATGGGCATTCTCTAGCAAGTAAGGAAATTTCTTCTCTGTTACTAGCTTACTGAAATTATATGCATAGGTATTAGATTTTGTCAGATATTTTCTTGTCTTTACTTTGACCATGAAGTCTTCTACTTTAGTGTGTTAATGTGACAGCCTGCACTAATTGATTTTCAAATGTCGAACCAGGCTCGTATAAGCTGGAATAACCATTCTTACTGGTAATTTGGAATTCTTTTTATAATGTGCTGTTGAAATCACATGTCAAATATAGGTACTTCTCAAATTTGTGATGTTTTAGATATATATTCATGAGAGATATTAGCTCATACTTTGTTCTCTTGTAATTTTCTTCACATTGGCGTTAGGGTAATGCCTAAATCAGGATTTATCTTCTCTGTTTCTAGGTTTTGAACCCTCTGGAAAAGTTTATAGGAAATGTGTTTCATTTTTTCCTTTAATGTTTGGCAGAATTCAGCAGTGAACCCATTTAGTCCTGATGATATATATTTTGAAATGTTGTTAATTATTAATTCAATTTCTTTACAAGATGTATAGCCATTTGTAAATATCTCCTCTTGTATGAATTTTAGCAGATGTTTTTTTAAAAGGTCAATCCATTTCATCTGGGTTTTTAAAGACATACAGGAAAAGAATAATTCACTGTGTTTCTATATTGTCTTTTGAATGACCATGGAATGTGCCTTCTTTCAGTTCTGATATTAGAATTTTTTTATTTTCTCTGTTTTCTTCATAGCCTGACTAAAAATTCATGGGTACTTATGGTCTTGTCCATGAATTAGATTATGTTCCTAATTTTTTTTCTAATTATTTGCAACTTTCCATTTTCTTGATCTCTATTATTCCTTTCTTCTGTTGCCTTTTAAGTTAATTTGCTCTTCTTTTCCATTTTTACTAAGGTAGGTGCTCAGACAGTGGATTCAGACCATTCTTTTATAATGAACATATTTGATATTATAAATCTCCCCCTTGTCCCTGCTTTTGCTGCATCCCCAAAAATATGGGTACATTGAGTTTTCGTTTTCACTCTGACACTTTCTGTTTCCAGCAATCTACATGTTTATATACTAGCCTAAACAGACCATTTTTAACTTGCATATAATACTACAATATATGGATATCTCATACTTTATGTACCAGTATTATTTTATAGGATATTTAAGTTTTTTTTTTAAATTCTAATCAAACAATCCTTTGTCAAGCATGAAAAAGCACTTGTATCTGCATAGGAATTACTGTTTTGTATCAAGGTAAATTTCCAGCAATGGAATTGTTGAGTTTACATTAAAATTAGCAGCTCACTGTATCTTTGCAGATTTATGTCACAAAGATAAACAACAGAGTCAAAATGTATTTTCCAGCAATAGTAGATATTGTTTTTACCCCCAAAACATTACCCCAGTTCATAGATGTTAGACATTCAATGCCCTGCAATTTATGGGGTACCAACTTTATTTCTCCAAAATAATACACAGTTATCTTTTGTAATTATGACAGGAGGGTTTTATTTGCTATATCCATTAACCTAGAATGTAGGACCTAATCTTAGGTATTTCTGTTTGGGACTGAGTACAAAAATGACTGGCAGAACCTGTAGAAAAAAATGGCAGAAATAGCTCAAGACTTGCACAATGTGGGGTAGAAAATAAAAACCAATGAAAATGTGTTAGGAAGAGTGGGAAGCAATGAATAAATAGAAGAGGGAGCAAGGGAAGGCTTCAAGACACTGTGGATAATCAATACCAGCAAATAAAAATTAGGGGGCCCAACCATGGTGTGTTCTTTAAAAAGACATTCCTTCCAGGATCTTAGCACAGAGTTAGCTGAAAATTACCCAGCAGTGACTATAGGCATGAACCAAGAAGTAGGTGTAATATCTACAAAGAAGCCTGAAGCACTAGCGATTGCTCATTTTCTCAGGGACCAAAGATTGGAGGAGTAAGAAGGAAAAGGGGAAAGGGTCAGAATCAGAGCTTAACTTGGTTTTGGCTTGCTTGTCTTTTAGATAACTGGACTAAAGATTTCTGGTGGTTTTGCATTTTTTTTTTAATCTCTAATGGTCCTAATCTAGGATTCCTTTCGCCATCCACCATTCTGCAAACAGGTTCCCTGCAAGCAAAGACACTTGAAGTAAGTTTTATGCCACATATCAGAAAAAGGAAGCCTTCTCTGCTATTTTGGAACAGTAGTGAACTAGAACCGCACTGTCCTCCTTTTTACAGCCTCCACTTTAAGGCTCCTCTATCATCTTTGCTACAAGCAGAGTCCCAGCACTCGTCTGCATCCACTCTGTCCATAAAACAAATACACTAACAATTCCCATCTATGGCAAAGGATCTCCCTCCTTCCCAGCCACAGCTCTACTTGCTGTTTCCAACTGGTTTGAGTCTTAAAAAGTATCTTAGGTGAAGACACTAACACTTAGTAATAATGAAGACTCCTTCACGCTTCTGAAATAGATGGGCCATTCATTTCATTGCCCTCTCCCCACGAGAAGTGCCAAGAACACTATGTCCTCCTTCCTAATGGTAGGGTGAATCACTGTTACAATTACACATCTTATTTGGTATAAAATGTCCTTTTCTTCCCCTTGCCTGAAGGTAATGCTGCAAAGGAAACAATTGGTTTTTCAAATAGAGCAGATACACTAAACAATATCAATTTGCAAACCAATTTAGACTCAGAACAAACCCTACGCAGCTTCTGCCCAGCTCTACCTGACCCTAAAGAGGTCAGAAGGTAAGTGCCATCCAGCTTTCCACTTGCTAGCATGAATCCTCAAAGAGAAAAGGAGGCAATAAAACCAATATGCCAAATAGCATGTTCTCTCTGGTGACTAAGACGTGGTAGGTTTGTGATGGGCAAATTTATAGTCTAGTTTTTTGTGACTTACAGATCTACATTAGAAATACCAAAGACTGCCTTAAGTCTTCTATAAAACAAAATGCAAAGGGGGCAGAGAGCTGCTGCTAGGAACCGAACTGCTACAATCTTCAATCACGCACTGACTAGTTTCCAAGCGCAGGTAGCCACTCCTAGCTCGGAACATCAGCGATCCCTTTGCAAGGAGCTTTTCATACCTATTTAGATGGGAAATGTACTATCCCTTCTCAGTCAGGCTATCAAGAAACACACTTTAAAAATCCCTGAGGGATACATAATCATTCTTTCAAAAGAGCAATTTGGCTGTAGCAGCCGCTTTCCCATTCAGCTACACAGGCCCATGAACGGTAATGGAGACAGCTAATGCCTTTTGGTGTTTCTGTGGGTAGCGGAAACTTACCATCATCTGTAATTAGTTAGAAATAGCAGGAAAAGACAATCGCTATAGCAGCTAAACTGAAAACACACGCGCAGTGACACTCACTGAGAGCACCTTGGGAGAAGTGGCAAGGGAGTGATTTCTGATCTCAAAAATATCCTACCCTGGCATGGGGGTAAAGAGCAGGACTTTACTGATCAAGTTCCACAATAAAGTTCCACATCTACATGGCATCAAAACCTCTCTTCTGTGGTCTGGCTTTTCTCTGTGGATATTCCCAATGACTCGCACACCATAGCAACAGTAATGACGGCAGCACCGGGAGGCTAGATATTAGTCACGAGGTCACCTGCTGTGGGCGGGAGGTCCTCTTTTGACCCTCATCTGCTCACATGAGGAAGAAGCGATTATGGGAAGGCTTTGAAACCCATTTCACAGCTATCCTGCTGGCTAGGGAATGAAAGGGAACGGAAAAGTACCTAGGAGGGCCAGCTGAGCGAAGAAACGGATGGCAGATTTGCCGTTCGCCAGATCCAGTGCCCCGCCACCACCATTTTCCCTGCCTCCTAGACGCCCCCCTCCGGAAGGCCTCTTCTCGAACACTATTCTAAAAATAGTGCTACTTCTGATTCTTTTTTGCTTGTTTATCTAACACTGGCCTGGGGGCCATTTCTCTATCCCCGCTTGACATGTATAAGGGGAACCAGACTTTCCCAGGAGCATAGGTGCTAAACACTATTAAAATCCATTAAGATCACTAGAAATACTGAGTTAATTAATAATTGGTTAGTAATAATAATAATAATAATAATAATAATATAATATTAAATTTGCATTGCAAGCATTCTTTCAGGAGCTCACTGTCCTACAAATGTTGAGAGGTGGAGACTTAACTCCCTAATTAGAAGCTGTTGGATTTACCTCTGCCTGTATCAAAAGGATAGTCATTCTAACAGGCACCTTGACTACCCTTAACCTGGCACCAAAACACTTAAATAGTCTATAGATGCGAGAGGCAGCTCTGCAGTCATCTTAAACATTCTATAGATACTAAAGGCAGCTATGCAGAATTCTTAAACAGTCTGTACATTCCAGAGACAGCTATGGAGCCATCTTAAATATCCTGTAGATACCAGAGACAGCTACACAGTCATCTTAAACATTCTATAGATACTTGAGACAGCTACATAAAGGCGGCAGCTGACTGCCTGGTGCCAACTATGACGCTCGCTCAGGGCTGTTTAAAACAGTCTGTCCCAGACTTTGAAATCTCAAGCTACAATGAACTCCAGATAACTCTGTAGTTACTTCTTTGTCCAACTGAGGAGTCCTTCTTCTGATGATCTGGCAAAGGAATTGCTGTGATTAGCGCTCTGAAGTATGCCTAAAATTGGTCAAATTGTTGTCTGTGATGGAAGCGAACCGAACAGTAGTGGTTGGCTGGTCCTAACACTGCCTCTCAGGACAGATAAGCAGGCTACAGAGTAGGGAGAGCCGCCCCTGTCCTGCTTCCCTGAGGTCTTCCAGGCAATTCACCAAGTGAGTCTGAGTGACTTCTTATTGGACCTAATGTTCTCCCATGTGGTCTTTTCTTGCCTATTTCCAGCAGTGCAGGGGGAGCTGGGAACATGAAAAGAGTGCTACCACAGAGAGCCATGATGATGGCAAAGAAACCAGGAAGGCAGAGGGGGCAGCAGAGCAGTGCCAGAGACAGCTGAGCAGTTGGCAGGTGGAGCTGAGACAATAGAGAGGCAACTGGATGCATGGAGAAAAGTATGTTGCTTCCCTGTGTTTGTGATAAAAATACCATGGCTAAAAGCAACTTAAGAAAGAAAGGGTTTACTTTGGAAAGCAGTGTGGCGGTTTCTCAGGAAATTCGGGATCAACCTACCCCTGGATCCAGCAATACCACTCTTGGGAATATACCCAAGAGAGGCCCTATCATACAACAAAAGTATATGCTCAACTATGTTCATAGCAGCATTGTTTGTAATAGCCAGAACCTGGAAACAACCTAGATGCCCTTCAATGGAAGAATGGATGAAGAAAGTATAGAATATATACATATTAGAGTACTACTCAGCAGTAAAAAACAAGGGCTTCTTGAATTTTGCATGCAAATGGATGGAAATAGAAAACACTATCCTGAGTGAGGTAAGCCAGACCCAAAAAGAGGAGCATGGGATGTATTCACTCATATTTGGTTTCTAGCCATAAACAAAGGACATTGAGTCTATAGTTAGTGATCCTAGAGAAGCTAAATAAGGAGAACCCAAAGAAAAACATATAGGCATCCTCCTGAATATTAACCTTCATCAGGCAATGAAAGGAGACAGAGACAGAGACCCACATTGGAGCACCAGACAGAAATCTCAAGGTCCAAATCAGGAGCAGAAGGAGAGAGAGCACGAGCAAGGAACTCAGGACTGCAAAGGGTGCACCCACACACTGAGACAATGGGGATGTTCTATTTGGAACTCATCAAGGCCAGCTGGCCTGGGTCTGAAAAAGCCTGGGATAAAACCGGACTCTCTGAACATAGCGGACAATGAGGACTACTGAGAACTCAAGAACAATGGCAATGGGTTTCTGATCCTACTGCACATACTGGCTTTGTGGGAGCCTAGGCAGTTTGGATGCTCATCTTACTAGAACTGGATGGAGGTGGGGGTTCCTTGGACTTTCCACAGGGCAGGGAACCCTGAGTGCTCTTCGGGCTGAGGAGGGAGGGGGACTTGATTAGGGAAGGGGGAGGGAAATGGGCGGCGGTGGCGGGAAAGAGACAGAAATCTTTAATAAATAAATAAATTTAAAAAAAAACAAAAAAAGAAAGAAAGGGTTTATTTTAGCTTATGGTTTCAGGGGATGTAGTCCTTATAGCAGGAAAGGCATGGCATGATGGAAGGAGCAGAGAGTTGGTTGGTAATTTATTTTGTAAACATACAGAAAGCAGAAAGGGAGAATAGGAAGTGAGAATGGACTTTGAACTCTCAAAGCCAATCCTTAGTGACATACTTCCTCTAGCAAGGTTCCAATTTCTAAAGATTCTGAATCCTTCCCAGATAGGCTCATCAATGGAAAAACGAGTATTCAAATGCATGAGCCTATTGGGAATATTTATCACTTAAACTACCACAAATGGGTAGTGGTCCCAAGGGTTTGATGGGCATATGTCCAGTTTCCAGGCAACTCAGGCTCCACATGGCTCCAGAAGTTGTCTTAAGTATTCCTATTAGAGGGAGACACATTGAGTAGTCCCTGTGATAGCCAAGTCGGGGAAAAGTACAGAAAGAACATTAGGAAGAGTGAGAAAGACTAGAGAGAGCAAACATCCATAGTTAAGAAAGATGAATGTATATAAGATCCAGAGAATAGTAACTGCCAGCCCTAGCCACCCAAAGAGTTCCAGAGAGCTGGACATCTTCAGAGTCATGAGTAATGAAGCCAAGAACCCCAGATGCCAGGCTAGAAGTCACAATACTGGACAGCACCGAAAGTTAATGGTGCTGATGTCTTTGTGCCTCCCTAAAAATGATAACACTTGGAGGGTTACAATAAGGTCCTGCAGTCCTAGGCCTGTACAAAGACAGAAACATTAAGATGCCTAACTCCTGCTGTTTCTGCCAGCCTACTGCCATCCTCATGACTGAAGAAGCACCAAGGAAAACAGAAGCTTCCAGAGATTGACAATTTAAGAACATCTTCTCATCCACACATAAGTGCTATCTGGACAAACAGCTGCCTGGTTTGCACACTCATCCTCACATCGGATCCTTTTGAAGGATCACCTCTTCACAGTGGCTGGGATTCTCATTCCAAACCCATTTTCTGAATTCTTGCAGCACTTACAAAGCCAGTCATAAGGGCAACAAAGCACTCCTTCTATGCAGAGTTTTATTCTAAACCAATTAGATGGGGCCTTACTAAATCTTGACAACTATTCAAGTCTGTTTAACTGTGATGGTATAGCTAGTAATAGCTGGGCAAGAACATAGACCTGTCGACATCAAATCCTTTGATCCCTACCCCAACCCCCAATTTCCAGCCTTTAAGCTTGCTCACAATATCTCGACTGAATTTCATTTTTGTATCATTCTATATTTCATTTTGTTTTTTCCTCATTACACAGTTGAGTTCCAGCCTTTGGTAGGTGGGGACCACTTATCCTATCTGAATCTACTACCTATTTTATCTAGCATGAGGCAAAGAACTACACAGATATTCAATATTTACAGATGGATGTAGAAAGAATAAACATGTATCTCCCTTCAAATCCCTCTGAAGACTAATTCTTCAGAGACTAAGAATAATTCTTCTGAACTGTGGTGGATGAGGAAAGAGACTAGTGTTGGTATTGAATAAAAAGTGCTCTGGGGAGCCAAAAAGTTATCTTGCTCAGATTTACTAAGATTCTCTAAATCCCTTAGTGATAAGCAAAGCCATGGGAAGCCTGATGTGCACACACACACCCTCCCATCCCATTCACCTGACACACACATATAGTTTCAGAGAAAATGCCTAGAGACAGTATCCTGGCCACAAAGGTAGCGTTTTACTTGTCAATGTGACACAATCTAAAATCACCTGGGAAGACAATCTCAGTGAGGGATTGTCCAGATCTAGTTGGCCTGGCGACACGCCTATGAGAAAATTACCATGTTTGTTAATCAATGCAGCAGGATCTGCCTACTGTGGGTAGCACCATTCCCTGGGCTTGTGGCTCTGGAGAGTATCAGAATGAAAACAGCAGGCAGAGGATCAAGCATGCATGCATTCATCCCCCCTCGCTGCTCCTGACTTTAGATGTGACAGGCTGCTTCAAGCTCCTGTTGCCAAGAACTCCCCCATGATGGTGGGCTGTAACCTCGGATTGTGAGCGGAGACAAACCCTTCTCCCTCTCAGCTGTTTTGTCAAAGTGTTTTATCACAGCCACAAGAAGCAAAGCTAAGGCAAGTGATTTGACTGTGGCAACTATTGTCCTCTAAGGATCCAAAATCATATCTGCCAAGCAGCTTGAGGGTGGCACTCCAGCAGGTTCCTGGGCTCCTTCACCAAGCTTTAAATAGCTCAGTTACATCACTGAGAATTGGTGCCAAATGAAAGGCTCCTGATGGACCCGATATAAAAGGCTACTGCATTATAAACCTTCAGAACTTTCCTTAGCCATAAAATAATTCCAAATGCAGTGTCAAGAGAAGAGTACTAACATTGCAATAAATAAAATTCAGAAAATGTATAAAAATTAAGGCGTGGGTCAACTGGTTTAAATGGCATATGAATTTAATAGTAATTTGACAATCTAATGAGAAAAAAAGCCATAGCATCTCAGGATTCAGAGGGTTTCAGTTGACTCTCACATTGCTCTGATAAGGAACTTCAGAATAATCCATGGTGACTTACCTTGTCACTTCTCAGTCTCCTAGACCCATAATGAAACCTGAAAATACCTTGATTCTGAAATCACCTCCATGATAGTGTTTTGGGATTGATTTGGTGACCTGAGTGTGCTTTCCCTGCTGTTTTGTACATATATCCCATATGATTTTAGAGCTCATAGGAGCTTGCTTTTATTGTTATTGCTCTCTTTTTCCAAAGAGGCTGCTTGTTATTGCAATTGTTTTTAAGATTAGATCTCATACTCAACATGTAGCTTAGGCTATCTTCGAATCTACATTCCTGACTCTTCAGCCCACCAAATGCTAGGCTGGGCCACCATACCCAGCTTTGCTATATTTTAGAATCTCTTATCACTCAAACCTCCTGCCATGTCCCCAACCTGATTTTACAGAAGGAAGAATGGGGACATGAATTCTTTTCAGGGTCAGAGGAAAAGCCAGAAGCAGCAAAGATACAGATTGTAGATGTTCCAGCTACTGCTTCCTCTCTGGGCTGTGCAACTCTCCTGTAAGAGGATTATGAAAGGCCTGCCACTTTTCCATCAGTGACAGCCGCACTAGTTATTATTATTTGTGGGGTTTTTTTATTTTTTAAAGCAGCATATAATTCATGAGGTACCATTATGGCCTTTTTGGATAGTGATTTTGATGATTCCCTTTCCCCTATCTCCTCATTCATCTCCATATGTCCTTCTGTTTTCCCTACCCCATCCTTCTTCCTCACTTAACATCACCCTCTTTCACCTCCTTTCTAGGCTCTTAGAGTTCGCTCATACGCAACACCTGCTCACATACATGCATGTAGTAATATGGCCGGCGGCAGCAGGGTTGCGTCCCCAAACACCCCAAGCCGCCTGCCCTGCCCGGCTAGCTTATGCCCCAAATAATTACACAGATACTGTATTCTTTTAAACACTGCTCTGGCCCATTTCTAATCATCTGTGTAGCGCCCCTAGGTGCGCTTACCGGGAAGATTCTAGCCTAAGTCCATCCTGGGTCGGAGCTGGGGCATGGTGTGCGTCTTCCCTGGAGCAGGTAGCATGGCGTCTCTCTTGCGTCTGCTCCCGAGAGCGGAGCTGTGGAGTCTGACCTCACTTCCTCTTCCTCCCGGCATTCTGTTCTGTTTGCTCCACCCACCTAAGGGTGGGCCTATCCAATGGGCCTAGCAGTTTCTTTATTGCTTAACCAAGGAAATCAACAGATTGATATATGACACTCCCCCATCACTTCCCCTTTTTCTGTTTAAACAAAAAAAAGGAAGGCTTTAACCTTAACATAGCAAAATTACATATAACAAAACAGTTATCAAGTAAAAGTTACATCAGAAACATTTATACATATAACAAAATTGACCTTAAATCTCTATCAATGCAAATTATTCATACCTATATCATTTCCCCCTTTAAATGTAAAAGAACATTTATAAACTATATTTGGGAACATGGGCGCAGTTTTTTCTCTCCAAACTGCTTCCTGCTGAATGGGGGCGTCGTTAATTAGGTCTTTCATGGTATAACCTGTGTGCTAGTTTCATCTCAGTTGGCAGTTGAGCAAAGCAATTTTCTGAAGATGTTCACAGCAACCCTTCAGGAGGACGTGGTCCATCATACCAAATCGGAATAGAAGAAATCCATAGAGTCTCATCCTCTGTGAAAACAAAAGAAGACTCTCTCCAAAGCATCATATCCTTAGACCCAAATTCTGAAATCGTAATACCCTTATATCCATTCTGGTTTAGCTTGGCAGCCCATGTAATGAAATGTCTGTCTGTACTTAGCTCCTTTACAGTCAAAAAATTTAAAGAAAACACAATGTACATAATCCAGACTCTTTGTGAATTTTTCATCTTTACGCGGCTTATTTTTATTTATATCTATAACTATCTGTACTCTGTCTCTTTAAAGACTTTACTTTTACTTTTTTCTTTTTAAACCATTAACTTTATTCTCTATATTCTTTTTCTTCTCTCTCCCAAGCCTACGTACATTCATCCAACAGTGTGACTCGTTTAGTGGTCTGAATCTGTCCTATTGTGAATCTGTAATTTTTTACTATCCAGGAGCAGTTTTGATTTGCGCCTTTAAATCACTAGGCGCTTAAGAATCTAAGCTGTGACATTCCTAGGTTAACTTTTTGCTTTTTGAGCGTACATCTGTGGACCAGGCTGTCTTTGAACTCTCAGAGATCCGCCTGTCTCTGCCTCCCAGGCATTGGGATTAAAGGTGTTTGCTACTACACCTTGAACTCACAGGCACTGGGATTAAAGGCGTGTGCTACCACACCTTGAAGTCACAGAGGTCTATCTCCCTCTGCCTCCCAAGTGTTGGGATTAAAGGTGTGTACACACAACAACTCTCTTCCTTTTTTTTTTGTTTTTTGCTTTAAGAACTTCAACTTTCAGCTTGCATATATTTTTAACACACTTTAAACCATTCAGAAATTTTCTCTGTCTTTGAATCTCTCTTTACTGTATATCTCTTTTTTTTCTGACCACAAGAGCCTTTAATTTGCCAAGCAATATCAGTAGGACTAAAGGCGTGGCTTTGCCAGCTAGATCCAGTCCATTCCTTAGCTTTCCAGCCTCATGGCTGAGGTACAGGCTGCAAGGTCCCTGCCAGCCAGCGAGCTACAACAGACAACACTCAAGTCCTCTCTCGGTAGCCGGCCCTCCTGCCTCAAACAGTCAGAGTTTGCCCTGGCAGGATGGCCCAGAAAGCCGGCATTTTTAAATGGCGCAGCTTTTTCCTGCTACGGCTGAAAACCGAAAAGCATGCGTTCAGCTTTTCGTCAACACCATTTAAGTGTTTCGTGGCAGGACCTCTTAATGAGCTGCAGGGTTTTGCAGCTGAAGCTGAGTCAGGAAGCCTCTTGGGGCTACCAGGTAGGAGCGGCACTCAGCACTTTAATTCTGAGACTGAGCGTGCAGCACAGAAATTCTTTTCATCCAAGTAACATCCAAATCTGACAGGCAGAGCACTGCGCAGTCTGAAAACACGTCCCTGTATGGCGGCAGGAATCCGCCATGCTCTTCTGCCTGCCTAAGCCTGATTTTGCCTTCTGCCCAGGAGCAGGCGGGGAGCTCTGAGTCATCATCACGGTCTCAGAGCACTCTCCTTCTGATCCCAAGCGGGAACACAAACATAAAGCCAGAGTTTGCACTGGCGGCACAGCCCCAAGAAGCTGTGCTTTAAGATAACGCAGCTTTTTTTCTGCTGCTGTTGCCGAATCAGGAAATCTCTCTACAGCACGCCACCAACAAACAGCAAAAATTTGTGTTAAACTCTCTCTCCCTTATTTTTAAGCCTTCTCAGGTTTTGTAAGTGGGTTTAGTTAGCCCCACGTTGGGCGCCATTTGTAGTAATATGGCCGGCGGCAGCAGGGTTGCGTCCCCAAACACCCCAAGCCGCCTGCCCTGCCCGGCTAGCTTATGCCCCAAATAATTACACAGATACTGTATTCTTTTAAACACTGCTCTGGCCCATTTCTAATCATCTGTGTAGCGCCCCTAGGTGCGCTTACCGGGAAGATTCTAGCCTAAGTCCATCCTGGGTCGGAGCTGGGGCATGGTGTGCGTCTTCCCTGGAGCAGGTAGCATGGCGTCTCTCTTGCGTCTGCTCCCGAGAGCGGAGCTGTGGAGTCTGACCTCACTTCCTCTTCCTCCCGGCATTCTGTTCTGTTTGCTCCACCCACCTAAGGGTGGGCCTATCCAATGGGCCTAGCAGTTTCTTTATTGCTTAACCAAGGAAATCAACAGATTGATATATGACACTCCCCCATCACATGCACGAACACATTATAAGCTAGGGCTCACATATGAGGGAGAACCTACGGTTTTTGTCTTTAGCCACAATTTTGTAATAACTTATCAAGTGACTTAAGGAGCTTCTTATCACAAATTACCATAATTTTCATGTCAGTTCAAAATTAGGAAATGTCTTAACACATTTAATTGGACAGAATGCTAGGGAGCAGAATAAACCACTGATGGCAGAGAAAAAACCCAAGAATATCCTAGACTCTCTATTCCAGCCCACCTGGCCAGGGTCCTTCTACATTTTTAGATCTTCTGTCTCTACCCCTGTCCCATGAGCTAATTCTCTACTTCTTTTCCTACGGCCACTCTTCTGGCCACTTCCAGATGCCAACTCCACTGTCCTTCCCCCTTCTTCACTTATTTTAACCACCATTCTGAGAGCCAGGAAACAAGAGGCTCATAGATGTTGAGGTCAAAAATAAAGTCCTGAGACTGGAGGTAACCCAAGATGCCCACAGAGGAAGTGACAAGCTTGTGCTACCTGTCAGTGACCATGTTTTCAGTTCAGTCAATGCTATCAGAGTCCCTGACTATGGAATCTTTGCTTTGTTCAAAGGCAACATCACTTGGGTTTTTGTTCTGGCTTTGAGAAAGGCCTCTCTGCTATCACACATTGGCTAATTCTTAGTCCACAGAGACAGTAATGGTGACATAGCAAAACCAATGTGCCAGGAACAGGTCAAACAGGGGTCGCTTTCCTGAGAGGCATCTCCAATGAGAACCTATATAGTGTTAGACATCTGTGACCCAGGCAAGCAGCAGTGGCCAGGTCATTCCTATATAGAGAAATAACAAGAGGCGGGGCGAGGATAGAAGCTTGACAGAGCTGCAATCTGACCTTTTAGACTTTGATCCTAAGTGAGACAAAACCTGGCAGAGAGAACACTGAGTGTTTGGGGACAAAATGGCACTTGCTTCACAGAAACAGCTAGGACAGAAGGATCTAAGGGTATTCGAGTCCTGATAGGCTATGTCCTCTACATCCTCTGGCATTAAATTATAGTCACCAAAACATTAATCTCACAGGTAAATTATTCACGGTCTCTATTATCTTAGGGCCCTTGTGTGTTTGTTTCTCACACTCACCCTCCCACGAGCCCTTCATGAGCTGCTCTCCACCCTGGGATGGATGCCTCCCTTCTGCCATGACGTCCTCAGATGATGGATGTTCACCCATGTAAGGTAAAGACAAGCTATCCTGTACTTGCAGGCTCCACTTCTGTAAGGGTGAAGTTTGCGTATATGGCTCACTATTGGAAACCTAGAGATGTGCCCTGTGCACATGTTTACTTTATGCTTGAATAAATGAGTAAATATAGTTATATCGTGTCTTCCATAATATAATAATTTCCCCCCTTCTTCCAAACAAAGCATTGCAACCACACTCAAAGACAAAAGAAAGGCCCAACATGTCTAAAAGAACTGACAAAAATGTCCCTCAGCAGGGATCCACAAAGGCTTTCCCGTCTCTTAGGGATGAAGAAAATAGCTCACTGTCGTGGGGGTACAGTCTCAGCTTCCAGCAGAGCAGGCAGTGTCCAGACAGATCAGAAATGACTTTCTAGATCCATCTTCTACTGTGACTGGAACCAAAAGAAATAAAGAGGACAGTGTAGCATAGCAGCAGTTCTGGCCTCCAAAGCAGGCAGGATCGGCTGGTACTCCACGCTGTGGCCCCAGAGGACCATGGGAGTTGTTCTTAAGCACATGTTGAAGCATCTGCTTCCTTGAGATCTGTGCCATAACTCAGGTTCTGAGCCAAGAATCCATTTTATACTTTTCTTGAACTCTATTCAATTTTAAGAAGAAGGAGGAGAAAGAGAGGAGGAGGAGGAGGAGGAGGAGGAGGAGGAGGAGGAGGAGGAGGAGGAGGAGGAGGAGGAGGAGGAGGAAGAGAAGGAGAAGAAGAAGAAGAAGAAGAAGAAGAAGAAGAAGAAGAAGAAGAAGAAGAAGAAGAAGAAGAAGAAGAAGAAGAAGAAGAAGAAGAAGAAGAAGAAGAAGAAGAAGCTGGCATTTTCCCTTGACAGAATAAAACCGGAAGTATGTTGCGCTTCTGGGGTTGGAAGCAGGGTAAGATGAGCTGCTAAGCCTTAATGGTTCCTTAAACAAGCGAGCTGTGCAGCCGTAGGGAAAGTGTAGAGGAGCTGTATTTTCATTATACCTTCTTTTAAAGACCTATAAGATTTTAAAAGAACCACATGATTTCTGTTTTTAACTTGCATAAGAAGCCTGCAGTTAATTTTTATGAGCATTATCTCAAAATCCTGCAGAAGAGCTTTGCTACACTCCCTGACGGAGCTTCAACGGCAAGCGTAAGGAGCTCTTAGGGAAAAAAAATAGACATTTTTATTCCCTTTGTACATTTTCCCTGAAAAGTCAGGTCATATTTGGGTAAATAATATTTAAAGGACAGCAAGTCTCATTAATGGTCTTCCCTTGGAAAAATCCAGCTGTGAGGGACCATCCCCTGAGTTTTTACAGTTGGGTACAAACCATCAAAGTCAAGGCCAACAGATCTTAGCTTCAGATTTTCTCAGTTCGGAAAAATGCTGTTGAAACACATCGTAAAACACACCCCCAGCTTCTACTCACTCCCCCCACTGCCTCAACCATTCAGCTGTTTCTATTCCCATTCTTTCAATTGGCGGTTGGTATAGGTGGCAGCCTTCGTGAACCTGATAGATGCCAACTTGAGCTGTGTCTACAAATACAAATTAATTGAATTTTTAAAGGCTCTGCCATATAATTAATGAGTATACCTAGAAGTTAATTCATTGTCTAGCTAATTCTGATCGTCCCTCCAAATATCTGTGGTGTACTGAAATTATCAGGGCGGACCAGGTGGTTCTCCTAACAGATAATGTCTACCAGCACACAGCATAAAGGAGCTGGTCTTAAGAATTGAAGGCAGGTGGGTTTTTCTTTTCCTCTCATTTTTTTTGTATCCTAAACACCCATCCTCTTTCCTCCAAAAAAGTAGAAGGTCAAAAATATGGCAATGTCCTAATTGCTTTGAAAAAGTAAAACCAGCTTGCCCATCGTGTGCCCGTCATATGCCCACCAAATGCCCATCACATGCCCCCATCACATGTCCTTCATGTGCCCATCACATGTCCTTCATGTGCCCATCACATACCCATCAAAAGCCCATCACATGCCCCATCACATGTTCATCACATGCCCCCATCACATGTTCATCACATGCCCCATCACATGTTCATCACATGCCCCCATCACATGCCCCCATCACATGTTCATCACATGCCCCCATCACATGTTCATCACATGCCCCCATCACATGTTCATCACATGCCCCCATCACATGTTCATCACATGCCCCCATCACATGTTCATCACATGCCCCCATCACATGTTCATCACATGCCCCCATCACATGTTCATCACATGCCCCCATCACATGCCCCCATCACATGTTCATCACATGCCCCCATCACATGTTCATCACATGCCCCCATCACATGTTCATCACATGCCCCCATCACATGTTCATCACATGCCCCCATCACATGTTCATCACATGCCCCCATCACATGCCCCCATCACATGTTCATCACATGCCCCCATCACATGCCCCCATCACATGTTCATCACATGCCCCCATCACATGTTCATCACATGCCCCCATCACATGTTCATCACATGTTCATCACATGCCCCCATCACATGTTCATCACATGCCCCCATCACATGCCCCCATCACATGTTCATCACATGCCCCCATCACATGTTCATCACATGTTCATCACATGCCCCCATCACATGTTCATCACATGTTCATCACATGCCCCCATCACATGTTCATCACATGTTCATCACATGCCCCCATCACATGTTCATCACATGCCCCCATCACATGCCCCCATCACATGTTCATCACATGCCCCCATCACATGTTCATCACATGCCCCCATCACATGTTCATCACATGTTCATCACATGCCCCCATCACATGTTCATCACATGCCCCCATCACATGCCCCCATCACATGTTCATCACATGCCCCCATCACATGTTCATCACATGTTCATCACATGCCCCCATCACATGTTCATCACATGTTCATCACATGCCCCCATCACATGTTCATCACATGCCCCCATCACATGTTCATCACATGCCCCCATCACATGTTCATCACATGCCCCCATCACATGTTCATCACATGCCCCCATCACATGTTCATCACATGCCCCCATCACATGTTCATCACATGCCCCCATCACATGCCCCCATCACATGTTCATCACATGCCCCCATCACATGTTCATCACATGCCCCCATCACATGCCCCCATCACATGCCCCCATCACATGTTCATCACATGCCCCCATCACATGTTCATCACATGCCCCCATCACATGCCCCCATCACATGTTCATCACATGCCCCCATCACATGTTCATCACATGCCCCCATCACATGTTCATCACATGCCCCCATCACATGTTCATCACATGCCCCCATCACATGTTCATCACATGCCCCCATCACATGTTCATCACATGCCCCCATCACATGTTCATCACATGCCCCCATCACATGCCCCCATCACATGTTCATCACATGCCCCCATCACATGTTCATCACATGCCCCCATCACATGTTCATCACATGCCCCCATCACATGCCCCCATCACATGCCCCCATCACATGTTCATCACATGCCCCCATCACATGTTCATCACATGCCCCCATCATATGTTCATCACATGCCCCCATCACATGCCCCCATCACATGCCCCCATCACATGTTCATCACATGCCCCCATCACATGCCCCCATCACATGCCCCCATCACATGTTCATCACATGCCCCATCACATGTTCATCACATGTTCATCACATGCCCCCATCACATGTTCATCACATGCCCCCATCACATGTTCATCACATGCCCCCATCACATGCCCCCATCACATGCCCCCATCACATGTTCATCACATGCCCCCATCACATGTTCATCACATGCCCCCATCACATGTTCATCACATGCCCCCATCACATGCCCCCATCACATGTTCATCACATGCCCAAAACATGCTCATCACATGCCCATCACATGCCCAAGATAGAAAGTCAGGAAGGGGCCAGGTTCAGCAGAACATGGGTTTAAGAAAAGGAATGGCACAAGTCCAGAGCACTGGGTCTCCTGGGACACTGGTCATCAGAATGTCCCTGGGCTTGGTGCTACCAAAACTAGGAAGTACAGCGTTCCTTCTGTCACCCTTCTATCTTCCAGGCACTGCACCCTAGCCTTGCCCATCACTCCTAGAGGCCAAACATACTATATCTGAAAACTGTTTACCTTGTGGCCAGAATTGAAATATTTTACATATATTAACCCTACAACAAAAGTAGTCAAGCTCTTTTTCCTTACCTACCCTGAAGTCTGAGGACCAAATATAAATGATCCTTCTAATCATAGCATTATCCCTAGAACAGAAGAAAATTTTTTATTTTTGGATTTGGAAAGATGAGCTATTGTTGAGTGTCTCTGAAGAACCAAGTTTGGAAGCAGGGCATGAAGATTTACCAGAATTTAAGAGTTCATTGCGTATGGGAAACCAGCCATGGAGACAGCAGATGTGTCTGGGGGAGTGGACAGATTCCTCTGTAGGACAGCTTAGAAACAGAGAGCTAAGGTATCCTGGGAAATGCGGCATCATTCCTCCCTTCAGCCTGATACTAAGAAGTGACAGAGCTCGGCAAGCTAGCCATGTCCACAAGCTCCATGCCAAACACATAAAACCCTGTTTTTACGTTTTCCAAGATTGTATCTCTCAGCAACTAACTCTGTTAGAATCCAAAAATATCTCATGTAATCTACTCCACTTTCTCACTTGACACATGAAAACCCCAAGGTCCAAAGAGATGAAGTAACCCCCACTCCACAATTATCAGTGTTTTCTCTTCCTCCAAAGATGTAACAAGACAAAAAAAAAACAAAACAAAAACAAACAAACCCCAATCATCTGTGTGACATGGGACAGAGAGGCCTGCACAACAAAGTACATTTGAACCTTAACGATGTCCTTCCTTTCCCTCAGTCTCAGTTTCCTTCTTTCTAGAACTCATATGCTTTGAGAGTGGCTGTGAGAACCCAAAGAGAGAATAAAGTATTAAACATATTGTCTGCCTGGAAGCAAGTAGGTATCAACAAAAAACATCTATAATAGGTGTTGTTGTTTTCACATCTGCTAATAAGCATAATTGTTTGTGAAATTATGAAGTCAAGAATAAAAATAACTTAAATGGTAATAATTATTATTTTAACAACGTGCCCAGAATTTCTCAAGTATATTCCTGAATATTTTCCAATCTGCTTTAAATGCATTAACTCCCCCAAGTCTCCCAACTCTATACCTTAGAAAAGCCTACCCATTTGCTGCACAGTCAAAAAAAAGATGCTCTTAGGATGTGAGTATAGGCTGTATAGACTCCCAAGTTCCTGCTATTAACCCGGATAAAGACTCACTCAACTGATGGGAAAACGAAAATACGTTATTTTATAAAGCAAGGTCCTGGAGTTTTTTCTCTCCCAAACTCAAAAGTTTGAAAGGCTTCATTTTAAAGGAGGGCATCAATCACTTCACTTTACCAAGTCATACCGTTATAATAAATGTCAGGGCTAGGTGTGAGGTCACTCAATGTCAGCTCAATACCTACCCCCCTTAACAGGGAGCTATAAGTCAGCCCTGCCATCCTAAGATTTATCTCTGGTTTACACTAAAATTGGTTGGCTTTTCTATTGATTATTTGAGCTACAAAAGCTTGAGAATTGGCTGCTTTTTATTTGATCTGTCCCTGTATCCATCAAACTTGCTATTTTGAGGTAGCAAGTCTGACTTCCATAATGGTTGGGGCATGTCATCATTTTGAACGCTAGTCAATGGCCTTTTATTCCTATTTAGAGATTTTTCTGAGATGTTACTTATGCACACTGTTAACCAGATTAATTTTATCCATTCCACCCCTAGGGATGAGTTAGGAGTTGGAGTGTGCAGGAGAGATATTCTTTAAGGGTACTCGGACTTCTTGCAAAAAGCCCTATTGTCAATAAAAAGGGCTTCATGCTGCAAACATTAGGAGGAGGGTGCCTTATATTGTGAAATCTGTGAGGATCTCACTTTTCTGGAACTCCCTGACATCTGAGTCCTCGTGCTCCTGGAAGGATTCCAAGAGCACCATAAAATTAGGGCTGGTCCTGTCTGAACTGAGTCCAGATCATTTCAAAGTGACTCAAGGCAGGGAAATAAATATTGAACCTAGTTAAATGTTGCTTGAGATTATGCTTGGCACTGAGTGTCCAGGCTCTGATTTGCTCTTAGGTTACAAGAGTTGTTTTTGAGCTCAAAGGGATATGCCAGGGTGGATTCCTTCCCTGGCAGCAAGTATTTGCGAGCACAGTTGCATTTCTGACACATTTAGTGAAATGAAATGCAAAGATTTATGAGATGCCATGGAGGGGTGGAGGAGACATCCAAGGCCTCAGTTTCATTCTCCTTGACTCCACCCTGAATCACATTTAGCTGTCCCTATTCCTTTCCTCCTCCTCTGCTTGCTTAAGCTAGATTCCCTCCCTCCTTTCTTCCCTCCCTCCTTCTTCCTTCCCACCTTTTTTCTTGTCCATTTTGAAGGTAATACCTGTCAGTTCTGAATGCACAGCAGGAAGGAAAAACTCAAGAGGATCCAAGGAGAAGTTCTAACAACCTGCAGCTTACTCAACCCCTGCTCTGAGCCACACACACACGAACACACTGGCTGTTGCTCACAAGAAAAAATGTCTGCAATGACCAATTGCACCTTAAAAAGCAGAGGAGAGCAGAGGCACCAGAGGTACATGTGGGTCATTGACAGACAACTCAGCCCCTGCTGATTCAGCATGTGACAATTTCCTTAGGGGCTGATGTTGGATGAGCCTGCCAGTGCCTTATGGTGGATGCTATGTGTTCTGGGCCTCTCTTCTCTCCAGCAACAGGGGGACACCTACACACAGTAAACGGAAGTGGTAGGAGTTATCAAAATCCACTAAATGCCAAAGGACTTCTCTTTCTGAATTCAAGGCCTGAAGGCTCAGCACAGTCATGACCATAATCCCAGTCCTCTGAAGACCTGTCCACAACTGAAGGTGGCTCAAAGCCCTGGCAGATGTGAAAAATAATCCATGGGAAGATGAGGAGGACACCAACCAATCAGATAGGGAGTACCACACCAGGACACGCAACTCTTTCCTGGGTAACAACGACGGAAGCTCAGGTTTGCAGTTTCTATACTGCAAAACGGAGGCCCTGTTCAACTTTAGAGCATGGGTCTTTTCAACCATCCCATATCTTGAACGTGTAGGCACAACAGTGTACAGATTAAATCCCATTAGGAAAAGAATCAATAGGTAATATCTGTTTCACAAAGCACCAGACTCAGACTGTCTTGTTTCAAGAACTGTTTGATCCAATCTAAGTCCAGGAACCAGAGTTTACATGAGTTTTGAAGTTCCCAGGGAATTTCACCCACACACTTTATGCTACTCAAGCCTTCTCCGAACCTCTCGCGGTAAGTATTATCAACTCTGTTGTACAGACAAAAAGCCAAAGTCCAGGAAGTTTTAAGACAAATCATATTTCTTAATCTTGGGTCTTCTGCCCTCATGGCTGTTATATGCTATCCACCTTTATTTACCATCTGACTGACCCTCAACCCTTATCACCCACCACCCGGTCTTCACCTACCCAGTCAGTGTGTCTCTTGTTAGAAATATGATTGATTTGTGGGCCCCAAAAGAGGCTGAAAGTTAAGTGAGACACAAGTATCTAGTTTTAAAATCTACTTACGGCTTTTTACCATGCACAAAAGAATCCAACAGAAAGAAAACAAGTTAAAAAATTCTGGGAGAGTTTCAAAACTCTTCCAGCCTTTAGAAACAAGGTTGACACAAAGGACAATTTACCTTGTGATCCCATGAATATCAAGACCATGGTAATATTATTAAAAGGTTTCCTTATATCTCAGGCACAAAATGATATTTCAAAAAGGTATAAGACAATGGGGATTTTACCACTGAAGGCAGACTGGTTCTTTTCCCAAACTCTATGCTTCCATCCATAATGAACTACTTTTGTCTTTGTTGTTGCTGTTGATGTTGTTATTTTGAGTTTGTTATTGTTGTTGTTTTTTTAAGACAGAGTCTCTCTGTGTATCAACCCTGGCTGTCATGAAACTCACTTTGTAGACCAGGCAGGCCTTGAATTCTCAGGCCTGTCCTTGCCTCCTAAGTGCTGGGATTAAAGGCATGTGCCCACCCCCAGCCCAAGACAAGTTTTTAGGAGGGCACCAAAGCTTCTCTTTTTGCTTGGTATGAAAGTACTGAGCTTCTCAAATGATGAATGCCCGTAAAGACAGAAGAACCAGAACCAATGATTATGAGTTCATCCTCCCCTCCAACTAGAAAGCAAAGAGCAGCGATCAATGACTCCTTGTAACCAGGCATAGATCATTCACCAGACAAGGCTTGATGTAAGTATTGTGCTGGAAGGAGTTCCCTTCAAGGAAAACAAAGCCTTCTCATGCCGTCTAGCAACACAGCATAGTCACTGAGCAGACTAAACAGAGGGAGCTCCCTGGAATCAGCCACCGGACCATACTTGAAGTTAACCAGAGCACCAGTTAACCAGTGATGTCTATAGAACCCAAGACATGATCCCATTAACCTCTGTGAAGAGATCAGCTAGGCATTTTCCAGCAGTGGTTAAGATGCTTATCTGGTTGGTCTTGGAAACCGCTGGCACTGGGTCTAAAGGTGACCCACCATGTACTCTGCTGAAACCAAGGGTAAGATTCCCGAACTGCTCTAGAACCAGTCCATCAAACCAGAGCCTCTACTGGAGAACCAGGGCCTCTCTAGATGGCGCATGGCTTCCTGCCATCCCTATAGCGTGTCTCTAGTACATTAGAGATGATGCCAGTACCCTGAATGTGAGGCAGGGTTGAGGTGACTACAACAGGAGCCTCCTTCCCTGGAAGCCTGAAAAACCTCCACCCAAAGTGTCCCTCTTCTCTGGAGGAGCATGGTGAAGCCCAGGTGTTAGAAATCAGAGTAACAAGGCCGAATTCCCTCCTCTTCCCATCAAACGGGGCATAAGAAGCAAGGCCCTTACCCTCCTCAATCCGCAGGCTCAACAAAAGGGAATATAACACGATTGCCACACGGCCCAACAGGTTGTTTCAGTGGTCAATTAGTATGCAAGCTGTGAAGGCTGAGCACATTAAATTGAGATAGATTTAACGCTTTCTTTGGAGCTTATGTCTCTCCTACCTGCGCAGGTGGGCTCCATGGATGCCATCCCTTCCTTGTCTCAAGGCTTCTTTTTTCTTTCCTCTTTTGAAACCCATTTCAGGTGTCCTGTCATATGAATAAGATCCCCAGTCACCATCCATATAGGCTTCAGATGCTGCCTTTCAGGGTCATGTGTCTTCAGTAGAAGGCTGGCATGCCTCCAGGGAATCTCCAAGTAAAATGGTTATCTGCAATCAGAAGAGAAATAGTGCATTAAAAAAAAGAGGTAGAAGGATGGGAGCACACTCATAACATGAGGCAATTTTAAGATAAAAAGCATATGTATGAGATATTTTATAGGCAGACTAGAGAAAGTATTTTGGGGGGAGGGATTACGGGGGTGCTGAAGATAACCTAGCATTATCAAATGGAGGCCAGAATGCAAAGGCCATGCTTGGTGTACTTCGTAGCCCAAAGTGATATTGCTGTGCCTAGATCTCTAGCTCCTGGAATCTCTAGCAAAGGATAAAGGGGCCAATCTAAGAGTTCTCCCTTCTTTGCCCTTTTCATGTAGCCTGGAGATGCCCTAATTAGACTATTCTCTGCAGTTTTCTGGGATCGATGCAGCCACACCAGAAACCTTTTTGTTCTTCCTCTCCCATGCATCTGCTTGTACTCAGTCATACACACACTCCCTATCTCCATGTCTGAGAGAAGAATGCATAGAACAAACTCTAGACTTCATACAGAGCAGTGGTTCTCAACCTGTGGGTCTTGACCCTTGGTGGTGAAATGACCCTTTCACAGGGTTTGCCTAAGACTATTGGAAAGCACAGATATTTATGTTAAGATTCGTAACAGGAACAAAATTACAGTTATGGAGTAGTGACAAAAAATAATTTTATGGTTGTGGGTCACCACAACATGAGGAAGTGTATTAGAGGGTCAGTGTCACAGCATTAGGAAGGTTGAGAATCACTAACGTAGAGAGTGACAATGGCCAGGTACATTGACGTGTGTCTTCGGGGATAACAAGCAGACTCATTACCAAGAATCCACATCATTTTCTCTCTGAAAACAATCAGCCTTGTGTGTAGATGGGGTTTTTTTCAGTCTTCTACCCAGACCACCTTGTGGCTGTCAACACGCCCTTACAAAGGACACAGAACCAGAAAAGATTTAAGAGCAAGAGGACCCAAACTCTCCAACGCTGCAAGAGTATCTCCTGTGATGGTGATGGCCTCCCTTCCGCGATCAGATGCCCTTGCTTGCCCCCCATCCCCCAGGCAGCCTGTTGAGGGTTCAAGCACCTGAGGGAGGGTCTTTCCCTGTTGCAATTGTGGCACAAAGCCCAGCCCATTCCTGTGAATCTGCGGGCGTTAAACGAGTGTTGTTAATGATGATGATGCAACCCTTTCGGCTTAGATGTGTCAGGGTCCCCAAGGCATGCAATGATCCCCTGAGAGGCATATATTATCTGAAGCTTTCCCTTTTGCTTAATTACATTGTCCTAATGTTCTCTTTCCACTGGATTTCTCTCTGCCAACTCCCCTATTCAGCCAGGCTTCGCTGTGGGTTGGATTTACATAAAAGACCCAGCACATTATAATTGTGATGATTGATCACCGAAGTTTCCTTGGGTTCAGATTGTTTCCTAATGTGGGTCATTTTTCATCATAAAGAGTCGGCTGATAATGATGTCATTTCCATTGCTTGAATTTCAAGGCCGTGGCCACATATCACAGAGTTTAAATGACTGTCTATAGGGCCGCAAAATCACATCCTTATCAGTTTAAAGCAGTTGTTGCCTTACTCCTGGGAACACAAATGGGAACGGGAGCCTTCTGAAGCACATCAAACAAGAGCTTCAGGAATCCAAATCTGCATCTGTAGCTGGATGCAGGGCTGGGGGGGGGGGGGTTGAGTGGGAGTGGAGGGCAAACCTGTTTCTATGTGAAGCTGTGTGGCAAGTAAACATCAGATGAAAACCACAAAGTCAGACCTGACAGGAAATAAGCCGCACTGCTCATCCCCGGATACTTTAGTTCTCCTCCTGCACAATCATGGCACTAATTCCATGGCAAGATTAATGAGGAAGCATTGAAAAGACCCTCGAAGAGCTCCAGACAGAAACCCATCTTCCAATGAGCCAATAACACATGCCCCTGGTTGAGTGATCGTTTGGGATGGAGCTGGGACACAACCTGGGTTTTGTGTTTGTGAAACATGTACACGAGATGGAATGATGTTGTATGTGTCTTTCAAACACATGGCTGTAGCAGGTTTTCTTTTGCCAGCCAACCAGCTCCCAAAGCATGACACATTATTTATGAACGCTCAGCCTTACTTTATGCTTCTCCCGCTAGCTCTTATAACTTCATTTAATCTGTTTCTCTTCATCTATGTTTTGCCTCCTGACCTTTTACCTTTCATTCTGTATGTCCTACGTCCTGTCTGGCTGATTGGTGTCTCCCTGTCTCTTCTCACTCATTCTCCCCCATCTCTTGTTTTTCAAGCCTAGATTCCTTTTCCTACTTAATTCTTTCTGCCCAACAGCCCTGCCTATCCCTCTACAGCCTAGCTGTTGGCTGTTCAGCTTTTTTTTAATCTTTTTTTCTTATTTATTTATTAAAGATTTCTGTCTCTTCCCCGCCACCGCCTCCCATTTCCCTCCCCCTCCCCCAACCAAGTCCCCCTCCCTCGTCAGCCCAAAGAGCAATCAGGGTTCCCTGCCCTGTGGGAAGTCCAAGGACCACCCACCTCCATCCAGGTCTAGTAAGGTGAGCATCCAAACTGCCTAGGCTCCCGCAAAGCCAGTATGTGCAATAGGATCAAAAACCCATTACCATTGTTCTTGAGTTCTCAGTAGTCCTCATTGTCCGCTATGTTCAGCGAGTCTGGTTTTTTACTAGAGTGATCAGGTGCCTTAGGCAGGCAAGGTGAAGCAGCAACACATTTTTAACATAATTAAACAAATGCAGCATAAACAAATGTAATACACCTTTACACAGTTAAACAAATATGACACAAAGAAATGTAGCACATCTTTGCCTAGTTAAAGTAATATTCCACAATATTTCTTTGAATATAATGACGTGGCGGCGCCATTATAACCCAAGGTCCAAAGCATGAGTGAGTTGCACCCCAGACAATCTGATTTCTGGCATTTGTCTCTAACCACATCATACTAGGAAAAGCCCTGAAACCCTCTAGGACATTCTGCAGATGCTAAAATTTGCAGGTATTCCCCTCCCTGCCTTCTACAGCCTTTCCCATTGGACCCAGCAGGTTTCCACCCCGCCTTATTTCGCAAAGTGTCTGACCTGGAGAAAAGTTGAAAGAACAACACAGCAGCACCCAAATCCACCTAACTGTGTGTGTTTACTTTTATGCTGTGCCATGTACAGTTTGTCTATACACACACACAAGTCTGATTTTTATTTAGTCATCTGAGAATTATTTGCCTTGTCTTGACAACATCTTCCTCTTACAGTCTAAGGATTCTACAAGGGAAAAAGCATCATCCTCATTCCCAAGACACAAGGATTATACTCACGAGATCTAGCCTGGTTTTAAAAAAAATACTGTTCGCTAGCACAAAGTCCTTTTCCCAGCTTCGCAGTTACTGTTCCCACCCTTTCATGTAGAATGTGTATTATCTGGGCATTTGTATATGTTTTTGTGTGTGTAAACATGCGTGTGCTTGTGTCTTGCCATATATACCCTCACATGCACCTTTAGGATCCAATCCGAGATCACCTGTTACATTTGGCTGACCTGTAACTTTACTTTGAATGTCTTAGTTTACTTTTTTACTCTGTGCTATTGCTAACTTCGTTATTGTAAGGAGGTTACTTGTTTGTTTCCCAGCCACCCAGTATCTCAGACCCAAAATAATCACACAGAAATTATATTATTTAAATCACTGCTTGGCCCATTAGCTCTAGCTTCTTATTGGCTAACTCTTATATGTTAATTTAATCCATTTTTTAATAATCTGCATATTGCCACAAGGCTGTGGCTTCCCGGGTAAAGTTCCCGCATCTGTGTTCAGCGGAGCTGCATGGCTCCTCCCTAACACCTCCTTCTGTCTCCCAGCATTCCATTTAGTTTTCCCTGCCTACCTCCATTCCCTGCACTGGCCCAAGATAGTTTCTTTATTAACCAATGGAATTCACCGCATACAGAGGGGAATCCCACAGCACTTCGTGTTAGCAGTTTTGATATAAACTCATTTTTCTAAAACCCTATTTCTTAGTATGGTAATGAAATACCAAGAGGAGTTAGAACCTCGCTGGAAGGATTTGCACTAGAGAAACTGAAATAATTTGATCACCAAAATTACAAGTGAAAGGAAGGATTATTTTTAAAATGGAGGGATACAATCTGATATTTAAAAAATAAAAGTAGGAAGGAAAATGGAAAAGTCATCTTTACTGAAGAACATCAACTAATAAGTAAGGATATAGAAGCAGAAAAGCACTGCTGCATCCCACAACCCCGTAGTGATAATTAGTTCAGGCAAAAGCCGCCTGGTAGAGTGGGGGAGGGGAGGTAAGCGTGAATACATGTGACATGAACGCAGAAGTGAGGGTGTATACAGGAAAAAGGGGAAACCAATTAGGAGGTGGGGGGACATGGGAAGGGCAATGAAGGAGGGGATGAATTAGAAGAGGGTATAGTGATATACATGTATGAAATTGTCTTAATGAAATCCATTATTTCGTATGCTAACTTAAATAATTTAAAATTTTTAAATAAAAAAGAATGGCCACCAACCAGTCCATATTGGTATCTCTCTTCTTCCAGAGTGGGACCCTAGATCCAAACCACCCCCATGGTTGTAGCTCCTCTGTTTAGTCCTAGAGTACATGCTACCAGAAACCAAGTGAATTAGACTCAAGATTTCTTTGCAGTTTGGATATTTCTTTTAAAATTATCACTCGAGCCTCTACTTTGTGATTTTTATAATGTGTAGGCTGTTTTATTTTAACCTGTCATAGTTCTTTCCTTTCTTCATTTGGGTTCAGCCTTCATTTTGTTTCCATCCTTGCCAATTTAAACTCTGTTGGTCTTTTGTTTGCTTGCTTGGTTTTTGTTTTTGTTTTGTTTCTGTGGTATAAACCATTACCAATGTGTAAAACCCAAAACTAAATAAAAGATTATACTTAGGAAAGTCACGCTCTCTCTTCCCCTTGGCCTTGACTCCTACTGGCCCCTGATGCTGATCAATTGTACTGGTTCCTGGCTCATTTGTCCTGGGCTTCTTTTTGAAGGAACAAAGGAACAGATTTCTGGGCAAATTATTGTTTTCACCTATTTCATAAACATTTATTTTTTTTAATTCTTTGGTCTTTACTCTTTGGAGGGCCCAACACCCAACTCCCAAATGAATACCTGAGACTCATTCTGCTTTAGCTTGCCTTGTTTCTAGCCATTTTTTCTCAACTTGAATTATCCCATTTATGTTTTGCCTCTGGGCTTTTTCCTTTCTTTATTCTATATGTCTTTCTTTATTTCATATTCTGTAGCTTGCTGTGTAGCTTGATAACTGGTCCCTGTAGTCCTCCTTACCTCCTTTTTACGCTGCTCTATCTCCTCTTCCCATATTTCTCCTCCTATTCATTCTCTCTGCCTGCCTATCCTTTCTCCTACTTAGCTATTGGGCATTCAGTTCTTTATTAGGCCAATCATGTGTTTTAGGCAGGCAAAGTAACACAGCATCACATAGATAAACAAATGCAACATAAAAGAATGCAACACACCTTTGTATCATTAAGCAAATATTCTACAGCATAAACAAATGCAACACATCTTTAACTAATATTCTACAACAATTGACTTTGGAATTTTGAAGAACATCAGAAAAAAAATCACAAAATGTGTGTACTCCCAGAAGTTTATTTCTGAGCTCCTATTTGGAGCTAGAAGAACCATGTCTGTTTTCCCATCACAAAGTGAGCAGTAGAGACAAGGAAGAAGGATGGAGACCAGGCCTGGCTTGTGACATGTGACATAAGGGGTTAGCCAGCATCAAATTCCACCCAATGTGCACATCTTGTCTCAGCAAAATAACTAAGCAAACAACTTGGCCCCATTTTGCTTCTCTCATTAATGTGATCCAATTAACCACACCAGCCACAGAACTCTCAGGCTCAATACAAATCTAATCCTATTGATTCTGCAGCCAAAGATACTGCCAGGGCTCCCTTCTACTTTGGGATAAATTCAAAACTCACAAAATGCTCAGTAGACCACCCTCTGTGATCCTATATGGTATTCCAACACATAAGTGCATACACTTTTGAGTAGCTACCTGGTTTATCTCTCAACACATGCCCTGTGTTCATACTCACCTATTACTTGAAATGCTCTCATCACCACAAACTAAGAAGTCTGCTGGAGAGGTTCCATCTAGATCAATCCCACCAAGCAAGTTTCTTGGCTGTGCTCTGGACATTGCTCAGGTGCCTTAAAGCTGTTTGTTGGGTTGACAGCAGAGTATCTTTTGGTTTAGAAAGGTGTAAAGGAGAACTGAAATTGGGAGTTGAATCTTCTTCCCATGGCCAGGTGAAGGCAGGTGTATGGACATCATGGAACAGAAATTAAGCCCCAGTAGCTCTCAGCACACATGGTGCTTCTGGGCCGTCATGTGGGAGAATGATAACCCACCCACCCACTCACATCCTTCCTTACCTCAGGCCTAACTAAGTTGCTGCCATCTGCCTCACATTTACTTCCATTTTGAAAAGTCTCCTGAAGGAGCTCTTCATTGTCTGATCTTCCTGCATCCCTCTTTCCTGGATCCTGGCAGAGCCTCTGTGACACTACAGCCACCATAAATCCTGGCGTTGACTCTTCCCTTCCACTTGAATGGAAGTCCAAAGGCGGGTAGTTTTCAGACTCTGCGGTGAAGGAGAATTACCCGACACATTCCAGACTCAGTGGACTGGGAGTGGAGCGCTAGACTGTTTCTAACAGATAGTTCAGGTAGCCCCAGCAGCACTCTGAGAAACAATAAGTAAGCAATCTGAACGCTTCCAGTCAACCCTCCCCACAACTGGGTCCGCTGGGTGCTACAAATAGCTTTCCTCCCAATTACTCAATTAGACCAACCATTCACTAGAATCTAAACAATGGCTCTCCCAGAGCTACTGCCCTCTGCTGGCCCAGGCAGGAACTGCAACTCCGAGACATTCGTGCTCTTCGCCCTAATCCCACCCCTCCCTTAAAAAAATAAAAATATTTGTCTTTGAGTGGTGAGTACTACTGTTTTCCTTCCTCCAAATGATGGGCATTATTCTGCTGCCTGCTCATGCTCTGTTTGCTCACATCAATGTGATTCTAATTAGAGAAGAATGTTAATGCTATGTGTGCATTTTATTAATAAAACTATCTGGATAGTGTGATCATTAAAATTCTCTTTCCATCACCCAATTTGCAGAGAACAATTCTACGACACCTTGCTAAGCACGTATGACTTTCTCAATGCATGATCAAATCACACTGGGCTTGGCATCTATGGAGCTGGTACCACGTATGAGAATTACTACTACATGGTAGATGAGCAGCCATGAGTAGTGGAAATTGTCCTGACCATTCAGCCTCAGGGTCTACAGGAGGAGTCCACATGTCCAGGCAAAGTTCCTGACAGACGGGCTGACTGGGTGTGGGTAACTGTCTATCTCTGACCATGGGGGCATAGGTCTGTTCATCTTCCTTTCAAAGGGTGTCAGTAACTATTTCGGCAATAAATGTATATGTTATTTGTAAAGACTGCTTTTTAAGGAGTCTTCAAGGAAACCAGGAGAGATTGTAAGAGGGGCTAAGGAGCCCCATCCCCAAATGAAAACTCTTTAGGGGGAAGGTCATAGGCAGGTCCTGTGTCTGCTGTCAGTCTCTGTGAGCTCATATGCTCCTCAGTTTTTCTGTGTCTAGAAGAGGCTGTTTCCTTGGAGTCATCCAGCTTTAAAAAGAAAGAAAATCTTTCCCCCTTTCTTCTACATTGATCCCTGAGCCTTGAGGTAGATATTTGATTTGAAAACATCAACAAACATCCCATTTAGGGCAGACCCGCTAACCTGCTAGGACGAGCGTCACTACCTATACCAACCACGCTCCAGGGCAGGCTGCACGCTCAGTAGCTGGTCAGCCCGAAAGGACTCCATGGCTGTTTTATAGATCTGTTTTGTTGTGCTTTGGTATTTTTTGTCATATTTTCTTTTGAATTTGTTTGTTTTGATTTTCATTTTGTTGTTATTTTCTTTCTTGGTATTTTGAGAGAGAGGATATGAAGTTGGTTGATAGGGAGGTGCAGAGGAGCTAGAAGGAGCTGGGGAAATATGATCTAAATATATAGGATAAAACATATTTTAATAAAAATTGAAATAAGTCAATAGAAAGAAAGAGGAGAGATGACAGAGGGAGGGAAGGAGGAAATGAGAGAGGAAAAGAGAGGGCTTGGCAAAAATGATTGGGCTATTTATTTCCCCCTGATCTGCCCCGCCGTGTGCCACTACTAGCACAGTAGCAAGAACAGCACTGATGAGGGGGTTCTAGGATTTTCCTGCTGAAATCTCCATCCTTCTTGGTGGCTAGCCACTTAAGATTTGAGGCAACTTGGTCTCTAGAAGCCTTTCCTATATGCTTAAGGAAAGAGCATTTGCATTTATATGAAGGGGTCATAATTGACCAGGATAATCATGTATTTGGCAGAAAATAGGCATTCAATAAATATGGCTGGAATTCCATTGTGGGAAATATACGTAACAAAACAGACTGTTCACGTCATTTTAAGGGTAGAGTGTCATGGCATGACGTGTATTCACCTTGTCCAGCCATCACTGCTGTCAACCTCCAGGCCTGTCAGCATGGCGAATGGAAACCACTGTGATCCATCATCAGCTCACATTGACGACATTCATTAACTCCTTCACATGGGTCCTATCACACGGTAGGGCCAACACTGGAGAGTAAGGGACCTCATCTGAGCTTTTGAATCTCATTTTTCTTCATCTGTAGTTGTTTTATTGATTTCAGTCTTTATTAGAAGACTACAAAAGAACAAGAAAATAAACTTTCTAGAAAAGTAGAAAATAGCATAAAATTCATCCTATCTTGTAATTCGTTGTTTGTTTGTTTGTTTTTGTTTTTCAAAACAGGGTTTCTCTGTGTAACAGCCCTGGCTGTCCTGGTACTAGTTCTTATGGACCAAGATGGCCTTGAACTCACAAAGATCTGCCTGCCTCTGCCTCCTGAGTGCTGGGATTAAAGGCGTGCACCACCACCACCTGACTATCTTGTAATTTTTATATGCATCAAATACATTATTTTCCTATACCTTAAACTATTTTGCTAGGTGTCATTTTGAGAATAATTTCATCATTTCATCAACTATATTAAGAAATAAATAAACGTGAGATGAAAAAATACAGAATTGCCTAAGAAATTGATGCAATAAATAAGTAAAACACACTACTGTATCATTCTTAGTTTTTCTATTGTCCTACTTCTAAAATTATAACATCATTCAAAGATAGAGGCACCATCTTTGTGGGGGTTTTCTCCAATTATTTAGTATATGCGTATATGAATTCATATTTGCTTTATACATATAAGACAAATGTATTAAAACATACAGAAGAATATGTTCACAATTATCAGACAAATCATGACATTATATGAAGGAAGGTCATATAAGCAAGATCTCAGACTATGAGTTTTCATGATATCCTTGATAGATTTTCTCAAAGTCTAGGCATAATTTGGTAGCACTAACAATAAAAAGTAAATAAAGTGTTCTCAACAAATGAATCACGCAACTAAAACTTCACTACACACTGTTGGTGACCCAAAACTAAGCAATCCAAATTTCCTGAAAATAACCTAGGACAATCCTCTTCACTCTCCTCTGATAACTGTGAAACAAAGGTCCTTTGACATCAGTCTTAAGGGGATGAGGTCAATGTGCCCGGAAAGGTGAGGATAGTAAAACACATAACTCAGAAGTGAACATTTCAAGTTAATTAGTAGTAGTAATGTTTATAAATCTAAATATGAAAATTTTTTTGTAATTATAAAGTAAAGTCATTTGTTTTCTCTTAAATGAACTATGACCTATCAAGTATGATGTGGGATTCTCCTCTGTATGCTGTGAATACTACAGGTTAATAAAGAAGCTGTCTTAGGCCTGGCAGGGCAGAATAGAGGTAGGTGGGAAAAACCTAAACTAACTGCTGGGAGGAAGAAGACGGAGTCAGTGAGACACCACCAGGGACAGACTAGCCAGAACCTTGCTGGTAAGCCACAGCCATATGGTAATACTCAGATTAATAAAAATGGGTTAAATTAATATTTAAGAGCTAGCCAATAAGAAGCTAGAGCTAATAGGCCAAGCAGTGATTTAATTAATATAGTTTCTGTGTGGATATTTTGAGTCTGAGCAGCCAAAACCAAGCAAGCGACCTCTAACAACGCAAGAATTATATTTTGATGTTGAAAACTGCAAGAATCCAGAATTCATATTTATGAGATGGCTATGTCTGTATGCAACTCCTAATGACAATCAATGGCATTCAGAGAAAGTGGCCCATTTTGGATACCTATGCCCACTAAGTTAGTAAAATAGCTATAGAATTGGAATTTATTCCTTGGTATTGTAGTGAGTGCCTCTTGTCCCCAACACTTGGGAAACCACTGAAATATGAAGATCCAGACTTTTTATTTAAAATAATATAATGGGTGTGATAGATTGGCAGGTAAAGGTCTAATACCCAGAGTTCATCCCCAAAACCCACACAGTAGGAGAGAAACAAAAGTCCCCTAATCTCTACACATGTTCTATGGCACACATCCTAACCCTTCAACCTTCACAAACACACAATTTAAAAAAATAAATTATAAAATAAAATTGTTGCTTTCTTAAATTTTTATTAAAGTTTCTAATACTTATTTTCTTTAACTTTACTTCTGGAAATTATTTATAAAATGACTCAAACATGAAAGTACAAATGGTCCACTGAACATAAATGATAGGGACATTAAAGATAGCTCAAGGATTAAAACTTAATTAGATTTTGTTATTATCACTATGACCATCATTGGAGTCCGCAGTCTTCAGACACTGATCTGAGAAAGAGACCCTGTTTCATGGACTCCTAGGCACCAGCAAGCTAGAGCTGCCCCATTGGCACCCCTAGCAAAAAACATGGCACCGGTATGTCTGCAAAAGGCACCAAAGGCAGATGTGCAGCCTGATGTGGCCAGGAGCATGGCGACCTGCTTCCTGGAGTGTGTGTGGGACACAGTGCAGAGCCAGCCACAAGTGCCCCCATCCACCTTTTCACTATCGGCCACTGAAGCTGCTTCATAAAAGACAGGCGGCCATTGAAGCCATGGTACTACCTCCCATGCCTTTGAAAACCCCAACTTAAAACAAAAAAGCAGAAATAGTAAAGGCTGTAGCCCAAGTTATGCTCTTGTGCCTTCTGATTAAAGGCTATGAGTTTGAAAGATGAAAGAGATGGTGGGAAGTGACCCTCTGAAGTAGGCCGTTAAAAAACATACAGCTGGACATAAAAAGATGCCACGGGGGGAGGGGGGTGGGAGACGTCAAAAGAATTTAACAGGAGAATTTCTCTACCCCCCTTTGAAGCTAAGAAACCTAAGGAAGTGAGAAAAAGGAAACCCAGAGCCTCAGATTTCAGTGTGTTTAATTTTTATATATTTGCTTTTCAAGGTTTATTTTTTAGCTGGGAGTGTACTCACACATCTTTAATTTCAGTACTTCAAGACAGTACTGGGATTTCTGAAACCACTCTGGGCTACATGTATAGACAGCCAGAGATACACTGGGAAACTCTGTCCCAGAAAATTAATTTTGTTATTTTTAATTATACATATATATTGGGGTATGCGCACATGCATTCAAGAGACTGAGGAAGCCGAAAGTGTTAGATACCCCAGAGCTGGAGCTGTGAAACTGGATGATTGTAAGTTACCTGATGTGGGTGCTGGAGCCAAACTCTACACTCTTAGACCCTGGGCCATCTCTGCAGACCCGAATTTTTATGTATTTGTAGTATGTACATATTACTTTCCAGATTTGTCTACTAGAAAGAATGCAACAGTAATCACTGAATGGAGAGAGAAATAACCATAAGGCTATAATTGGTCCCTATTAAAGAGATGTTTAATCAGTGGCCAAAGGACCACCTGCAAAGTGCACAGTGAAAGATATTCCGGAGCTGAAAGGGGGTGAACGAAATACAATCTCAGGTCCACTGTGTGACATCAAGGTACAGAGAGCAGCTCTTGGACTCTGAAGTTCTCGGGTTCCGTGCAAGCTCTGGAAATTATTCATGCTATCAACACTAACCTCCATCACATATAAGACAGCAAGAAAGTGGGGCTGATAGCAACAGGGGTGCCCACTTATGCAAGGCAGCTTCTGCTTGAGCCTATAGAGTCTTTTATGCCCTCCTTCGTCATACTTCTGCTCCAAGGTGCGTGACCAGTACAAAAAAAGGAGTCCCTCTGCATGCTTCCCATTGTTTCCAGCAGACTGGTGAGGTTCTTGCCAATAAGCCCTTATTTCAGCAGGGAATTGGAAAAGGAATAAAACTTGGTCTCTAGGGTTCTTAAATGCATAGCTGTGCCCCTCACCAAAAGGTTGCTACTGCTTTGAAGTTTGTCCTGTCTATATAACTCTTTTATCCTGAATTCTGGAAACTCTCTCTTCTTCCCTCAACTCTTCAGGCCTAGAGGTGACAATTTCTTTGCTTACAGCCCAGGACGACCTCGCTCTATTTCATGGCTGGTTTCTACTGCTCCACTTTGCAAACAGGCCATTTTATCATCCTCTTCTGACAATTTCAATGTTAGCACACACCTGTGCTTTGCCCGGACCCTCACTCTACCTCAGAATTGTTGAGAAATTGTATTTAGCAATGTAACCATGACTTTCTTTACTCGCCTCTCTTCTTGGCTCACCTTCCTTACTACTCCTGGGTGATCTTTCTAGGGAGTTCCTCATCTGACTCTCACCCAATGACCAGCAAACTCTCTCAGTGAAGAACGAGACAGTAAATAGTTAGGCTATTGTGGGCTGCTCTCCTTTGCCCTGGTTCAGCAAAAGCAGCCATGGGCAGTAACACATAAGTGAAGAAGCATGGCTGTGCTGCCATAATATTTTATTTATGAACATTAAAATTTGAATTTCATATAACTTTTGTAGGTCATGAAACATAATTCTTCTATTTATTATTTTTCAGCCATTCGAAAATGTAAAAAGCATTCTTAGTCGCAAGCTATACAGAATCAGACAGTTGACAGGATTGGGCTTGTAGGCCAAAAAGTACCAGCCCTTGTTTTAAAACTTAGCATCCGAGGGTTTTTATATCCAAATTATTCTATATTTTTTTTTACTATTTTCCTCCTTTTAAAAACTCTACTAATTCATTCTTTGAAGCTAAAGCTTGCTTACTTTCCCCCAGGATCTTTGCCAACTGGCATTGAGTAGAATGTTCAAACCACTCCCCTCTATAGCACCTTCCGGGACCAATATTCTGGAAGCTGTTCCCGCACTAAAGCCATTCCAGCATTCTGTCAGGAAAAAGCACATCAAAGACCACCCTGTATTATTCACTACCTGAAAAAAACACAAAAAAATAAAACAAAAAAAAAAGCAAGAGTCATACTACATCTAGACAAAGCCTGCTCTCCGTAGAGGGTGGAAGAAGACGGGGTTTGCTTTTCTGGGGCCTCACCTCATCATGCCCACCCCACTTTGCTCACATCGAGAGCATTAACAACCTCCTCCTTCCCCCCTCCCCTCCCCACCCTCGAGACCACAATCAATGCAAAAGTGTTGCTAAGTGCTAATGTGTTTCACCTAGCCCAACTGATACAAAACTTTCCCAAAGAGGTGTGTACGCTCCAAAATGTCTTTTGGAAATAATTCCTTGCCCAGAGCTGGTTGTCATCCCTGGTAACATGTTAAAGTCGCCCAGAAAAAGCTGAAAGGGCTGATGAACAGGACCCAGGCTTCAGTGATTAATTTGCTATCTTCACTTGTCCAAAGCTAGCATAGGGGGCAGCTGCAGCCAGAGAGTTGAGGATGGCAGGACTCAAAGAGCCAAGGAACAACTGTTCAGACAGTTGTGGGAGGTCAGGGCGCGTTCGTTCAAGTCCTCACCTCTTTCCCTTGCTCTTACTCTCTTACTCTCACATGCACAGCTTGAATCGAGAGCAGTCAGGAAGATGGGATAGAAGTGAACATTTGCCTATTACGTTCTGGTAGGAGCGAGTGAACGCCTAATTACAAAACTATTACTTTGATAACAAATATGAAGAGTCTTCTAAAGCTCCTGGTCCATTTCCTAGGGGATCCTACTTAGCTGGAGATGGGGTGGGGGATATCACTTCCTCGAGGCAGTGATGCTCAAACTGAGCTCTGAAGCATCAATAAGAATTAACTAGTGAAATAATGGAGAAGTAGAGGGGAGTGGGTAAACCCTCTGTGGTGATGCACAGGAGCTTAGAGCTTAAACCAGTGCTTCTCAGCCTTCCTACAGTTCTTCATGTTGTGATAGGCTGAGCCCCAACCATAAAATTATTTCATTGCTACTTCATAACTGTAATTTTGCTACTGTTATGAATTATAATGTCAATATCTGATATGCAGGATATTTGATATGGGACCCCCACCCTCAAAGAGGTTACACTGTACCAGTTGAGAACCACTGACTTAGAGGAACCATGAGAAAGCATTCTTGGTGGGATTCAGAGAAGGGAAGAATGGGAGGTTCTGTGAGGATTAGACCAGCCAGGACCATGGAGACCTTTTCGTACCATGAAAGGTTCTTCATTCTCAGCTTCCTCTAACAGACTCAGCACTAGTCACAAGGCTTCCTCGCTAGGAAGAGGCAACCTAGTTGACATTCACTTCTGCCCAACTCTAAAGTACACAGCCTTTTCACAGCCTTGTCTACTTCTCTACTTCTCTCTGCCTCCCACCCCAGAGACATTTCCCCAGAAACAGAACAGCATATCAGGTTTGAGCTTTTATATAGAACCTCTCTATTAAAAAACGAAGTGGCTGTGTTTATGTGTAAAGAGGGGCAAACAAAAAGCATTAGCTAGATGAGATTTTAAAAAAAATATTAACCTTAAAGAAGACAACTTTCCTTTATGAAGGAAAAGACTTCCCAGAACCTTCAAATCAGTTCTTTGCAGCTTCCAAAGGCTTCCTGCTTTGACTTTAGCATTGGTGCATCAGGAAGGGAGGCAACCATGCTCATTTGTCTGGGATTTGCTGAACACATGCTAGAGATATAGGTAAAAAGCACAAGATCGCAACACTCTTGAGGCTTGCTGTCTTTCCTATAAGATACATATAAGCAACATACTCAGCCAAATTCAAAGCCACAAATCCTTCATGAGTGAGTGAAAGGAAACACGAGAACCACATGAGTTGATCCTTGAGATTATTACCTACCTGATGACCTCCCTCTTGGCCCTGCACTGCCATTTCTGACAGTGGTTTGGTTAAAGATAGCAAACCAAGATATATATATTGGGCAAGGGAATACCATATTGTGAATAAAATTTAGGTGGTGGGCTAGAACATTCTGGAACATGATCAATGAGTAAAAATTGTATCAATCTTCAAAAAAAGTTATGAGTCAGTTCCAAAATCAATAACATATATATGTATATATGAGATTGATCCAATCTTCTTCCAGATGGCCAAGGAAATCTGAGCTGAGTCCTTAATGTTAACGGTTAGTATACGGGATGTAAAATGAACAAATTTAAAAAGCTTCATTAAAATCTTAAAATAAGACTGAAAAATCTGCAGCAGATGGTATGGATAATAGACAGTTAAATGTCTGGCAATGGAAATGATGCTGCTTTTCACCAGCAACGGAGGCTTGGGAGAGAGGCGGGGGGGGGGGGGATGATAGGAAATATGGTATTGATTTTTGCAAATGAAAAATGATTGATCTTGCCAATACCTCTGGTAAACCTGGATTCCTATTTAAGGATTCAGCGGGATTCTAAAACTAAGGCAGTACCTCAGCAGACTTTCCTGAGTCCCAGGAGATGTAGAGAGAAAAGACACATCTAACTTCCCATTCTCCCTCAGGAACCGCTGAAGTCAGTACATAATATGCTCAAAGAATCTCTATCCATGCCCGGGAAGGATCAACACTCCTGCCCACTAAGGTGAAACTTCTAAGTGTTTTATCACACATGGCTAGAGGAGGTGACTGAATGGGAAGCCCTTGCTAACTTCTAGACCTGTGTATACTGGTTACCCAAAGCACTTAGTGGCTGTTCATGCATGCTTAGAAAGGGTACACATCATCCTCTGGCCTCCTCCCCCTCTGAGGAATGATTTCCTTGCCTTTCCAGCCATACCCACTTGCTGGAACTTGACAAAAGAAGACAAGAACTTGAAGCCATCACGGCGCATCAAAGCCATCTGCCCAATAACTCCACCAAGCCAACATCCAAAAAATGCATACAAGTGCGTCATTCTTCGTGGAGAGCACAGTGAGTTGAGAGCCACTCCTAAGGAAGAATAGTGTTCTCACCCCCCTTTCAGAAATTCCACAGAGCTGTCAGAACACGGTCCAGAGAATGGTGCATGGTGAACAGTGCCTTGAGGAGATACGAGAGGCTCCAGGAAAAAATAAGGCAGAGGACCTTTTACCTCGGGTGCCTTTTGTCCCCCAAGTTGTTCTTGAATGTGATTTTGTGCCTCCTGTGTTATGCATTTACATTCAATTTACAAGGAATGTTTATCCTTGTTGGATGTCAGAACACAGCTATGGAAGAACCCAATCTGGTCAGTGTACCCTGCAAATGGATATCACCTTCTGCCTTGCTTTTATACTTTCACAGATATAATCTATAGTATGTGCTAGATATTGTGTTTAAGTTAGTCTATCTTGAGAAAGTTCTGGAAAGGGCTATTTTGTCAATATTTAGGATGTGCTTACTGGGGTTTATTTACATGTTCTTCTGAATAAAAACAACCCTCCTGGGATCATTTCCTTTTTGGTTACAGTCATGTTTAAAATTTCACTGAAATGGAAGCAAGGTTGTCTGCAGCCTTAGACTGTAGTCTGCCCCATTCTTTCAGCTCCTCGGATCCCAGGGCCAACAGACAAGCTCTGCACGGGTCAGTGAAAGTTGACAAGCGCCATCACCTCTGCGGTCACCCTTCCCTTGAGTAAAGTGTCAAAGCACATATAAGAACTCCACTGTAAGAGGAAACATATCCAACTACACAACACTCAGTGTCAACCACATCTGTTTTACCACTATTAATAAAGCAGACATTCTTCCTCATTTCTGGTCTTCCAATTTTAGGACCCTTGAATTGATCTGTCCATTGTTACATCTCACAGAATTTGAACATACTAATCTTAGGATGGCCGAGTGAGGCGAAAAGAGATTGATTCCGATAATAATAAAGGTTAAGGACAGAATGTTACTACGCTTGGATCTGTTTCAGCCGCCTTTGATGTATTCCTCTGGGTTTTAGGTTCACTTCTCAAGAACCGGTATGTATTAAAGTCTTCAGTGTCACCTGGGAAGGGGGTGAAGGGATGGGGAGGGGTGGCCCCACTCCAGATCTGCAGAATCAAAATCCAGATTTCAACTATTTTCCCCCAGGTGATTCAGTCAGGGTGTGCACTGAAGGAAGAGCCTCTAAAATGTGATATTCTTAGCATGCTTCTGAGAAAGTTCACAAATGTTTATAATATCATTAGAATGGGATCCTCTGAAGAGAAAATGTGAGCATTGTTATTACTGTTTACAACTTAATAGACTGTATGTACCACCCAAGAAGTGAGAGATACAAAATGACCCTTCCATACATGTATAAATGGTATGCCAGAAAGCTCAAAGAAGGCACAGCTTGATGTAATATCCCTTCTGGGTAGTATCACTGAAAAATAAAACCAGGGAGAAAAAAGCATAGGTGGTCTTACTATAATACAAATACTAGAGAAAGTTTTAAATCAAAAATGGTGGTTTAGATCATCAGGCAGCATTCATTTACCACTTTAATAATTTGGTTTTCTATTACATTTATTTACGTGTTTGCTTTCTTGTGTGTGTATATGTGCACCTGTGTGTCTGCGTGTGTCTGCGTCTGACATACACCACAGTGTATGTGTGAGGTCAGAGTTTGTGTAAGTAACATGTTCTGTCTTTCCACTGCATGGGTCCTTGGGATCAAACTCAGGTTTTCAGGCTTGGCAGCAAGCTCCTTTATCTGCTAAAATACCTTACTAGCCCATAAATCATTTATTTTCTCTTAGCATTAATAAAGCCAAGAGAAGATTGGTACAGTAGAAAAAAGGTTGGTGTCTTGCTGTCATATGGACCTGGCTCCAATTCCAGCCACACTGGGTCACCTTAAATAAATACATTTTCCTGCTGAGCCTCAATCAATATCTTATCAGAACACAGGAATAGTACCTGAGGATACATGTTGAGAGATAATACATGAAGTCCCCAGACTAGTGTCTGTGGCATAATATGTAGGCACCCCGTATTGATCTACCTTGTCTTCTTTCTTCCCTCTAACGAGAGCTGTGCCAGGGCTGGAAGAATAGCTCAGCAGTTAAGAGTTTTAGCTGCTCTTCCAGGGGACCTGAGTTCAATTCCAGGGTCACACATGGAATCTTATAACTTCAGTTACAGGATATTCAACACCATCTTCTGGCCTCAGAGAACACCAACCAACCCTAGGGTACCCATACATATATACAAACACATACTTGACGGCAGAACACACATACACATTTAAAAATTCAAAAGAATAAATATTCCAGGAAAAACATCAGTTTCCTTTTTTTTTAATAAGTTGTGCTAACAAATGATTGAATCTGAGCTGTCAATGAGAAGCAAATAAGGAAAGTGCTGGAAGGTCAGACCTAGCTGGCAAGAATTAGGGATCATCATGAGGAAAAGAAGGCAGAAGTCCAGCCTGTCAGTGTTGCTCAGAACGGACCATCAAGATCACAGATAAAGGGATTATGTGAAGCTCCTCTGCTGGGCTTCCCCAGTAGTGCTGACCACCTCTGTGCATCACCTATCTCTTGGATCTCAGCCCCACTCTCTCTGATCCCTCTCTTACTCTGTGTACTGGGGGACTGGGACTTGCAAGTAATGTCCTTGTGTAATGAGGTAATGGAGGCTGGAAAGCTTGACCAAAATGGGAGGACGAGAGAAGCTGAGATGTCTATCCTTTTCCCTCGTTGCCCTGGTGGCATCTTGTAGGACTACTTCTGTAGATGCTACTTCCAACAACCAGTTCCTCCTTTCTCTCACCTCCCAGCTCTCCCTGAAGCCCAAGCTATGGGTCTTTTGAACACTAGCTCTCCACATGTGACCCAGCCATCCCAAGACTGAAGCAACTGTCAGCCGTTGCCAAACTCTGAAATGCTTCTCACCCCCTCTTTGGTATCAGGGTTATAATGCCACAATCAGTTCTATGGAACAGTCCATCTGGTGAAAGAACTGTTTTGTATTTCCTCACCAACCTTTAGCTGATAGAGAACCCAACCAAAGCATCTCCATGATCATTTGTATAATTATGTACGGTTCCAGATTTTAGAAAACATACTCAAGCGACATAACAACTTCTCTCCCAGTAAAGAATAGAGGAATTTAGTTCAGAATTCTCCAACCAAAAAATATCAAATACTTGCTAATACAGGATAATTATGAATATGTGAATATAGCATGCATTTAAGTCAGCATTTGCAAGGATGCTGTAGAAAGTCAAATGACAATGCAAAAATTAACTGGGTATAATTTGGAATATATTATACAAATTCTCAAAAGTATAAGATAATAAGTTTTTTAAAACCCTGACAGTTACAGAGTGGGGGCAGGAAATGGCGAGGAAAGTCTTAACAGTCCACATCCAGGTCATAAACTCCAGACAGTACCTGAGAAGCACATGGTTGCAGAGGTAGAAGGAAGCATCAGAACCACAGATATTCCTTGGGTAGGCAAGAGAATAATAAACAAAGAAAGGGAAGGAGACCCAGCAGTGATGGGTGCAAAACTTAGCGCAACTTAGAAATGGCGTTCCAAGTGCCAACATGGATGCAGACCTGGAATACAATGACAGAAAGCCATCTGATTGCTATGAGCCCTGTGTCCTTCCCCTGTGCTGTCGCTGCCTGAGATGATGTTCTCACTCTCTGACCTCCAATCACTCCTGCCACTTTCTACAACACCGATTGTTCCAAGATCAACAATGCTTTACCCAATTGCATGCCTGGATAAGAAAATTATTAAAAACTACAAGAACTTGAGGAAGGCAAATCCGAAGGATAATGAGCTAGAGGCCATGACGGACAGAGGAAATGAGAGCCAGATTGGCTAAGCAATCACATTTCCAGCACAGACCCAGAGAAAATCAGGCATATTGTGTGGGACAAACAAACTCCAATTAGAGAACAGATTTCAGCACTGACCCAATTATCTAGTGTCCAGCGCTCATTTTGATGGGATGAATCCAGGCAAGTAAAATAAATTCCTGGAGACAAAGTCATCCCTTCTAATAATGAAAATAACTTCCATTTCCCTTCATGAAACCCCAGTTTTTTAAAAAATTCCAGAATGTTATCTTTTGTTCCATTTGAGCCTTAAGCATAATATCCATCTGAATAATACTGACTTCCACAGGTTCCTGTAGGTTATTTCTATGTGGTCAAGGGAGATGTGAGGGGGTTCTTTCAGGAAACAAGTTCAAAAGAAGGACAAGAAGCCTCAACTTTGAAAGGATAAAGCACCGGTAAAATCGATTGCTCCTAAGTAAATTATTAGTTGAACGAAGAGGAAGGATTAAGGCTAAATACTGGGAGCTCCGTGCTAAGCTGAGCGGTTATGATCTAAGGGCTCCTGAGAAGCTGTCTCTAATCTAAAAGCGGGTAGGAGAGAAGCAACTGCAGTCAACTGTAATATAGAGAGCGTCTGCCATGTGATTTAATTACAGAAATGAAAGCAACCCAGGAATTATGTGGTCTATTCAAGCCTTCAAGGAGCACGAACAAAGAATATAATTATACATCAAGCCTGTTGATTAAACAATTACTATTTAAAGCAGATATAGATTTAAAATTAATTTGCTTCTGCATTCTGAGGATTTGGGGACCAAGATAAACAGTGTTTGAAGTTTAATTATCTGCGTGTAGGATGAAGGGGCTCGTTTCAATTTGGTTAGCACTGCGGAGCATTTTCGATGGTATAAAGGGAAGCATCAGACACCACAGTAAGTCTCTGCAGCATTGAAATGTAGGATTAAAGTGAGCAAGAAGGCCCGCTCAACCTAATCCCACAAAATGGGGGAATAGTGCAGGAGACAGTGTGCACTGCACATTAATATTCCGGTGAACATTAGTATGAAGTTTGACTGGAAGGCAAACGCTATCCTCAAAGAGGACAGAGAGGCCAAGCACTCAGCCCCAGCTCCCCTGCAGATACACCTGGGGAGTGGACACTTTCACCACTGGGGTTGATGCGTAAGACCTGCCAGCTACTCTCAGTGGAGTGACTCTGATCACAGGCCACAGGGCAGTGTCCCAGGGCAGAACTGAAGAGTTGAGGGGTGGACATGATGTAAGGATGAGTTGGACTTGGCATGAGAGACAACAGAGACCAGAACATTCCAAAGTTAAGGGGTGGTTGTTGGGATGTTCTGACTCACCTCTGTTCAAACCGTGATAAATGAGATTTCCTGTCCTCAAACCCAGCTCACCAGGCATCATGAAGGGAACATGTGCTTTGTAATCTAGTTGTATTTGAAATCCCCACTCCCACCCCAGCTAGAAGGCAACACATAATATCATGTTTCTGTGTAGAAGGAACTGTAAAAGTTTGAGTTACCTCAGCAAAGCATTTGGCTCATTGAGCAAAATGGAAGCCATCCCTTCTCCATTGGGTATCTGCAAATATTAAATATGATGTAAAAACCCTACACATATCCTTTTCCTCATTAGGAACCCTGTAGTGCACCGCCAATATTTTCAGGATGGAGACTAACTTCATAAAGGCCTCAGGACACCATGGCCACTACCCACCTCCTTTTGTCTCCAGCCATGATGACTTTTTGTCAGACCTCTGCCCCCTTGCTTCTACTCTCTGTCTTGGAATGTTTCTCTCCTCCTCTTAAACCAGTTGACATCCACCAAATTTTACTTCCGCTCATCTCTTAGTTGATAGTTAAAAGCTTGTATGTGGATGACAACCATCTAGGTTCCACACCCAGACTCCACCGCTTGCAATTGGTTTTGCTTTAGACCAGCTGATAGATATCCATCTTTCTTTGCTACAAAGCAAGCATGAGTATCAGCATATACATCATGGGTGTTATATGGGCCCATGAGTGAACGTAAGGGATGTTTCTGGTTTGCAGCCTAGCCTCAGTAAATGCTAGCTTTCAAACAACTACCCAATAGTAATGCCAACTAATAAGCCAAATGGAAGTCCTCATTCTTATCTACTTTGCCCTTTGCTTCTCAAGTCAGAGTGATTTTTGTCTCAGCTATGCATGGGGGCTGGCAAGGTACTACCAGCATCTGCTGGGGGCAGAGCAGGGAGGTTACTAAGCACAGAGCAATCAGGAAAGCGGTCCTACCATGAGGATTTGATTACTTAGCACCAATGACAATGGTTCCAAGGCTGAAAGGACCTGAATTTCACCTTTGTCATTTTTTTTTCTAAAAGTTTAATTCAGCAGTTGAATCAGGAAGAGCAGACAAATGTAGTGTGTCAAGGGTAATTATCTCGTCCTTGGCCCTGCTTACTCTTTAGGTTACAAAGCCATTCTTGCCCCTTGCTGTCTCCCCCAAGCTCTGCAGGCCAGGAGGGGCAGCCCTCTTCCCTCATCATTCCTTTGCCAGTTGTGTGCCCCCCATTTCCTCTGGGCCGCTCCTCTCCATGGCTCCTGTGCTCCTACTTACAGCCGAACCCTCAATAGATAGACCGTGGGAGTGCCGCTCCTTGGCTGTCTGAATAGAGTGGATTCAAACAAAGGCCATGAAGCCAGGGCTGGGGTGTGGTCAGCGCTGACAGGTACAAGCTGCCACGCATAATACAGAGTCAAGATGAAGGGAAGTCACCCCAACAGTAAATGCCGTGCTCAAAAGTGATCAACACATAAAGTCACAGAGGTGAATTATAGGATCGGAGGGAAAGTGGAATAAATTCTTCTGAAGTAGAGCTCAGATAATGTCAGGTGCTCCATAGTATTCAAGTGTTAGAGACTGATAAAAAATTAAGGTTTTCTATTTCACTGACTATGAAAAAAATGGTGTGAATACAATGGCTTAAAAATAAGTTAAACAAAAGTGACAAACACTGTCAAGAACGTGGAATAGCTTGGAGCCCAAGCAAACTAAAGCCACAGCCCTAGGCTCTAACACCCAAAAAAACCATTCTGACCTGCAGACTCAGAGCTCTGGGATTTGAACATCCAGTCCTTAAGTTAGGATCCCATGGCCTCTCTCAACCTAGGTTTGTCACCACACTCTATTGTTGAGGAGCAGGGTGATTCAGCCACCAGAGAAAACATTTTGATGTTTCCTCCAAAGGTTAAATGTAGAACCCCACATTCCCCCACACCCGCCACCCAATTCAGCTCCTAGGTATAGAGCTAAAGAACAGAAAACAGATATTCAAACAAGTCATGTAGGTGTTATTCAAAGGGGCACTATTCACAAAACCAAAGTATGAAATAAAATCTCTGTACTGTCTGGTTCTGTGTGTCAACTTGACCCACGCTAGAGTCATCAGAAAGGAAAGAGCCTCATTTGAGGAAATTCCTCTATGAGATCCCGTTGTAAGGCATTTTCTCAATTAGTGACTAGTTGGGGAGGGCCCAGTCCATGGTGGGTGGTGCCATCCCTGGGTCGGTGGTTGTGGGTTCTATATGAAATCAGACTGAACAAGGCATGGAAAGCAAGCCAGTAAGCAGCTCCCCTCCATGCCCTCTGCATCAGCTCCTGACTCCAGGATCCTGCCCTGCCTGAGTTCCTGTCCTGACTTCCTTCAGTGGTGAACAGCAATGTGGAAGTATAAACTGGCCAAACCCTTTCCTCCCCAGCTTGCTTTTTGGCCAAGGTGTTTCATTACAGCAATAGAAACCCTAACTAAGACAATCTCTAATGTCGATCAATAGATAAATGGTTAGCCGGGCAGTGATGGTGCACACCTTTAATTCCAGCACTTGGGAGGCATGTGGATCTGTGAGTTCGAGGCCAGCCTGGTCTACAAGAGCTAGATCCAGGACAGGGCCCAAAGCTACAGAGAAACCTGTCTTGAAAAACAAACAAAAAATAGATAAATGGTTAAACAAAAATTAGTATATCCACATAATAGACTACTATTCAGTCACAAAAAGAAATGAGATTCTGACACACATTCTAGTCTGGATGAACGTCCAAAAAGAGAGTAGGCTAAGTGAGAAAAGATTCCATATTATATCATCCCATCTACATAAATATTCAGAATAAATCAATCCGCGGGGACAGAATAGGGGTTGATTTGCCAGGTTCTGAGGAAAGAAGGATTCAGAAAAATACACAGAACATATTTAAAGGGCAAGAGATTCATTCATTAAGCAATCCAAATGGAGGGAGAGGCTGGAACCAGATGGATGGCGGTTGTAAAACATTGTGAGCGTGTCAAGGCCGCTTACCTCCACAGCACCTTTGCCGTGCCTGGCAAGAATTGCCATCAATTATAAAACTATTACGCTCTGGGAATGGGGGGAGGGGTGCTACAAAAAAAGATCATTATTTCTAGATCAACAGAAGATGGTATAAGAGCATATCTCACTTCCCATTCTTCTTTTCCAACATGAACATTGATAAAATGATAAGGAGCAATTAACAAGAGGAGCAGAAACTTGGGGCATGGTTCAGTATAAAACAGATGAGTGACCACAGCTATGTATCAGCAGCCTGTCCTGCAACTACAGATAGAATTTATATATATATAAAAAAAACAATCGTTAATGTGACAGTATTTACAGGTGTAGGCTTTAGTAGATTAAGTCATAAACAGGATCAGGATCCTGGCGACCATCCATGAACCAGGAAATGTGTCCTTATCAAGGCCAGGTCCTACAGGACCTTGATTTGGACTTGCCTGCCTTCAGAACTGTAAGACTCTTGCTGTTTAGAAGCCGCCCAGTCTGTAGTACTGTGTTAGAGCGACAGAAGCAGACTCAGACACCCGCGATAGCAGTGTACGATCTGCAAGAACAGGGTGTTTTGAAAATTCATTCTCTATCATATTCGTGTCCTTTCTAACAACCCCATTGGATCAACACTTCCAGTATCCACCCTTTCTTCCTCAAAATGTTTTAACTGACATAGTGTTACATTGTGCCTCCCTCCCTTTCCTCCCTCCAGTCCCTCCCAAACCCCTCCCCCCTACTCTCAAGATGATAGTCTTTCTTTTTTTCTTGTTTTTGATCTTTGTCCACTTGATTTTTTCAGGTTTTTTTATTAAATTTTTTCATTTATTTTATATACGGACCACAGTTTCCCTTCCCTCCTCTCTTCTCCTCCACCCACCTCCATCTCCATTCAGAAAGCAGCAGGGCCTCCTATGGGAGCCAGCAAACAGCACATTGAGTTGAGGCAGGGCCAAGCTCCTCTGCCTATGTCAGGTGTAGTAAGAAAAGGACGATAGCCTATTTCTCTCTTACTGTGTTTGTTACATCCACATGTGTATGTGTGTATGTACAAATCTAAATAAATAGAGCCGGCTTGGTCTATTTTTTGATGTGTGTGTGTGTGTGTGTGTGTGTGATTTCAAGGCTGACCACTCTGAATTGGACAACTGATAAAGCGGCTCATCCCAGGAAAGGCAAATTATCCCAGCAGTCAATAGCAGTCAGAGTTCTCCATCTAGGGGTGAGACCCCCATGAAATTTTCCTCCTTCCATGTTAACACATCTGTAGCAGACTTTCTTTTTGGGGCCACCAACCAGCTCCCAAATCATGACACAGAGATTTAATAATAGTTATGAATGCTAGGACTAGCTTGGGCTTGTTTCTGGCTAGCTCTTTTAATTTAAATTAACCTGTTTTTCTTTATCTACCTTTTGCCTCAAGGCTTTTTTTTTTACCTCTTGTTTCTTTATGTCCTACTTTCCTGCTTCTTCTGTCTCTGGCTCGCAGGAGTCTCCCTCATTCTCTTCATTCCTTCTTCTTTTCTGTCTTGGGCCTAGAGTTCGCCTCCTACTTATTCTCTCTGCCTGCTAGCCCCGCCTATCTGTTCTCTGTCTAGCTATTGGACATTCAGCTCTTTATTAGACCAATCAATTTTGTTAGGCAGACAAGGTGAAATGGATGAAACACATCTTTGCATAATTAAACACACATCTTTACATCATTAAACAAATGCAGCATAAACAAAAGTAACACACCTTTACACAATTAAAGTAATATACCACAGCATAAACAAAAGTAACACACCTTTACACAGTTAAATATACCAGCATATAAACAAAAGTAACACACCTTTACACAATTAAAGTAATATACCACAGCATAAACAAAAGTAACACACCTCTACACAATTAAAGTAATATACCACAGCATAAACAAAAGTAACACACCTTTACACAATTAAAGTAATATACCACAGCATAAACACATGTAACACACCTTTACACAGTTACAGTAATATTCCACAGCATAAACAAATGTAACACATCTTTGCCTAGCTAAAGTAATATTTCACAACACACATTGTTTATCTACAGTTCTTGTAAGCCCAAGATACTTAATTTCCATAGTGTGCACACATATACATTAAGGGACTACAGACAGAAAGTGCATAGATACTTACATTTACTGTGTATAATTTTACACAAATATAAAATAATATGATGTCTTGAAGCTTCATCAAACAACCTTGGTGTTATTTATCCCTCCTTCTCCTTCTATATTACCCTCCCACCCTACCCCCCACTTGGAGCCTTTCCCAGGCCGTCCATTTCCCACTGTCATCTCCCCTTCTATTCTGATGACTACCTAAGTGAGACACCTCTTCCTGATTGAAAAAAAAAACAAAAACTGGAAGATGTAAGAACCCCAAAAAATCTTTCTGAAAGGAAACTGATAGCCTCAAAAGAGAACACCACCCTCCCCCATAAAAGTAAAGAATAAAGCTTAAGTAAATGTCAGAATAATCAGTGCTAGAAACAAAGTCTGGTAGCTTCTCCAAATATGCATATCTCCATAGCATAGGAAGGTTACCTTATCACTGAAGAGAGTATTGGTTCCTCTCTACTTCCAGAGTGAACTTGTAGCATTGTTCTCCCTAAAATTTTTCCTTAAAGAAACGCAATACCGTAGTTAATAATGACTGTCAACTTGACAGACTCTAGAATTACCTAGGAGATAAACCTCTTGGCATGTCTGTGAAGCAGTTTAAAATTGGGTTAATCAAAATGGAAAGAATCACATTATTAGACTCTATCCTAATGGACTAGGTTCCAAGACTGAACAAAAAGGAAAAGGTGGCCTAAGTACCAGTACTGATTTCTCTCTACTCCCTGACTAAAGATACAATGTGACCCCATGTTCCTGATGCCATGATGGACTATGTTATACCAGGTTTTTCTTTTCAGCCACCAACCAGCTCCCAAATCATGACTTGGAGACTCATTATTAGTTATGAATGCTCAGTCTTATCTTATGCTTGTCCCATTAACTCATACAACTTAACCTATTTCTTTATGTTTTACCTCAGGACTGTTTACCTTTCTTTTCTTCTGTTTATCTTACTTTCCCTGCTTCTCATGTCTGGCTGACTGGTAGCTGCCTGGCTTCTAGCCCCAGGTGTGTGTCCCTTTCTTTCTCCCTCATTCTCTTCTCCTTCCTTCTCTCTTCTCTTTCCCTTCCTCTTCTCTTCTCTCCTCCTATTTATTCTCTCTGCCTGCCAGCCCCACCTATCTCTGTCCTGCCTAGCTATTGACCATTCAGCTTTTTATTAGATCAATTGGGTGCCTTGGGCAGGCGATGTGGAACAGCAACACATCTCTTCATAATTAAGTGCAGCATAAACAAATATACCACATCCTTACATCATTCAACAAGGGCAGCATAAACACACCTTTTACACAGTTAAAGTAATATTCCACAGCATAAACACATGTAATACATCTTTGCCCAGTTCAAATAATATTCTGCAACACTATGTGGATGTTAGAATGAGAATAACCTGCACCAGCAAATATATTTGATGATTTCGCTCACCGTTGATAGAACTGTTTAGGAAGGATAATGAGGTGAGGCCTTGTTAGAGGGAGAGGAATTACTGGGACAATCGTCGAGGCTTTAAAAGCCCATGCTGTCACCTGTTTGTTCCCTGCCTCCTACCTGCAGATCCGAATGGGAGCTCTCAGCTCCAGCTCCAGCTCCAGCACCATGCTGGTCTGCCTATTGTCATGTTCCTCGCCGTGCTGGTCATAGACTCCCCTTCTGAAAATGTAAGCACAATGAACTCTCTTTTAAAAGTTGTCTTAGTCATGGTATCTTATTACGGCAATAAGAAAGTCACTAGGACCCTGTATCCTCAAACTGGGAGCCATGAGAAGCCTGGCCTCCCTTAAACTGCTTTTGCCAAGTATCTTGTCACAGCAGTGAGAAAAGTCACAGCTGCACGTGAGCCCAGGCAACCATTACTGGCCAACTGACCTTGCCTCTACTTCTCAAAATGTACATGTAGGCTCACAAAATAGTCGCAGAAGGGTCCACCACAGAAACATGAGCCAGTTGTCTTAGAGGAGAAAGAAGAACAGATATTTAGTCAAATGCTCAATGTTCCCTTGTTCTCACTTGTCCTGAGTACCCAACATGAGATATCAATTAAAAAATAAAACTTAAAAAATAAGTGGCTTCTGCTCATCTTGCTCATGACACTAAGAAAAGCACTTCAGGTTCCTGTTTTTCTCTAGATTTTAGTTTTCTTTCTCAACTCCAGTCGTTGGTCAAGTCTTGAAAGCCCAGTTGCCTAATGTGGAGCAGACTTTGCTCTGGGGTGTTTGGATCTGGCAGTGAGGTCTACTGGATGCCCCTTTTCATGGGTGGAACTTAAGGTCTTCCAGAACATATCCTTCCATATAGACCAGAGCAAGTGGCTGTTGAATGTGACAAGCTCAGAGCCCAAGCTCCAAGGAAACAGGAAATTACAAACTTCATGAGAAACTTGGTGTCACTGAACCAGGACACTGTGTTCTGGTTTTCAGAATTATTAAATCCAATTCTGGGTGCCTTCTGGAACAAGGCAAGTAGACAGGATTTCTTTGGGCTAACATCTGGAAGCATGCATATCCCACAGAGTAAAGTCTATAGAAATAGGATTCGAATGTTGGGACTACCCTGTGCCAGCCTAGAAACCATCATAGCACAATGTGTCTCAAAGATACCTTAAGATAAATTGAACAATGGTTGGAAGCAGTCAGCTCCCAGCCTTGCCAGGCTAGGGTATTTTTTAAGGGCAGAAATCATTTAATGGCTATGAATACTTCGTTTAGCTCTTTTTTTTTTCCCTAATGCATTATAAGAAGTCCACTTTTCAGCACTTGACTCTGCCAAATATCCAATCTCAACATCCCGTCCAACTAACAGGGGAAATTTCATCCAAATCTTTTATTAAGCCTTTCTGGGGTGCTCAGTGCTTGCAGAAGACTTTGAAATAATTTAGTAGCCAAAACTTTTGTAGTGACTCAGGTCACTACATACAGAAAGGAAATTGCCCTCTTACTATTTAACACTGACTTTGCAGAGAAAGACCCTCGAGGCTCTAGGAAGATTTATAGCTATTTTCCAAGATCTTATTGGAGTGAAAATGAAGTACAAGTCTAGACTCTCAAACCTCCCAGGGCTTGTCTTGTACAGACACAGGGGGGCAGTTGACTCCAGGGGTGAGGTGAACGGTGACCGAGATGTCTCCCATGTGGTCTGTGACAGTTCTGGAGTTTTCCATTAGGCCAATGCCTCAAGGAGTCTTTCTGAAACAAACAAAGCCTGTATTGAGAGAGTTCGGGCTGTTGAGTGATACATCAGTTAGCTCACATAGTCATTAGTTTTCCTTTATCTGCTTGAGCTGGTATTAGCCACAAAGAGGAGGAGGCCTGAAACAAGGAAGCTTGGCACAGGCAAGTTTGGATAAGTAGACTCAGATGGATGAGGAGAACAATCCAAAAGCATAGGCTTGTCTGCAGTGAAAGAGATGAACTATTTGAGAGGCTAGCGATGGGCAGAAGAGAGGGGTAAGGGTACCAGACACTTAACTTCCATTGAAAGGGAGCAAGAAGAGAGGAAATGAAAACCAGATTTGACATGGTTGGCAAGCCTGCCCTAGGCCAGCACTGTTTGCCAGGAGAGAAGCCAGCAGTGGGAAGATGTGAGTTTTTGGGACCTCAGGGGATGAGTTAAAGGGAAGCAAGAAACAGTCAAAGATCTGGGAAGCTAAGAGTGTGTTACTCGGCAGGACTGGGGCAAGGTGTGCTGAGAGTTTGTTGGACTGGGCGGGGAGAGCTTGGAACTTTCATGGGACCACCATCCTCACCCACGTCCTGGGGAGGCAGATGACCCTGGCACTGTCCACAGTCCTTTTGTGGCTAAACCTCTGTGAACACCTTCCCCATGTCTACCTAAATCTCCTGATCTAAAAACGGAAAATGGTGACAAAGATGTCCCTGTCCTAACTCTGGCACCAGAAATACATCCATGAACTTTACCACACCCATGCTTTCCTTCCTCCTCCCTCCAAGCATCTTTTTCTTGTTCCCTTTAGGACAGCCAGAACAAAATTGTTAATAGAAGATATGTTCACTTCGATAAAGTATAATTATTTAGTGGTAAATTGATAAGGATTACCTAAAAACGATTTATTACATATGTAATACTGCAAACAGATTCTTTCCTATGTCCAAACATTCCTCTGGTCTTGGCTTCTTAGCTTCTCTGGACTTATCTTCAGATCCCTGATGCCTACATCCATACGCTGTTCTGGCCTCTTGGGGCTTCAGTTGTGTCTGGATATCCTGAAAGAGCATGCAGGGATATTGTTGCACTTCTCTGCCACCCGAAACTTCTCTCTCTCTCTCTCTCTCTCTCTCTCTCTCTCTCTCTCTCTCTCTCTGTCTCTCTGTCTCTGTCTCTGTCTCTCTCTCTCTCTCTCTCTCTCTCTGTGTGTGTGTGTGTGTGTGTATACGCATGCATGTGTGCACATGCATGTTCACCCATACTAGCATTGCGAGTACACATGCGCCATGCACCATAATACACATATGAAGAAAAGACAACTTGCAGGGGCTGGTTTTCTTCTTCCAACATCTGGGGCCCAGAGATAGAACTAAGGTCATCAGGCTTGGAGACTTGGACATTCCCTCCCTGGCCTAGTGTTGTCTACTCGTATAAAGTAACCCACAGCAAGAGAACCATTGTTTAGAGATTAAGAAAAAAAAATCAGTTATTAAGAAAAAAATCAGTGTTTATAGATAAAATGTTAACATTATTTTTATCACATCAGTCTTCACTGATAACAAACTGAAATTTTAGTAGAGGCACTAAGACCATCAGTCTAAACAAACGGTTCCTTTCTGGGGAACTTCAGCCATTATATCAGGTTGGCATGGGAGAGGGGAGGAGAAGGGTAAGCCTGAAGCTTTGGGCCCCTCTCCAACCACATCCATAAGCTAACTCCTCAAGTGGCTGCCATCCATCCTACGGCCAAACCCTACTCTGTTTTATTCAGTTGAGTCTGTTAAACCATAGTTTGCTATAAGGTTATTAAAATGAACTGAAAAATCCAAGGACAACAATCAACAATAAGCTCTCAATTATAGAAAGTAGCATCTCTTGAGGCCAATTTTGTGACGTTGACAAAAAACCTATTAATTAACTTATCCCCCTAAGAAAGGGACCAAATTCTTTCATAGGAGAGAGTGAGTTTTGCCACTTTCCAGCTGTAAAGTGGGACAAGTTATTTAGACTCTTGGAAGCTTGCATGCCTTATCTACAAAATGGCATAAACACATTCATGTCCACAGGTTTCAAGGATTCAGTTGAATGTTTATGGAATATGAATAGGCCATGTTGCCCAAGGTTTGCTATACTACTGTAAGCAAGTGAAAATAGAAGAATTTCACAGGTGGAAATCTTTGGCCTTCAAATGTGCTCAGAGGTGACATGGTTTACATATTGTTAAAGAGACTGGGAAATCATTCATCTGAGATTTCTTATGTTGCCCTTTGGGAGAGCAGACAAAGCCCTGAGATACACATTACATGTTTCTGGTCGCTTCCAGAGGTAAGAGGCCCTGGCCAGCTCTGAGAGGGGGTTTCTTCTTCCCACCAGGCAGAAGGCACCCACCCATGTCCTTTCTCTCACCTCCCCTTCTCCCGCCTCCCCCCACCACCCACTTCGTGCTCCCCTACCAGTTGAGAGCCTGCAAGAGCTTGCCTAGTCTGAACCCTGGGTTGCTCTTTTGCCTTTAAAATGCCTGCCCAGATTAATCAGTAACCAGCACTCCTTGGCTGCCAGCGGGTCTCTTGCCCTGACATGAGTCCCTTCTCCTGCCAACCTGAAGATGTGACTTTTTATGGAAGATTCAGTGCTCAGCCTTCACCCTTCCTGTCTGTGACAGCCTCCTCCCTGGAAGGTCACCTGTCAATGCCATCTTGCACAGGGATGCAAGGTTAAGTGGGTGCTTGCCCTGACCTTGAAGAAGCACGCCAGTCTATCTGCGAGCTCTAAAAAGGACTACTTAACATTTACTGTCTTACTTGTGTCTGGACTGAGAAGAAGAAGCCTCACGTGGAGAAATCCTCTCTTAGGTCTGGGGACGGGGCCTGTGAACGGCACTTGTCAATTAACCCTTGCAGTGATATTCAGCAGGCACGGAGAGGAGGAAATGTTAATGAAATCCTGCCTAGCTGCAGGAACACATTTGACTAGAATCAAAGTCATATGTGGAACGTTTTGCTCGTATACTGTCTTCTCGGCATATATTAACCTTTTGCCAGCTTGAAAAAAAATAATAAAAAGGCAGCAAAGTGGGTGATTCACTCATTCAATCATTCTTCAAAGCATTCTCGAGCACCCGTTAGGGTCCAGACTGTATACCCCAACAAGAAGGATTGAATAATGAATGATGCAGAGATCATTTTAGGTGACTAATTTACTACTCCACATTTTATACTGAGAATCCCACTATTCCATTTCTTAAACAAAGCAAAAAGACCAGAAGCCTATTTCTATACCCTTTGTCTCACTCGGGAATAGGAAACGGGAAAGGTGGGGGGTCTCTCTAAAGAGCAAATAAGGTTGCATCTGCTAGGGTGGGCTTTGATTTTACAAAAACTTTTACAGAGTGAAAATTAAAGCTGGGTAGATATGTGGGAAAGTCTTGCAAGGAACTAAAACGGATGGAATGACCTGGGCCGTCTTTCAGGAAACTGCCCAGACCTGCCATTGTTTGTGAAATCGTTTTCCAAACAAGAAGAGTCTGCAGTGGTCAAGCTGGACTGGTCCTTACTTGTCCAGTCTCGGACCCACTGATACCGCTCATAGCCAAATTCAGCTGATCATTGTTCTGCTGATGAATGGTGCGAGGCACTCCAGTTAGCCAAAGCTTCCCGATGGGGCGCTTTTAGATAATTCAAGGACTCAGCTCTGGCACCGTCATCAGAAGTGCATATTTCCATTGCTGAGTCAGAAGAATGAAATTGGAGCTGGGCCTGATACAAATGAGTGAGTCAAATTAAAGATGATTGCTGCAAAGCAAACCCTACTCCTGCTGAGATTACTGGGAGGGAGGGGAGAATGAAAGAAACCTCAGCAAACGTCTATATATGAGCCATTCACTCAGGCAAGAATTATGGGACACACCCGTGTTTCTAAGTGCTGGAGTTAGACGAGTAAAATAGAAAAGACTTCATTACCTCTACACTTCGATTATAGTGGATGGCAACAACGCATAAGCAGTATAATTTAAATTATCCTAAGAGTGAAGGAAAAATGAAAAATATGCCAAAGAACAGTTTTTGGAAGCATTTACACTGGACTTATTACAGACAACAGGATCCACTCTCTCTTATTCAAACATAAAGCAATTCTATACTGTTGTCTTTCCATATCTAGTTTCCACATCTATGAAAGAAATATTTGGTGTATCTGTACTGAACACATATAGATTTTTGTTTTTATTCCCTAAAACATACTGCACACAACTATGGTGTAGGAGGTCCTTCTGTCTGTGTGTTGCTTTTCTTGGTTAATGAATAAAGAAACTGCCTTGGCCTGTTGATAGGGCAGAGATTAGGTAAATGGGGAAGACAGAACTGAATGCTGGGGGAAGAAAAGAGTCAGAGAGACGCCATGGATCCACTACCAAAGATAGACGTGCTTTGCCAGTAAGCCACTGCCATGTGGCAATATACAGATTAATAGAAATGGGTTAAATTAAGATGTAAGACTTAGCAAATAAGAAGCTGGAGCTAATGGGCTAAGCAGTGATTTAATTAATACAGTTTCTGTGTGGTTACTTCAGGGTTAAGCTATCTGGGTGACTGGGACAAAGAAGCGACCACCCCCTGCAACACAACTATTTACATTAGGTTAGGTACCCCAGCAGTCTAGAGCTGATTTAATATATATGAAAGACTCTGCATAAGTTCCATGCAAATACTAGGGCATATTATATATAATCGATTATATGTAATATAAATCGATTATAAATATATAAAGGAATATATATGCATATGTCAGTGATAGAGCATCCATTTTATATTCACTAGGGTCCTGCAACCAAGGTCCTACAGATAGCAAAGGATGAGCATACAGGGAGTGGAAAGGGTTGGTGGAGCAGACCCTAGGCTGATCTCTTGAGAGCACTCCCCAGTCTATACACATTCTGTTATAGGAAGCTCTCATTTGGGAAGGTGCTAGGCTCCTGCTGACCACAGATCCGGTCTAACACCCAGTGAAATTACAATAACTCTGACCCATGTTGCAACAGTTGCTGAATCAGGCACCTGCCTCTTCCTGCTACAAGCCCTAATCACAGCTGTTACTACTTGCTTTCTCTAGACCAGTGGTTTTCAACCCAAAGGTCGTGAGCCCTTAACGGGTCATATGATCTTTTCACAGGGGTGGCCTAAGACCATCAGAAAACACAGATATTTACACTATGATTCATAACAGTAGCAAAATTACAGTGAAGTGTCAATGAGAATGACTTTATGATTGGGGGACACCTCAACATGAGGAACTGTACTAAAGAGTCATAGCATTGGGGAGGTTGAGAACCACGGCACTGAACTCATACCACTTGTGCCAGCATAAGGATGCTCAGTCCCAGTGCCAGCGTAAAAAGATGCTCAGTCCCATCTGAATGGAAACCCTTCGAACTGTAAAGCAGATGCCTTGCAGTCTTATTTTGTTGGTGGAAACTAAGTCATTTCTAGGATCCAGAGTCTACAAAATCTGAGAAACATGGCGGGGGCAGGGTGGTGTCCTGCACTGTTGACATAGGAAAAGAGGGATTGAATGGATCTTCAACCACACAGTCTGTGGTAGCCACTATAGCATTGGGAAGAATGGTCAGAATATCTCTAAGGGTAGTGATACTTGTACAAAAAAAAAAAAAAACAAGGCATGGAGAAAAACAACAGTAATAGGTCTGTGCATAACCATCAGCACAGTAAAGAACACAGAGAAATCAGCAGAAGCTCAATCAACCAAAGCTTAGAAGATCACAGCTAGGAACCTGGATTTTATTCGGGGTATTTGAAAATCCTGCACAGTTTTATGAAGAGAGTTGGCAAAATTGGTTTTCTAATTTTTAGAAGAAAATTCTGACAGCAAGGTAGAGAATGGGTTATCAGGGGGCAAAAGTGGGAGACAAGACAGAAGCTGTCTAAGGATTGGAGTTGATGGTGTCCTGGCATGAAGCTAGCATTTTCTCTGTGCTGTAGGGAAGACCACTGCAAAAGGGCTAACTAGACGAGAGGAGTTACAGAACCAGACACATGAGCTTATTCCTGTGTTTCTAACCTAAACAAAGGGTGAGTGACACTCCATTTACTGGGCTGAAAAAAAAAACACAGGGAAACCTATTTACACTTGACCAAAACACATAGCTCTTCATATTTAAAAGTAAATCTGTCTGACTATCATGCTGGGAGAGGCCTCAGCCACAAAGCCTCATTTGTTGATCTCCCAGCTGACCATTATTCTTACCCTCTGGAGTATGCCTATCCATATATCATTGATATATTTATTGCACAAAGCATTGACCTTTGTAATGGCATTTTCAGGGCTGGAGAGATGGCTTAGTAGTTAAGAGCACTGGCTATTCTTCCAGAGGACCCAGGTTCAATTCTCAGCACCCACATAGAAGCTCATTACTGCATGTAACTCCAGCTCCAGAGGATCCAACACCCTCACACAGACACTCATGCAGGAAAAACACCAATGCACATAAAAATAAAAATAATAGTATGTAATGGCATTTTCATGTAACATGTACTTTGACAACACTCACCTCCTCTTTTCTTCCCCTTCCCCTTTGACTGTTCCCATCTATTGCCCTAGTAGAGAGGTATTTATGAGGTGCTGAAAAGCGAGCTTCAAACTGTATAAGTGTAAGTCGCTGACAGGGAGAAAACTGGACTTAAAGACTTTGGGATAATGTGATAAACCAGACTTATAGACATGGGTAGATGTGATAAAATACACATGGGGCCATGTGGAAAGTGAGGGGATTAGTGTCTAATCTTCACAAGAAAAAGAATCATTAAAACCACTTGAGGTAAAAAAGATGAGATATGCAAAGTCATACGAATTTAGAGCTATGGTAAATCAAAGTCCCATTTGTCATTTTGGTGCCACAGAATAATTTCCAGGTCACTGTCCTCCTCGCCTTTTCTCTTCTCACTTCTCTCTATAGCATGAAACATTTGCTATAATTAATAGATTAGAACATTTACTGAGAACTATAAACTAGTAATTAAATGATATCAAAAGTAAAATCATGCATTATTGTTTCTTTATCAACATCAGTACCACAAATGATCAGCTTGGGAATCACCCAGAACAAACTTAAAAAGGCCACACAGCTCTAGACTCTGCTACAATTTCTTCAGCAAATGAATAAACCAACAAAAAGAGCCTCAACAAGAGACAGAAGGAGGGCTGTACACATGTCCTGCTCTCCTAAGCTCTCAGAGCTCTTAGATGGCACTGCTGCTGGAGCAGAAGCAAATACCCTTGGGCACTCTGGAAGCATCGAATCTTCCACCTGTCTCCAGCACTCTCTGTGGATATGCTGGTGCCAACATAGAAAAAGATTCAATTTTGTGTTGCTAAGTGCTCACTCTTCTACTGCTAATAGAGAGGCAGGTGCAGTCAGCTGGGCTGTTAGAAAAGGGAGAGAATTAAAATTGTTTATTGACCCATTTAAGATCTTGCCAAATCACAGAATAGGACAATTCATAACTTGTTCCCAGCTTCCGTACCTCAATTGCTTTCAAGGGAAGTCCATTAGTATATACATGGTACTTCCAAATAAAAAATTATTTTGCCAATATAGGATACTCTAAGCCACACAGATAAGAATTTTTGAGCCTTTCCCTCCAAGAATAAAAGATAAAAATCTATAGGCATAAAGTTACTAAACTGTCAAATTGATGTCTTGCAGGGAATGGGATGCAAATTCTGCTCTCAAGAGGTAGGTCAAGGTCGAGTCACCTATTATATGGTTAAAGGAAAGTTGCTCTATATTTTAAAAAGTTACAATTTTGTTAAATTATTATGTTTAATAAAATAATTGATCCAGCCTAAATGACCAACTAAATTTGGCTCATTTTTCTGTTACGGAACTATCAACTTGGGTTCAGTTGCTAAGTCTAGTCCTCTCTCTGACTATAACAAATAACAAGGTTTTTTGTTAAGTACTCACATAAGATGGGGATAGGAGGAATATGAACCATAATTTGTTGGGTTTTGTCACCTAATAAGAAGAGGGATTGTGTATAACTTTTCTTTAGACTCTTGCTTCTGAACAGATGGTAGGTATTTGAAACACATCTCTGGAGTGTGTCGGTGAATCATGGCATCCATCTGGTACAGGCACACTCCACGCTGAGCATTGTGGTTGCTTCTGTAATGTACACTCTATTTCATTCTTACCGAGAAGCAATGGTACCTACCTGAACACATTAGTTCAAAGGATGGGTCTGGCTTACAAAAAGGCAACATCAACTCCTCAAGAGATTAGCAAAGATGTTGTCATATGACCCTTCTTCATTCTGTCCAGGAAGAAAGGAAGAGGCACTTTTGGGAATGTTCTTCTTGGTTCTTAGGAGAAAGTAGTAGAAAACCATTTTTTCTTTGCATTCCTATATGTGAATTTGGAGGCTGTAGCTCAAATGCTGCCCACAGAAATTTTTTGAATATGAGGAAGTCAACTTGAGTATGATGCTGAAATTCCAGAAAAACGAAGAGCGTGAGATGGCCCTTTAACGACATGGTTTTGATTCATTAAATCTAACATAAAGACCATGGTCCTTCTGAATTGCCTGCTGTATGACCCAATATTCACTCTTATTAGACAGTTGGATATTTGTTTCTTGAGAATGAGTGTATGTACCAAGAGGCCAGTACCAATTTCAGAAAGAGATTTTATAAGGTCATCAAATTATTTCAAATGCCTATCTTACCATTCTTTAGAATACACAACCAGTAATCAACTTTTTATTACTAAAATGTCCTTAATAGTCCCTTAAAATTGATTTTAAGAATACATCTATGAGGTAATTAGAAATGAAATTTATAACATATAGCTTCCACCAAAATCACATATTCATCATTGTATTTGAAAGCAAATCTTACATGTTAAATGCAAATTTTGGTTATATTGCCAGTTGGTTATATTTAGATGCCTCTTTTTCTTTTATGTTTGACTTATACTGAGGTATTGCTAATCAAAATTTATAACATAATCATGAGCTAGATTGTAAAAAGGGAGAAATGAAGGGAGAAGCCAGGGCAGGCAGGAGTTTCAATTGCTTTCATTTGCTTTAATGCCCACATTTTCATAATCACATATTTTATTTACTTTTTGAAAAATATTTGAACAAAAATACAATGATCTCCAAGTTCCCTTTCAAATGGCTCTAATAATCTGCATCCCCCCAAGCCTAATCCAAGATCCCTGTTTCACTAATCACTGACAGGGTATTGTCAACTGCAGTTTCTACCAGAATGACCTGGGAGTCACGACCTCATAACCGGGACACCGAGAGCAACATGCTAATGATCCCCCCCTGCACACCCGCCAGAGATATTGGAATAAGGAAGGTGTCCTGTAGACACCAAAGAGAGTAATCCAGAAAGCAGCAAAAAAGGAGCTGGTACCAAGTACAATACACATTGTTGAGCCTTCTTTGAGGATCCTGAGTTGAGTTTTTTTCTAGTACCCATCCCTTCCCACTTCCAAAATTAATCAAAAGAGGTGGAGAAGGAAATTTCATGCTCAATGATGGGAAAATCCACCAGAATGACATCTCAATTCTGAGTATCTATACTCCAAATGCAAGGGCATCCACATTTGTAAAAGAAACAATACTAAAGTTTAAATCACACATCGAACACCACACATAAACAGTGGGAGACGTCCACACTCCAGTCTCACCAATGGACAGGTAATCTAGGTAGAAACTAAAAAGAAAAATAATGGAACTAACAGACATTATGATCAAATGGACCTAACAGATATCTATAGGACATTTCACCCAAATACAATAGAATATGCCTTCTTCTCAGTACCTCATGGAATCATCTCCAAAACTGACCATATACATGGTCACAAAGCAAGTCTCAGCAGATACAAAAAAAAAAAAAAACAGAAATAACCCCCTGTATCCTATCACACTACCACTACCATTTATTAAAGCTAGATGTCAACAACAGCAGAAATAACAGGAAGCCTACAAACTCACGGAAACTGAATAACTCTCTACTGAATTAAAACTGGGTCAAGAAAGAAATTAAAGGCTTCCTAGAATTCAATGAAAATGAATATGCAGGATTCCTAAACTTATTGGACATAATGAAAATGGTGCTAAGAGAAAAGTTCATAGCACTAAGTGCCTTCAAAGAAATTAGAGAGGTTTCATACTAGTGACTTATCAGCACCCTTGAAAGCTCTATCTAGAACAAAAAGAAGCAGACACATCCAAGAGGAGTAAACAGCAGGAGATAATCAAACTGAGGGCTGAAATCAATAAAATAGAAACAGAGTTAACAGTTCAAAGAATCAACGAAACAAAGAGTTGATTCTTTGATAAAATCATCAGGATAGATAAACCCTTATCCAAATTTGCTGAAAGGCAGAGAGGTAACATCCAAATTAGCAAAATTAGAAACAAAAAGGGGAACATGACAAGAGACACTGAGGAAATCCAGAAAATTATTAATTAGATCATACTTCAAAACCTGTACTCTGCAAAATTGGAAAATCTACAAAAAAATGGACAATTTTCTTGATAGGTATCACTTGTAAAAGTTAAATCAAGATCAAATAAACAATTAAAATAACTCCAAAGAAATAAAACAGTCATTAAAAGTCTCCTAACCAAAAAAAAGATTAGAGCCAGATGGTTTTAGCATAGAATTCTAACAGACTTTCCAAGAGTTATACCAATGCTCCTCAAATTATTCCACAAAATCAAAACAAAAGGAACCTTACCAAATTCATTTTACGAGGCCATATTCACTCTGATACCCAAACCACACAAAGACTCAACAAAAAAAGAAAATTACAGACTAATTTTCCTTATGAACATAGATGCAAACGTACTCAATAAAATACTGGCACACTGAATACAAGAACACATCAAAAAGATCATCCACCATGATCAATGGGTTTCTCAGACATTCAGGGATGGTTCAACATAAGAAAATTTGTCAATGTAATCAACCATATAAACAAACTGAAAGAAAAAAACATATGATCATCTCATCAGATGCTGAAAAAAAACCTTTGACAAAATCCAACATCCCATCATAATAAGTCTTGGAGAGATCAGGGATACAGTGATATACCTAAAGATGATAAAGATACAGCAAACCAATAATCAACATCAAGTTCAATGGAGAGAAACTATAAAATCAATTCCACTAAAATCAGGAACAAGACAAGGCTGTTCACTGTCTCCTTATCTATGCAATATAGCACTTAAAATTTTAGCTAAAGCAATAACATGAGGAAATCAAGGGAATATGACTTGAAAAGGAAGAAGTCAAAGTATTGCTACTTACAGATGATATGGTAGTAAACATAAGTGACCCTAAAAATTCTGCCAGGGAACTCCTACAGCTTATAAATACCTTCAGTGAAATCGCTGGATACAAAATTAACTCAAAAAAGTCAGTATTTCTCCTAAACACAAACAAAATACAGACTGAGAAAGAATCAGGGAAACAAAACCCCTCACAATAGCCACAAATAATATAAAATATTTTGGTGTACCTCTAACCAAGCAAATGAAAGACCTGTATGACAAGAACTTCAAATCTTTGAAGAAAAAAAAATGGAGAAGATAATAGAAGATGGAAAGATCTCCCATGTTCATGGATCAGTAGGATTAACATAGTAAAAACAGCCATCTTACCAAAAGCAATCTACAAATTCAATGGAATTCCCATCAAAATTACAACACAATTCTTTATAGACTTTGAAAAAAAAATACTCAACTTCATATGGAAAGCCAAAAAGCCTAACAAAATAAAACAAAAAAAAAAACAGGATAGCTAAAATAATCCTGTACAATAAGAGAACTTCCAGAGATATCACATCTCTGAGCTATAGTAATAAAAATGGCATAGTATTGGCATAAAAACAAGCAAGAGGATCAGTGGAATCAAATCAAAGACCCAGACATAAATCCACACACCTATGGACATCTGGGCTTTGACAAAGAAGCCAAAATTGTGCAACAGAAAAAAAGAAAGCATCTTCAACAAATAGTGCTGGCATAACTGGATATTGGCATGTAAAACAATGAAAATAGATCCATATCTATCACCCTGCATAAAACTCAAGTCCAAGTGTATCAAAGACCTCAAAATAAATTCAGGTATACTGAACCCGATAGATGAGAAAGTTGGAAATAACCTTGAATACATTGGCACAGTAGACAACTTCCTGAACAGAACACCAATCACCCAGACACTAAAATCAACAATTAATAAATGGGACCTCCAGAAACAGGAAAGCTTCTGTAAGGCAAAGGACACTATCAATAGGACAAACAGCAGCCTAGAGAATGGGAAAAGATATTCACCAACTCCACATCAGACAAAAGGCTAATGCTAATTTCCAAAATATATAAAGAACTCAAGACACTACATATAAACAAACAAAATAATCCAATTTAAAAATGGGGTAGAGATCTAAACAAATTCTCAGCATAGGAAACTCAAATGGCCAAGAAACACCTAAAGAAAAGTTCAACATCCTTAGCCATTAAGGAAATGCAAATCAAAATGACTTTGAGATTCCATCTTACACCTGTCAGAATTATTTGGTTAAAAGCATCGCCTTAGCTCCCTAGCAACCCTTTATACAAAGGGTCTGAAATGTTTAGTTGGGGGCTTCACCCCAGCCCCCTGGCATTCACCTTAAAATATTGGGCAGAAAATTTCATCCCAACCCCACGCCCCTGGGAGTAGACTCAGTCCAGACTCCACCTCCAAGAAAGCCTGCCAAATAGTAACTCCTCCCCAAGGAGGGTCAAGAAAGCGCACCAAATGGTGACCCCCCTCCCCAGGGAAGGTCAAGACCATTCCCAAAGGCTATTTAAACTGCCCCCCTCCGAGAATAAACATGTAGTCTTTGGTTTTCCATGGTCTTTCAGTTCTCTGTTCCCCTCTCTATGTTTTCCTGGGAAGGGGCACCCAGGAGTATTGGCATCCATTAAACCTGGGAATCTTCTAATTCAGTCTAATTTGGTCTGATTGGGATTCTGTCAGTAGAGAGGTTTGTTGGCCAAGGAAAAATGTCTAAGATAAAAACACAAGCTCATGCTTGAGAGGATGTGGAGCAAGGGGAACACTCCTCCACTGCTGGTGGGAATGTAAACTTGTACACTCACTTAGAAATCAATATGGTGGTTTCTCAGAAAACTGGGAATTGATTTAGTTCAAAACAGATAAAGAAATTATGGTACATTTATACAATGGAATATTACTCAGCTGTTAAAACCAATGACATCATGAAATTTGCAAAGAAATGGATGGAACTAGAAAAAAATCATTTTAAGTGAGGTAACTCAGATCCAGAAAGACAAACATAAGTGTATATTAGTTGTAAAGTAAAGGATGCCCAGGCTACAGTCCATAGACATAGAGAAGCTTAAGTAACAAGAAGGGCTCAAGGGGGGGGGGGGATTACGAATCTCCCCAAGAAGAAGAAATTGAATAGACATTATGGCTGGAGGGGGTTGGGGAACAGGAACAAGAGGGATCAAGTGGGGAGGTGGAGGGAGAGAGTACTGGGAGAAACAATGAAATTGGGGGCCATCTCAGGGATTAGCTAGAAACCTAGCACATTGAAAATTCCCAGGAATCTACAAAGGTATCCTTATCTAAGATTCCTAGAAATGCAGGATACAGAGCCTGAATTGGCCATCTCTATAACCAGGCAAGACATCAGTGGAAGGATTGGGACACCAACCCAGTCACAAAACCTTTGACTTGCAATTTGTCCTGCTTACAAGATGTGCCAGGGTAAAGGTGACAAAGAAATTGTAGGAGTGAGTACCAATGACTGGTCCAGATTGAGACCCATACCGCGAGAGGGAACCCACCCCTGACATTGCCTAGAGGGCCAGGACCTAGAGGCTGCATAGCCCAGAAACTTAGGATAGAACTAAACTTGACTGGAAGAAAAAAAAAAACAGTAATGATATTCTACTATACTTTTAGATTGGAGCCTAGCACAATTGTTATCAGAGGTTTCATCCAGCAACTGATGGAAATAGGTGCAGAATTCTCAGCCCTAAGTAGGACATCTATATAACAGCCCCTTCCCAATACTCAGTAGTCATTGCAGAAGAGGAGGCACAAAGATTTTTAAGAACCAGAGGTGATGAATGACTATAATGAAGCAGTGTTTTCTGGACACATGTTCATATGGACACAAGACAAACAAATTCTCAATATTTACAGCACAAGACCTGAGCAAACTTAAGCCAGCATAGAAAAGAGAAGTGGGCACAAATTCTCATGCCTATTTAAGGAGCTATTGGTAACTGATAGCTACTAGGAGAGGCATAGTCAACTTTCTTTTAAAGTACTTATGATATTTATCTTTCTGGGTCTGGGTTACCTCACTCAATATGATGTTTCAAAGAAAACCAGCCTACAAATCACAATCCCAGAAAACCTAGACAACAATGTGGACCCTAAGAGAGACATACATGGATTTAATATAAGTGGGAAGTAGAAAAAGACAAGATCTCCTGAGTAAATTGGGAGCATGGGGACCTTGGAGAAGGTTGGAGGGGATGGGAGAAGTAGGGAGGGGAGCAGAGAAAAATGTAGAGCTAAATAAAATCAATTTTAAAAAAGGAGAGTCCTTGGGAGAACAACCATGCTCCAGTGAAAGGCTACACACTCAAAGATATGTGTGGAACTCAAATTGCACTCAATGGGTGGAAAGAAAGAAGAGGACACAAAGTTGAGTGGGTGGGGAAGAGGTTGATCTGAGGCAGCTGGGGAGAAGGATGAATATGATCAAATGCATTGTATGAAATCCTCAAAGAACTAATAAAAAAAAGAGAAAGAAAAAATAATAAATGCAGCACCCACATAAAGAACTCTGAAGGCAGACACAGTCCTCTTTCTCAGTGGCCTTTTGTAAACTCTGCTTAGGTCCATGAGCTCCCTCTGGGCAAGCAGTTCACTTCAGGCTTTCATGTCTCATCCTCTCCTTCCCACCCCCTGAGTTTCCAGCAGCAATTATGCTGAGCCTCTAGGTTGGGAGGCTAAAATCACAAGTAGCAAAAAAGGAGAAATATTAAAAGAGAAGCTTTTCCACACCTCCAATATCATAGCCTCTGAGGCAGCCTCCCCTCGGAGAACGCCCTCCTTCCCTGAAGGCCAATTCGACCTGTGACCTAAGGCTGTGAAGTAATGCGATCCCAGAACTCAGGCCTTCTGATGCTCCAGGACATTTTTAAAAATCATTCGGTCATCAAAAAGCTTCCATTCCAGCTGTGTGAAAAGTGACTCTGCAGCTCTCGCTTAATTTTGGTCGCATTACCTCATTCTATACATCATTCATGACAAGCCAGGAACCACAGGGCTCCCTTAGCTGAATCCTCCTGTCCTTGACCCAGCTTTAATTTATTGTGGACGTTTATTTCATAGATGTGGGAAGTCCTGCAGCTGAGAGCAGTTGTGCAGAGTTTCAATGCAGCAGGTTCTCTCCGGGTTGCCATAACAAGCAAAGACAGCCATGGCGAGTAGGAACCCTGACCTACTACTATGTCCCTCTCCTCCCCGCGTGATTCACATGGCCATCACTCTGGCAATGACCATGGAAAGGGTGACCCTGCAGGGACTTTTACAAGCTATCTTTGAATGAACTATTTGTGTTTTTCAACCTGGTACTTTTCCTTGAGCCCAAAGAGAGAACCAAGACAGATGTGGCATGACTCCTCCACCCCACTCCCACGAATATACAGTAACTACCTGTGCTGGGAAGTCCCTAGGAGTCTACCATGTGTTGTGTGGGCCCATCCAGGTTTCCTGCATGCCATGTGGCCTCAGGACTGAAACTGAGGAGTCCCCTGCCGTGCTCCAAGAAAACAATTTTTTAAGGACCAGTAGAACCGTCCTTTAAAGATTATTCTGTTGTTTGCAGACACAGCTCTTCTGCCTCTGGTCATCGTCAGTGCTTTGTAATCTCTTAGGAAGAACAACATGGATGCTGAGCTCCTTTTCCCTGGGCAGAAGCAAAGCATTTGGTGTTGAGGACTGCAGGAACCTGAACTGAAGTGGGAACTAAGGTTTGGTTCCATACTCAAATATCAGTAGACAAAGGCACCTTCTCAGATAAAGCATAGGATCATTTCAATTCACTTCATTCCCATTACCCTTATGTCTGGAGAGCTGAGGGGCTGCAAGGTGCTAAATCACCAAAGCAACATTAGACCATGCCAGGGACTCTGCACGGACACTAAAACGAATGTGGATATTTTAGAAAGAGTCTCAATACCAAAGGTTAAAACCCAAGGGCTTTCATACCTACCTGGTAGTTAAGCATAAATTCTGTTTCCCAAGAATTCGAATAAAAAGGGTTTATTTCTAAAATGATTTGGTGTACGGCAGTCTCTGGCACAGTAGGACAAGCAAGCAAATCATAGAAATGACCATCATTAACTAAACTTTTTCCCCAAAGATGCAGTGTACATGAAAAGCCTTGCAAAAGACATAGCATGTCGTTTCAAAGGGACTCTTTATATATGCTTAAACAAAGGGGAGTGGGAGGAGTAGATCATCTCTTATTTTCCCCGCCCCCACATATCTGCAACTCAGAACAATCCCATCTAGCCGTGGACTTTACTGAGCATTTTCATTTCTGTTTTATGTGGACCCTAAACCAGTCGCTAGAAAAAAAGGATCAAAGAAAGCCTCAGAGTTAACCTAAGCTACTTTCCCTCAAAGGCTTCCTGTCCTTTCTTTCCTCCATGCCTCTCTGACCACACTTCATTGTTTTGTCTTTTTCCATCTTTAAAAAGCCCATCTTGAGCCTTCCTGTGAAGGTTTGCTTTGGGGCTGGCAGAGATGACCGGAACGCTCTTGAATACAGGGTTTGCTAATAATAGCGGTGGCACAGACCACTGTGAACCAACTCAGCTAAGCAAGGAAAACTGTCAGTCTGCGCAGGTTTTCTAGTCACCTGGGAGGTAGGATTTGCAGATAAATAAAAAGAGATGGGGACACTGCCTGACTCCTCGTAGCCTCTGATATCAAAGAAGGCTTGTGAGGACCTAGACCCAAAGGCCTTTTGCAGATGCCTTCCAATGTAGCATGAATAACAAAAACCCAGAGACAGATATTGGGGTTCAAGATGAAGATCAGAAAAGCAAAACAGTCAACCACTAAACAGACATTTACCTTCTACCAAATCTTCAGACCAATAGGGGTGAGATCCTATCTATCTCCATGAACCCTCAACTCAATGAGATTCTGTCTCTTCCCCCTTTATATTCCTCTCTCCACCCAGTCATATTGCTCCCGTCTCCTCCTCCCTCATGCTGGGATTAAAGATGTGTGATCCCAAGTGCTGGGATCACCTTTGTATGAGTTCTGTTTCTCTTTTAGACAGAGTCAATCGCGTGTAGCCCAAGGTGACCTTGAACTCAGAGAGGTCCTTCTGCCTGTCTCTGGAGTCCTGGGATTAAAGGTGTGTGTCACCCCTCCCCAGCCTGTATAGCTGACTAACTTAGCTACTTTGCCCTCTGATCTTCAAGCATTTTCTTTATTATAACACAAACAATAAACGACTATACTGCAACCAAACAGAGAACTTTGGCTCTGCAGCTAGAACTAACAAAAAGAAGGCTTATTTCAGTCTGAATCAAAATCTGTGCTGTGTGGGCACGTTCCTTCTTCCACGGATTTCCAATCACTCTATCAGGTCTCTGGTGACCTATGACAGCATCTCCTAGAAGTGAGTCACTTCTCAAAGTCAGCAAGGAGCTCTGCCTAGAGAATGGTCCTTCCTCTGCATCCTCTGAGCCTCCAGGTCTTGACTGTGGAAAGACAATGCTTCCCAGATGAGGACAGAGCCTCTACTGCTCATGCTTGGACATGTATCCTTTCTCCATCATAGAAAAAACTACAAAAAATCAAATCAACGTCTTTTTAAAGATAACTGCTCACACTGTAAAACTTTGTTTTCTCCAGTGAGCTTCACTGGGTACATAAACTACACTTAAGAGCAGGCCCTATGCCCAGCAGTAAATGCCAACACAAAATGAACCCAATGGTAATTTTGGAGGATTTTTTTGTCTATACATTTTTCTTAACTTTACAGATCTTTTACTTAGATATTATGGTTTCTGCTTTTGTTTTTATGAGCTTTCTGTGTGTGTGAATTTGTGTATCTCAGCAGCTACATGCATTTCTTATGCTTTTACTTCAACTCTTTTCTTCTGTTTGTTATTTGTTTTTCCTATTCTGGTTTGTTTGTTTTTCTATCTTATTCTTATTATTTTAGATGCCTGTCTGTATTCTAATGAAAATGAGAAAAGAAGGATGTGGATTTTTTGGGTTGGTGGGGAACTGAGGAGGATCTTGGAGGAGATGGGGAGGGAAAATCATAATCAGAATATATTATATGAAAAAAATCCTTTTCCAATAAAAAAGAAGTAAGCATTTTAGAGGACTATTTTCAGTTAATTTGTTAAGCCCTTGATTTCTAGAAGCCAGGATTTAGGCTACATATAGATACTGATTGCCAAAGTTGGAGGTTAGGTGACCACAGACATAATTCACTTTGATCAAACAAGAAATTATAAAATATTCACATAGGCCCTATTCTTGGGGCTTTTTCGATTAGATCACCTTGTACTATAATTGTGTCTTGTTCAGAAAGCTCATAGTACTGAAGCACAGAAAATATCCTTTCAAATATCTCAAGTATTAGGGTACACACACACACACACACACACACACACACACACACACTGATATCCTCAGGAATGTGGTGGTCCTACTGTGTAAACAGATACAGAAATACAGAAAGAACATTTTCTCACAGTATCCATCTGCCAGGGTCAATTGTGCTGACTAGTTCTGTGTTACTTAACACAACTAAAGTCACCTGAGAGGAGGGAACCTCAATTAATAGAATGCCTGCATAAGATCAAGCTGTCGGTAAGCCTGCAGGGCATTTGTTAATTGATGATTAATGGGAGAGGGCTCAGTCCATTGTGGATGGGGTCACCACTGGCCTGATGGTCCTGGGTTCTGTAAGAAAGCAGGCTGAGCAAGCCATGAGAAGCAAGCCAATAAGCAGCACCCCTCCATGGCCTCTGAGTCAGCTCCCGCCTCCAGGTTCCTGCCCTGTTTGAGTTCCTGTCCTGACTTCTTCCAGTGATAAACAGTGATATGGAAACAAAAGCCAAATAACCCCTGCACCCGAAATGTTAGTAACTAAAACAAATAAATAAAAATTCCTGCCTTTTAGGGTGTCAGAAACTGGTAGACTATTGCCATTCTTTCTGTGAGCTATCCATATTCCGTTCTTTTAGACCTCACTATGACCCTCCTCCTCAGTCCTTCTCACCTCCAATTTCTCCTTCTCCAAATCCCCTAAGGTTCTCTGCCCCTCTCAACCTCGCTCTCCACAATCGGGGTGGTAGTCCAGGTGCTTGCTCACTAAGGAGCTAACAGACCAGCTGTCACCTCTAGTTCCCATTGTTCTGTGATTCGGTGAGATGTCCCAAAATAGGTCTGTCCTTTGGTAATGCCCTCTCTCACTGTAGTCTGCTCCTCGGTAGTAAGCCACTGCCTCTCCAGCTGCCTTCTGGCATCACTGCTTTCCAGGCTTCCACTCTTATTGAACTGCATGTGCTTTGGATTATTTGCATTCAAAGTTATCTAGACCACTGGTCAGCACTCCCAGGAAGAACGTATCTTCTTGTATCAATGGTTGGAAATTGTCCTTAAGTCTCCGCATGTTTATCTCTCAAAGGAATTCTTTGAAACCCATCCACTCGGGGAAGGAAAATGCAACAATAAAATACCAAGCACAATTTTATACTCTGTTAGAACCTTCAATAACTTTCTAAAGAATGTAATTTAGCAATCCAGATAGGATCTGACCCAGCAAAGACCTCGTAGACTCAGGGAAAACAGTGGTATGCTGGTCTGAAGCTATAGAGAAGCTACTTACCCCTACTAAAGTCAATTCTGAGATTATATGGAACTTCCATAGGCTTCTTGGGACTTTGTTGCCTGAAGGCCCTGTATTCTTCTCTTCCACTCCTCCAGGATCTATGCTATGATCCTTTCTTGGAGCTCAGCTATAGCAGTTGGTAGGAAGCATGTATATGATGATTGAGAGAGCCCACCCTCCTCTAGATAAGTACAGTGGCCTACCTACACACTGAGAAGGACCACGAGGAACTTCTAAACCCAAAACTTTCATCCCCATTGCTTCAGAGAGAACAACATTCCTATTTTAAAGGTTCCTGAGTAATATATGAGCCTAAGTCTGAGTCAGTGCCCCTTTAAACTTTGCGAGGGAAGTCTGTTTCTCAGATATTAGCCTTGTGTGTTGCATTCTGCTCAGCCTCAGTGATCAGCTAACTGGTTTACCAGAAATGTGAAGGAGGCTAGTGAAGCAATGGTAAGCAAGGAAGCTCTGGGATTTTCACAACAGACAGAGGATAAACTAAAATCTAAACATAGCTCACTGACCATATCCTATTTCCTCTGTCATGCATATACAGATACCTAGAAAAGTACCCACAGTTCCAAAGGACCAATAACAAGTGCTACAACTAACCACAGCCCACTCTGGCCTAAAACAGCATCCATACCTTTTTATTAACATTTTAATCCATACCCCTTTTAGTTAACTTTAAAGCAATGAGGATATTTCATTGTAAAGTAATTCATTACTATGAAACTTAGAACTATAGGACCAATGGAGGTCTCTGCATCAGTTAATGTCATAACTAAAAAAGAATACCACAGAAAAACCTCAGCATTAGGCAGTCTCTGTGTAAACCATTGCAAGGTGAGCATGAGTTCTCCCATGGTTTTTGCAGCAGAGTTTTACAGCTTCAACACCAACAATAACAGCATTAACTGTACAGTTATACATTAAGCCATCATTAACTCGCTTAATCCTCCTAACAACAAAATGAAACATCTCATCTTCAAAATGAGGACAGACTCAAAACCACAAAGTCACTTGACCCAAATCACACTACCCTAGTTTCCTTTCTATCGCTGTCATAAAACATCATAACAAACGGTCTTTGGGAAAGAGGGGGGGATGTGCTTGGTTTACATTTCCACATCATAGTCCATTATTGAGGGAAGCAAGAGCTCAAGACAGGAATCTGGAGGCAGGAACTGAAGCAGAGACCACAGAGAAATAAGGCTTACTGTCTTATTCTTCATGGCTTTTTTTTTTTAGCTCACTTTTTCTTTCTACAACCCAGGACCACTTTTCATCCCTGCCTCTGTAGTTAACTTTAAAGCGATGAGGGTATTTCTTTATAAAGTAATTCATCACTACGTGTCCAGCATTAGCACAGCCTGCAATGGGCTGGACCCTCTCCTACAACCCTCATTAATCAAGAAAATAACCCCGCACACTTGCCTCTAGGCCAATGTGATGCAGGCCTTTTCTAAATTGAGTTTCTGTCTTCCCAGATGATGCTAGCTTATGCCAAGTTGACAAAATGCTACCCGGCACACACACCATTCATGACAGTTAAACTTCAGACTCGATTTCAGGTCTTCCTACCTACCTGGAAATTCCCATCAGACTTCCATACTGTTCTTTATCATCCTTCGGACGCTAAGGCCTTCAAACTTCGTATTAATGGAAAACTCCCTTCCCCAGTGAGTCAAGCTGAGTTTTCACACATTTAAATTACTTCAGTTCTTTCCCCCAGCAGATTCTTATTTCTCTCACATCTAGATTTAATAGCACCTTCTCAATATGGTACCACAATGAACAGAAGAACTAGCTCAAGGAGAAACACCAAGTTCCAGTCCCTTCTTTTGCCTTTAAGAAAAAAAAAACAGGTAGCTTCAACTAAATGGAATGGCCCTGGCCCCAGCTAGAAGATCAAATCTTTGAGACATTGTCATAGTATTTGTGTCGCTTTGCTAGGATGACTCTTAACAAAGTTGGTGGCTTAAGGAGCAGAAAGTATTCTCTTGATTTTGGAGCGTCTCTTATCTGGTCTCTTTGATGGTCTCTCATCTGTGACTTCATATGAATGTCCACCCCTGTGTCTTCACCTGGCTTCCCCAATGTGCTTGCCTGTGTCTCCTTTCCTCCTCTTCCAAATACACCAATCACATTAGATTGGGGCTCAGCCCTATGAGTTCATTTTACCAAATTATCTCTTTAGACTGCTTCTCTAAACAGGATTCACACTAGAGTTGACCCTGTTATTGGGGTGCAGCCCTGACGGCATCAGAGCAAGAGAGCTGACCCTCTGCCTCCCTTGGGTGCCCCCTACAGCAACCAGAAGAGTAGGGAATGCACCTCACCTGGGCAAAACGGTAGAGCTGATCCTGCTGGTGTGAGTGTGGGTGACCTGGGTCTGAGGAGCTGAGAGCAGCGGAACTGACCCTGCTCTTTGCTGCAGGCTGCATCGGATGAGGTAGCTGAGGCAAGGCTGGAGCGCTCGCTCACCCACATAGGGACAGTGAGGGAAAACTGGTGAGCTGACCAAGCCAGCAAACAGGCCCGAAACCAGGCTATGAGTTGGCCCACCCCAACATCTGACCCATCTATTAACTGTTGGAGTATGTGAAGGGGACAAACCTATATCCAAAGCCTAGATCCAAAACAGCAGGACAAATCTCCAAAACACAGGACAACAGGATATCCAGAAGCTAAAGGACAAATTCTTTTCTTTCTTTCTTTCTTTCTTTCTTTCTTTCTTTCTTTCTTTCTTTCTTTCCTTTTTGCTTGTTCACTTGTTTGCTTTTCTTTGTTTTGTTTATTTTTGGTTTATCTTTTAAATTTGGTTTTGTTTTGGGGAAGAGGTTGCAAGGGCAGGGGTGGATGCCAGGGGAGAGGGAGCTAAGTGGGATCAGAATGCATAATGTGACATCTACAAAGAATAAATAAAAGTTAAAAAATGAAAAAAAAAAAACCTAGGTAACCCGGGTCACTGACACTCACACCACCAGGACTCGCTTTACTGTCTTGCGATGGGGACCAGTCTTTCCAACACAGACATTTTGGAAAGACAATCTATTCTGCAAGCAGCTTAAGAACCACACGAACAAGGGCATCTGTGTTATGCAAATTTCTCTAACCCTGACAATCAGTCATTTAGACTTCTGCTTTTTTTTCTAAATTATTTCAAACTAGCCACCTGTGATGACACAGACTAGTTTTTCTGTGGCCAAACCATGGGTTTTAGTCAAATAAAATAAATAAAAATGAATCTTAATTATATTATAGTTTCTATCTGATATGCTACAGCATATATATATATTTATATATTTATATATATATATATATATATATATATATATATATATTTCACCTGGTGAACTGACACTTAATAAAAACAAACCTAGATTTTAAAACAATTTTATTTACCTCAATATCATCCTAGACCCTTATTGTTGTTTATCTGGCACTCAAAATTGCACAGTGTGTTGTGGAGACAGTATTAGAGTAACCTCCCTTGTATATGTCTCAGTGCCCAATCACTGCACACAAGCATTTAAGAATGACCTAATAAGAGGCACTTTGCATGAGTGTCACCATTTATGGGGTGCCTAGTGACTGCACATGTTTAGGAATATGTATATTAAGTAATTTTCCCTCTTAAAGTCCCTGAAAAAGACTTATTATCCCTTCTCTCCCAGTGAGTAAAGACAACACGACCAAGATTAAACAAATTAGCTAAATGCACACAGTTGCTAAAGACAGATCATAGACTTAAGTCTGGTCTGGTCTGACTCAAGATTTTAATTTATTTTGTTTTGTCGCCACGTGTTGCTTCCTGGACCCCTTAAGACATGTAGACTCAGTGACTCAGTGGAACTGTTCCTGGGAAATTAAAATGTCTAATCTAGTTCCATCAACTCCTAGTTTGGGCAAATAAAATAATAAGAACAGCTCTGTTCTATGTTTTGGCTACAAAATAAATCACAAATCCCACACCACTGGTCATGAAATCAAGATCTGTCTGTGAGTGATGATGGATACAAGGTTATGTAGAAGTCTAATAGATGTGTTTGTTTCCCTAGAGAAGGTGAGTTATGCCGAGGAAACAATAAGATACTGTGGCCCATCTCTGGGACTGTGGTCCTCCCATCCACCTAAGACCCTTATTTTATTGCTTATCTGTTTGTGCCCTGGATTCCTGGTCACAATGTTTTGAAGTCAAGAGCTTTTCATCGTCCTTCTTTATGTCACTTTATGATGTTGAGGAACAGGCCTTAAACATGGAAAATTTTCAGATATTTCACTACTGGCACTGGTGATGCACAGTTAATAACAACTCAGAGAGAGAGAATTTGGGGTTCATCTTGAAGATCCAAAAAGTTAAATAGCCAGCCACTGGTTCTTACCTCGAATACACTCTGAAATGGTGATCCTGCGTCCAGGAATCTCAGAATTAGACTGTGCCTGAGAGCCGTTTCCTCCCATTTTATAATCCGCTCTAGTTCTGGGATTGAAGGCTCATACCACTAGGATTAAAGGCATGTACCACCCGGTTTCTATGGCAACGCAGTGTGACTACTGGGATTAAAGATGTGTGATAAGACTACCTGGTCTGTAAAGCTGACCAGTAGGGCTGTTTTACCTCAGATCTTTAGACAAGCTTCATTTATTAAAATACAATTGAAACACCACCACACTGAAGTCTTTTTGAAATGACCAATAGAAGCTCACGGAGGATGTTTGCTATTGAACCTCCTGCCTCAACCACAAACTATCTAGGAAATTACTAAAACCATCACCAGACTTTTAACTTTCTGAACCAACTTCTTAAGGAATGTCAGATGGTGCTGGTGAGGACTGTTCTTGTAATGATTGTGTGATTCTGTCTCTAAGCACTGTGAGTAAGAAATCTTAACAGGTCCTAAATAGAGCCCCAAAGACAACCATATGTCAAAATAAACATCCTCATGGGTCAATTACCCATGTGCCTGGCAGAATTGGTTTTGGTTTCCATATAAAATGTCCCCCATAGGCTCATGTGTTCAAGACTTGGTCCCCAGCTATTGACATTATCTGGAAATGTTACAGAAATTTCAGAAGGTGGGACTTAGAGGCATTTGCAGCACGGTTGTGCACTACCCCACACCTCCTGTCTCACGCTCTGGTTTGTGCTCACAAGGCCAACAGCTTTCCCGCATGCCCCCTCTGCTCTTGCCCACTTGATGCTCTGCCCAGGCACATGGGATCAGGAAACCAGCAACTAAACACTCTGAAACTGTGAACCCAAATACATCGTTTCTCCTTTAAATTCCTCTTTGGGATGTATCAGTTGCAGCAAGAAGGAGAGGTGACCACAGTGGAGCCCAGCTGAAGCACAGGGACAGTTGAAGGCTATCAGTAATGTAGAAGTGACCCTCACACTCCTCCTGTTGGCCTTCTTTCCCAGAAAGTACCCATTCCCTTGGCCGAAGAGTAGATTTACTAAAATAAGCAACAGGCAAATTAGCCTGTTGAGTCTCTAGCTTTACTCTAAAAATTACACATCTCAGTACATCATACTTCCACCTAGAAGCATAAATTATCAACACGGCAAAGGCACATACAAACATACTTAGACCTGAAAATAGATTCTCAGGCACATGGCAAAAAAAAAAAAAGATGGAAACAATGACGTCAGGCATAAAGAGGCATTTCTCATAGTAAGTGTTGTCCTTTGGACATGGAGGCAGCAGCGAGAACATGATTGGATGGATGCTGGTTGATCCCAGGGGAAAGGAGTTCTTCAAGAAGCTTGCCAAGATAACCAGACCCTTTCTAGTCTGCCATCTCTTTCTTTTTCAGGATATCCATCTGCAAACCTGCCCCAGGCCCTTCCATTTGTCCCAAAGTGACTTTGACTGCCCTTTCTCGAGCTCTCACCTCAAAGGACCACAAAATGTATCTGCCTATGAAGAACAGGCTTTGAAAAGAGACAGATGGGGATGAGCTTACAGATTACTGATCTTTTAAAGAGTCGGGGCTACTTTGATGTAGAATTTGAGGCAATTTGCAAACCAAACAAGCTCTAGGGAATTCAGAAAGCGCCCTTGAAGATATTCAATAGCTCAGCCCATCTCAAGACTGGATGAAACCCTCGGTCCTTTGTCTGGGAGCCCTTGACTGTACAACGAACAGTCTCAGGTAAATTAGCAGTGTACTGGAACGTAAAAACAGGAGCAGATTTGGAAACAGTGAGCTACTATCCTGTAATGGATGCCGAAGCTCATCTTAATCTGAGCTCTCTTTGCCCCAGAAGAGGCAGCTTTGCGAAACACACTGGTTATGGCTTCAAAAAAAAAATATCGTAAGTTTTGATAACAAAATTAAAATAAATATGAGAGGAAATCTAAAGTGCAAAATATGAAAAAACCTGAACTGTGCAAGTCACCACCATTTGCCCTTGGGAATCTATTGTCTCAGTATAGATTCATGGCATGCTCTGGTGAAAAGTATTCCTCTAACATAGCAATGCCAGAAAGTGAACTAGGGTGAGGGGCCTCCAGAGGCGAGTCACACCACAGCCATCCCTGCCCACCCACCCCTTTCATCAAGGCAGAAATGATTTCGCATTAGCCACAGCTTCCATGATCTCATTAGCAAAGATATTAAGAAGCATCGGCTCCTCTAGGAGGGAAGATTGAAACAGTGCCACAAATTATTTCACCCAGAACATTTCGGTCTGATTGGATAGATAGATAGATAGATAGATAGATAGATAGATAGATAGATAGATAGATAGATAGATAGATAGATAGATAGATAAATGGCGGGCAGGGGCAGGAGGGCAGGGGTGGCCCATCCCCCCTGGTAGCTTTCCTTAATCTTGTTAGGAAGGTACTTGCATGATGGGAAAGAGATGCATCTTGACATCTGCTAGTCCGGGTCAACTTTGACATCCTGCAGATTGACAGAGTGGTTGAGACATTTTCCCTGAGAGTAAATAGATTATAAAATGACAGCTCTCAGTTTATATAGGCTGAAATGGGGGACAGAGCTGGTTCAGCATATAGATAGATTCGGGACTCAGATAATATGATTAGGACTTGTCTTTTTCCATCGTTAGTCCTCTTATGTAGGCTCTGATTCTGGAAACAACTGCCACCGCTGGCCAGTTAGAGCCAGCACATTGACAGGGTAATCACTATGCTGGGCAGGGTGGGTTTTTGGTTCTGCCCTTTAATTCGCTCTTCCTTCCCCGGTCTTAAGTCCTACCTGGAAGCATGATGACTAGCTCTAGAGACTTCTCTGCCTGTTATGGACAGACTCAGGACACAAGAGTAACAGATCTGTTCCTGGTAAACGTATCAGAGACTCGGACTGAGTCACATGTTGACCCTGAGACTAGACTGTGTCCTGACTCCTGGGGAGTCAAGGATAGAAGCAGGTGAGCACCAACAGCACACAGGCTGAGTCAAGAAGGGATGAAATCAGACTACGGGGGCTATAAGGAGGAAAGCTATGAACAGTGAGTGCCAGGAACAGCAAATGCCCACTTTCAGACACGGAGTGGCCTTGAAGCTAGGGTTCTCCACAGTCTTTCATCTTAGCTTGGATTTTCCTCCAGAAAATGGAGACTGAGATAAAAGCGCACATGTGGGTCATTTATTTACAGAAATGCTTCGAGAAATAGTTGGGGGCTAAAAAGAATGAAGAGGGGGGCAAAAAAGAAAAACCAATACAAGCAACACTGTGGATATATTTTTGAAGGGGAACCAGGAAGGGAGGCGTTTACTGACCAGACTCCACCCTGCGTGGCTGCAGAAGATTGTCCAGAGATGATAGCTCTCACCTACAAAATGACATGGGCATAGAAATGACCTAATGGGCTCTAGCAGGTATTTCATACTGCCAGGTTAGGAAACCATGAAGCCAAAAAGAGATAGTGTAGTTGAGTTCCATAACAATCAAGATCCAAAGGAGGACGTGAGGATGCGATGTGCTACAAAAGTTATTAGACACCTCTTTCTTCTTGCACCCTTGAAGTATCTTGTTTTGTGGTTTTGGTTCATTTTTAGACCAACACCATCCATAAAGAGAAAATAGCACACAGATAGGCATAGGACATCAAGATATTTAAAACAACAACCAGGCTAGAGATCCCACTCCATAGTAGAATTCCATGAGGCTCTGACTCGTACTTCTAGAATCACAAACACACACAACACCAACACATACACACATACACACACACACACACACACACACACACACGCACGTACATGCACTATATCCCATACCAACAGAAGAGCTGTAAAATGTCACTGAAATTGTTCCAGAATCTGGTATCAAGATCCCCCTCCCCCCCCCCCAGTTCTCACCTCTTGAAATTGTCTCACCCACCATTTGTTAAAATCCATTTAATCTAAAACAAGAGAGGGATCGTTTTCTACCCAGCCAAGTCGTAATGCAGCTTCCAGGAACTTAGAAATGAAAAGTGCATTTGTCATCACTGACGGCAGCACAAACACTTAAGCGTTTGTTCCCCACCAGTTCTTCCAAACACGCTGGGGGCAAAGGCCGAGCCCAGACATTATCCCAGATCCTTGATGGGACACCGCAGCCAGGACAGCTAGCATGCACCACAGTCCTGGGATGAACAGTGTTAATCCCTTTATTCTAGCCCCTGTGGTATTGTCCCTTTGTGTCTCCAGCTGTTCTCACACAAGATGGTGTCTAGCAACACTGGATCAGCCTCACTGTCCTCTGACTGTGGAAGGTCTGAACTCCTTAGCGACCAAGTTAAGAGCTACCTTTTCTCTGTCTTAAAATTTGTCCTTCAGCCTGGCATTACTCCGAAAGTGGCAGAAAACCAAATTCTCCTTGGGTAAGAGGGTACAGAGGTAGCTTATCCCACATGCCTACAAACCTCTTAAATTTTCAAGTTTCCCTTAGTTCCCCCAAGTAGACTAACCTCTATTTCATAGTGCATCACCCAAGGCAGCTACAGCCAGTAGTACAAAAGCATCTTTATTACAAATCAATACCTTCAGGTGTTTGGGGAAAGTATCTAATAATCCTCTTTGAGCTTGTCCCACCTGTGGATGCTACACAGCATGTAGTTTCAGTTCAATGCACCTTCCAAATATGATGAAAGTCCCCCCCCCCAGTTGTTCTTGAACCATGTACTAATGCACAGACAAACTTCTTAGCTTTCATAGCTGGAAAAGAAAGCATCAGGAAGCCTACACTGTAAAGAATTCCTGAGCTCACATTTTAGGAAAGAGATAAGATAGTGGTGGTAAAAAATTCTGAACAAAATCAATTGAGATAAAGTTTCAAGATAAATAACAAACTCTAAAGAATGAGAGGGAGAAAGTAGACTCAGACAGGTCAAGTGCAAGAAGGCACATGGGGACTGGGCTACCCTAGAAGACATTTTCTAATGAGTTCTTGCTGCTGTGACCACATGGTTCTGCCAGCTCAGTTTGGCCAGACTTGTCTCTGCCATCTCCAGTATGATTAACCTGAGTCAGGTGGTTCAAACTCTCCAGAGGGAAAATATGGATGATCTCACCATTACACATGCTCTCCCGGGCCTCAGAGTGCCTATGCACAGAGTGCTCCAAGTGTTCCCAAGACCGCCCAGCCCAGCCTTCTCATTCTGTATGGAAAAGAGTCAAGGCTTGGAGAAGACAAATAACTGCCTGGAGCGACTGAGGTGGGAGAGTTAGCATACATCAGCATTCAAACCCAGTGAGCATTGCTCAGAAAGGTGTTTAGTGAACTGGAAAAGACACAGGCGTTTGAAATTTCAAAGAAATTCCAGTGGTTCCATCCCCGATTCTGCCCTTGAAGATGTCAGTCCTCTAGGTATAGCAAACAGCAACATAGAAAAATAGACAATGTGTGACGGGAGGGAGGGGAGGAGAGAGAGAGGAAAGCATGAAAGGTGAGAGGGAGGATGGGAAGACAAAGAAAAAGAAAGTCCACCCAGGGACAGTAATGGAATCACATCACACACTAAGTTATCTGAGAAGGCCAGCCGTAAAGAAATCCACTTAGCACAAAACTCTTTACCTAAGTCACTTCTATTAATATCCTACAGGCCTGGTCTTCTAGGAAACGTATATTTGGGCATGCTGACTTAGAAGAGAAATGGATTTCAAAATAATTGGGCTGGAAAGTAAAGAAATTGAAACCACCTGGTTTGTGTCAAGCAAAAGGTCAGAAATGGCCCCATGGCTTTTTTAGCCTGGGCTTGGGGATGAGGGCAGAGTAAGTGTGTCCTTGAATAGGCAAGATAAGGAGAATACATTTTCGTCTTTGGCTTACCATTCGAGGTAGGTGTGAAAGAGAGTAAGAACAAGGAGTTGTCCTTGCCACTTTCCTTCCTAGGTATTTAAATCCCTACCCAAAACACAGAGCTCAGAATAGCACGCCCATACGTTTTTAACCTCTACAACAAACTACCATAATTTTCCCTCTAAAAGCTGGTAAAGTTCCATTTCCACCTCAAAAACGGCGATGGAAAAAAAAATTGGCCTTTAAACAAACTAATTTGAAAGGTTTAAAAAAGTATTAGAGACTTGGGTGGGTGGGGGGGAATAGAGGACTTAAATATCCCAAAGTGTGAAAATGCTACATTTTTATATTCAAATGATTTGAAATAGATGAACAGAATGCTTCTAAACTTTCCAAAAATATGCATCTTCGGGCAATAAAAAATTCAGTCTGAGGGTCATTTATTTCAAGCACTTAAAAGGACTGATTCAGGGCATCCACGGGCCCCATAACTGACTGCACCTGGGACATACGGGTGAAGAAAAGCCCTTCACACTCTTCCCCAGATCTGTAATGATATGTTTAGCTGAGCTAATTTTAGACACGGCGGAAGCTTTGGATTTCATATGGCATAAAGTACCGATGACAAGTCTGTGGTCAGGGGCAGACATGAGCCCTGTTCATTTTGAAGTTGGGTGGTGAGTTTATTCCTAAAAGGATGGTGGTCATAGGAACAACTCATGATTCGCACGTATTTCCTGAGAGGTCTTTTTTTCCCCTGTTCTATTTACTCAGCATGGGCAAGAGACTTTGAAACCCATCAGTGACCACTCCTTTTCTTCATGACATTGCTATTGCCCTTGGAACCCGCCTGACCTTTATGCTTGGCTCATAGTTATTTTGGTTCAAGCAGGAAGCAGCTGGCATCCAGTCAACCCGAATAGGCTGGGGTTGCCATCCTCGGTCAGAACAAATACAGTAAACATGTCGTAAGGTAGACCCACATCAGGGCTCGTTAGGGATGAAGGCTCCCTGACTGCTCAGCTGCTTGGGCAAGGACAATAAAAGTCTTCTTCCATCTGAGATTTGGATCTGCACGTGTCTACATTAGCCTCAACGACAAGCTACCCTCCTGTCCCTCTGTTTCACCTCTTCCCTCCCTTGTGCAGGGGGATTTCACTACCCTACTTCCTTCCGCTTTGTTTGTTTTGTAGCATTTAGCTCAGAGTCTGTTCACCACTAGACACTGCACAATTCACCATGAATGGGTTTCTGCTCCAGAGCTCCTCACCCAGAGGAAGGGGAGAAAGCCTTTGGTGCTCTCTCTTTCTAGAGAAATACTAATGCTATCAGGAAACTCAGGTTAGACCACTACGGTCCTTTCATTGTATACAATGAGAAAACAAGACTCAGAGCTTCTTAATGGACGTAATAATTCAGCAAAACCAGAAACATCTCAATGCTGTCTTCCCAAATGTCAGCAATCGACCATATTCCTCACCAATCATTCCTGTTTCTCCCTAGGAGTCAGAGAGTGGGGAGAGCAGCAGGAAGACAACAGGGATGTGAAAGAGACAAAGAGAGGGTGGGAAAATTAAATGAAAACAGCAAAGCCAATTAGTGAGAAGTGCTGATCACCCTGTTCTTTCCAAGTGCTTGCTTTGAACTCTTTGGCCTCCCAACAACAACAAAAAAAAAAAGTCAAACACTATCAGCCCCTCTCACAGATGTCCTTGGGCATTCATGTCCCAAGGACAAGGTGATGCAGAGATAAATGTGCCCGTGTGAGCCTCGTGTTCTAGCACTATGGCAGTGGAGGCTTCAGCAGCTGGGATGGTGAGTGTGGATTTTCAAGTGCTCTTCTCATTTATTCAGCCGTTATCTCACTGAACATCTGCCATCTGCTCAGCAACGCTGCTGCACGCTGTATGGTACATGAATATGAAAGAGACATAGCTTTGTCACTAGAAACTCAGAGTTCCACAAGACAAAAATACCCCTGCTGGTTGCAGACTCCAGGAATGTGGTCTTGCACACCCACAGCTGTCACACAAGAAGGGCTTTAGGAAGAAGTTAAACGAAGCATTCCTGCGGGAGTGGAAAGGAGGGGGTCTAAGCACCTGCTATTACAGACATGGCATTGTGGGCTTCACCTTTAGGGCAGACTTAGATTTCTTCAATGTATGTAAGAACCCAGCAAAATCAGAGAACCTCAATGAGCAGAGGCCCTAAGGCTATCTTTGCGAAGGTCCCCAATCAATCACATTCATCATCATGAGTCAGAAGGTGAGAAGGACACGCAGGCAATGAGGATGAGAAAGTTCGAGGAGCAAACGTCCCTGAAAATAGAAATGACGTGGGGCAAAGGACAAAAGACTTACTTGGCAAGTTCTAAATGGACCTCTTTGGCTAATACATAGGAGAGGCAACTGAAGGGGGAATTGGCTGGATATATGTGTGGAAGCCATAGCGGACTACAGGAAGAGAACACTGGGAGGCTCCAGGAGCTGAGCTGCCATGTTGGAGACATGAGCTGAGTCCCAGTGAGAGAGAAACAAGGGAGGAGAGACACTGGAAGGGAGCCAGCCTTTTAGGATTCAAGCAAGAGATGAAGATTAGTGTGTGAATGGGAGCTGGATTGATTGTTGGGGCACTTGGAAAGCCGAGAGGTCAGGTGTCAACAGAGACTGAACCAGCAAGTCCTGGGGTGCTTCTGGGGGACATAAAATCCACCACAGCCAATGACACCTGGAAGTATGAGCCTACCATGGAGATGGTCTTGCTGTTGCTCATTGCTGTTGACTGATTAAAGATATGTGCTTTGTTTATTGTAGATTAAGAATAGTTTATTCATTGATACACACACATACACATACTTTTTTCTTGCTTGGGTACTAACTGAATTTGTTTGTTTGTTTGCTTGTTTGTGTAGACAGTCTCACCATGCAGCACTGGCTGGTCAGAGACTTACTCTCTAGCCCAGGATGACCTCAGATTTGCTGGACTCCTGCCTCTGCCTCTCAAGTGCAAGGCTTCTCAGCATGAGCTGCCACATGGGGTGAAATATTTTAATTATATTATTTCTCCTGCATACTTTCAAAATATAGAAGAACCATATTAAGAAAAGATACCAGACATCACAGATACTTCAGACTTTAAAAAAAATATTTAAAAAGGTGGCATGGTCTCAGGACCTCTTTGCCACTGTGTAAACATAATGCACTTTGCTGTTGACCAGAAAAGAAACAACTGGTTCGAACTATCCAAATCGATTCCTCTGTCCTACATCACCTCCCTATGTGTTGTATATATGAGCCAGATCTCATACATTTTTGGATTAGAGATCCCTTAGGAAATTGGCATTATTGAATTCAGAAAAGCTTATCTGGGAAGGGTCTTATATTAATAAATAATCCCACCTGTGCCTCGCAGGCTTCTGATACTTTGGTCTCTAGAGACGGCTTATCTACCTGGACAGATGCTAAAGAAGGCAAGCTGGGGCTTAGGGTCTAGCTTAGCAGTAGAGGACATATGCTTAAGTGCTCCTGGCCCCGGACTCAAACAGCAACCATGACAACATGGGGACAAACAATGAGAGCCGCTCTCCCTAGCTCCTAGCAGACATACTGCCCATCATCTTCCCCCAGTCTTCCCTGATAAACTAGAGGCAACTGAACGCCCATTTTTACTTCCTCCGCACTTGCTGTAAGCGTCCCCGTTCCCTCTCTTCCTTCCGTGTGATATGTAGCAAGCGTTTACTGAACATGCGGTGTGTTGCAAGTGCAGATGCAAAGCCTTTGTCTTATGCTACTACAAAGAACTCACTGTCCTGAAGACTAGCCCCCTGAAACACTGGGATCCGCTCTGCTCAGATCTCAAATCTGGGGACTTCAGAGATGGAAGATAGGGAAATGGTATCGAGGGATCTACATCTTAGCTATGCAATCCTGGCAAGTGATTTAAACCCACAAGCCTCCATTTTCCTCTTCTATAAAATGGAGATTATCAACTACCTCAGCAAGTTCTGGTAAGGATTAAGGGAGACGATTAATGAGAACATTTTAGGGTGGCCATACACTGGGAAAATCTAGGCGGAAGTTGTTCCCTGGATAATATTAGTATAATGTAAGGAATCTGAAGTTGACCTCTGGTGGATGTGGTAATGCCTATTCTTTTAGCAGATAAGAATGAAACACTTGCTGGAACTTCACAGGAAAGTTAGAAAACAAGGCCCATTCCAGGTTATATGCTCCCAGGAGCAATCCTTCAGCATGTATATCATGCATATGTTTTATTCCTCTCATTTCCTTATACCAGAACATTTTCATCTGTTTATTTTATATTAATCTAAAGTGTGTTCCCTACTTAAAGATAGTGTTCTACTCTCAAAGCTCCAGTCAGCTGTCAGCACTGTCATGACCCAGCTCTGAAGTCCTGAGCTACAGCCCTGAATCAAAACTATTCCCTTTCCATCCAGAGCAGCCGTTCTCAACCTGTGGGTCACAACCCCTCTCAGAGTGGAACAACCCTTTCACGGGGGTCGCCTAAGACCATCGGAAAACACAAATATTTATGTTATGATTTATAACAGTAGCACAATTGCAGTGATGGAGTAGCAATGAAAATAATTTTGTGGTTGGGGGGGGTCACCAACCATGAGGATAAAACTGTAGTAAAGGGTCACAGCAGCATCAGGAAGGTCGAGAACCACGGCTCCAGAGAGTGTCAAGCCACAGGTGAAAGACTGGCACCCAGAAGTCATGAAAGAAAACAAACCAAACAAACCTGAGCTCCTCCTGTAAACAGTTTGAGGAACTGAAAATTAAATGAAGGAAAGACTGAAGAGAGCGAAAAGAGAACGTAGCCGGGATGAGGAGGAGAGCCAAGCGAGCATCATGCAGGGCATCTTTCCCTAGTCTCAGAGACTTTCATAGATTGGATGAAGGATGGCTGTTTCCAGCATTTCTATTGAAGCACAACCAAGAGGTGGACTCCAGCTGCCTGTTGCCAGGCAGACGGCACCCTAGGAGGTGAGACTGCATAATTAATCACGGGAGGCGGCAGGACTGTGGTTATCTAGGAGCTTTTGGTCCAGGTGCACAGACTTCCACAAGCGTGGTAAGTCGCCCTTTCTGAGGTTTTCAAGGTGATCCTGACTTTCATCCTCGTTCCTCACCACCCGCCCCCAGTTCCTCTGGGGCATTTCCAACCTAGTTACTCCAACATTCCAGGAAAGGCACAGTCTCCTTCAAACGCCACACCCTCTTCCCAAACGGTATCTGCAGACACAAACTGAGCATTAGCAATGACATCACCACCTAACTGCAGATTATAGACCCAGACACTAGATTCGCATGGGGGCTCAGGGGACGGGGGCAGCCTGGAGCAGGGCTATGTCTGAATTGGGAGCGAGCAAAGACTTGCTAAGAAGATACTTCTGATCTAGGAATTCTCTTTCCTTTTCTGTCTTTGAAAATCTGCAGATAGGAATATGAGACCTAGAATTTATCCGTGCTGCACAATTTATGCTAGCTCATTACCTCCTGCTAGACTCCGAGGCTTTGTAACGGAAATTGGCTCTGATCTTGGAGATGGGCATTACATCATCGGCTTCTTTTAGCATGTTATGTCATCCCTGCTGAGACGCATTATCTATGGTTGGCTCAGCAGTAGCGATTTTTTTTTGTGGGCCGACTGCAGTGTTCCCAGAGAACCGCTGGGAAGCACAGATTGAAATCTGAAACATTTATCTTCTACAAAGCTGAAAGTGGGGGAAAGATGCTCACGTTGGACCCCATTTCCTTTCCTTAACCCTCTCCTTTCTTGGCTGCGTCTAGGCTGCTTTGCTATGAGCTCTTGAGAACAACGTGCTGAGTCTGGGCAGGAGCCGGCACTCTGAAATCAGCAGCAGTCAGGGGGACTGGGACGCTGCTCCCCATCTGGGGCTGATATACCTGCACGTCTGCCATGTTCGCATCTCGAGGGTAGCTACAAAGTGCTCAGAGGAACCACCTGCACTCTCGGATTGCAAACAGAGGGCATTCTGCCAAATTCTTAGGTTGTTTCACAAAAAAAAGAACACCTGAATTGCAGCTCCATGTGCATACATGTACCTGCTTATCTTCCTGACCATGCTGTGGCCACACAAACTCTAGATCTGTATTAGGAAAAAAAAAATTGCCAAGCACTGCGCCGATAGTATCTCTTCTCACCTCAACCATGAAATTAGAAGCCCATTTTGTATCTTTCCATCCAAGGCAGGATAAGAAGCAGCCATTGCTTGGAGGGAATAGAAAGACACTTTCAGATAAAGCAAAGATATTCCCAAGCCCCAGAGAATCCTTACACCTTTCTCGTCACAAAACCATAATTATGGGATGGTGGAGGCGGGGAGAAGTCTCTAAATACCACAAGGAAATAGAATACATTCAACCATGACGAAATTACAATTCCTCTCTTATATACCAACTGCTGAGATTCACTGGGTGGGGAATAAGGAAATAAGAGGCTCTCAAAGAGCCAAGGATATTCCTCTTCCACACCCACCTGTTCATTTCTTTGGGACTCTTTAATAGTGAGCATTTATGCTCTCGATTACTTTTTGTGATACTTAAATGGGAGCTTCATCAGAGCAAGGAACCTGGGACTTAGGGGAGTGGAAATAAAGCTAACATTTATCCCAGCCCCAAAGCCTTGATCCTCTTTCCACCCTCAGGAACTCTTTAGCAAGTTCTACCCTAGGGTACACACACACACACATCCTGGGTCACAAAGCCAGAAGTTAAGTTTCCTTCTCTCTCTCGGTCCACAGCAAGGCCATGTGCACAGTCCAAGCATGCCCACTGGGGCTATGACTTTGGAACGTGGAAGCTACCTGGCTGGCTTTCAGTAATCAGCCGATGTTCTTGCCTTTAGCATCTCTTCTCTCCTATTTCCTGTCTCTTGTCATTCGTCTTTATCACCTCTGAAGGGACGGCATGAGGATTGATGGAGTAACCCACAGAGAACTCTGAAGAGGCTTTCAGACAGACAGCAGACTATAAAATGCCATTAACCAGCTAAAAAGCATTTGCAAAAATCCTCTCATTCTCCCTTCTCCTTCCTTTCCTTTGTCCCTTGGTCTCCACTCCTTCACCCAAGCTGTTAGAATTTTATGTGCTGAAGGCCAAAAAAGCTTTAAATCTTAATAACTACACATGCCACTCAGGATACTGAAAGGAAAGTATATGTGCTCTGACTAGTTTCAAGCTTTTATTGCAGCCAAAGTAATTGCTACAGCATTTAAAATCTACTGGATAAAAAAAAGAAAGAAAGGAACCTTAAGCACATTAAGCTGATATTCATGGAAGTTGTAAAATATCTGAAGACTGTAACTTCTATCAACAGCAGAATTCCCTGGCCTGATCACTGTCTTTTTGAGAGTCAAGAAAGTAGATTTGTAAGTCCTGGAAAATGCACTTCTGACCCTGGATCTTGGATACTAAGCATCACGCCTTCTCCTTCCAATGACCTGTGTATCCCTGTAGGCTTATGCCCAACCCTGCCAAAATGTCTTCAGTGTAGTTGGAACGCCTTAATACATCCTCAAACCAACTCACGGCTATAGAAGAGAGCCACTGTGATACCAGACACAGTCTCGATGATCACAAGATTACCATAAACCATTAAGCCACAAAAACCATGAGAACAGCAGCTCCTGGCACCCAGCCTCAGGGATGAGGAGGACAAGCCCAACACTGGCATGTCACTGTCACCTAAGTTCTAATTGGTTCTAATAATAAAAACTGAGAGCCAGATACCAGGGTACATGCTGAAGGATCAGAGAGACAAAGGAACAAGCCACAGCCAACGCTTACCTTACTAACTCCTCAGCCACCTGTCTCCTCCCACCTATACTCCTCTTTCAACCCAGCCATATCACTTCCTGTTTGTCTGTACAGACCTCCAGACCTCTATGGTTAACTAGTGGCTTGCTCGCCCCTCTAATCCTCAGGCAAGCTTTATTTGTTAGAGCACAAACAAAATATCCCATGTCACCTCCGAGAATAGACATGTAATGTGAAAAGCAGACACAACAGTATAAAACCAGCTCTCTTGATGGCTGTCTGCACATCAAGGTGGATGACGGGGGTGGGTGGCCCAGAGTGAGACCAGGCACCAATCTTGCTGGCTTCTAACATTACTGTAAGATCAATGCTTAGGATGAAATGGGAATTCTGGACCTGGCTTCTACAGCTTTTTTGTTTGTTTGCTGGTTGGTTGGTTGGTTGGTTGGTTGGTTGGTTGGTTGGTTGGTTGTTCGACTGCTTTGACACCAGTTGCCATGCTTAAGAAGTTTGCAGAAAAAAACTAAAATAATATGGACATTTCAATCCATCCTGGGAAGAAGATTCATGGAGAATTGGGATACCATCCTTGGCTCCACTTGCTTATCCAGAGTCACCACTAGGGTCGCCTATTATGTGGGAAAAGAAACATTTGCTGTGACCTTGAAGGTCTTGATCCTATTGTCAATCAACTATGCCAACAGTCCTCTCTACTGTGATCTCTGAGTGTTTCTGGAACATGTGGCATGTCTAGGCTGCATAGTCTTGTCTACTTCTCAGAGAAAGCCCCCCACAGTGTACTTTCTAAGCTGCCTCTTCCTCAGCAGCAACTAAATACTCCCATAGATGGAGGCATGGCATAGCGATACAGAGCACAGAGACATCGGGACTACAGTGCAGACCCCTAAAGGTGACAGAGAAGTCAGCTCTCTTACTTTGGGGAAATCACACGAGGACATAGATGCTACACCTAATCAGGACCCTTCTTATTGTCTAGAAATTCTCTGTTCTTTTCAAGTCCACTCCTGGCCACTGCTGCCTTTTTCTGTGAATCTTTTCTCCTCATCCTCAAAGTTCAGGCTTTTATTTCACTTTTCTCTTTCCTGAAAGGTGGCTTTTATTTATCCTCTAACAAAAAGACTATATCTTCATTAATCCTGAGCAATAAAACTAGATAGGGTTCAGCCAGTCATGGTGGCTGACACCTGTCGTCTCAGCCCCTGAGAGCTGGATCCAGGAAGATCATGCGTTCAAGGCCAGCTAGTTTACATGATAACCTGTCTCAAAGCACAGGTAGGGTTCATTTATTTATTCAGTAAATATCTTTGAGCTGTAACAGCTACAAGAAAATGTAGTAAGGGAACAATCCAGACATGAATCTAGCCTTTCAGAGGAAGTTTTATTAATAAATAAAGATGTATCAGGAGCTGCTAGCTTTGACCCAAATTCCTCTGTGGAGAGTGAGAAACACTGCCTAGCTTCCTCTGTGGCCATGTACCAGAATTCTGGCCAGTCAGAACTGGGTGACATGCTGGACCCTGAGTGCAGGTCCAGCTTGTTTGCTTCTGTATTTTTCTCCTCTATTCTGGGTGTCCTGGACAGATGATGATACAGAGATGACCAGCATTTGGAAGCCACATGAAGACGTCGCAGCCTCAGACAGCCAATGCCATGAACACCCACTCAGATGAAAGTTATCATTACGACCCAGTCACCTTCAGGACTGCTGCTATAAGAGCAAAAAAATCGATTCGACTGTGGGGATCCAGCACAGATTCCAACTACTTATGACAGCCACATGGTTGCTACAATTAGCATAAACCATGAGACATAGCTCTGACAATATTTAAATGCTTACTTATTGAAGTAGGATATTTGTGGTGCAGAATAGATTGGGATCTATAACTATTATATGATGTTATTTTTAAAAGAATGTGTGTGTGTGTGTGTGTGTGTGTGTGTGTGTGTGTGTGTGTGTACACAAAGAGAACATTCTAAAAGAATGTACAGCAAGGTATGGATAGTTTCTCTGAGTCACAGGAAAAATAAACATGGCATGTCTACAGTCCTATCATTAGTGATGAATGTGCTTCAACTTTGTAATGAAAAACTAAAAGCTATGTTTAGCATTAGAAAGGGAATAGTATTTTTGAGGTGTATGTATAAAGGCATGGCATCTCAGAGTAGAGGAACATTTCCTATGGGAAATTAGAAGAGTTTTCTGGAACTAATTATCTATTAATGACCTGTCAACACTGAAAATCCATAAATCATCTAAAGCCTGAGTTCAATTCAACACATCTGATTCCCAGGCTTCCACATCTTAGGCCCCATGGAGAGAAATAGATTTGCCAGAAAGGATAGATAAGGTACCTCTTTGGGTTTATTACTTATATAAAGAAAGTAAGAAGAAACTAGTATCTCATTGTTTTGGGTAGGGAGAGAAGGATGGAAAGAGAGAGAGAGCGAGCAGCCCCCACCCTTTTCAAGCTTTTGAGTTTTTTCATCTGTATTCCATACTAGTCAGAAAGCTCTCAGTTTTAGGAGTTCTTGTAAATATCAATGAGACATTCTTTCTGGCTTGGTTAAGGAAAAGCAGCTGCTGAGCACACAGATCATTCCAAATTTCCAATTAGAATCCCACAAAACAAAGGTCCAATAGGTCTTTGAAGAGAAGCCCCTCCCTTTATATGGAAAGAGCCCAAACATGTTCTTATTACACCTCCCCAAAATGAAGAGTATCAAAGAATCACCCAGCTGTCCTTCACACAACTTCCAAAAGTTCCTATAGAAAGAAACTGTTGCACAATGAGAATCAGAAATGTCACAAAATGTCAGGCAATGAAGTCCCATTTCCTCCTCCACAAAGACCTTGAGGTATGGGACTGACCCAAGAATAGAGGAGCAGGCCACCACCTTTTCAGAAGAAAGAAGGGCATTGTAGGCTCAGGACCCTGTGAAACATCTCAGAGATGACACCATGGGGATGAGGTGTCAGGAAGACAAAGGAAGCAGAATTAAGTCAAAGAAGAATTCGGTTGTAATATAGTCACAGTCGCAGCAAAGGGGTCAGACCTGTGGGGCACACTGAAGATGCGCTGGCCCAGCACAGTTTTTCCTGGTTTAAGAAAGGCAACTTCCGTGGGGTTATCTTCTTGGAGAGACTCAAGACTGTAAGTCATCTGAAGAACTACTGCTAGCATCTGGCACGTTAGTGCCCAGAGTCAACATTCATACAATGGTGTCTGCTACCCAGCAATGGGATGATATCACCTCTCTCTTAACAGTCTGCATCCCGTTGCCAAGGGGATCAAACCTGTACTGGTTGTTTGTACATGGCTGACTCCAACATACCTGAGAGAGACAACTCAAAGAAGGAATAGTATGTTTTGGTTCATGGTCCCAGAGGGTCTCAGTCCTTCATGGAGGGGAGGCATAGTGGAGCTTATGACAGCAGAAACATGTGGCAGAGTCTCTTCACAGCGCCAGGGACCCGGAACAGAACTGGTGTCTAGAACCAGGCATTAGCCATTCCCTTCCAATTCTGACCCTTTGACACCCACTTCTGACAGCCAGACTCCGTCTCCTAAAGGTTCCAACAAACTGCAAGGTAAGCTAGAGAGGAGGTGCTTAAAAGTACTGAGCCTACGGGGCTGACAAGATGATGAGATGGGTAAAGGTGCTCGCCACCAAGCTTGATGACCTCGGTTTAATTCCCAGGACCCAAATAGTAGAAGGGAAGAATCAATCCCCACTAGCTGTCCTCTGATCTCCACATGCACACTGTAGCATGCTCACTCACATATACAACCTTCATACCATACACACGTGCACAGGCACACATAAAATATATACATTTTGAAGTAATTTTTAAAAAGATTAAGCCTATAGGGGATATTTCAGATTCAAACCAGACCACCACCAAAACTGTTCCTGAGATACTTACTCTTAAAGGTTTTTACCAGTTTCCCGTCACTTCTGGGATCAAATAAATCTGCCTACACAAACCCTTCGAGTTCCTCTCAATCCTCATCTGCAATGGTTGTCAACTTCATGGGATCTGCAACCAACTAAGAGACATGCCTCTGGGCATCCTGGAAGGATTAACTGAAAATGAAGAACCTTTCCCCATTGTGAGTGGCACCTTCCAGCAGCAGCCCAGATATAACAAAGTCCAGAAGAAAGCCTTTTGCTTTTGCCTGCTCTCTTTACCCCTTGATTGTAAATGCATCAACTCTGTGGTGGTGGTGGTATGGTGATGATAACACTATTGCTACCACTACCACCACTCTTTACTCACATCAGAAACAAGCTTCTTTGATCTTCCAACAAGGACTGAAGACCAGGGGCTCTCCAGGAATCCCCTAGGCATTTAGCACCAGATTGGAACAGTCATCCAGTCACATGGACTGAGAATCTATCAGAGTTCTCAGCCTCTCCAGTATGAAGACGTTCATTGTTCAGCTACCTGTCCTGTATTGTATAAATCTATCTAGCGAATTCCCTTTTCATATATGTTCATTTTATCAGTTCAGCTTCTCTAAAGAGCTCTGACTAATACACCATGCAGCATTCTCTCCAGTAGAGCCTCGGCATCCTCCCTCAAGGGCATATTTATCAACTCAGAAGTTAGACAGTCTTGCACACCTCTGAACTCTGAGCTATGTTGTTCCCTTATGCTAGTATCCACTCTTGTCTTCATAGTAAGCCCCTAGCCATCTTTCAACCCCCTGGGGAACCCCATTGAGGAGCTTCCTTGTCTCTTTTAGGGAGTGCTGACTCAGTTTCCTCTCTATGTGGTGTGTATCAACACTGCCACCTGTCTCAACCGTTGTAAGTCACCATTCATCACAAGACTGGGGGCCTCTTGCAAGCAGCTGAGCCGTTCATCTTTGTATCCCTGAGACATGGAAAATACTAAATGGGATTGGGTGCTTTGTGTGCAAGAACCAGAACTGGCAGAGGCAACACTGGCTGGGAACAGCAGACGTGTTGTAATAAGTTGGTAGGAGGAGCCAGGAATGAGTCACACAGAGAGAAGCAAGGTATTTACAACCAGCCATACGTCAGAAGCCAATGTTGGCATCCATCGTCCAACATAAGAGTCTTAAGAGCCTGGAGAGTACACTAAGTGTCCGTACAAGATGGCAAAATTGTTTTAAGTCCCAACAACCAGAAAATCTCCCATCGGTAACTTTAAAAAAAAAAAAGAGCATAGATCCCTGGCCAGGGCTGTCCTTTAAACCAAACGGTACACCTGAGTAATTTCTTCTCACTACAAGTATTTTCCTGTAAACGAACATCTACACAGGAATAACATATTCACTGTCATTCTCTATGGGATTCTATGAACTATGGTGTCAATGAGAGGATGGGCGATGGAGCCGTGGGAGTCAAGAGAATCTAAACCAAGGTGGAACAGGGCCCCAGTAACAAACGGGGAGGAAAGGAGTGTGCACCAGGCTGGAGCTGCTTGAAAGAGGAAAGTTAAGATGCAGGTTCCCGTCTTTGTCTCTCATCTCATGCTCACCTCCATCCCACATCTCTATCCTTGGGCAGAACGGAACCAACCCACGCTACGTGAAAAGCATTCATAGCTCAGTCATAGCCAAAGCAAGTCACTTTTTTTCAGAATAAAATATGGCTGGGTAACAAAACAAAACTAAAGTCACTGTAAACAAGAAGGCCGGGTTGGCTTCCATCAAAGTGAATTTTGTTCTATCTGTATTTATCTTTAATTTCAGATCCCACTGCCTAATAGAACCAGGGTACCATTTGTGAAAGAAAGAAAAGAAAAGAAAATACGTTGTGTTCTCAGGAAATGCCAGTGGGCTACAAATCTTAATCTGCTTAGCCAGAGTGGAGGCTGGAGGTTTATTCAAACACAGAGTGTTCAGTCTCTCATTTCCTTCTGCAGACAAACCAGTGATCCTGCTAGAACAGGGTTCAGAAGCAGCTCTTGCTAATATCCAAAAGGAAGCTTGCCCAGCCAAGCGACTGCTCCAACCACTTGAAAAGCCTTCTGCTGGTTTGAATGTAGGAGTCAGCCATTCTAAATATAATCTGCCAAGCAGCCTCCGCCATCATCCCTGCACAGACAGCTTTTCTCTTTCCAAAATAATAAGAGGAGGTTTAAGTTTGTCTCCAGAATTTTCCAGAGGGAAGGGGCAGCATGAGATAGAGGACAGGGACTCTCCACGGGGTGGATGGAGCAGAGAACAGCAGTCCTCCACTCAGAAGCTGAGTCTTCTACTTCCCACATCAGGTCTTACTAAGAAGACAGTGCCTGAGGCTAGAGGGTGGTCTCAAGGTACTGAGGACTTCAGGGCAGTCCCGAGAAGTGGGCCTTCTTACACTGCAAAATCCTGAGTGTGGTTGTATTGATGCACCACCCCCCAAATTCATCACACTTTCCCCCTAGTCATGATAATGTTTGTGGTTCTGGATCAGTGGTGGTTCTCAACCTGTGGGGGATAAGCCCAACTTTGGGGTCACCTAAGACCATGAGAAAACACAGACATTTACATTTCAATTTCTAAAATTACAGTTATAAAGTAGCCACAAAAATAATTTTATGGTTGGGGGAATCACCACAACATGAGGAACTATATCAAAGGGTGTCAGCATTAGGAAGGTTGAGAGCCACTGTTCTAAATGATTTCCTAACAACCAACCCATACCTGTTCAGCTGTCAATCTATTTCACTAACCCTGTCACCTCCAATGGCAGCCCTATGCCATCCCTCAGCTGTGGGGCTTCAAGGCCACCACAGTGCCAAGCAAATATAGTTAAGTGCTAAGGATAAATAGCTGGATGCAAAATCTCTTCAGTGCTGCAGATAGAAGAATGTACCATGCAAGACGCAGTTCAACAGCTCTACCCTTGAAGTTAGCATGATCCTTGAACCCTACACGGAGCTCTACAGGAGATTCTCCAAACTATAGTATGAGTGTCCATGACTCCTGTATTCCCTGTATCCTGCTCCAAATAAATCCTTCTGAGGACAGCACACAGGGGAATCCAACTAGGATCAAGCACGATCATAGTACCATTTTGTTTTGTCTTCCTAACCACCAAACTAAGTATTTCTTCAGTTTAGGAGGCAGCCAAAGTTCACAGAATAAACAACGGAGATTTTTGACCCTTCTTGTCCCACTGTCGCTGACAAGCATGACTGAAAGTGTCCAAGTCCAATACCAAAAGCATCTGGTTTCACTAATCAAAAGTAGGTACCCCAGAGGAGAAAAGTAAGCAGAAATCTTCCTCAGATGTAAACCACACAATGACTATCCTGGCAAGGAGTGCTCATTGGTGCAATAGTGGTATGAACGCTCTGGTAGTAACCAGCTATTTTCTGGTTGTATTTAATGCCTTCCCACTCCACAAGATGGAACTCATACCTAGTATCATTAACTAGGCACCAAACACATGACTTGCTAGGTAAAGGCCCTAGGCAAGAGCCTAATACCATTATTCTGCTAAATGGACATAGTAACAAACTTTCTTCTAAGTTCTTATCTTTTTTCCCATATAATAGAGCATTTCTCAGCTCTCATGAGAGAAGCTTTGACAGAAGTAGATGGCAGTTAATACAGAGACCAACAACTGGTCAATGTGCAGAGAATAAGAGGCTGTGGAGTCCTCAGGTTCAAATGGGATATCTAAAGTACACCCCCCATCAGGCTCAGGGAACATCAAATAAAAGTGGACTGTAAAAACAAGAAGTAGTAAACATCTATAATGAAACAATATCTGCCAGACACATAGAGCCGTTGTACACAGGAGCTCACAGAAGCCATGGCTGTATGTATGCACAAGATCAAGCCAGCCAAAGATGACAACGTGGATGAGTTCCACCCCTAGCTGAGGAGCTATTAGCAACAGATGGTTACTAGGGCAGGGAAGGTCAGTTTTCTTCAGGGAAGTAGCCCCTGCAGGCTACCCATGATACAGTAGACATTCCTACACACATGCACATAAAGGCAGTACTGCGGGGTTGGTGGGTTTCAAAGCAAAGCACATGAAGCTGAAAAGGAAGAGCGTGGAAGGATATCAGAGTAACTGGAGGGGAGGGAACGGGGGAGTAGATGCGAACACATCATATGAATGTATGAAATTCTCAACCTATAAAAACGTGAATCCCGTGAATTTAGTGAGAATATCACTGAATTAGACTAGGTTAGAACAAAGACTATGTCCGCCCCAACAAAAGAAATGTTTTATCATTTTCATGTCACCTTTATCCCAATTCAGGGACGTCAAACCACGTGACTGTTGATTGATATGTGACTCCCAGCTAGAATACAAAAATCAGACTAACAACTAAACATTTTCTGACTCCTAAGGGCTTTTAGCCTTCTCCAGCGTCTGGTGAGTAGCCAGACTATTTTTGTCACACTGGAAAAGAATGAATGAGACGAATGACAAGATTTGCACTGAGACTTGCAGATCTCATAACCAGCAACCCGCGGGCGGTGGATCTGAAGGAAATCTAACGGCCTGATGACTCCAAAAGCTGCCTTAGGTGCAGACACAAGAAGAAAGGGAGAGAGCACGGAGTAGCCTATTAGGGAAATATGGAGTCCATGGTTACATGTGCTTTGGCCTCCTTGAGTAACAGTGAAGCGCCAGGGCCCAGTGCAGTTACAAGCCCCAAGATTAATTGCTCCTCTTAACCTCAGTATCCAGCTTAGTTATGCTCCATGGTCATCCAGGTCCCTTTCCCTGCTCTAACAAGGAGCAAGCAAGGACTTGATCTTTCACTGCTGAAAGGAAAGGCAGCATGCACCCTACCAGAACTTTCTTCCTCATGGCGGACTCATTGGAGCCGGAATCCACTTGCTGTTACATCCTTGGCATTTGTTAAGGAGATCAGGGAACTAAATCAAAATATAATGCTACAGTCAGGTACCAGCTGTTCATTCTGGACAGATTCCTCTTCTAAAGAAAAATTAATTTTCAAAGAATTAGGCAATCGACGCCCCCAAGTTACCAATAGCGTAGACTCACCACCTCCCAGCTGCAGCCTCAGCCCCTAAGCGTCATTTCCCCCAGGGCTTCAATTTCAGCATAAAATCAGCACAGACGAGTGGCTTTTCATAAATGAAGTCATTCTGTTCTTGGAGTGTGACTTCCTGAACAAAGAACATAATCACAACCAGCTTCACACGACCCTTGAGAGACTTGGAATAAGACTAGCCTCGCCGCAGGCTGCTGTCCGGGGGAGAGAAGCAGTCATACAGCTTTATATTCAAACAATCTGGCATCTGTCCTCGTTTCGGCTATAATCTAAGAGTGTTTAGGCAAGAGAGCAGGTTAGAGGCACTGACCAGGCCGTATCTCTGAGTTTGGGTAGAAGCTAAAATCTAGGAAATTGAGCTGCCCATTGTTGCGGGAGGTCCTTCCGCTGCCCATCAAGAGCATCAGGACGCCCACGCGCCGCCTGCTTTTCACGCTGCTCCATTCTCTCTCTAAAACTCTCATCCATTCCCGCGAGGTCAAATGCCCCTGAGCATGGCTAACTCTCCTCCCAAACCTCTCCAAGGAACTGTTAATCTTCTGCCCCCAGCCTCTTCCCATTTTGTCTGCTTGTCACAAGCCTCCTCTACCTCCAGTGTTCTGTAGTTGCTCGGGTCTCTTGATTTATCACATAGCCTACATCTAAACCGGCATCAGTCTTAAATTTGAGTCCTAGTTCAAGTTCCAAGACAAATGCCAGATTCGCTGCTTTAAGGTCCCAAGTTCACCTCCTATACAGTCACCTCCTGTTTTGTTCCCAGACTCTTCTCTTGCCCATTTAACTTCAGTAGCTCTGAATTGGTCCCTGTCCTTCCATTCTGTCAGTACACCAATCCTGTAGTCAGATCACAAATACATCCCACATCCCTGCTCAAAACTCATCAAGATTAAAATGCAACACAAACTCCTCGACTCCACTGCTTTTTCCAATCCCTACCTTCTGCTTTTGACTGTGGTCTGGCCACATTGGCTAGCCGCATCCTCAACAGACCAGCCTCAGCCTTGGCTCTGGCTCAGCACTGGAGCTCCTTCTCAGAGTGCTCTCCCCAGATATGTAAATGACTATGAGCACTTCTTGGCTTCTGTCTCACCTCAGAGAGCTAGTCACTGCTCCCACTACGCGCATCCCTGGCTTCCTCATTCCTGCTTTCTTCACAGCCTCTGTGGCTGACCCTACTAAGATCTTTGCTTGCATTCATGTTATCTGGATCTCAAGTAGACTGTAAATACCTGAGAAAATCCCATTTCCCTGCATCCCTCCGTCCCGACAAATGCTGGACTCAGCAGGCACTCAGCAAATACCGGAGACTAACTGATGAGCGATAGAAACAGCCAGAATCAGATCTCTGGGCATCAGCTCCCGTTGCAGCACTGGTCCGGTCTCACTTTTTGTCTTATCGGAAATAGATCAATAACCAGAACCAGAACCCTTCCCTAGTTCAATAGAAGTGTGTGTGTATGTGTGTGTGTGTACATATTGAGTGCCATGATATACCATCTCTGAAATCCAAGAACAGGAAAGCCTGAGTCTTGCAGAAGCTAAGCATTGGGTTGAAAATGTACCCACAGAGCTCTCTCTAAGAGATCTTCCTCATGGTCTACCATTAACCCCATTGATTTGGACACTATATGACTCTTTCTTTCTATTCTTTTCCAACAGCATTTGCGCACTGTTCAATGAGTATTTATGAGGAGCCACCATATGCTATGGCATGCTTGTTCCGCGCGTTTGCCACTTCTATTTCTCCTTCAGCTCATCTCGCATAGCGCTTAGTCCCTCCACGTATCCATCAACTACTCTTAGAATTTTGTTTTTGCCTCAATTATGTTAGTGAGAAAATTCTTTCCAGGACTCTCGTTGATATTCCCAAGAGAAAGTCTAATTGGACCGGTTCACCCTTTAAAGCCTGGTCACACATCATAGGTCACAAAATAGCTTGTGAGCTGGCAGCCACTGGGTCACCAGCCCAACTTACACGACCATCTGTTTCCGTGCATGCAGTTGCTCCTGTGCAAAAGACAGTTGGCAGGGCTCACACTTTCAGGATAAACTTTAAGCTAGTGCTGGTACATTTAGGTCATGGAAAGAAACACACTTGGCTATTTCAGCTGGAATTTTGGCTCTGGTCAATAAGGAAGCTTGGTATCATTAAAGGTTTCATATCCAAAAACTGATATGCTTGGAACTTTAAATTAGTTTTTGAGAAAGGTATGGGACGGATTGTAACATGATGAACCTGGAGATTTATATATATATAAAAGATTAAAAGCCAGAGGCAAGACATCAACGTGCCAACTCATGAGAACACAAATCTGCATGAGCAATGCAAAGGGGAACCAAAATCACTGGGAGAGACACTGACTAGAAAGAACCGAAAAGTGGCATCTGTTTCATAAGACTGGACCAATCCCTGCTCCATACCAGCCCTCCACTGTGGCTCTTCTGTGTGCTAAGCATCATGCTAGAGATGATGCCCTATGTGGCTGGGAGAGATATTACGATAGATACAGTTTGTATGCATTTTATACAAATGAGAAAGCTTCCTACCAGAGACCTGAATAGCTTTTCAAAGGTTGCAAAGTTAGAACTTGCCAATCCAGGATTCTAGTTATATTGTAAAACCTACAAAGTTTGGAATGAAGGTCCCGAGGGCATAGTGAAATGAGGAAACCTTCACAACCAACATAGAAGTTAATGAGAAACCACACTCATACCCAGGAAGAGGGACTGAGCAGGCACACTGCACTAGACAATGAAGTAAGTCACAGGCTGGTCTTAGTCATGAGGTTGGATGTGGAGATGAGTATTTCCAGAGAGAGAGCAGATAGAAATATGAAAATAGAGATCTAGAGAGTTCCTAGATGTTGATATAAAAAGGCAGAGGATGGGTGCCTGGGGGTGATTATAAACCCTTAATGGAAGAGAAGGGGATGGGTTGGGGGACCAACTATCCCAGTGTGCCTACAAGTACCCTAGATTTTGCAAAGGAAGTATCAAGAAACTCCTGATAAAACTCCATATAAACTGGAATAACCAGAGGTCCTAAAAGAGAATATGGTAATAGAAGATGTCAGAACTGAATGAGGTAATAAGGGACATTTGTGTGGCAAGAGGAATAAAAGCAAGGCAGGGTGTGGTGTCCTCTCCTTGCTCCAACCCCGGGCCTGGAAGTTTGAGAAGAAGGTGTTGAAGGGAGAAGTAACTACCAGACAAGGCTGTGGAGGAAGCAGAACTTTAAGGCAAAATCCATCATTCCATTAGGAGCAATGAAGTTTTGGGGATGGTAGGAGAATCTCCAGAGCAATTGGAAGACACAAGTGGTTATACCTACAAGACAGTCTGGGAATAGAGAAGGGCTCGGCCAAACAGGGCAGAGACTGCAGTAAGACTTATGTCTATACATGAGATGAAGAACAGATCACAACATGGCTCAGAAGAATCATGCTGTACCTCCCGCCTAGAATCCTATTCCCATCACTTGATAGCTACACAATCTCAAGCACCTTCCCTCTTGGATACTCAATCTATGATCTGTGACCTTGTAGGTGTACATCATAATTAGTGCCCGTAGACTGCACAAAGTAGGCTTTCGGTAAAAGATATCATTGTGGAGGTATCAGTTTGATTACTACTATTGTGAAATTAATCAGAACAACATATAAACATCAGAAGACACTGCCTGGGCAGAATCTGTTCCAGAAGCATGTTTGATTTCCGTGCCTCTGCTGAGAGGCTGCTGAGATCATAGAGACCATTAAGATGTTCATTTCTCAGAGGCTCTGCCTAAGGGTTGAGGAATGAGACGGGTCTAACATTCAAGGTCAAATGCTGTCCTCTTTAGGGACAAGCCGCTTGGACAGGTATGGGAGGGTAAGCCTGCCAGTCCCTGCCACACACCCTGGAGCTAAGTGCCTGGAGCTGGGAGTGTTTCCAAAGATAGCACTCTGCAAAAAGTAGCAAGCTACAAGAGCAGGTGATAAACACACACACACAAACTTCGTGGAAATCACTCAGAGCCCAGAACCCAGGCTTTAAACACTAATCTGACTTCTGAAAAGGAGAGTTAGTTTATCCCCATTAGTGGAAAAGCTCTTCAGCTCACTCTTGTTATTTGTAGCCAGTTACTGTTGGTTGTTTTTCACTCTTTACTCTTTTGGGGGGGGGCCTACCACCCTGCTCCCAAATAAATACACAGGGGTTTTCCTTACTTACAAATGCCTGCCCTTAGCCTGGTATGTTTCTAGCCAGTATTACTTAACTTAAATTATTCCCATCTACCTTTTGCCTTTGGGCTTTTACCTTTCTCTTTTTCTGTTTATCTTTTCTTTAATTCCTTCTCAATGTCTTGCTGGGTAGCTGGGTTGCTGGCCCCAAGTGTCCTCTTCTTGTTCTTCAATCTTTCCTCCCAGATTTATATTCCTTATTCTCTCTGCCTGCCAGTCCCACCTATTCTTTCTCCTGCCTAGCTATTGGTCATTCAGCTCTTTATTGGACCAATCAGGTGTTTTAGGCAGGCAAAGCAACATAGTTTCACAGAGCTAAACAAATGCAACATAAAAAAATGCAGCTCATTTTTGCATCATTAAACAAATGTTCCACAGCATAAATGAATGTAACACATAATAAAACAATATTCTACAACAGGCAATATTTTTGTATTTAAGAGCCAAGTTCTACTGCCTACAAGGAAAAGGATAGCTTGAAGAACCCCAGGGATCCTCATGTCTCCCACATGTGGGAGCAGAGTCAGTCTGCTATTATTGCACAGGGCCCTTTATTTCCAGGACAGTCAAGTCTGAGGCTGAGATGAGATTAGACCCAATTAAAAATTAAAATATCCCTGCATTTTAAGCTTGAAATGTCCCAAGAATACAGCTCTCTGTTACAGTATCTCCTATTAAGATTTTTTTATTTTACATTTTTTTATTTATTATGTATGTGTGTGTATGTAAATGACATGTATACCTTGGTTCAATCATGGAGGAGGTCACTGGACAATTTGTAAGAGTTGGTCCTCTCCTTTCACCATGTGGGTTCTGGGGATTAAACTCAGCCCCATCCACTTAGTCATCTCACTAACTACCAAGTGTCCAATGGAACCACATGACACATAGAGCTTCTCTATCTGTAGCTCTGTGTACCCAAAATGCAGAAAACACCCAACCCCAACACACCAAAATGATACATCATCTGAGACCACCTTGTCCTACATGTTCAATGCCAAAGGTAACAATATAGTTTGGTGCATGTCTTAGTAAGTGTGCTATAACACAATGCCAGAGATTCTGCTAAGTGATTTTATAACAATGGGAATTTATTCCTTACCATTGTAGAGTTTGGAAAGTCCAGACTCTACTGAGGGCCCACTTACTGGCTCATGGATGCTGATCTCTGTCTGACTTTATATGGTTAAAAAAAAAGTAAGGAAAATCTGGGGTCTCTTTCTTAGATTAGCTAATCCAAATTATTGGGGCCCAACCCTCCTTGCCTAATTGTTCCCCAGAGTGCAGCCTCCCAATACTCTCACTGCAAGGATTAAGGTAAATCTGGGCTTGTATCTGCAGCAGGGGCCCCCATTCCGAATCCCTCAGTCTCATTTTCAGAGACAAACCCACCAGAGTGAGAATGAGCACCCTTTAAACTAGCTGCTGCTGCTGGTATCATTCTAATCTTTTCCAATCAGGGCTTTGGAAGATGAAACAGTCTCCTCAGAAAGGAATCTGAAGGAAGACGTGGGCAGAATTCCAACAAACTTGGAAATTTAAAAGAAACAAACAAACAAACAAAATCTTACAACATAAATCTGTCCACTAGCAGGCAAGAAGATATACCACATTTTCAAGGCAGGGATGGTAACATTGCCTAACTAGGGGCTCACAGTCTATGTGAGCCGCACTCTCTGGAGCTGCCCAGTGCACAACTTAGGCATCCAGACTTGGGCAGATACAGATTAGGGCTTCTAAGTAAGCAAAAGCACCTACCGTGATTTCCACATAGGAGTCACAATCAGAGCCAAGCTTCATGCAGAATCACACCCTGAATGATAACAAAAGGGATGTCCTGAAGACTACTCAGGTACCACTCCAGTTTTGCAAATGAGGCTGTTGAATGCTTGAAATGCAATACATCTTGGCCAAAGTCAACAGGCCTATAGGTAAGAAGTGAGACAGATTTCCCCTGCTTCCAACAGATGGACAAAATGGTCCACGTTTTTGTACATGCATTTAGTTTATCTGGACCTCAAAGTGAGCCAAGCCTTTTCTAAATACTGAGCCTGGTAAATACAAAAAGAGTCTTACCAAATGGCCTGGCCAGCAGGACAGAGCTTGCCTCTATCACATGCAAGCTTTGGTCCAGGAAACAGAGACTTAGCAGGCACATTTCCAGGCAGTAAAGCAGCGTAGCCCTTCCCCAGGCAGGCTATTTACAGCTTAAGGAACAAATGTGTTTTGTCCTCACTGCAGCTGACTGACTTAAGCTGCCTTGGTTTATTTATTAAATATTTATTCATCAATATATTTAAAGGCCATATTAGTTACACAATAGATCCGGCACTATCCTCGACTATTGGAAATAATTATTTTGAAATCAGGCCGTCCAAGGCAAGAAACCCAATGACCATTGACGGAGAATGGGAAACTTACAGGTTACTAAAGTGAACCTTTAAGTTTTATTTTTAGCACAGTAGCGCTAGTCTTCCTGATGGGAGTTTTATGTATATTTGAATGTGTGTGGTAAGAGTCAAGTGGGAGGAGAGGGAAGCCTTTTTACCAAAAACCAAGGCAATGAAACCACTTTACGAACGAGCGCCCTGCCAAATTTCTCCCTGAAATCAAAGACACCTTTGAGTTCATTGCCCAAGAGCAGGGCAAAAGGCACCTGCAGTCTCGTCTGTTTCTCATTTGGCTCCCGTGTAGCTCAGATGCCCTGTGGATTAAATGAAACCTGCTCCCGCTCTGAAATCATGTCCACCACGTGTCAGCTCAGCTGGAGTTTGGAAACAGGAGCTGCGAGAGTGTCATTCAAACATGCAACTGGTTTTCCCCCTCGTGTAACCTGAAGAAGGGGAGTCGGGTTCTCAGAGCCATGCCCCTGCGTCTCTGTAAGGGATACTAGAGGACCCTGTTTGCACCCACACCCCCTGAAGCTTTCACAAGAGATGGCTAAGGCGAGATGGCTAAGGCATGCGGCACAGCGTGTTGTGTCGGGGATGCTCCATCAGCGGTTCTTGGCCTGCGCGTGAGTTTGCAGACATGCCCTGACACGGAGAAACGAATGCGACCAGAGGTCAATATCAAACCCAAGAAGCCGTCACAGGTGACTTCCGTGCAGATGCCACCGTGGGCTGCTTGAGAATGAGAGGGATTGTGGTGGTCAGAAAAATCGCATTAGAAAAGGACAGAGCCCTTACATAAAGTTCCCAGAGAAAATTCTTCCCAAGTTTAAACTCAAAGTACCCTCTTTTTTCTTTTGTTTTGTTTGTTTGTTTCAAGACAGGGTTTCTCCATGTAACTTTGGCTGTCTTAGAACTCACTCCGTAGACCAAATTTGGCCTCGAACTCAGAGATCTGCCTGCCTCTGCCTCTGCCTCTGCCTCCCCAATGATGGGATTAAAGGCATGTGCCACCACCGCGAGCCCCAAAGTGGCCTCTCAAATATTGTCTTAACTGTGAATTCTGGGACATGTCTCTTTGGTCACATTTCTGAACACTAGTCTCTCATTTGCCCCTTCCTTCCTTCCACTGATTCAATAAGCAGGCAATGTGTGTCTGTTCTATGCCTTCCGGAGTCAGCGCCCAGAAGTCAGAGAATACACTCGTTCGGTGGAGTTTCTCTTCAGCTGGGGAGGGGGAGGTGCTGGCTTTGAAGCAGCTCTGTGAATGTGTGCTCCAGATAAAGTCAAGCCTCCATGTGGTATTCCAGATTTACACGGGATAAATTGGGATGTGATAATGCGCTTCAAAAAAAGATTCAATATTTTACTTAAAAAAAATTTCACAGAAGGATTCCCTTTAAATCTGAACTGCCTCTAGCCCCGCCCCATCTCACCAAGTGTATTAGTCAAGGTTCTCTAGAGGAACAGAACTGATAGAATGTATATATGTATATATATATATGTATATATATATATATATCATAAATATATGTGTATATATGCATAAATATGTAAGTGTATATATTCATAAATCTAATATATATATAATATATATATTCAGTCCACGAGGCTGGATGTCTCAGCTGCTCAGCTGTCTTCACTATGTGCTAGAATCCTGAAGTAGGCGGCAGTGTCAGTGAAGGACTGGTCTTGCCAGAAAAAGGGCAGGCAGGCAACGAGAGAAAGCTTCCTTTTTCCATGTCCTTTATATAGGTTGCTACCAGATGTGGCCCAGATTAAAGGTAGATTTTCCCACCTCAAAAGATCCAGATTAAAAGTGGTCTTCCCACTTCAAATGATTTAACTAAAAGAAAGAAATAAACCCCTCACAGGCATGCCCAGCCACTTAGGTTTTTAGGTAATTCCAGATATAGTCAAGTTGACAACCAAGAAGAACCATCGTACCACGTCATTTTATTTAAATTATGAATACTCCATTTATTGTTAAGTGAAGCAACCCCGCACTGTTCCTGAATTATGCCTAATCACCACCACAGGTGGACAGCCAATTCCTCCAGGGAGAAGGAGAAGGCATGGAGGAAGTGCCTTAAGATGGCACCACCCACTCGTAACCAGAACAGGACCAGCTCTGGGAGGAGGTCAGCAGCAGGCCACAGGCAGGCTGGAAGGAGTCCCGGGACTATTCCACGCTCAGGATGACTTGCCCAGAGCTCCTGTGAAGCCTTGTCATGAAATGGCTGAATCCAGGACAAAGAAGATCTAGAGAAAAGGAAAATTTTCTTTCAAGTGTTTTTTTTTTTCCTTCCTAAGTGAAAAGTTGAACCTGGCGAGTTGCTGACATCTCTTCTCTCTCCTGATGATTTCAATTGCTTAGATACTTAATTATCCATCCCCAGATCTCTCCTCACGCCGACGAGCAAGCTGGCCCATTGCCAATTAGTGCGAGCAGCTCCTCGACTGAGCTTTTGTGTGAGAAAATAAATAGAAAGCTGCCGTACACAAACACAGACAGCCGAGAGGAAAGAGAGAGAAACGGAACACCCCTGAGTTTACAGTAGGCCTTCTGTTACTCTGTCCCCATTGGGGTTTCATCGACCAGCGAGTGCCTTGCTCCTTAGGAACTTTGTTCTGCTAGGAAGTGTCCTGGTCCAGCTGCACAGTGGTTTAATTGGCATAAAAAATTAAAAAGAAAGAAATTTAAAAGCAGCCCGACCACACTGGTTAGAAAGTGAACATCGTGTCAGCATCACAGGCCGACATCAGCCTCCCCTTGGCTGCTTGCACAAATCATTCATGGATCCTGGGAGGGTTTGCGCTGAAAGGTCTCAGAGTGATGAGGTTAGTTCAGCAGAAGTCAATCGGACTCTTCAGTGTGAGCGTTGTTTCAGAACAGAGGCAGTCACAGCGCTGCCCCTTTAGCTAGCCCGGAAGATGGGTCTTCTCAAGGAAGGAAGACAGCTAGAAAGAGAATTATCTTGGAGTGGAAATAAAGTGAGTTGTCTTTTCATCTCCAAAGTTATAACAATCCAAACTCATTACAACAATGGACCCTGTCTCAACACACATCTGCCCGAGCTACGCAAGGTCTCTCTTGGCCTGAGCAGCTGGATTTTAGCATGCTAGAGGCCAGGTCCAGCACCCACTCTTTTCTCTATTTCAATCCTTGGCTTTTTGAGCCTCCAGAGGAGCAGGTGCTAAGAGCCCTCTGGCCATCAGAGGGCTACACGGGACTTGCACCAGACAAAACTCGTTTGGTTTCTACTTAGACACAAAACTCAAGTTCGATTTTGGCTGGGACTTGAGTTAGGAAGTGATTGCTCAGACACCCTAACAGAACGGAAGCTATGGTACCAGCAGATCAGGTAGGAAAAAGCCTGTTTTGCCTTTATCCATAGCAGCCCCTCCCAACAGAAGGCACTGAGCAGTAGACAGGGTGGGGGAGGAGAGGGCACACATCTGCCTGAGCTACTGCTAACAACTCACCTGTCCCCACACATCTTCCGTCCATGCCCCATTTTCTCCTCTTTAATTCATGTAAATGGAAAGAATTCATGAAAAAAAAATTTCACAGAACCAAGTTTCCTCTAAGGACACTCAAGTTCCTAGCAACTACCAACACAAAAGTGAAGCCTTGACCTCTTGGGAGTAGATAAAAAGCCTTTTGGGGAGGTGGGAGAACCACTCATCAAAGTCAGGAAAGATTATAGTCCATCCGTGACAATGCAGGATGTTAGCCAAATAGCAAGTTAAACCAATGGGCTGTATGGTGACACCATGGTTATTTCACACTGCCCTCCTGGTACCCAGTGTGGAACCCAGCAGTGTGCTGCCCAATCCTACACTACAGTCAACCACGTCAGTCCTAGAGTGAGATCAAGTCTGGAATCAAACACAAAAATGCAGGAGGCAGGCATCCCCAGCGAGACCTATCATGTGGATGGCAGAGAACAGCCCCCTCCATCCGCGACAAGAACCATTTGGAATTCATGGCAAACTACCGAGAGCTGAAAAGCAGCTCAGGGTTGGAGAAGAGCACACAGGTATGCACTGCAGCTGGGCTTGCCTCTGCTTTTGCTTTCCTGCGCCTGCATTTCTTCGTGGTGGGTTAGTGGAGACTACTTCCTGAGCGTCTCCTGGAAATCATTTGTAGCTTTGGGCTCACCAGCACCGTGCGTTGTTCTATGCTCCCCCACCACCACCTTCATGTTTCAGTTAGGGCCAACTCAGCATCAACTAAAATTCAAAGGTATTGTAGAGATAGGGTTGGGTGCATTCTATAATAAAGGAATCTCAGGATCTTTTCCCTTGGGGAATTATACCAATGTAGGATAACTATAGAACACACACACCCCCACATACATACTTACAAATGGAGGTATGGGATATACTGCTAAGACAGCAATTCTCAACACTGTGAGGAGTCTCGAACCCTTTGAGGACTGAATGACCCATTCACGGGTTGCCTAAGACCACCCGAAAACACAGATATTTACATTACAATTCATAACAGTAGCAAAATTACAGTGATGAAGTAGCAATAAAAATAATTTTAGGGTTAGGGGTCACCACAACATGAGGAACTGTATTAAAGGATCACAGCACTAGGAAGGTTGAGAACCCCTGGGCTAAGACATCCTTAAGAACAAAATTCTGCCCAGGAAATGGTGATGCACACCTTTAATCCCAGCACTTGGGAGGCAGAGGCAGGCAGATCTCTGAGTTCAAGGCCAGCCTGGTCTACAGAAAGAGTTCCAGGACAGCCAGGGCTACACAGAGAAACTCTGTCAAAGGAAGGAAGGAAGGAAGGAAGGAAGGAAGGAAGGAAGGAAGGAAGGAAGGAAGGAAGGAAGGAAATGAATGAAACTCTGATCTTTGACTATAATAACCAAAAACTTTTAGAAATATGAGAACCCTACTATTTGTTTCCATAACTATCCAATCTTAAGTATCACCTGGATAAAAACATTCCATGTTCCAACAATGACAGCCATCTAGTCTCCCCTTCCTATCTAAAAGTGAAGTGGCCACACTCACTACCCCCATCTCTCTTTTCCTGGCTCTAGTTTTCTGTCTCCGCTGGAAATAAACGCCAGCGTATTGTGTGGTTTGGACCATTTTTGCTTTCCTGGAAAGTTCCATGTTCACAGTGGACCTCACTCTCAAGGACTGTGAGGTGGCCATCAGTACAGCTGACCTCCTGACTGAAGAACCACTGCTTCCCAAGAGCCACCAGAAGGGGCCCTTGCCTTAGCTAATATAGCCTAGGACAAAGCCACCTGACTACTCTGTAGAGGCCGTGATACTATTTAGTTCACATATTCTAGTGCAGCTGCTTTGCACACTCGATGGTGCTGTTACCTCCAGGTTTTGCCAAATGCCGTGATAACACTAATTCCAGTGTGCACTTGCTTGACGGTTTTTCCCTCTGTCCAAGAACGCTGAGTTGTGATAAGATGTGTCATGAATAATTCCAAAAACTTCAAACCTGCTAGAATTTCACACATCCTGCTAAAAGTCTCATAATCTTACATTCCATTTAGCTCCATCACAATCAGATTTGACACTCAAGGCAGGCCAACCCACAGACAGACCGACAAAACAATCTTCTCAGACTTCTTTTTTTTTTAAATCACACTTCCTTAATGCTAGGAAAGTTTGTGTTTCTTTATCCTAAGCAGGAAAACATTAGAGAATTTGATTTATGCTAAAAATCACACCAACTAATGCAGTTCCCAAGGCAAGACTTATTAGCCCACGGTCATTGGTTTCTGTAGAGGAACTTGATTGCAGCATGGGAGGCTCAGTGCTTAGATGCTACCACTCGGTAAGAGACCTCCAGACCCTGTCACTGGGGTCAGTGTTTATGCTAGCATCCTCACAGGCTTCCAAGGGGCATCCCGCATGGCCTTACCCTGTACTTGCTTCCACTCGTTTAGTCCATGACGCCGGGATTATTGGTGGTTACATCTCTCCTGACTCTGGTCATCCGCATTATGGAAGTGGCAGCCCTTGCTTCGTCTCAAGACCTCACCTAGGCCTGAAGTGGGTGAAGCTCACCTACTTCCTCCGAGATGCTCGGAGCTCCTTGGACATAACTAACTCGAAGGCAGTGGATGGGATAAGGGGAAAGAGAGAGGACTGGGGAAAAGATTGCATAGTGTGAGCTAAAATATATAATTAGCCAGCCTTGAAATTGACACTGCACACAAGGCAAAGGCAGTCCACAAGACTGCAGCTTTCCTAATGTGTTTGCTTAAAAGGAGGGGCTGCCCTTGGGCAGGGCAGGGCAGGGGGGGTGCTGAAACTAGATCAGATATGGGAGGGACACATCCACCCGTATCGGTCGTGAGGTCACTCCTCTCGAGGCCACGTGCCTCGCCTTCTAATTTCAGCAGTGTCTGAGGTGCAGCTATGAAGACTCAACACTCATGAGATGTCCCCGCTGTAACGATAAGCTCAGCAAGCATGGGTGGCATCGTGCCCTGCATGTGCCAATATCTTCACCGAAGGCTGATAGAGTCATTTGAAAATGGCATTCTAATTTAGGAGAATTTGATTTATGCTAAAAATCACACCGACTAATGCAATTTATAATCTGATATAGTGTTTCTGGGATATTCCTTCTTCCCTGGAAAAGACCTAAGAACATTCCCTTTTGAAAGTCTTCCTTTTTTTCTCTAAGCATAAAAGATCATTTAGACAAAGAAGCAATCTTACTTGGCAAAATAAAAAATATCATTGATATTTCTTTATCTGAAAGCCAAAAGCCTCAATGGTAAGAAAAAATAACTCCCAATAAATTATATGCATCTCCTAAAGAAATTGATTTTGAGCTTTTCTCATCTCAAGAAATGTTAAGTCGGATAGTCCATGGGTAAACAAACACTTACCTCATTAGCTTCACCTCAGTCATACCAACCAGGAGGAGATCACAGTTGCCCTGAAGAACAACGACCTCATATTTTAACTGCCACTGGACTTTCAAGAATAATGGTTGTGCCTAGAATAAATCTTAATTCATGTGAGTCAAGAAGCAGAGACAACCCAAGTGTCCATCAGTTGATGAATGGACAAAGTGAGTGATATCAAGGCATCCTCAAGAGGGAAAGCCTGGAGATGGGGAGGTGACTCCATAGGCAAGCTGCTTGCCGCACAAGCCTAAGCACACAAAATCAGACATCCTGCATCCATCACTTCAGCAGAGGGAGGCAGAGGCAGGAGGCTCCCTGGGGCTTGCTGTCTAGCCAGGCTAGCTGAATCATTGAGCTCCAGGTACACTGAGAGATTGTCTCAGAGAACAAGGTGAAGAGTGATTGAGAAAGATATACACTACAAACCTCTAGGCCTCCAAGTGCACAAAGACAAGTGCATAAACACAGGCAAGAAGTTTTGCACATGTGTGCAGGAGCGTGCACACACACACACACACACACAAGAATGGAATCCTATCACTCGTGAAAGCATGGATAGAACTGGGATAATTAAGTGAAGTAGCCAGGAACAGAATGACAAGAACCACATGACCTCACATTGATCTCTTCAAAGCTGAGAGTAAGCCAGGCAGTAGTGGCACACACCTTTAATCCCAGCACTCGGGAGGAAGAGAGGCAGAGTTTGAGGCCAGCCTGATCTACAGAGCTAGCGAAGGAAGGAAGGAAGGAAGGAAGGAAGGAAGGAAGGAAGGAAGGAAGGAAGGAAGGAAGGAAGGAAGGAAGGAAGGAAGAAGGGAGGGAGGGAGGGAGGGAGGGAGGGAGGGAGGGAGGGAGGGAGGGAAGGAAGGAAGGAAGGAAGGAAGGAAGGAAGGAAGGAAGGAAGGAAGGAAGGAAAAAGTTCAGAGTAGAGCATGGCTGGAGAGAGTGGGGGTACACAGAGAGGTTGATCGGTGGAACTATTAAAAGGAACAAGAAGTTCTAGGGTGCTGTTGCATAGGGGGTGATTATAAACAAGTCACACAGGCTGTAGATTTCAGAAAGTGTAAGAGGATTTTAAAAGGCATCACCATAAATAAATGATAAATGTTTGAAGGGATGGATGCATTTAAACTAATTTAAACATTACATGATACATACATGCATGAAAACCTCACATGGTTATCTCATACGTAGGTAGAGGTTTTATGTCTTGTGGTTTCATTTAAAGTAAATCTAATTTACATTTTAATAAACAACAAATGAGTCTGAATTTCACTCTAAGAATGCAACCGAAGAGTTGATTTCGTTCTTTTCCAGCACAGCGGGGACTTTTGTATCATATATTAAGTATGAAGTCAAAACATAAATTCCAAGAAATGTGTTTCCTGGATGACAGATCAACTTTACATGGAAAGATGAATGCAAAATGGAACTTCTATTCCAATTACACTGATTGCCCGCTAATGAAAGATCTTGGGATTGATTAAGCTTTTATTTTCATAAGCAGATGTCTATGATGATAGAATAAATCACAAAGAAAAACAAATGCAAAATAATTAGCATTGAAGTGTAGTAAAAAAATGCCGAAGAAGGTAGGAAGAACGAGGGGCAAATGGTCCCACACCAAGTGCACACCGCAGCCCTGTTCTATGACGTGGTGTATCGTCTGGCCTTTCAATTTTGAATTTTAAAGAGAAGGCTATCCATCCAAAGAACTCCTCAAGTGAGTAATATCAGAAACCCAAAGAGGCAGAGGTGAGAGTTTTATATAATTCTCATTTCAAAACTGCTAGAGTATAATCTGTTTGTTGTAGAAAAAAATAGGGACTCAAGTTTTCTGATGCTAATTTTAATAAAATTGGAATTTTTCAAGTTTAAACTGATATCACTCAACATCTTAGTCTATCTGATGCCTGCTCAATGTCATTGATCAATGTTAGTCTGGAAATAGGATCTAATATTCTAGTAGTTGAAATCTACTCTGCTCCTAACTTTTGACTACACATCCACATGCTATCAAGTGAAGATAACAGCGCCATGAAGAACTAAGCAAACACTAACATGAACGCAAACTTCAACAGGTTTCCACAGTATCTGTCTTTGTAAGTTACTTAAGTAGGATTAACTGCACCTTTCTCCTGTTTTGAATCTAGTGAGATGGCTCAAGCGGTATCACGACCTGCTCCATGAGCTTGCCCCAGATCTTGGCTTAGACTGACAATTTTTCAATTATGGCTTGAAACAAATGAGCCTGTTACATCAACCTTGAGCTTAACTTTGTTACAAAGAGGTAATTGTAATTGCTCTTGTCATAACTGGTTTTGCTCTGTTTTAAATGGAAGTGTACTAGAAGACTTTAACTATTGAAACCCCAGGGAAAGGTCTGGGGAAAACAAATGAATGCTTAGTTTAAAACCTACAGTCAGATGGAAACAAGATGGCATGTTTTAATAACCACCCCCAAAACTTCCTCATTTTCACAGACTGGAGGAGAAGTGTTGGGTACAGCAAGCAAGTCTAAGAACAACGGCCTGGTGATTCAGACTCAGAACTCAAAACAATGACAGCCTCCTCCCCATGTGGCTGTCATCAAATGCTCAAAAGTCAGCCCGAAATGACTCTGTCACAACTATAAATTCTAAAGAAGAAAATAACAACTCAAGCCCTTGAAGATACACTCGGAGAAGAGCATTTGCGGTGTGAAGAGCAACCCGACACATGAGAGAAAGGAACAGTGTAGGGCTTCAGGTCCCATATTGTAGGCATGAGGGCAGGACCTGAAGATGTGAACAGGCATAAATGTACACACAAATCCTTTGTAGCCCCGGGGAAGGGAGGTCACTGACCACACATCTGTGGGCATATTCCAAGATCTCTGCCAACAACGCAAGAACCAAGAAGCTGGAGCTATGGGAAATAGCACATTTAGTTTTTCCCCAGTTAAGTTCATTTCCTGTCCTAACAAAAGAAATCAACTCCATTGAAGGAAATATGTAATGCACAAAGTTTCCACAGGAATCATTCATAATCTTCAAGATGTAATACAAAGGGCTCCGCATACAGAAAATATAACCCCCTCTAAAGAAACAATAAAAAGGACTGTTAGGAGGTCAGCCACAAGGTGGTCCAGATGTAAGAAGAATGAGAAAGGGACCAAATAGCTGCACTTGTAACCGTAAATGGGACATAAATGTTTTGTTTTGTTTATGGAAATATGAAAATAGGAAAGGGGTAGAGTCTCTTGCCACACAAGTCTGGTGACCTGAGTTCTATCCGCGGATCCCATCAAAGACAGAGACAATTGGTTCCTGGACGCTGCCCTCTGACCTCTGCATGCACGGCATGACATTTGTGAGTCTGTATACTCACAAGCACACCACATACAGATGAACAATAATAACAATAACAATACTAATAATAAAGTTTTAAAAGTTAGGAACCACAAGTTTCATGGATTCCATAGAAGACACAAATTTACAAGTTCAAGAAGCCTGGTGTATACTTATAAAGACGCTCACAGTTACGGAGAAATCCATATTTTAGGATTCGCTTAGCCTTGGGGCAATAAGCATGTGCTCGATGCCTGTTACTGAACCGAGCCTGCTGCCTGTGTCAGGTTTTCCACATTTAAAAGATGCCACTTCATTTCTAGACTAATTTAATGAAGATTGGCAGATCAAAAGTTCTAGAGACTTCAGAAACAAAATACAGAATGGTGCCAAACTATCAAACATTCCAGTTTCCACCTCCACTTTAAAAGCCACCTTCAAACACCGGTTTTAGAGAATGAACCTGTGTATAGATTGACTACTTTAACTTTGTATTGATATTGTCCTTGCCAAACAGGGCGAACAGTGTTACGTCACTGTGCCACCTGAGTGCCTGCCTGATTTCCCTTCAAGCACGTGTCGTCTGTACAGCCTGCATTCGGAAGGCAGTAAGGTAAGGAAAGCAACAGGCTTCATTTGTGACACCTAGAAATTTGCATAGAGTATAACCCTAGATGGCTACCAAACTACCTTTCTTTGTGACACCACAAGCAGACAAACAAAGGCCACGTGTATTTAAATAGTGTATAGAACAGTGTTTCTCAACCTGTGGGTCACAACCCCTGTGGGGATTGAATGGTCCTTATGTGGAGGTCAGCTATCAGATATCCTGAATACCAAATATTTATGTTACAGATCATAATAGTAGCAAAATTACAGTGATGAAGTAGCAATGAAAATAAATTTATGGTTGGGGTCACCACATGAGAGACTGTATTAAAGGGTCACAGTGGGAAGTTGAGAACCATTAGTATAGAACAAACAAAAGCATGAAGTTCTCAATAGCTCTAAAGATGCTGACGCTGAGGAAACGTCACACTTTGCTACAGGAGTAGTTCTAATGTCTTTAACTTTTCCCATTCTTCCTTTCCCTTGCTCGGCTCTGTACCCTGACAGATTAAGGTCAAAACTTCCCAATGATCCATACAGACATTTCTTTACCATATATGACTGAAATGTCAGCTCAGGTGAGATCATGAATACTAAAGAGAAAAGTTTTATCCTAAATCCTTCTTTTACCCATTATTGGTCTGGTGTCTACTCTGTCTCTGCATCTCCCACCAAGCCATTTTCTAGGATGGAAATGATTTTAGACCTCACATTTGCAAACTGCTTCCCCATCCTAGCTACAAGAAGAGCTGAGGCCCAGTTCAGCTTTCGCTGTGATCAGTTCCCTGGGTACTCCCTCTTGTCTTGACTCGGTGCCTTGAAGAATCGGACATTATTTGCGTTTGTAGTTAATAGTTCATGTGTTATAAAAGGAAGTGAAAGAAGTCAGTGTAAACACGGGTGCCTTGTCACACCCAGCTTGTTGATCTAGCGTGTTCATATCTTTGGCAAGCAGTAAAGGGATATGTATAAGCTGTTTGGTCTTTGAATGCACTAATTTTGCAAAAGGGTGACTAGACCCATTCAAGACGGGCCAAATTAACTATCTTGGGGTTTTATTTGGCCTGCAAATCCAGGGAAGATATGACCCTACCAAAATCTTTTGTATTAAGCCATCAGTGCACCTTCCTAAAGGCCCCTTTGAATTTAACTTTGGGAAGTTAAATATTTCTGTAATATATTTCCCCCTTCATGATTTGAAGAGACAGCAAAGCTGATTAATCCTTGTCCAAGAGAAACAGTCACTGGCAGCCCACTTTGCCTGCTGGTACACTCGGCTAGAAGTATGTTAGTGCTGGTAATTGCTCAACAGGCTGGGATAGAGAGGATGGATTGCAGTGGGCCACCTGCTTAACAAGCCCTGCAATTAGCACCACCTAAGTGTTTGAGGGTTAGAAAGGTAATAAACAAAAGGGTAAATTAATATGCATGTTATGTCCCCAAAGATAGCCAGATGGCTGGCAGCAGCATCAGATGTTTCCTCTCTGTCTTTGCAGGACCGCTCCTCTGTGTGGTGAGCTGTACTGTTGGCATTTTCTGGGAGTACAGGGATCTGTTACAGGACCCATAATGCAATGTAGCTAGGATGCATTGAAAACCTTGAGCTCAAGGCCACATCAGTGTCATCAGAGACCAGAGGGACACATAGAATAGCAGCCATAAATTGAATAAAGAAACAATTTCACAAGCACAATGCTAAGCACATCACCAGAAATCCCACTTCCTCAAAAAGGAGAATATGGAAAAGCCATGGTACTAGATAAGCTTATTTTCTCTCTAATTCTAAAACTCAGGGTAGTCAATGCGTGTCATGCTGTGTGGTCAGGCTGTGACCTGAGCCATATGTGTGAAGACCTTCTGTCCCCACACCAGTATTAGAAAATAATTGCACTCTTATTCTCAGTAAGCAACCACATCCATAGATTTTGTCATAGTCCAAAACCAACAGGTTGTCATTTAAACTAAGCCCCCATCACTGGGGAGAAATCTCAGTGCAGAAGCCTGAGCATTCAGAATGTGCTTACATTAAAAAGCCCTTTCTAGCAACTGACTGCTCAGTGTTCCCTTTTTGTTCTTCCAAGAGCTCTCCAACTAATGCCAGTTGAAACAGCCATGGTGGGATAAGAGGTGAAGTATCTATTGCCCTCCAGAATCTAGAGGATAAACAATGGACACATTGTCTACTGACCACCGTACTATCCAGACTTCTTCTCTACGTCTTGCACTTAACTCTCGTCTGTGACAGCGCACTCTCCTTGTTCTGAAAAAGTCATTAGGAAGTCCCATAAGTCATGAAAGGCAAACACAAGCATGCCCAGAAGACCTGAAACACTTGCTAAATATTCTCAGCCTATTCTGTCTGTTTAGTCCCTTCCAGCTTTGAATAAATCAACTTGATCTGAGATCCCTAGGAGAGTTCTCAACCTACAGCAACATGATGGCATGATACTCTGTGGAGGGACATTCTCTAAAAGGTTGGCTATTTATGTCTATGGTCCCAAAACTTCTGCAGATAATGTTCTGAGTACATGATCTTGGTCACAAAAAACATTCATTGTTTTTTACCCACTGAAACTTTGTACTGCCTTCCTTGACAACTGTATGCTCAAACTACAAAAAGTACCAATAATTTTGTCACCAACTGAGATCCCAAATATGTTCAAAGCTTATTAAACCTGTTGTATATATCTCAAAATATGATATAAGCTCATCAAGTTAAGAAATATTATTAGGAGACTATTTCCTATTTCCTGCCTATCAAGATGTAGGGCTCTCAGTTTCAGCACCATGTCTGCCTGAACACAACCATGCTGTGTCATGATGATAATGGACCAAATCTCTTAAAATGTAAGCCACCCCAATTAAATGCTCTTTTTCTTTATAAGTGTTGCCATATTCATGGTGTCTTTTTACAAAAGTAGAAACCCTAACTAAGATAGAAGTTGGTACCAGGGACTGGGGTATTGCTTCAATTGGCCTGACCATATTGTTGTTTGAAGGAATTTGGACTTTGGGAGTTTGGGCTAGGAAAGCAGTGGAATGCTTTAAGCACTGCTTAATGGACCTTACTAGTAGGAGCATGGAAGACAAAGATCTGATATGTGCTGTGGAGCTGGCTCAAGAGGTTTCAGAGGAGAAGAATTTTAGTATGTTGCCTAGAGATCTTTCTTGTGATATTTTGGTGAAGAAAGTAGCTACTTTTTACTCTTGTCCAAAGAATCTGGTTTTTATAGAACAAAAGAATTATGGTCCCATTTCTGAACTTGGAGTGTTTGTGAAAAGCCCCTGCATGGATCCACAGGGGTAAGTGAAGCTGGCTAAAGAAATGAAACCCAATTACTCAGTTTATTGCTAAAGTTTTGTTACAAAGTTCCATTCTGAAATGCCATTATTATATATTTTCACCTTGTGACAGAACTATGAATATTTCAGAATCATGAAACAGATTGAATCTACTCATCCCCCTCACTTGCCACGACCTAAACCTCCAAACTGCTGTCAGAACTTCACCTCATTCTGCTCTAGTCCCCCATGATCCTCCAGAGCCCTAGCCCTAAATTTCATCTACCCTTTTCTTCTTTTTGTGATTTGTATAGGACTTTCTTGCATACAAATGCCTCCATCACCAAGGACTTCAACTGTAAAATACTAGTCTTGGATCCCGCATGGCTGTCTCCAGGAGATACTACTGGTAGGCAGAGGGTCACAGTAGGCTTTCATCCAGCCCACCATTGGTCCATCTGCTCTCAGTCAAACCCCTCCTTCCTTGGAAACACAAACCATTTGGCTTTGCCACTTTCTGTGTCTCCTTGACACCACTAACCTCCTTGTGATTTGCTGATATCTGGTGCAGAGAAGGCATCTCTTCACCGTCTTCATCAGAACCCACAACTTCTTCTGAGGTAATTCAGGTCCCCCAGCCTTTGTCACACAATCTTAAACCTGCTGGACTCCCCAAATCATCTGATTTGCACATCTGCAAGCATTCCTGTGATGCACAGAACCCTACGTCCCTTAAATCGTCAGTCTAATGCTCATTTTCTGGACATTCCCATATATCCTAGCAGTATTAACTTTGTCCCAATGCTCCCTTTTATTTCATGGGATGGAATCCTACTGACCCATTATATCCTTGCCTACTTTGAATCTGCACTAAAAACAAAGACCAAATTATTTCTTGAAAATATATTCCTCCCTCTATAGCAGAATTTTTGTTCCTATCTCCCCTTCAAGTCTAATATAAGCCATAAGAATCCTTGCATCATTGATCTATAAGGATTAAAATGGAGACTTGTGAGAGGGGATTATAGCAGGAGACAGACTGCCTAGATCTACGTGTGATGCTCTCACCCTGCCTATACAGTTAGCGACCCTTTCCCATCTCCCCACTAGAGGGTCAGCTCCCTGAGACTCACAAACTTCTACCCAAATTCTTAGAAAGTAAGAACTGTCTATTTCACCTGCAAAAGCTTGCTCATGAGAGATGCTGAATAAATAGTTGTCTGGTGAATGGATTAACCAAGATTCTTCATATACTTGAAGCAAACAGCAATGCTAGCATTTGGTATTTATTGCTAACTCTGACACATGCATTCTCGTTCAATAGCATGGTCCTTCATGACTTTGCTTCCCTAAAGGAACTTGAGCTCCTAACAGGTTTTCTAGCTCCCATAAATATTCCAGTGTCACAAACACAATCTGCACTCCATAAATATTTGTTGGTTGCTTTTTACAATCTACCCTCATTATCATCCTGAAGTTTTATTATTTCTATTATCTCAGTAGTTGCATTGTGACTCATCGTAGCCCAAATGGTAGCAGTGACTATTAGACAGCTTTTGGGCGAAATAACAGTTGTTAGTAATATGCTTTAATTTTTAAAATAAATTGTAGCATAGCTATAAAGCACAGTAGCTATTGTTTATAGGTATTAGAGAAACTGAACTAATAGTTGAGTCTGGGTTAAGGAGCCAGAGAAAGGAGAAAACGAAGGGAAAAGCTTTATAAAATAGTATTTTGGCAATCAAAATACTTGATTATAGTCATTGACTATACACATATATTATATTCTTTATATATTATATTGCTGTTGGTTGGTTTTTATTCTCTACTGTTTACTCTTTTGGAGTCTTTTGGGGACCTGCCACCCAGCACCCAAATAAATCACTCATGGAGGCTTATTCTTAATTATAAACACCCAGCTTTAGCTTGGCTTGTTTCTTTCCAGCTTTTCTTAAATTATCCTGACTACTTTTGCCTCTGGGTTTTTCCCTTTCTTTTACTTCTGTGATTCTTAGTTTCACTCTGACTCTGTGTCTGTCTGTGTAGCTGGATCGCTGGCCCCTAGTGTCCTCCTCTTCTTGCTCCTTTGTTGCTTTTTTCCTCATTTCCTTCTATTTATCCTCTCTGCCTGCCAGCCCCACCTATCCTTTCTCCTGCCTCACTATCAATGGCTCAGCGCTTTATTAGATCATCAGGTGATTCAGACAGGCAAAGAATCACAACTTCACAGAGTTAAACAAATGCAGCATAAACAAAAGCAACACATCTTTACATCATTAAACAAATATTCCACATTATAAACAAAAGTAACATACCTAACAACAATATTCTACATTATATATTATATATAAGTATATATTTCTATATTGTATATTACTCTTTATATATAATATATACTCTTTATGTATGTTATATAAAGTGTTTATTTTTAAATAATTATTGGTAGCCACCACGCTACAACATCTCACAGGAGAGCTAAAAGATCTGAGAGGAGTACAGTGATTTCCTGTAGGAAAAACTAACTATCCATTAGGTGTCATAAGGACATAAAATCATTAACATCCTTCTTTTAAATTTGATTGGATTTTTCATTGCAAAGGTAATTGACATTTATTTTAACCAATTCAAAATCTGGAGGTGAATTTCTAAGTTCTTCATCTTCCTCTCAGGTTTCTACCTGTCCTCAGGTCTCACCAGCATAAAGTGTGGTATGGATCTTTTCAAACCATTGCCTGTGCACACAGTAATTTATACAATACAAAAGACCACACAGAGAGGTTCCTTTTGCAATTTTTCTGCTATGTGTTCTGCATATCAATCTACAAGTTATCTTTTCCCTTTTCTGTTTGGTTTCATTTTTGTTGTTCTGGGTTTTTTTGTTTGGTTGGTTGGTTTGTGGATTTGGTTTTTGCTTTGTTTTGAAACAGTCTTAACTTGTATCCCAGGTTTACCTAGAACTTACTGTGTAGCCAGGGTTGGCCTCAAACTCATGTGAACCATCCTGCTGCAACCTCTTAGCTACTGAACTGTAGGCCTGTGCCACTATGCCCCGCAATTTACCATTTTTCAAACTGAAAGAAAAAAAATCACGCAGCCATCTTTCCAAATGAACCCCTATCTTGTTGAGTCTCCCTCGGCATCCACGCAACACTCCACAGCATAAATGCCCTCCAGCAGTATAGTCAACTCTTCAACAATTGATGGGCATTCAAATTACTTTCACTGACCATTATAAAAGAGTTGGCGTGAACCTTCTTTTAATAACATGACGAGTGATTATACCCAGTGAGCAGCTGTTACCATTCCACCCGTGGTCCATTCCCCAATCTTTTACATCCTTTACCTGGGCAAACCAATATGGTAGAACAAACATGCAGATAGGTGATCTGCAATAAGGAATTTCAGGAGCTGCAGAGAGGCTTTTGTGGCTGAGGGGCTTGCCACACAAGCATACAGATGTGAGTTGAACTATCCAGCACCCACCTAAAAGTCAGACACGGCGTGAGGACTTGTCTCTCCAGCACTGGGGGTTGGGGACTGACAGATCCTGGAGGCTTGCTTACCAGCCAGCATAGCTGAAATGGCAAGTGGAGGACTGGAAGGCCCTGTCTCAAAAGATTCAGTGAAAAGCAATAGAGGAGGACTCCTAATGCCGCTCTCTGGTCTTGACACTGGCGAGAAGTCACCCATCCACCCCTACCACCCACCCCACCCCCACACACAAGAAATAAGGAATTCCAGGCTTAAGAAATTTGAAGGAAAAGACACTAATTCGGGAAAGGAATGAGAGATGGCTAGCCATTCCAGACAGAAAAACTAGAAACAATGCTGAAGAACATGGAGGAAATGATCAGGCCGGAAGTCAGGAACAGCGCACTTCCTTGGAAGACTCTGTTCCAACCAGACATCCAGGCAGATGGCGACGGACCATGTTCCTTGTCCATTCTCCTCTAGAAAGCATCTTCTTTCTCAAACATTGTTAAAACTTTTAAAATTAAAATTTAAGTATATTATTACGGCTTGTTGCTGGATTCTAAGTTAGTATAAATAAAAGCATATGCAAACCGATTCAAGATCTCGCTCTGGGAGAATATGGTAAAGCCATGTGACATGCTGATGGGACTTTCCCATCATCCTGGAACCTGGCTGAGGTAATGGTTTTGTCCATTTCTTGGGTGGACTGGCTGCTGAGTGTGTGGGAGAGGGGGAGTGGGTGTGTTCAGGAGAGCTTCTTGGTGAGTTTCCTCCAAAGGATTTTAGTCATTATTGGATTGCTCTGGCGTAGTTTTTGTAGATGGTTTTATGTTGTTTTTGTAGACATGGGCTGGCTATATAGCCCAGACCTTGAATTCCCCATTCTGGAAACGGGAAACTATTAAGATTACACGTGTGCCCCACCTTGCCTGACTCTCCTAGAGATTTAAGTTTCTAGTTTAAGATTAGGAAGCCTACGTGTAAGGTACTGCAGCTTGGTTTTCCTGTGCCATGGGTTCTGTGATATCTTACAGCAGACCCCCGTGAGCATGACTGAATTGACTGGACACCTCACACATGGCTCTCCCTTCCCATCAGCCAGACCAATCTGGAAAGAAGACTGAGGAAATGATTCCCCTGATTTTGCTTTTTCTGGAAACGCTATATGGAAAATGATGTTACCCAGAGGGAAAACTTCTGGATTTTACAGGCTCACTAAAATATAAACCATTTAGTGGCCAAAAAAAAAAAACCCTTGAGATTAAGCTTTCTTTTATGTTTGCACATGTCAACCAAAAATAGCAAAGTATATATAAAGAAAAAAGTCTGTTTATGTAAAAAGGAAAATTTATACCTAAAAGCTATGGTCTTCGGTTGCTAGTGTTAGTTCATAGGATTTTTTTCAGGTGGTTTATCCTATTCCTACAACAATGTGAAAGAGACTAGCAGTTGCCTGTCAACAGCAAGAATGCTTGCAAATTTTGTAAGGGTCTTACTGAGGCAAGGCAAACACAGACCCCTAAGAACCAGAGACTGTACAGAATCCTAGTCAGGTAAACATATACGTTCGCTGAGATTTAACATTCTGTTACAGGATAGAAGAATGTATTAATTCCCTTAATTGACAGTCTCTTTATTTCCTCTTACCAAGCTATAGATGGTCCCCAAAATAACCTCAAGATGTATTCAATCTTGGGAGCACACAGCTGTTTCCTCTGTGGCCTCCAGGGTCCTGCCAGCCTACATCTTCTACAAGGAACATATTTAAATCCTTCAAGGGACCTTTTATAGCCATGGTCCACCCTGTTTTTCTTCGCAGTAGGTCCTGAAAGCTTCTTTGTCAAGAGTGAGGAGGGGCCCATCAGGCCCCGCCACAGGCCCAGAGGAGGCCCACCTGCTCCATTCCCAGACCAAAACCCACGAGTCACTTCTTTTCTCCTGCTCCTTCCAGCAGTGTTGAAACCAATAGGTTTCATACATGTGCTTTGAAAGTCTATTTCACCTCTTCTGGTAGTGCTAGGCGAACACACTACTCCAGAGCTATAACTCCAGCCCACAACCATCCGTTCCAGGGGGAAATGGATTGTCATTTAGCAGCAAGGAGTTGTCGACTTGACACGAATTCACATTTCATTAATGATGTCTAACAGAGCCTCTGTCACTAACTCAATATCATGTATTATGTATACAAGTCAGGAGTTGGAGGCGGTGTGGACTGCCTTAAGAGCGAGTGTGTGATTTCCAAGGCGAAGTAGCTTGTGCACACTACACCCCTGCTCCCCTAGTCCCTGCCTGAGGTCACACATGCCCAGACAGCCACTTTGCCTTTACTACTTTCTATAGCCTCATCGAAGGGCCTGGCATTCCCTTTGCTGTTCAAGGCCTTCCAGAATGAGACCACACACAGTCATCAGAATTGGGCCATTTTCCCAAAACACGAGTTTCTACATACCTTTTTTTTCTATAGGTTTTGAACTCTTTGATTGTGGGAAATGTATGTAATTCCTCTCTCTTTTTGGCTTTGGTGTTGTCAGGCAGCATAGATAGGGATGCTCATTAAGATACATTAGCAATAGCAGAAGAATCTATTAGTCTCACCTTAAAGATCCAGAAACTGAGGTTCATACACATAGTAAGGAGGAGAAAATAGGTCTAATACCTTCACTGAATACCTGAGCCCATACCTTATTACCTATCTGATAAATGGACATAAGTATTCAAAAAGCCATATTAGTCCTTCAGTGCTGCTAGCAGTAATCCTGCGGAAAATGAAACCAACAGCCGAGCCCTTGGAAAACGTCTACGCTACTGTAGCTCCTCCTTATCCTGGAAACAGTGTATGGAAGGCTGCACTGTCAGCGGACACTGCTCCTTCTCAGATTAGCACTTTACCTATTTCTGTGCTCGGAGGTGGCCGCCAAACCCTGCCCTTGCAGTTTCCCACTTGCTCCCCGAGATCCAACGGAACCTGGGCTGAAGGGACCCAGGCAAGAAACACAGCGTTACAACGTGGTTCTAATTCATCCAATAATCATGAGGCCTTTCACGTGCTGTTTACTCGGCTCCCATTTAACTCCCCTGCACAATCACCAGCCATTTAGCTCCCAGCAGCTCTCCACGCCAAGCAGATGATGAACTGTTTCCAGGCGCTAACTTCAACTTGCAAATGGCCTCATCATCACTTCCCCGCACACGGTCTCTGATGTTCCCAGGTGTTGTGTAAAGTTCAGTTACTAAGCTTTCTGGGCCGAGAGCAGCCTGCCTTCCTGGAACTGCATGCGCAGCTGAGAAAAAAAAAATGTAAGCCATTAGCTTGCTTCTAAGACTTGGAGACATGAAGCTTCAGCAGGCTTACCGGCAATGAGGTTTGTTCTTGTTTCAGCTCCAACTCCTACTGTGGGTAGGTTTCTTTGAGCACACCCTCTTCTTTGCCCATATCCCAAATCCAGTACAGTTTCCTTTCTGGGACTGCATCATAAATTATAAGGTGTAATCCGAAGGAAAACATTTATTTTGGAGCCTCATTAACAACTCAGAGGAAAGCTATAGTATTTACTCCCAACGTGGTGGGGTAGACGTCTACAGATGTGAAGAGAGCCCTTAAAGACACACACACAAGTGCACACACAGAGGTGTGAACACAAACACACACAACAAAACACCGTCCCCACCATAAGGACAACAGTAAAAGTGCCACAGACAGGCAGAATTAAGAAACACTTCACTAAAGACAGTCTATTGCGACTCTCTTCAAACACGAGGTTTGAGGCTCTATTTAATGACTTATTGACACTGGCAACTGTACCCAATTATTCACCCTATAAACTGACTTTTAAGATATTGTCTCTCAGCCTTCTTTGTGGTTCAGGGGCTAAGGCTCTGCAAACCACACTTTGCCTTTGCCAAGTGGTTCTATAATCAACTCCATCAATAGAGAACAGTAGACGGAAACCAAGGTAGAAGAAAGTGAAGGAATCAGCAGCTCTTCCTTTCCTTCTCATTCACATCACCCCAACAATATTCCCTCAACATGAAAGTGATAGCTGTCCCACTCTCCTCCAAAGCCTAGACCTGCACAGCCTTATGACAACACACACTGCCAGGCTCTCTCTTGGCTACTGAGACTTCTGAGCACCCACTGAGTGGAGAGCCCCTGTCCTAGGGTTTCTATTACGGTGAAGAGACACCATGACCATGGCAACTCTTACAAAGGAAACATATTTCATTGGGACTGGCTTACAGTTCGGCCATTCAGTCCATTAATGTCATGCTGAGAACCATGGAGGCAGCAGACATGGTACTGAAAAAGGAGCTGAGAGTTCTACATCTTGATCTGTGGGGAAGGAGACTATCACACTAGGCATAGCTTTGAGCATATGAAATCCCAGAGTCCACCTCCACAGTGACCCAGTTCCTCAACAAGTCTACGCCTACTCCAACAGGGTCACTCTTCCTACTAGTGCCACTCTCTACGGGCCAAGCATTCAAACACATGAGTTTATGGGGCTCTTTCCAACTCATACCATCTCACCCCTCCTCAAAGGTTTGAGTTCCAGGTCTATGGTGACGACCTTTGACCTTCTAGCTCTACCCACTGCTGTGTGCTCCCAGCCTGCTGGTGGGTCCTTCACAGAATTATTAATGGTGTTACCTCACACTCTCTGTCACCATTCTCGGCAGTGCCTCCTTTCTAAGATAGGGCTAAGTAACTCCTCGTGTTCAGTATCCCCTTTTGGAAGAGCTATGGGGGTTTCTATTATTCCCGCCAACACTGAAGGGTAGGTACTGGCTGCTTTAATCATATGGTCCTGCCTCATCCTCCATTTCAAACTGCTTTTTCCCCTGCAGAACTTATCCTCTACCTTTTCTTCTGGTCCTCACACTCTAATATTTGGATGGCAATTCATGTCAGTGAATAGGGATAGAAGAGACGAGGAAATGCAGTGTCAAGAATGCAGTCTAGAAACAAGCAGCAGTGTCTGAGCACAAACTCTTAATTGGCTCACGTAGGGAATGGGGCTCAAGGAAGTCAAACCGGTCCATTCCTCCCAGGGAGCCTGTTCTAAAGTTAAAGCAAGGAGGAAGATTTTGCTGTTGGAATAGTTGGAAGAGAGCTTTGGAATCCAGTGAGCAGCAGCGACACAAGTAACTGAAGACAGCGGAACGACGAATGAGCAAGTTTGCAGGTGACACCATCGGAATGAAACTATTGCCCACTGTGACTCCTCACCCACCTCCAACCACCTCCATCCACCTCCACTGACCCCCACCCACCTCCACCAATCCTACCAACCCCCACCCACCTCCATCCATCCCCACCCAACTCCACCCACGTTCATCCACTTCCACAGACAAGGAAACCCCACCATTGAATTTTACCTTCTAGATCCATCTCTCTAGCCATCTTCAAGACCCCATTCTAGAACATCTATGGGGGGGTGAACTAAGGGGGAAGGGTCTCTGTTGACACTATCTTGAGAATTATATCCCAGCCACCCTTTACTCAGACTTGGTAATTATGGAGAGGCTCTGATAAGATGGGGACTTTTCAAAAAAAAATGAAGTGGTATAATTCTGGAACATTCTGTAGAACAAATATGCAAACCATATCATATCAAATACTCTTGATTTAAATCTTGGATGTACCTCTTTCTAGTTTGGGACTGGAGCAAGTAGCTCAACGTCCTCAAATATCAGTGTCTTTGCATGTGGAATGGTGTTAACAGCCATGCAATCATTTTATGAGGATAAGTATAAATCCATTCATATAATATACTTGTAATAAGTCTACTTGATAGTGGAAGGCTTTGACTAAGCCTGGTCTGGGGGGTTTTCATGTCATCTCAGAAACTAGCAAATTCCTATTTCTTCTTTGGTTTTGATAAATCAGGCCCAAAGTCTTATTTCCAGCCTCCACTTCCTCTCAAAGGCTTTCACCACTCACTACATCCTGAGGACTCCCCTCCACCATCTTTCAGAATGACTGGAAAAGGAAGCAGTCACCCCAGCTCTGTCGCTTTGTCACAGCATCCAAGATGACTCCATGGGACCTGAACACTACACTAAAACAGACCCTTGAGGAAGCAAGATTGACAAGATGGGGAGGGGACCTCGGAGACCAGAGGAGTCTTCCTTTCCGGCTGATAGTTTTGTGGTGTCTAGAAGAATGACCTTCGTCTCTGCCCTCTTGTTCTACCTTTGGAAACAGAAGTGTGGAATAACTAATGCTTTCTCCCCAGACCTTTTCTCAACCTGGAGAGGAAGAGCAGCCTGTCTGGCCTCCAGAAGAAATGGCCTCTGTAGGTTCTGTGGTGGGATGACTGTAAATCCTTTCACCAGAAAAAGGATTCAGATATAGGGGGAGAAAATAAGCAGACAAGGGGCTTTGAGAGATGACCAAGAGTTCATGGCTACCACTTTCACAGGGACTTCTAATCTGCTCCTTCTTATCTTGCATGACTCCTTGCTAACAAGCAAGGTGTCAAGAGCACCACACAGAAGCACACATGCACACGCACACGCACGCATACACACACACACACACACACACACACACACACACACACATGAGCACCGTGCAGAATGCTCCAGGCATATTCTAAATGTCTGCTTGAATCAGTTCCCACCACAACCCAGAAGGTGGTGATTACTGCACCTTTTAAAAATGAAGGAGCTTGGATTTCAATAAGGCGAATAACTTGCCTGTGATCCCATCCTAAGAAAGGGACAGAGCTGGGATCTGAACAGAGCCTTCTGACTCAGTCTACACTTTTTTCCACTTAATTATGTTTCCCAATAAATCACTTTTCCACCCACGGAAGCCCCTTCCTAATACTTGGCAGGATATCGGAATTTTTGCTATCCAGTGGGAAAGGAGTGAGAATCCCCCCAGCAAATTTCCCCAGCTGTTTTCTTCTCATTCTAGCTAGAACATGACTTCAATGAATGAATATGGCTGCAGTTTTTAGATGAAGCATTCGGATGCCAATGATGAAATAAAATCCCTAAGGCTCATGCCTCTTGGAACAGAAATCAAATTGGACTATGGAGATGTAAGCAAAGGTCGGGACAGCTGACTCATGGCTTCTCCTCTCTCCCTAGGATGCCTCATGACTCAGAGCCCTGTATAGAGCACTCTTGCCTCTCCGCTGAAGAGTTGATGAAAATATTTCCTTGAAGCGGGAAGTCAGAACCAGAAGCTGGAATAAAGGGAGCTGAACCCTCATTCTGCTTTTGATTATTTATTTATCTTTGTGCCTCTTGCCCACATACTTTTTTTTTATACCTGTGTTACCTTTGGAGTCTGGATACTTCTAATGAACCAATAATATCATTTGGTTTAACTTCTCTTCAACTTGTAACTGAATTAATAGGTAGGAATTTCTTTAGGCTCCTTCTCTGCCATGACCTTGGGAAACAGAGGCCATGAGGCCATGTAGGTATTAGGTACTCCTAGCCTCTCACAGAACCCGTGTCAAACAATATCAAGAAGAAAGCTTAAAGAAGTTTCCAGCCTTGGCTGCTCCCTCCATTTTAACCTGCCTTTGTGTTCTCTGCTACCTACACTCACTCAGAGATGGACCAGGAGTTGCAGGGGGCCAGTGGGGAGCACAACTTTTGCTTCTGCTCGTCTGGAAATAAATACCCAACTGAGACCTTGCTGATACTCCAGCCATGTCAAACAGATGTTTCAATCCTGGCTTCACTTCATCCAAGGTCCCTTCTCTTCCAGCTTTGGCAGCTCACCTCTCAGCTGATGGCCCAAGTTAACTTCAAAAAAAAATACCCATTAAGATTTCATCTGCTTTGCCAGCCAGTAAAACTGAAGGAACCCTCATTTTTTAAAAGAAAATGCTCAAAAGAACTAATTTGAAGTAAAAACAATTGACATTATGATTTTTCTCTGACCTTTCCTAAGCCTTTTTAATTAATACTATATTAATACTTCTGCATGATCAATTTCAGAAATATGTATTGAGAACTGAGTATCAAAGAAAAAGGCACAGGCTCTAACTGAGAGAAATCAACTCAGAGCAAGAGGGTACATAGTTAAAGAACATTACCATATACAGCCTGCTTGTCATCAATAACGTCCCTACATATGGTGAGCCATTCCTATAGGAGGATATTCATCACATCATCCCATTTTATGGGTCATATTTGGTCATCCCTAGTCTTAATCTGCTTGGATTTCTCACATGTCTAGAAGCCAAACGGGGCTGAGAATGAAGTCTGTGGAGTTCCCTTTCTCCAGCAGAAAGTGTGGACGTGTGATGCTTACACATCGCACACAGGGCCAGTTTTTCTTATCCAGAGCAGCTGTGGCCTTGACAATACCGAGGGCTGTCTCAGTTTCACTTCAACACTAACTAAAAGTCCAGCCTTTGTGATGCCAGCATTGGCACCCTCCCCTGTGTCTGTCACTGGCACCTTCTCACATGTCCCTGCTCTGTTTGTTTATGGACATCCTCATGACAACAAAAGGAGCCTCAGGGCAAAGGGCACATCCAAATGGCCTGGGAAGCAGACACCAAGACAAAGGCTCTGCAAACCTTGAGCTTCATTGAAGTGTTTGTCCCATAATGACATTGGATCATCCCTTTACATACAGATAAATAATAGGCTTCATTATGCCAACCATAAGAAGGAAGAGGAAGGAAATCTGTCACTAAACCCACTTCTAGCCCATATAAGAAGCTCAAGTTGGGGAGTCAGGAGAGATAATTTCTTTGATAGGAGTTTCAGGGAACTATATCTCACCCACTCCTCAACAAACCCATAGCAGAGGCTTGATGGGAACTACTTGAGTACTTTGTCTGCACTCTCTAAAGTCTTAAAAGGTATAGAGATTAGTCTGTGAGTCATCATTCCATTAGGATATAGTCCATGCAAGTAGTAGAAATCTAATAAATATTTGCTAAATGATTGAGAGATTCCAGAATATATGCATGAATGGGTCTGCCAATTATGTTTCTCACTGATGTGACAGTAACCAACAAGAGAAACTTAAGGAAGGGAACATTTATCTGGCTTGAAAGTTAAGGGTACCGTCTATCACAACAGGAAAGTCAGGCAGGAGAGACTATAAGGCAGCACGTCCCATTTGGGCCAACAGTCAGACAGCAGAGAGCAGTGACTTATCTCACTTTCTCCATTTTGTTCAGTCTGAAACATCAGCTCGAGACGATGCCGTCTGTACTCAGAGTGAGTCTTCTGAAAACCCAGAGGTATGCCCGTGGTGATTCTCAATCAAGTCAAGTTGACAATGAAGACTGAACCTCCCATGAGTGATGGGAACTGAGATGCAAAGAAGAGTCTATGACTAAAATGAAAAAGTGCACTGACTCCATAGCAGTGAGAATGTGTGCACATACACGACTCTACCAGAATTGCAGACATGAATGAATGCAGGAAGGAAACCTAGGTTCTACTGGCCTTTCTTCATGTTGGTTATGACAGTTGAAAGATAAGCTCCCAAATGGCCCAGGACATCTTCCTGTCTTCCTATATGAGTTTTAACCTCACATGAATCCCAGAGAAACCACAAACACTCTAGAAGAAGAAAAAAAACTTTTTGAATTAAAAGTCATTTGGGGTCTTACTCTAGCGGTTCCTGAGTGTTGTGATGGCTGTGTCTTTCATTGTCTTCGATCCTTAATAGTTCCACTCTGATCTCAGTCTTTTCCACAATAACACTTGCTACCAATAGGAAAGGGATGTTTCTTCCAGTAAGCATCCTTCCTATCAGCTTCTGTAACCTTGTTGAAATCCTGTTCTGACTCACAAGTGAGACATTTGTGTGTTCTTTTGAATTCCAGAAAAGGTCTTGAGTGAAAGACCCTTTCCTACCTGTTTCCCACTACATTCCAATGATCAGCATGCTTCCACAAACACACCCACGGCAGCTAGAATATAAGATAAAGGTATGAATGTTTACGCAGGCATGCATTTGAAATACTAAATCCCAATGAGAATAAAATGACGGACTCTGAAAACCCTTCACCCACAGAGATTCCTTAGGCCTCCCCACACACCTGTGAAGACTCAAACTAGATTCTGAACCAAACTCTGCATACTTTTCATCCACAAGTAATCAATGAAAGCAGCCAGAACAAACAATCCCAGCTCCGTGACTTTCCATATCTCTTTACCAAATCCTATTTGGAATAGGGAGGGGTTCCAAGGCAAGGAAACTCCAGAAAGCCCTATATGAAGAGCCAAGTCTTTGATAGAGATTTCTGTTGTTCCTTGCTTCCCAATGCAAGTCTCTTATCACTCCATCTAGATAACATTTCAGAGGCACAACTTTCTATGTTCTTTGGCAAAGAAAACCTGTACAGTCATGGAAGGATAAGCCTGTACTGCGTAGCTACCCTCCTCCCTGTCATGTGGTATAAAGGAGGTCTGAGTTCAGCAATAACTCAGTTTGGTCTGCTGCTGAATTGGGCATATGAAGATCAAAGAGCCATAAATATCAGTTCATGATGGTAAAAGCAAAAGAAATATATAGAGCTTGCCCAAATGCTGCCTGAAGGGAATACAAATATTCATGTGTATATGAAGGGTGTAACTAAACACCGCCAAGTGGACTTTTTTCAAAGTTCTTTACGTGGCTGTAACTGTTGGAAACTAAAGGAAAGGATCATCTGGCCTGAGTATTATGAGAACTATGTCTGCATTGGGGGCTGCTATATAAAGAGAACTGTCGCCAGTATGACTAGAGGCTGAAGCATCTACGTTCTAATTTGTGTGTTGTGGCTTGAATGAAAACAGCCCCCATAGGCTCATAAGTTTGAATGTTTGGTCCCCAACTAGTTGAACTGTTTGGGAAGAATTAGGATGTATAGCCTTGTTGGAGAGGTGTGTCATTTGGGGTAGGCTTTGAGTTTCAAAAGACTCATGCCATTCCCAGTGTGCCTTTTTCTCTCTACCTCATGGCTGTGGATCAAGATGTGAACCCTTGCGTGTGTATTTTCTTTGTGATTTTTCATGTATTCTCCCACAGCATAATGAGAAAGTCACCTGGTCTTATAGATTTTATAGTCCTTATAGAAAAAGCATGATTCCCAGACACTGAAAGAAACAATTAATAAATGGGACCTCCTGAAACTGAAAAGCTTCTGTAAAGCAAAGGACATGGTCAACAAGACAAAACAGCAGCCTACAGAATGAGAAAAGATCTTTACCAAGCCCACATCAAACAGAGGTCTGATATTCAAAATATACAAAGAACTCAGGAAACTGGTCATCAAAAAAATAATAATAATCCAATTAAAATGGGGTACAGACCTAAACAAAGAACTCTCAACAGAGGATTTTAAAATGGCTGAAAGACTCTTAAGGAAATGTTCAACATCTTTAGCCATCAGAAAAATGCAAATCAAAACAACTAAGATTCCATCTTACACCTGTAAGAATGGCCAAGATCAAAAACACTGATGACAACTTATGCTGGAGAGGTTGTAGGGAAAAGGGAACACTTCTGCATTGCTGGTGGGAATGCAAGCTGGTACAACCGTTTTGGATGTCAGTGTGGCGATTTCTCAGAAAATTAATAAACAGCCTACCTCAAGGCCCAGCAATACCACTTTTGGGTATATATATATAAAGTATGCTCAATCGTACCGCAAGGGCATGTGCTCAAATATGTTCATAACAGCATTGTTTGTCATATCCAGAACCTGGAAACAACCTAAATGCCCCTCGACCAAAGAATGGATAAGGAAAATGTGGTACATTTACACAATGGAGTACTGCACAGCAGAAAAAAATAACGACATCTTGAAATTTGCAGGCAAATGGATAGATCTAGAAAATATTATATTGAGTGAGGTAACACAGACCCAGAAAAACAAATATCATATTACTCACTTATACCTGGTTTTTAGGCATAAAGCAAAGAAAAACAGCCTACAAATCACAAACCCAGAGAACCTAGACAACAAAGAGGACCCTAAGAGAGACATACAGGAATCTAATGTTCATGGGAAGTAGAAAAAGACAAGATCTCCTGAGTAAATTGGACCATGGGAGAGGGTAGAAGAGGAGAGGAGAGGATGGGAACAGAGGGGAGTGGGGAAAAATATATAGCTCAATAAAAACAATTTAAAAAAAATAAAAAGTGTGCTTCCTCTGTGGTGAACAGGTAAGGTCAGTGAGGTTGCTTTAGGAATAAGACACTAGACTAAGGCCCCACTACTGTGGCACGATCAGCATCTGGAGCAGATCTGAAGGTCTAGAGCCCAACCTCAGTGCTTCTTGCTCTCTCCAAGTTCTCTGGAGGGAATGTGGGTGGAGTCAGGGGAACATTATCAGAAAATGCATTTTGCAGTTTTCTCTTGAGTCACACTATATGGCAAGTCCTTCTTGAGTTTCTAGATGGAAATAAGTATGTATGGTGAGAACAGCCTTGCTGAGAGCCTCTCAACACATTTATTCCCAGATGGTTCCAGTGCAAATGTGAAAATTATTTTTTTTAGGGAATGAAGACATTTTGATAAAGGTTTGGGTTGATTTTAAGCTAGAGATATAGGGAACTATGCTTTGGTTGAAAGCTCTTACCCAATTCATTGTGCTACATACAGAGAGCACTAACTGGGAAGTCTATAAAGTTTAAATCCCTCTCACTGTTTCAACATTTGGAAGACCTTGGGTAAGTCTGATTTCTCTCATCAAGTGCTTCTTTTATGTGTCAAAGGCAGAATTAAACTAAATCAGTAGGTTTTACTTTTAATGTTTTTTTTTTTCCTTAGGTGAGCAGGTCCCCTTTTTAAATGTACTACAAAAAGTCTAATAATTTATATCTGATGACAATAGTCATTCTGGGGCTAGGGAACTGCTTAGCAGTTAAGAGTGCTTGCTCCTGTTCAATTCCCAGAACCCATGTCAGGCAGCTCACAACCCCTTATAGCTCTGGCTACAGAAGATCTGATGTCCTCTTCTGGCCTCCATAGGCACCTGCACACACAAGGCAGACACACAGTTATACACATGGACATAAATAATGTTGTTTAAGTCTTTCTAATTAATGCAAACTGAGTAGCCCAGACCCTGAGCACCCCACTTTCTATAATAGGTTCTTGTCTCAGGAACTGAGACACCTTGGGGATTATCACCCTCCTCAGGCAACAGGCAAGGGAGCAAACGAGGCAACCATGATGCAGCTAATCCCAAAGACCGTGCTAACAAAGAACATAGACACACAAATTAGAAATTTGTGATTCAAAGTCTTCTTCAAGAATTAAAATTTAAAAAAATAAAGTAACCCCCCAAAAAGACAAGTTTTCTAATAGTAACAAAAAAGTTGAGTTTCCTAGATGAGAATGTCTGCCTATGAACTCAGCATTTGGGAGGTAGAAGCAGGAGGAACACATGCTTGAGACCAAAAAGGATGTGAGAGGAGGGAGGAGAAGGTGGGGGAAGGGGCCATAGTGCACAGTTGCTGGGAAGGCAAATTAGTACAGCCTGTATAGGAATCAGTATAGAGTCCCCCACCCAGAAGTGTGGAGGGGTGGCATTAAACTCTTTTATGCAGTCTACCCCTCCTGCGCAAAGAGCTGAGGTCGACATGCAGTAGAGGTACCTGCACAGTCGTAATCATCATGGCAGAGCAGGTGAACAGAAGAAGAAAATGTGGTGTGCATGCAAGATGGAGTATTATTCAAACACAAAGAAAACAACCTTATGTCATTTTCAAAAAAAAATTAAATGGAACTGGAAATCATCACGTGATGCAAGATAAGCCTGACGTGGAAGACAGCACAATACCGTTTCTCTCACGTGCAGAGTCTATGTTTTTTAACATAAGACATGAAAAAGAGAGTATTTGTGAAAAGGAAGAGGGCCAGTGAGAAGAGGAAGGGAGGGACAAGGGAGAGCATTAGAGACGAACAGAGTCAATGCATATGATATGAATCATTAATATGTCATAGTGAAACCTATTATCTGGCACAATGAATATATGCCAAAAATAAAGAAAGAAAGGCAACTTTTCTAAGTTGGCATTCTGTGTTTGTCACACTTCCCTACCTTGTTCCCCCCTCTTCTTCTGCTTGTTTCATTTCTCCCTTCCCCTTTCCATCTTCCTCGCCCTCCAGACCAAGGCTTGACAGTATGCCATGGTGTATAACTAAGGAAATTATATGTTCAAAAACTGGACTCAAATAAAGTCAGAAGGTGTCAGAAGAGGGTTCTAAACCAGAGTTCAAACCATTAGGGAGATCCTGTATTTTCTAGATTTTCAGAGCCAACAGCCTGAGGTATACATATACTGTTAAGGGATGGGGGAATCCAAGACAGCCAGCACAGAGGTGGAGGTTGTAGCCCAGAGGCATCCCTCCCACTGACTAGCTTCACAGAGAAAGGGACTGTTCATTGGTCACCCCACTAGATGATGATTCTTATCTCAGGGGACCATTTGGAGGTATCAGTCAACTGAAACTACGCACAGCAGATGGCATGGCCATTCTACCACAAGAAGAGTATCTACTCAACCCCCAGCACTAGAAGAAAGAACCCCCGCCACACACACACACACACACACACACATACACACACACACACACACACACACACACGGTGCAGATACTGTGTACAACATGCCACGCTGTGTCTTATGCAAGAAAGAATAGTACATATATATCCTTGTCTACTCACAAAATATTTCAAAGAGTGTAAACGATGGTTCTGGAAAAATATCAAAGGAGGGACAGGGAGACGCCTTTGAGGTGGAAAAAGCTCTCTTTAGAGAGACCTTAAAATGCTGATTCAATTTTATTTTTATAATGTGCATATATGCACTCAAGAGAAAACAAAAACAAGAATGTTTGCAGGAACAAAGCCTGTTAACTTGATGTGACTTTCACCAAACCTTCATGCACTCTAAAAGTTCAACTCTCAGCCCACTGTCGCTGGAATGTGGAGCCGAGAAGCTGGGTCTGGCTTGGTCGTCTGGAGTCCTACAGAAAGCCAGTCTGACAAACACATCCAGGAAGGAAGGGACGCTCAGGAGGAGACCTGCCTTCTAGTGGCATCTCCCCACCTTAAGCAAGTCACACGATCTTTTCCCCGTGCCTCTTTCTCCATCCTTAGCACGACTGCACCAGCTGGGTGGTCCTTAAGCCTCGTCTCCTGCAAGACACACTGTGCCTGGCATGTCATGGCAGCAGTCTTGAGCACTGGAGTTCTAATTCCAGCCCTGCCAACCTGCTGCTCACTAGAACTGGGCAACATACTCGATCTTCTAAACTTAAATTTCCTTATTTGGAAAACACAGACCCCAACCCATCTGTTTCGTGGGGTCTTGCGGGAACTAAGCAGAAGACTGGTCTCAATCACCTTCTCTGTGGTACCCTGACCCCACATGGCCTCAACATTCCAAAGTTCAGTTTCACCTTCTCTGCCCGCGGTCTGCTAACCTCCCTGTTACTTTCTCTTCTGTCATCTTGCTTTATTCTTTGTACAACACGAATCACAAAGTCTAATGAGAATGAATGTGTCTGCCTACCTCATCTAGAATGTAACTCTCGTGACACTGGGGACTCGAGTTTTTCATGCCCAATCATTCTACCTCTAGCCCCTAGCAATCTCGTGAATGAATAAATGAATGAAAGTGCTAGGTGCTAGGTGCTGTGGATCTTCCCAATAACTCTAAACTATGGACAAATAACACTCTTCTCATTGAATATCTGTGAGAATGCTAATCCCCCACTTCATAGACGTACAGTGCTGTCAGGCAATGTGCCCAAGTTCGATAACTGGGAAGTAGCAGAGTCAAACTATTTTACTGTATTCCAAATCTTGTTCTCTCAAACACTAGACTTTTCTAAGAATTCCCTTGGCTGGAGTTCCATCCTCACAGTCCCTGCCCAGCTCCTAATTGCATGGCTCAAACAACAGTCATGTTCAACCTTCCGTTCGACAGTGCCCAAATTGTCCCTAATGGGAAATCCTGTAATGGATGGGAAATCTCACTAATCTATGCCATAGCACATTTATCCCCTGCAGTCCCCTCCTGCTGCTGACCCTTTAAAAGGCTTCGCTGGAGGCAGAATACAGACGACAGCCTTGCCCCCATGCAACGTTTTCCAAGATCCTGGTTGAAACCCAGAATTATTATTAATGACCAGATAGCAAAAGTGACCAATCGTCATTTAAATTTCACCCAAGTCATAAAAAGTGCTCATGAGGAAAGTCATCTTACACTGGGGGGAGGAAACAGAAGCAAACGAAAAGAAACATTAAAATCCTCCAGGCCGATTAATGGCTCACTGTGTTGTCATTTCTGAGGTTATGTAAAGTTTATGAGTATTGCTTGCCTCAATGCTGTTATTAAAATGAAGCTATTAAGCACATGTAAATTTCTTGGCTGTATAACCCACAAAAATACAATGAGTCATAAATAATTCTTTTTTTTTTTTTGACACGCATTCTACCTCTGGCAAAGAGGAAAAGCTTTTAGGCCTGACCTTTGGAAAGAGGAAGACTTAAACAGTATCCTGGCCATGACACCAGTGATAGGTAACATTGCCCTCAGAAGCACAATGAGAAAGCAACCAATACCGATAAAACTAATCCCACACATTTTCTAAGGAAGATGTCTTTACCCTCAACTGAAAACATTTAGCTAGAAGAAAAACTTCCATGTCTCTGGTTTGATATTTCATAATGAAATTGTAAGACAAACATTTCTTGCTCTCAAAACACAAACAGCATATCCAATCATTAAAAAAAAAAAAGTTCCATCTTCCCAGAATAACATGCATGGATTTATCTGTCCAAGTCACTTTGTTCAAAGTCTGTGCATAATTTCCCTGCAAAGTAGCCTATAAGAAAAATAAAGGTGCAGCTCAGCTCATGGACACGTACGTGGTCGCCAGTGAACCTACATTCACAGTCTCACAGATGAGAGCCGCAGAATACACTGGTGTGTTGATTAAATGGGTTTTCCGGGGGTAGAGATGACTAATGGCTAAAGACAAAGGCAAAAGGCAGCCGGTAGCGTCAATACACCGCAGCAGTGTTTATCAAAGTACGCCGTGTGAGCCATTTTCTCATAACTACCTGGAAGCTTCTGAGGCCCCAGTTTCTAAGCCATCTCTTTGTGCTAGAATCTCACAGGGAGGAGCCATCACTGTGGTGCAGGGGCAGACAGGAACCCTTTCAGAAGAATACCTCCCAGTCTAAGGCTTGAGAAACACTGAACTATGCAAATAACGCAACGGCTCTAGCCTTGGAAGATAGGCTTCTCACACTCGCACAAGGCAGAGCAGGGTGTAGACAGCAATGAGAAAGGAGATTGATCCCACTTAACCAAAACTATGCCATACAGGGCAGGAGGGGTGACCCAGTCAGTACACTGCTAACCTTGTAAGCACAAGGATCTAGGGACATGAGTTCAACTCTCCAAATTTACGTGAACTTGTCAGGCATAGCATCATACGCTTATAGTTCACTTGCAACCCCAGCACTGTGTAGGTAAATAACATTCCTGAGGATAAAACTGGGTGGGGTTGTCCTCTGACCTCCATTTACACAAACAACCCCTATCTCTGGAGGGGGAGACCTGTACCATCCAAACGCTCCCCCTTCCTTTTTTTCTGATAAAATAGAGGAGACTTTGTCAAGCACAAAAGAACTCACTTCCTCATGTTCGAAGGAAACCATCACCATGTCGTGTACAGAAAGGCTAGAACAGGAAGAGAAGCGGATTGGACCAAAGAGAAATGATGTGCTGAGTTCTAGGCACTGATCCATAAAACAACTGGTTGTTCGGCTTCATTGTCGGCTTGAGCAGCAGAGAGGCATCAAGCAGTTTTCCCGTGGGAAGCTAGATATCCTGATCTCTAGTTTAAGGAGTTAGCAACAGTCAGAAGCTCTACCCTTAGAAGGTATCAATGAGCAAACACTAAACCTTTGGGAGCATCATCAGAGAGAAAAGTCAATGGCAGGTGTTGGCTCCAGAAGAATAAGAAGTAACAGAGTGACATGAAACTGTGGAAAACATGTCCACACAAGAGAACAATCAATGACATCAGATATAGAAGAAAACTAAACCCAAACATACCTACTTAATTTGAAAACTGGCTCAATGGTACAGTTGAGGGCACGTTCCTGCAGTTCTGTAGGAGAAAGCCAGGCTGTAAAGAACCAAGGACCAAGGAGGGCATGAGGAAGTCTGTCCTGGCTGACTTCCTGTTCTTTGCAGTGGCCCCTCCCATACCCAGTTTCATCCCCATCATTGTTCCTTCAAGACTTCTACCTTGACCTCCTACTCAGACAGAAAAGATTTCCCCCCCAAATCCACAGCTACCAGCCCCAGTTTTAGCCCTGTTTCTAACAGGCATAGGTGCTGAATCCTTTCTTCCCTCCCTACTCTCCCTTAACTCTTCCAGCACAGCCCAAGCTCCAAACTTGTGTCGTCTTCTCCTGAATATGAACCTAATCTCTGATTAGATGTCCCTACAGCATGGTACCACATCCAACCATCAAAGGGCTGCCTCTGCTGGTCTCCCGCAGTGCATCTTTGGGACTCCTTGTAGACTATTACAGATCCAAAGGACCACAGGGTGTGCCCTTGCCCATACGCTACTGAGCTGTAGTCTATGGCCCATATCCAACCTCCCCTCCTTCAGTCAGTCTTGTATTATCCTTAAAGAAAAGATTTCAGTCCCACGGTAATTAGGGCATTGAATGGATGAGGGTAAGTGGCTCTAATATGAACAATTAAGTATTGGAAGCAAGGTGCAATTCAAGGACAAGTAATTGTGTGGCTGTGCACGGATCACATCTGGAATGGCAAGGGAAGCTTTCAGAAAGCAGGTTTCCAGATTCTCGGGTAAGATATCAGCATGAATATAATGTCTGAGGCTTTTGACAGAGAAAATGAAAAGCTAAATCACAGCCTGACAGTTTCAAGCGCATATCAAGGCTCAAACACACGTGAAAGAAAAATAATACAAATGTGCACAAAAAGTTCAGTCTTATCAGCAATCAAAAATTAACAAACTATCGCAAGAAGACATTATTTTATGTAGGCAATTAGCAGAAATTTTAAGTGTACTGATTGAAGAAACAAGGAAATCAACGACAGGGTTCTTACATATGGGGGGCATGGTACCATCTCCACTTTAGAATGCAAAGTAACAGGATGTGTAACAGACATTAAAATACTCCATAGTGATTAATAATAATGTCTGTGAGAATAAATGATATGGGGGAAACAGGACATTTTATTTTATTTATTTATTAAAGATTTCTGCCTCCTTCCCACCACCGCCTCCCATTTCCCTCCCCCTCCCCCAATTAAGCCCCCCTCCCTCGTCAGCCCAAAGAGCAATCAGTGTTCCCTGCCCTGTGGGAAGTCCAAGGACCACCCACCTCCATCCAGGTCTAGTAAGGTGAGCATCCAAACTGCCTAGGCTCCCCCAAAGCCAGTACGTGCAGTAGGATCAAAAACCCATTGCCATTGTTCTTGAGTTCTCAGTAGTCCTCATTGTCCGCTATGTTCAGCGAGTCCGGATTTATCCCACGCTTTTTCAGACCAGGGCCAGCTGGTCTTGGTGAGTTCCCAATAGAACATCCCCATTGTCTCAGTGTGTGGGTGCACCCCTTGCAGTCCTGAGTTCCTTGCTCGTACTCTCTCTCCTTCTGCTCCTGATTTGGACCTTGAGATTTCAGTCCAGTGCTCCAATGTGGGTCTCTGTCTCTGTCTCCTTTCATCGCCTGATGAAGGTTAATATTCAGGAGTATGCCTCTATGTTTTTCTTTGGGTTCACCTTCTTATTTAGCTTCTCTAGGATCGCGAATTATAGGCTCAATGTCCTTTATTTATGGCTAGAAACCAAATATGAGTGACTACATCCCATGTTCCTCTTTTTGGGTCTGGCTTACCTCACTCAGGATAGTGTTTTCTATTTCTGTCCATTTGTATGCAAAATTCAAGAAGTCATTGTTTTTTACTGCTGAGTAATACTGTAATATGTATATATTCCATACTTTCTTCATCCATTCTTCCATTGAAGGGCATCTAGGTTGTTTCCAGGTTCTGGCTATTACAAACAATGGAAGCAGGACATTTATAAGTGAAAAGAGCTTACAAAATGCCATGCAATGACAGGAGTGTGCTTATAGATATTAATATACACATATATACACACATAATATTGTATATGAAATATTGAATACTAATGTTCAGGAAAGGGGATAGAATGATATGAAAAGTATTGACATGAGTTATACTTGGGTCATAGAGTTAAGAGAATACTTTGCTCCCTGATGAATCCATCTTCAAATCTTCTACATTGTAAAATTAATATTTATGTGCTAAGAAGAAAACAATTCTCAAGCTGGTTTAGAAAAGAGAGATGGGGAAAGAGATAGAGATCCCTCTAGATAACAATCTGAATACAAAGGGGCCTTGCTAATACACTCATGCCTTTCAAAACAACTCAGCAGGGAAGAGAAGAGGACATAGCTAAAGATAGATATAAAAGGTGGGGAAGTTGAAGGTCAATGCTGCTTGAGACTTTCACTGAATAGAATGAAAACAGAGAGGACCATTTTCCTTATGTTCAGCTGCACAAGTGATGTAGGAAGGTCTTCTATCTATCTGTTGCTTTCATTGGTTAATTAATAAAGAAAACTGCTTGGCCTAATAGGTCAGAACATAGGTAGGTGAGGAAGACAGAACAGAATTGTGGGAGGAAGAAAGCAGAGACAGGCAGACACCATGAAGCTCTGGCCCAAGATGGACGTAGGTTAGAATCTTCCCAGTAAGCCACCACTTCGTGGTGCTACACAGATTATTAGAAATGGGTTAATCAAGATGTGAGAGTTAGCCAGTAAGAGACTAGAGCTAATGGGCCAGGCAGTAATTTAATTAATACAATTTGGTGTGGTTATTTTGGGTATAAACTAGCCTGGTGGCAGGGACGCAGCTCTCCACTCCTTTTACAACACACAAGGAAGGACAAGATTGATGTACACACTGTTTGGAGCAAATGGATTAACACTGATATGACGGAATCCCTGATGTGGGATGCCCTTCTGTACACTACAAATATGTACTGCTTTTATTGGTTGATGAATAAAACTGCTTTGGCCTATGGTAGGGCAGAATATAGCTAGGTGGGAAAGCCAAATTGAAGACAGGAAGAAAGAAGGTGGAGTTGAGGGAAATGCCAGACACTGAAAAAGCAAGATGTGAATTAACAAGCCACAACCCTCATGGTAAGATAGAAAGTAATAGAAATGGATTAATTTAAATGTAAGCCTGAGCCATTGACCAAACAATTATGATTAATATTAAGCCTCAGAGTGGTTATTCAGGAACTGTTGGGTAGGAGAGAACCCTCCAGTTACAGATTCCTCAGTCATGCAAGCAAGAAATACAATAGGAAAATAATAATGGACTCGAAAGCATCCTCTGGCTTCAATCCCAGTCATTTTGAAGGAGTTCTGATACACACACACACACACACAAATGTGTGCACACTTACCACACACCTCAGGAGGTTCTTTTCCTGTACCTTTGGGAATCCTTAGGCATAATAAATATCAAACCATCTGATTTTGATGCTACCATTGTCACTTTGCCCTTTTTTGGTTCAACTGCCTGTGTAGAAGAGTCAAATTCTGATTATCAGTGAAGGCGCTGCCACAGTGGATGGTTACAATATTGCAAGACTATTGTCAAGCCTGTATTATAGCCAATGCTGTCACTGCCCACTGTTTGCCCTCCCCTCCCCCGTGACCTGAAGACCTACTATGAAACAGCCTGCTAGCACATACCTACACTTTTTCCCCTGTACAATGCTAACCTGGTTTCACTGGGCATAGATCAGAAGACAGTAGAATGATACTTGCTGAACAATGCTCAAATCTCCACTTTTTAAATAACTAGTCTAATCTCTTTGGACCAACTTCTTTACCTCCTCCCTGGTTTCCTACTGTACTGTGAGATTCTGTCCTGGGAGGGTCTACAGACATTGGGATAGAGTTGCTTTTTTGAGCTGAGCCATGGCACTCCAAGCATGCAATCTCACACCTAGTTATAGGGTAGCTACTGTTTAGAGTGAAGCTCAGATTTGCACTACACTATTGAAAGGCAGTGAAAAACTATAACTCTCTTACTCCTATTTTTCCAGTTCCTTTATTTAAAACAAAAGAATTCAAAATAAAGCTAGGAAGATGGTTCCATAGTTAAGGGCACTGGCTTCCCTTCCAGAGGACTGGAGTCCAATTTCTAGCGCCCACAAAATGATTCACAGCCATCTGTAACTCCAGTTCCAGGAGAACCAGTACCCTATTCTGGGCTCTGCGGGTATCAGGCACACACACGTGTACACAGACATATATGCTAGCAAAACACCCACATACAAACAATGAAATAATAACTTATTTTTTAAAAGAAAGGAACTTCTGAAAGTGGTAGCATAAATTTTATTGAGAATGTTAAACTTAAAGCTCCAAGCCCACACATTCTATACTCCTCTTGTAAAAATCTTCAGCTGAAATGATCAGTGATTGGTGGGAAGACACAGAGGACATAAAGGAGGCGCTGGGGAAAGAAAGGAAATAAATCAAGAAAATGATGAATTCGGCCACCACCCAGGTGACAGTTCATAAGTACGTGAGTCTTCATACAGTTGCATTTCATGACAGGCTACAGGTTAGAGAGAACAAGAAAGACAATGTTCTTTGTAATTGCTTATTTTTTCACTCTGAGCTCCAAGTCTCTGCTATGCAGAAACTTAACCACAGTCTTCCTGAGATAGCCCATGTCTCTAGTCTTCTCTATAGCAAGATGTGAGAGGCAGGTGGCATAAGGCACAATTTAATTAGGGAATTCTAGCACCCTCGTTTCCTCTATGGAATCCACTGTCCCTATTCTTATGGTCACCTTGGGTTTCAACTTAGAGGAGAGAAAAAAAACTCATAATTACTAATAATCCTGCAGCAGCAATTTTATTTTATGTTTTTAAATAGTGTTGTGATCATGCTGTTTTCCGGTGTATCAAGGTTCCAGCACTTTAAAAATGTTTTATGCTTTTTTGACAAAATTGATAAATGTTGTCAGGATACCAGCATTTTCAATATAGTCATCATCTGGCTAATTGTGATAAAAGCTGAGACGAAGCACAGTGATGTTGCTACACACGCATATGTCCTGCAGGCTGACTGTCTAGCCTTAAATTGCATCTACCTACTACCATATGACGCCAGGGTAATGAGAGTTAAGTGTTCTCAACCTGGGTTTCCTTCTATATGAAAATGAAATGGAGCTGAAGAGATGGATCAGCAAGAAGATGTGTGTTGCGAAAGCCCGGGGACCAGAGTTCAAATCCCAAGAACACATGTGAAAAGCTAGGTACTTTAAAATCAGCCTTGAATCCCACTGTTTTGTGGCCACACAGGAAGAAGAGATGGGAAAATCCCAGGAGCTCACAGGTGGGCCATCCTGGTCTGCACTGCACATACACCAGAGATTCTGTCTGAAACAGGGGAAAGCAAGGACCAGTACTGTGGGTGGTCCTCTTGACTCCATACATGCATTATAGCACATGCAGGTCCACTTGAACATGAACATCTACATGCATGCATAGTTGGCAAACAAAAAAAGAGATAATGGTAATTTTGAGGTTGAGATGGGGAAAGGAATGATTGGTGTTCACTGATTATCTTCTGCTTCATCTATAGAGTTTAAGAGCCATTTATGTGCGACTAGTAAAAGCTAGTGGGATGTAGGTAAAGGGATGTAAACCAGTTCCTATCCCTGGCTTAAAAACATTCACCACATGGTTCATTCCCCACCCAGCCCCACCCCTCTCTCTCCCTCTCACGCATACAGAAACCCTTTGTAATGGCAGCCTTGGAGGTCACAGAAGCCAGATGTTCTAGCTACACAATGGGAACAGCCTTGCCTCCCACTTGGAGGAAAGAAGTGACTTGGCACGTTGCCCAGCCCACACTGGACTATGATGGGATTGAGAAATGGGCTTTTGTTGTGATAAGCCATTGAGATTTTGAAGCTTATCTAATAAAGCAGTAAAAACTAATGGTCTCGCCCCATAGGACAGCGAATTACTCACATAGTGTCTGTCATGGAAAGTTCACTCAGCAAGTGGTCTTTGTCATCGTCATCACCGTCATCGTCAGAAAGAAAATTTAGGCTTCGGATGATTTGGAATGAAGTCTTCACTTGCCACTCACCGGCAATCACAAGACAAGCCATCTCCTAGAATGCAATTGATCAACAGAACACCACCCTTGCCTCTTGGTTGTAATGAAGATTATCACAGAAAGATGTGAAAACCTTTGGAAGCTGAAAAATGATTGTCTGGATGTTTCTCATTAGGCTCTGTCATTTGCTTTTAAGGCTTCTTCTAGAGCATTCCTTCAGGAAGGTGAAGCTTTATCTCACTGATGGACAACTGGTGACTTGCCTTGGTCCGTAGTATGTGAAGAAATAGAACATATTTTCATTTACATTTGAGCAGCATTTTGGAGAACTACCGTTTTTGAGTTAGCAGTATATTCTTTTCCTCCCTTTTACTTCAAAAAAGTGTATCCCAGACTGGGATTTCTCCTTCCTCCTGGCCTTGCATTTACAATGTTGGAGCTTAGGGACTGGAAAGATGGCTCAGCAATTAAGAAGAGCACTGGATACTCTTCCAGAGGCCCCAGTTCAATTTCCTGCACCCACATGCTAGCTCACAACCATCTGAAACCCCAGTCCCAGGGGATCCGATGTCCTCTTCTGTCCTCTGGGGGAACTAGGCACATGCATGGTACACAGATAGACATGCAGGCAAAACACCTATGCACATAAAAATAAGTGAAATAATTTGAGATATTGGAGCTCAGGAAACAATACCCGAAGTGGAGGCCTAAGGAACAGCCTCAGATTCAAACTTTCCCTCTGACCTGACCCTGATCTGTTTCCTGCTCTACTCTACTCGCTGGAGACAGACTGCAGATGCAGAATTTTCTCTCCCCAGAGAATCATAGGAACTACAGTCTCCCCCCCCCCGCCGCCCACCAAAAAAAAAAATCCAGGCATGAAGCCTAGACATGTTACTCTAGTTTTCCCTGCCTTGCCATCTTGAGTCTGGCCATAAAGAGATTATTTGTCCTATCATGTCTTCAGCAGATCGTAAACCTATCCACTACAACAAAAGGCTGCCATTGCCATCCCTACCCCCAGAAAGAGAGAATGCTGCAGTCTGCTTGAAAGCTTTGTCTAGGGTTGACTCTCATGCTAGCACATCTGTGGTGGTACCCTCGTTAAAGTCATGTTTAAGGCAGCCATGTTGGTGAACTTCAAGGGTGTCACTTTCCTGATATTTCCAGGAGATGCAGCCTCACAGCAGACACCCTCTGGCCCTTACAATCTCTCTGCTTCTTCTTCTCAGATGTTCCTCAAGTCTTGATGTAGAAATTTCGTTATCAGTTGGGGCTGGGTACCACATGATCACTTGTTATCTGCATTTTGAGTAGTCATGATTTCCTGTATGAGTCTCCATTCAATCATGTCTAAAGGATGACCAATGTTCATCTAATCTAAGCAGAAAAAGGGGGGATATTCCTGGCACACCCCCAAGTGTTTCTCTCCTCCCCAAACTCCAAAAGTAATAGAAAACTAACACCAAATAAATTTGTTTTGTTTTTCTGTTGTTGTAGTGTCTTTTGTTATAGAAGAGTCCATTCATGAATGTTTACAAATGGAGGGAAAGGGATTGCTGGCCCTCCTTTCTACCCCACAAATGCAACTGAAGTAGCCTGGCAGCAGAACTAATCCACACAAATTACAAATTTATTCCTTCATTACTAGGAGTGACTAAGATTTAGTAATTATTTGTAGCTGCAATATAAACCAGATTTCACTGAGTTGTATATTAACCAAACTTAATAAGTAATAGAGTAATATTAATGTCAATAATAGTGACTGGAAATGAATTTGTACAGTTTTTCTTACTTTGTGTTTTTCTGACTAACTTTTCTTCTAATGGGTTATTTGAAGGAGGAAGTAGCTCAAGCGTGCACATGAAAATCTTCAGATCAATAACTAAGGTTTGCATGAAGAACCAAGACTGAGAAAGAGAAGGTGCACATACTTGGAAGAAATTAAGTGCCTTGCATGGTTGCAGAATATGGAAAACCATAATTCTAATGAAAATAGCATCCAGTTTTATTAGACAACTAACAGAATCCAGGAAAAGAGTGTGAAATGGCTGTCAAAAAATTCTGGCCTTCAGACTGTGCTTTTTATAGAAATGTGATTCTCCAAATAGTTAGCTTCGAGGGACTTCTTCATAACTGCAAGTCATCTCGAGTTATTACATTTTTGTGTTAAAGAATAAATCCTAAACTAAAAGACCTCACTTTGAACTCCAAAACAATGGCTATGCTGTGCAATGTTGCACAAAAGGGCAGAAGGACACTTTAGATGGACAAGAAAAGGAGAGAAATTGAGAAAGTTACCACTGTAGGAACATTTAAGTATTTGGATTTAAATATATGAAAGCTTATCTTCTGGAATAAGCCCTAGATTTATTCTCCATCATTTTAAGATACAAAATGAAGAGAGTAGGAGTGGACAATAGGGGAAATTCAGTAAAGAAATCCCCCTAAAATTCAATGACTTACTTTGAATTTGGGGTTGAGGAATTATGACAGGGTGCAACAAATAAGAATTAGTCTGGATGCAAAGTTCCTTCGGTATCTGAAGAATCAAAATTAATTTGCAGAGGGCAAGACTAGATCACACCAGTGAAATGCCCTGGAGAGGTTATTAATAATTCACAATCTGCTGTACAGTTGGAAAATGAATTTTACTTTCCAAAGAAAAGTACAAAACTTGTATACTTAGTGTGATTCTGTTCCCACAAAGGGGATCCGTCATTGCTCCACCATTGTCAGGGCAGCCAGTGCACATTTAGGCTTTTAATGAGGCTATTCTGTCACAAGTGGACTTGTTTTTTTTTTTTTTATATGTCACCAAAAGAGAGTCACATCTTTAGGAAACCGTATTTTAGTCCTGGCATTTCTATTTTTTATTTCTCTAATGGAGGGGGTAAAATGACCACAGGAATACAGCTCTCCCCAACTGGTGAAGAAAAGGAGAGTGGCCAATACAAATATTATAGCACAAGGCTGGACCGGTAGAAAAATAAGAAAAAAAAATCTCCCTCCTAAAACGTCCTCTGAAAATACATGGCCAGGCCAACCACAGCCACAGGTGCAACAGCACAGCCCCAAGGAGAGCTTTAATCAACAGAAGCTGGCTTCAGGCACACACACGTGCAGCTTCCTAGCCACCTTTAGCATGCGTTTTCTGAAAGTGAAGGAACAGGAGGTTCATTCACAGCCAGATGAAGAAGTAACACACGCTTCCTATGGCAGCCTGGTAGGGTTCACATTTTTACAGATATTTTCCTCTTCCTTTCACAAATACCGCTCTATATTTTCTCCTGAGCCTCTCCTCCCCATCCATGAGGGGACATTAGTATGCTTCCTTTTATGAGGGTCTCCGGCATGTCATCACAATGGCCATCGGCCATGGTTCAAGGCGGCAATGCTGATGGTGAACCCAACTTCACTACCAAAGAACATATGAGCCTTGCACTTAAGTATGCGTGTCTTCCCGACCTTCTCTAGCTGGTCTCCTCTTTGTCCTTTTACACACGCCCCCCCCAAAAAAAAACTTCCTCATAGGTCCCTGCAAGTTAGTGAATTATCTTTTATCTTGGGACCTTTGTGCATCAAGTCCCTTCAGTCTGAAAAGCTTCACTCTGTCGCGGCCACATGTAGCCAGTTAACTAGCGCTCAAACTTCACCTTACTGGTAGTCCTTGTCAACACTCCCCAATCTTGTGTCCCCCAGTTCTTTATAGGCTGTCATTCATACATACCAGCGACTGCCTGCGTCTCACTAACTAAAGGCAAGTTTGAGCCAAGAGATGGTTCTTGGCTAAGTTATCAGCAAGTCAACATCCCAGGAACAGTTCTTAGGCAGAGAGGGCCAGACATTGTTGGATAATATGTGCATTCAGCTATTCAGCTTGCCTTCCCCTCAGCGGACAATCCTGAGTTCTGTAGTTCCTTACAGCGGTTCCAGAGAAAACCAAACCTACTCATGAACTCACCTGCTTCTCTCTCTCTCTCTCTCTCTCTCTCTCTCTCTCTCTCTCTCTCTCTCTCTCTCTCTCTGTGTGTGTGTGTGTGTGTGTGTGTGTGTGTGTCTGTCTGTCTGTCTGTCTGTCTGTCTGTCTCTCTGTCTCTCTCTCTCCTCCCCCCCCCCCATTCCCTCATCATGTTTCCTGGAATCTAATCCTAAATAAACTTTTTCTTTTTCCAAGTCTTCATGGGAAAAACCCGATCAAAAGATTCCTTTCATCACTGTGAGCCTGTGGGTCCTGTTGTGCACCACTGCCCTATCAACACCATGCAGTTATCTTGGTCTCTCTTTAAACAGAGAATGCCTCTCAGTCTGACCTGTCTTTGTATTCCCAGAACTGTGACAACCGCACAAGAAGCACTTACCATCTAGTGAGATGATAAGTAAGCAAGGCTCATCTGACCTCTGATATTTCCATTACTCCTACTACCAAGTCTCTAGAAAGTGATAAGTAAATTAATAAGCAAATAGCATGGTTTTCAAAGTCAGGAAATCTATGTTCCATCTGGATTACTGCTGTATGTTCCTTGACAACTTCAAGCTATAACTAGCTTGACAACTTCAACTATCTCTAGCACACTTCAATTCCCTTCAGTTTCTTATGCTTGGTACAAGTTAGGTAATGCTCCTAAATAATCACTATGACACATTGTACTAATGGTTGCCCATAATTCTCAGTGACTCTCAAAACTGTCTGTTTACCAAAATCTCCAAATACAAACCAATAGAACCAGAATTCCAAATGTAGACTGTAGAATCTGGACATAATTTTAAGAAGGTTTGTTGTTGTTCTTATTTGGGTTTTTGTTGTTGTTGTTTTACGTTTATTTATTTATTTATTTATTTTTGCTTTACAGAAGCTTCTCAGTTTCAGGAGGTCCCATTTATTAATTGTTTGTCTAAGTGTCTGTGCTACTGGGGTTATATTTAGAAAGTGGTCTTCTGTGCCAATGAGTTTAAGTGTACTTCCCACTTTCTCTTCTATAAGGTTCAATGTGGCTGGCTTTATGTTAAGGTCTTTGATCCATTTGGGCTTGTTTTGTACATGGTGATAGATATGGGTCTATTTTCATTTTTCTACATGTTGATATCCAGTTATGCCAGCAGATTTGTTGAATATGCTTTTTTCCATTTTATATTTTTAGCTTCTTTGACAAAAATCAGGTGTTTGTAGATGTGTTTATTGATATTTGGGTCTTTGATTCAATTCCATTGGTCCCCCTGTCTGTTTTTATGCCAATACCAGGCCGTTTTTATTACTGTAGCTCTATAGTAGAGTTTGAAGTCAGGGATTGTGATGCCTCCAGAAGTTCCTTAATTGTACAGGATTGTTTTGGCTATCCTGTGTTTTTTGTTTTTTCCTTTGAAGTTGAGCATTGTTCTTTTGAGGTCTGTGAAGAAATTCACTGGGATTTTATTGGGCATTGCATTGAATCTGTAGATTGCTTTTGGTAAGATTGCCATTTTAACTATGCAGAGTCAACAAAACAAAGCAGCAACCTACAGAATGGAAAAAGGTCTTCACCAACCCCACATCAGACAGAGGATTGATCTACAAAATATACAAAGAACTCAAAAAAACTTGACATCAAAAGAAGAAATAAGCCAATAAAAAATGGGGTACATATATAAACAGAGAACTCCCACCAGATGAATCTCAAATGGCTGAAAGACACTTAAGGAAATGTTCAACATCCTTAGCCATCAGAGAAATGCAAATGAAAACAACTCTGAGATTCCATCTTACATCTGTCAGAATGGCCAAGATCAAAAACACTGATGACAACTTATGCTGGAGAGGATGTGGGGTCAAGGGAACACTCCTGCATTGTTGGTGGGAGTGAAAATTATATAGTCGCTTTGGAAATCAGGATGGTGATTTCTCAGAAAATTAGGAAACAACCTACCTCAAAACCCAGTAGTACCATTTTTGGGTATATACCCAAAGAATGCTCAATCATACCACAAAGACATGTGCTCAACTATGTTCATAGTAGCATTATTCATAATAGCCAGAACCTGGAAACAACCTATATGTTCCTCCGCTGAATAATGGATAAAGAAAATGTGGTACATTTACACAAAATGGAGTACTACACAATGGTAAAAATAAAATAATGAATCTTGAAATTTACAAGCAAATGGATGGTCTAGAAAAAACTTATAAGTGAGGTAACCCAGACCCAGAAAGACAAATATAATATGTACTCACTCTTAAGTGACTTTTAGACATAAAGCAAAGAAAAACCAGCCTACAGTCCACAACCACAGAGAGCCTAGACAACAAAGAGAACCCTAAGAAAGATATACATGGATCTATATAGGAAGAAGAAAAAGACAAGACCTTCTGAGTAAATTGGGAATGTAGGGGTCACAGGAGAAGGTAGAAGGGGTAAAGGGGAGGAAGGGAGGGAAGTAGAGAAAACTGTATTGCTCAATAAAAACAAAAAAAGGTATTTTTAATTAAGGTATAACCATCAAAACTATATATACCAACAACATTCAGTTTGATGACGGGCAAAATAGAACATTTCAATCACAAAAGGTCCATTGTGACTTTCAAATCACCCAACAAAAACTTATTTCTGATTTCTCTCACTCTAGATTAGCTTCTCCTTTCCTTGAGTTTTATAGAAATGAAATCATTAGGTCTTTAACCTTGTAACTTATTTCATTTTGCACAGCATATCTGAGATTTATTGTTGCTGTTGCATGACTCAGCAGCTCCTCCTTTTTAGTGATGGTAGATACATGCTACAAAAATATCTTTCTATTCCTCTGTTAAGGGATATTGAGTTGTTTCTGGTTTGTCCTTTTATGAATAAATCCACTGTAAATATATTTTTACTAGCCTTTTGGAGTATGTTTTATTTGCTCTGGGGTAAACAGGCTGGCATTGCTGAGTCATGTCCAGTTAACTTTATTAGAAACCATCAAATAATTGTCTACATTTGCTGTGTCTCTCTACCACCCCTCTCAATTCTAGTCGCTCCATCTCCTCAGCAACTTTCAGTATTTTCATTGATTTTAGGTATTCTAATGGGGTTAGAATAGTATTTTATGTGTGGCTTCTTTTGTTATACTGGGTTTGCTTTGGTTTATTTTGTTGTTTTTGTTTTGTTTTGTTTTGTTTTAACAGTAATTTACTATGTAGGCCAGGAATGACTTGAACTCATAGTCATCTTGCCTTCGTCTCCTGAGTGTTGGAACTACCAATGTATGTAACTATACCTGGCTATATTTTGCTTTATTTGCATTTATCTGGTGGTTAATGATCTTAAGCAACTCTTCATGTACCGATTGGCCATCCATGCATCTTCTTTTATGAAATATTTCCCCCTTCTGACAATTTTTATTGGATTATATATTACTTTTAGTACATGAAATATCTTATGTTTTTCTGACTTTTGGGTTACTGACAAGAAGTCTGATGTTAGCCAGGTATGGTGACACACGCCTTTAATATCAGCACTCTAGGGCAGAACCATGGTGGTTTAAATGAAAGTGACTCCCATAGGCTCATAGTGAGCTCATAGTGGCTCTATTAGGAGGTGTGGCCCTCTTGAAGTAGGTGTAGCTTTGTTTGAGAAAGTGTGTCACTGGGGGTGGGCTTTGAGGTTTCAAAAGCTCAAAGCCAGGCCCAGTGTCTCTCTTTCTAACTGCTGCCTGTTCATCCAGATGTAGAACTCTGGCTCCTTCTCCAGCACCGTGTCTGCCCGTGTGACATCATGCTTCCCACCATGGTGATAATGGATTAAACCTCTGAATCTATAAGCCAGCCCCAATTAAATGCTTTCCTTTGCATCTTCACAGCAAGGGAACATTCACTAAGACACAGAGGCAGGTAGATCTCTGTGAGTTTAAGGCCAGTAAGGTGTATATAGTGAGTTCAGGACAGCCAGGGTTTTGTAGAGAGACCCTGTCTCAAAAAAACAAAAGAGAGAGAAAGAAAGATATGGTGTTATTCTGACAAGTTTGCCCTTGTAAGTTAGCTTATGTTTTTCCCTTACAGTTTTTAATATCATCCCTTTACTGTGTATTTTTGACATTTAGACCATGTCATGAACAAGTTCTCCTCTAGTCATGTCTATTTGGAGTTCTAAATGTCTCCTGTGTATATGTTTCTTTCTCTAGAGTTGAGGGATTTTCTGTAGTGATTCTACTGAAAAGAACCTGTTTCTTTATGGTGTTATGTCAGCGCCTTTCTCCACCCAGTGGATTCTTAGGCCTGGCCTCTTGATGATATCCCAGAGTTCCTGGTACCAAAGTCATGTTTATTTTTTATTTATTTATTTATTGATGTCTGAATATAGTTATCTTGTTTGCCTTGTCCTCCATGCCTTATATTTTTTTCTGTTTGATATTCTTTTTAATATGATTCATTGAGTCCTTTCATTTCCAACATTTCTAGTTGATTTCTTTCAAACGTGATTTCCTTGCTGAATCTTTCTTTTTTTCTGATAATTTTTATTACTTTATAAATAATACCAACCAAAATTTCCACTTCCTCCCCTCCTCCCACTTCCCTCCTGCTCCTCCACTCCCCCTCTAGTCCTAAGAGAGGGCAGGATACCCTGCCCTATGGGAAGTCCAAGGCCCTTCCCTCTCCATCCAGGCTTAGGAAGGTGTGCATCCAAATAGAATAGGATCCAAAAAAGCCAGTACATGCAGAAGAGACAAATCCCAGTGCCATTATCATTGACTGAAGCAGACTCACCAAGGAGGAGTAGAAGACTGAATTTTTCTTCCATTTTGCCTAATATTTTCTTCCACATTCCTGATTTTCTCAGAAAGTCTACTGACTTTTTTTTTAATGTAGCTGATGTTTTTTACCTGATCTTGAATTGAATTCATCTAGTTTTGACCTTCTGGAGGTCATTAATCATTTTTTATTATACTCTTGATATCTCCATTGGCACTTTATATATTTGAATATCTTTCAGTTCAGCAGTTATGGAGCAATGAGCTTTAGGAGGTGTCATACTGTGTGTTCTTGTTGTCCATATTTCTGCTCTGCAATTTGCATATCTGTGAATTTAGCTAACTCTTCCTGTTTTATTTAGTAGTCTTCTGACTGGAGCAGCCTACTCAGGAAGACCCAAGTCCCTATACTATACCCAGAGAAAACCATTGTAACAGAAACATAATGGAGGAAGGTCATTGGTTAAATAAAAAGAAACTGCTTGGCCCTCATTGGTTAGAAGATAGGTGGGAGGAGTAAACAGAACAGAACGCTGGGAGGAAGAGGAAGTGAGCTCAGACTCCACAGCTCTCCTCTCGGGAGCAGACACCTCAGAGAGACACCATGCTCCCAGCTCCCAGGCAGACGCACATGATGAAGCTCCGACCCAGGATGGACATAGGCTAGAATCTTCCCTGTAAGCGCACCTAGGGGCGCTACACAGATGATTAGAAATGGGCTAAATTAATATGTGAGAATTAGCCTAGAAGAGGCTAGATAGAAATGGGCCAAGCAGTGATTAAATGAATACAGTTTGTGTGTTGTTATTTCGGGCATAAGCTAGCCAGGCAGCCGGGGTGCTGGGGACGCACCCTTATTACTACAGAAACAAATCATACAAGATATGAAAGTACATTTAAAACTGACAGAAGCCCACTGATATGTCCCCAGTGACCATTAAAACATATAATAGCAAAAGAAACTACAGAAAATTTGCTAGGAAGCTTAAAATAAATTAGGATAAATGTTGAAATACCAAATGAGTGAGACAGAGGGGGGAGACAGAAAAAGGGAGAGAAGGTACCTAAAAATGAATAAAAGTAAAAGAGTGTTATGAAGGAGAACAAGAGGATAGAGTGAGGAGAGAAGAAACAAATATTTGCCAATAATAAATATGTTCAAATACAAATTTAAGTAAATATAAAGAGGGTGACTATTTTTTTAAAAAAAGTGTGGCATAATCAAATTATTTCTAAATACTATAGAGATGGAGAGAAAACAAAGAAACAGAAGGAGGAAGAGGAAAAGGAGGAAGAAGATAAAGAGGAAAATCAGTATCAGTGGCAACCTATACAAGCAGAAAGGTTGACTGACAATGAGGACAGTGTGTAAACAAAACTTGGTCAATGTATTAAGGGGAATAAAACATAAAGTTTTATTTTTAATACAATGTAAAAAATATATATTATGATGAAGTAAATGGTGGGGAAAGGGGAACCACAGGGCCAAACAAAGGTGAAAAGGGAAACAGGATAAAGTGTTGGAGCAGGTTTCTAGGTCCTAAAAATTTAAAGAATGACAGTTACATTCATGGGGGTAGATGTCAACTGAACTTGGGGGTCTTGATATTCCTGCAGCTTCCAGTGTTGCCCATTCTGTCCCAGACAAGGATTTGATGTCTGGCAGAGCTATCTTTGCTTTTCTTGTGTCTTGAATCCTCCTTGTTACCTAGTCGCTCTAGGTCTAATTGTAGATTTATATCCACTTATTGCTAATATCCACTTACAATTGAGTACATATCATGTTTGTCTTTCTGGATCTGCGTTACCTCACTCAGGATGACAATTTCTAGTTCCATCCATTTGCCTGCAAATTTTATAATGACATGGTTTTTAACAGCTGATTAATAATCCATTCTGTAAATTTAGCCCATTTTCCTCATCCACTGTTCAGTTGAGGAACATTAGACTGTTTCCAGGTTCTGGCTATTACAAATATGACCTATGCTATGAACATAGTTGAGCAAGTGTTCTTGTGGTATGATTGTGCGTTATTTGGGTATATGCCCAAAGGTAGTATAATGATTCTTGAGGTAGATCAGTTCCTAGTTCTCTGAGAAACTGCCATATTGATTTACAAAACAGATATACAAGTTTGCACTCCAACCAGCAGTGAAGAAGTGTTCCTCTTGCTCCACATCCTCTTCTGCATGAACTGTCACTTATGTTTTTTGCCATTCTGATAAGTGTGAGATGGCATCTCAGATCTCCCTGGGAAGGGGAAATAGAAGAGATCTTGTGAGGATAAGAACGCAAGTGTTGCAGGAGGTTTGTTTGTTTGATGCTCTGAGACCACCAATGGAGTTGGACCTTGGTTTGAAGGGCAGAGTGCATGTTCAGCTGGCTGGAATGGACCATAGAGTTTTCTGGCCAACTCAGAGGAGATAGCGAGACACAAAAAAGAAGAAGGAGAGGCTTAGAAAAGATTGTCAGGTTTTTTTCAATCAGGGAAACGTGGAATGTAAGGTCAGTTGATTGTTCCTCTGCTATTCTTTGGATTTATCAGGTTTGTAATCTCAGTTTCTGACCCCTGGGTATTTATTAATATTAGAATGATTAAGGTAAACACTATCTGGCATCCAACATGTGGTGAGATCACACGACAGTTTTTAAAGCTGCCACCACCCTGCCACCTTGGGTCACTGCTTGGTTGTCCTACCAGGGGATCTTCCTGTTGCAATCTCCCTATAACTGCACATTGTAGCCCCAAAATGTGCAGTCACAGATGCCTGTCTGCTCTACAGACACCCAAGTCAGCCACTCATCACAGGCTCTGTCACTCAGGCAGCCTAGTTCCCTCCCACACCACATTCTAGTCACTTAGGCCTCTCCCTGCATGGCCTGGCATAAGCACCTGGGATAAGCAGAGCTAGTCCAGATGTCTGGCTACCCCCACAGTTGACCACCACTGTCACAGCTGGCTACCCTTGCACAGCTTCAGCTTCACCTTCACTGCCATTGTCAACAGATCTGCTGAAACACCTAAGAAATCTTAAGGGGGAAATTGGGTTTAAAAAAAGAAACATATATATCTTTCCCATGTTAAGATATGCTTAATAAACAGAAAGTGGTAATAAAGACTCACAGAGATAGATTCCACAATGTTTTATTAACTTTAAATTTCTTATATGTTTATGAGAAAGGAGCAACAGCTACAGAGAGAAACCAGATAGTAGGGAAAAAAACTGCTGAAATAAATCAGCCTTTATACTTTAAGGATAAGTTTACCTCAGAATGTAAACCAGGACATGTGTTACATTGGGGAAGAGGATTTGCTTTTGTTTCCACAGTAGATAAAAAGCTCTGGATACCATCAAAATTGATAAAGATTATATTCAAACAGGAGAGACCTCTTGATTAGGAAATTCAATAGTTCATCAAATAGCATGACCATGCAAACTAAACTAACATAGAAGATTGATGAATGCTTTTCATTTGATCAGCTATAACCTGGAAAGAGGGAAACTCTACAGAGTTAGGGATGAGGTTTATAAAAGCATCCAATTAAAGAATCTGAAGGCCATTGGACAAATGAGACATTTGAAGAAAAAGGAAGAATCATCCAGAGAAAATGTCTTAAGAAAAAAGAGTAAATTGGACAAATGATATAGCACACTTAGAATCAGATAAAATCTCATAAGTCTTCCCAAATGTTTCTGTTGTGTTCTACATGACATAGAATACAAGTCGTCTTTTTGTAGTTCCAATTTAATTAAAAATTAAGACTGGCTTTGGAGTTGGATCATGGTTCTCTCCTTCTCTAAACCCAAAGATGCTTGTTAAAAGAAAATCCAAAATCTCTGTCTTACAACAGAAAAACCACCTAGTATGGGACAGAAGAAAAATCTAAATTAAGGGATTATTTTATTGCCACTAATCTCATAATCCTTTGGTTTTATTTTTATTTGATTCTTTAAAACTTTTCTTAGGGTATAAATATTATCTCAAAATTTATAAGATTAATATATAATTTGAATATTATATATTAATATATATTTAAATTTTCTGTTATGATATTAAGGTCATATAGAGTACTAACTAATTTTAGAAATAAGTTTAATCTAACTTTCTGTACATGATTTTGTGCTTGAGTCTAAAACAGATAATTAGGAACTAAGTTTGTGTGCCCTGGATATATTTAATAGATTGTGGTCCTTTAACCTTTCTGAGATTTGCGGCATAAGACATTTCAAAAATTTAAGCTTTCTGCAGTGAAGTAGGATTATTCTTTTTTGATTATTTGTTTCTGCTTTTCCAGACAGGGTTTCTCTGTGTAACTCTAGCTGTCCTAGAACTCATTCTGTAGACAAGACTGGTCTCAAACTCACAGAGATATGTCTGTCTCTGCCCCCCTGAGTGCTGGAATTGAAAGTGTATGCTACCACCACCCAGCATTTAATGTGGGATGTCCTTCTGTATATGTGTTGCTTTTATTGGTTAATGAATGAAACTGTTTTGGCCAATGGCTTAGCAGAGTAAAGCCAGGCAGGAAATCCAGAGATACAAAGAATAGGCAGAGTCAGGGAGACACCATATAGCTGCCAAAGGAGACAGATGCTGAAACCTTACCAGTAGGGCACAGCCTCATGGTGATACATAGACTAACAGAAATGGGTTAATTTAAGAATTAAGAACTAGCTAGGAATCTGCCTAAGCTATTGGCCAAACACTATTGTAATTAATACAGCTCTGTGTGATTATTCGGGTCTGGGTGGCTGGGAAATGAACAAGCTCTCAGCATTTACAGGCATCCATGACCTTCTTAACAGCAACCTCTGAAGTCTCAAAAAGGATTATAAGGGCCCCCACAATGATGATTCCACCTGGATTGTGTTAATACCCCTAACCTGACAAACACCACCAAAATATCAGCTTTGGACTACAAACTGCTCAGAACAGTTTCAAGGCAGTTAGTTAAGATGGTCCAGCCTCATAGACTACTTCAGCCAGGATTTCAGATAAGGCTTGCCCTTTCCCATCACACAGAGACTAAACAAAAAAATTACACAACTAGCTCTCCTAGGACTTGATCATCATCCCAATTCTCTCAGTGTCCCATAAAGATACAGTCACCCCCAGAAAACAAGAAGTAATTCTAAGAATACAACACCCACTTTCCCAAGAGATGAGTTAAGTGGGGTGGTTTTGTTCATTTGGTGGATGTTTGTTGTCATTTGGAGGAGTAGTTACATGTTATTATTGGTCATGGTAAAGAAAGGAAATTTGATTCTAGGATCTTGTTCTGAAAATAAAGGGCACATATAGGACTGAGAAGATAAAAGGGTAGATTATTGAATCTACTTTTAAACTAAAAAAGCAACTCCGAGTCTCAGACATCCCTGTCTGCACTTCCCAGTATCCTGTCACAGGTTCTGAGGATTCCCAAAGCACTTCCTCTCTTTGGAAAAATATGGGTTTTTTTTTTTCATTCTTGTTCTTTTCTCATTTTTTCCCTTATTCTGACTCCCTTAGCAGGTTACAGAATTACAGAGGTAATTCTATGTTGTCATTTTACCCAAAAGCCCCTAGATTGTATATTACTTAAAGCTGAGTGGGTATTCTACAATGTTCTGTACTGTATGTCTGCTATAAATATTCTCTCCCAGTCTGACTTATCCATTTTCTTTCTTTGAGGGGGTTTAAAAATAACATTGCATTTTTATCAAGACTCTGAAGATTTTTGTAATTATAGAATTATATTTAAAACATGCTGGGCATGGGGGAGGGTCCAGTCTACTGCTGTACAAGCATAAGGCCCTGATTTTGGATACCCAGTACCCATGGAAAAAGCCAGGTATAGAGGTGAATGCCTATAATCCTCACTGCAGAAGCAGAGGTGGGTGATCCATTGGGCTTGCTGGCCAGTCAGCCTAGCCAAAGAAACAAGCTGCACATTCAATGAGAGCCCCTGCCTCAAAAAATTAAAGGTAACAACAAGATGGGGAGCCAGACAGGTGGCTCAGCAATTCAGGGCATTTGTGTTCTTGCAATGGACCAGAGCTTGGTGACCATTACCACGTCAAGCAGCTCACAGCTTGACTCCATCACCAGGAGATCTGACTTCCTCTTCTGGCTTCTGTGAACACCTACACATGTGTATATATACAAACATACATGCACACTCACACACATACACACACACACACATAAACATGAATGAATACAGAAAACACCTCTGCCTGCTAACCCATTCCCCAGCCCTACTTTAGTCTTTCAGCTGTCAAGCTATATTATATAGGAAATAAGCTAGATAATTTCCACAAAGAAGAAAAATAAATATATGCATTCAATTTCTTAACAGTGTCCTTCGATAATCAGCAGTTTTAAATTTCAGTGAAACCCAATTTCTCAGGACATGTTGTTTTTGCTCCCTGTCCAAGAAGCCTTGACTATGGCACCAAGATAAACTCTCACATTCTCTCAGAGATTTATGATGTGTGTTTCATATTCAGGCCTAAGAGCCATCAGAAAATCATTTGTTTATGTCTTCAGTAAAAAATAGTTTGTTTTCTTTTTCACCGGTATGGCTCTCCAGTCTTTCTAGCAATGTTTAGCAGAAGGGCTGGTTCCTGTAGTGTAGTAACTGGAGGCATTGATCAGAAACCTACGGGTCATACTTTTATGGAGCTACTTTTGGACATTCTAGCCTGTTGAGTCTCTCTAGCAATGTGTGATCTTGTTAAAAGCTTAAAATTACACTTGCATTATTTTTAATAAAATGCTGATTGGCCAGTAGCCAGGCAAGAAGTATAGGTGGGGTGACCAGGCAGGATGTAGAGGCAGGGCAATGAGAATGCTGGGAAGAGGGAACCACAGTCTGCAGTTGTGACCCAGCCTCAGAGGAAGCAAGATGTGACTGCCTTGCCAAAAAAGGTACCAAGCCACGTGGCTAACTCTGACAAGAATTATGGGCTAATATAAGGTATAAGAATTAGTTAAGGGGCTGGAGAGATGGCTCAGAGGTTAAGAACATTGCCTGCTCTTCCAAAGGTCCTGAGTTCAATTCCCAGCAACCACATAGTGGCTCACAACCATCTGTAATGGGGTCTGGTGCCCTCTTCTGGCCTGTGGTCATACACACAGACAGAATATTGTATACATAATAAATAAATAAATAAAAAGAATTAGTTAATAAGAAACCTGAGCTAATGGACCAATCAGTTTATAACTAAAAAAAAAGTTTAAAATTAGAGCACACACGCTAATTTGATGTGGCAGGTGAAGGCCAAACCCTGAGGCACTCCTGAGCTGAATTAGCTTCCCAACTGTGGGTCTCCTATTCTCCTCCAGAGATCTCTGCTTCCTCTACCCTTCACAAACTTGAGATATTAAACCATGTGGTCACATGCTGTGTATGATGTCCCCTAGCTTAACCTTGGCTTTTCGCTATCTCATATATGTGTGCAATCTACTATGATCATACCCCATCGCCCTTGCCAATCCCTCTCCTCTGATGACGCCTTTTCCCTAAGTAGTCCCCTCCCTACATCCATGATTTATTTTACTTTATTTCTATCACTGGGGAGTGTGAGCACTATGGCAGAGGTCAAAGGATACTGGTGTAGAGTCTGTACACTTCTTCCACCTTCACTTGGGTTCCAGGGATTGAACTCATCTCTCTGGGCTTACATGATAATCACCTTTACCTGCTGAGCCATCTTGATGGTCTTCTCTTCTACATTTGTGGGGTGTGTGTGTGCTCACAAGTCTTATACAGCTGTTTATGATTGCAATAGCCATGTCATAGCAAGAAGACAGCTTTTCATAGCATCTCTTCCCAGGTTCTGGTCCTTACAATCTTTCCACCCCTCTTCCATGACCTTCCCTGGGCCACAAAGGGGTCAAGATAACTGTTTTATTTGTCTGTTTTTTAGGATCATTCTGAAGCTATAAACCTGGGGAAAGAGCTTCTGTCTTCAAGGTTAGTAGGGTAGAGGGGAGGCATGTCTAGCCAAGTGTGGAGCCAGCAGGCATCATCTGGTCACTAGATGTTAGAGACCATGGGCAGAACTCATAGGAAGGGCCAGAGAGAACTATTCTGGGGTCTATTTTTATTACTAAAACCAATAGGGGTATTCCGCTATAGGGTAAAATGACTATCTGGGGTTTTAGTTATTTTTTTATATTGCAATAAATTTAGGTAAATAGAAGGCTACAGATATAGAATCGGGATCACCTGTAGACTCTTACCCAGTTTCCTCTAAGTTCATATTATATTATAATATATTATATTATATTACCCAGTGCACAGTTATCAAAAACAAGAATTAACATTGGGGCAAAACTATTAACTAAACTAAGAGCCCTATTAGGATTTTAATAATTTTGTCACTAATGCTCCTTGCCTGTTGCAGGATCCAGTCCAGGATCCAGTCCAGGATGCCAGCATGTTGGTCCTTCCGTCTTCTTGCTTTTCTCCAATCTACAATAGCTCCTTTTCTTGTCTTCTGCAATGCTGAGAAGTTTGAACACCCCTTAATTCATGTATTTCTATGATTAATTTGATGATGCAGATTTGAGGGAGGAATACTGAAGAGGTAAAGGCCTGTCACATGGGATGAAGTGGCGCATGACATCAGTGCATCTGATGATCTCCACCAGGGTAAGCTGAGGCCTGCAAACTTGTTCTGCTGTCAATACTTGTCCTTCTCCAGGCCTGGTGTGTTAATAAATAAAAAAGTCATAAATTCATCCCATATCCAAGGAGAGAGAAGTTAAACCACACCTTCTGGGTAGAGGAGTATTGGGAACTCTGTGGCCATGAGTTAAAAACACTACAATCACTAAGTACTTGTGTGAACATCATCTACATTGTGCAGACATTCTGTGCTTTTAAAGTCTGTTCCCAAACTTGAACATCCATATGTAGATCTTGCCAGCACTTATTATTATTGCTGTGTTCTATCAGTGGTTTCCAGTTGCTTTATCCATCTACATTAAACAATTGTAATCATTTTGTGTGGAGGAGTTATTTTTTTAAATCTATTTTTTTCTTTTTTTTAATTTATTTATTTATTAAAGATTTCTGCCTCCTTCCCACCACCGCCTCCCATTTCCCTTCCCCTTCCCCAATCAAGTCCCCCTCCCTCGTCAGCCCAAAGAGCAATCAGGGTTCCCTGCCCTGTGGAAAGTCCAAGGACCACCCACTTCCATCCAGGTCTAGTAAGGTGATCATCCAAACTGCCTAGGCTCCCACAAAGCCAGTATGTGTAGTAGGATCAAAACCCAGTGCCATTGTTCTTGAGTTCTCAGTATTCCTCATTGTCCTCTATGTTCAGCGAGTCCAGTTTTATCCCATGCTTTTTCAGACCCAGGCCAGCTGGCCTTGGTGAGTTCCTGATAGAACATCCCCATTGTCTCAGTGTGTGGGTGCACCCCTCACAGTCCTGAAGAAAACACTATCCTGAGTGAGGTTAAGCCAGACCCAAAAGGAGGAACATGGGATGTACTCACTCATAATTGGTTTCTAGCCATAAATAAAGGACATTGAGCCTATAATTCGCGATCCTAGAGAAGCTAAATAAGAAGGTGAACCCAAAGACAAACACATAGGCATCCTCCTGGATAATAACCTTCATCAGGCGATGAAAGGAGACAGAGACAGAGACCCACATTGGAGCACCGGACTGAAATCCCAAGGTCCAAATCAGGAGTAGAAGGAGAGAGAGCACGAGCATGGAGGAGTTATTTTTATCCTGTATATTTTTATTTATTAATAGCAACATATAGTCACAGGTGTTAATTTTATTCTTTAATGTTATACCCAAAATTTCTTTGGAAAATTCTAGATATTCTTCTGGAATTTTCTAGGTTACATTATATATTTTCATAAAAGCTGAGCCATGTGTGTCAAGTTAGTATATATATTCTTTTTCTTCTTTTTGCACTTGGACATTCAATTGTTCTTGGATTACTTACTGAAAATACTGTCCTTCAATGATTGGCCATTGAACCTATGTCCCAAAATAACTGATTACATTCATGTGGGTCTATTTCTGGACTCCCAGTTTTGTTCTGTTGCTTTAGACATCTATTGTCTTACTAATCTCTCATTGTTTTCATTGTTATAAACTCATGTTTTGAAAGGAATCATGTAAATCCTCTAGCTTTGCTCTTCTTCTGCAGAATTTGTTCACATTCAAATGTATTTCCATTCCTAAACAACTTCTACTATATATATATATATATATATATATATATATATATATATTTAAGATTAATAAAATTACATCATTTTCCCCTTTCCCTTTCTTCCCTCCAACCCTTCCCATGTATCCTGCCTTGCTTTCTCTCAAAATCAGGGCCTCTTTTCCTCTAATTGTTATTATGTGTGGGTGTAGGTATATGTGTGTACAAATACATATATTTTTAAATATAAAAGAACAACCTGGTTAGTCTCCATAATATTACTTGTAAATGTCTGTTAAAGGCTGAGCATTTGATGTTGACTAATCACTTGATAAGCCTTCCCTGGGGAAGACTGTTTCTCTTCTTCTCAGCATTCCTTGAATGCCTATAGTTCTTTATCTAGGATTGTTTTTTTTTTCTCCCGAGATTTTTATTAGCTTATTCAATTTGCATATTTATATTATTTATGTACAATATTTTATAGTATTTTTTCCATGTTTTATTTCCTGGCATTAGATAGCAAATCCAGGAACATATATAGAGGTCAAGCTCTATGCCACAGAAACACATCTCCAGCCTTGAACAATGTGGTTTTTTTAAAATCCCTCTACTTCCCTTATCCCAGATTCTCAAATCTTCTTTTAGCTACACAAGGATGATACCAGTAGACATTTGAACATTTCTTTGTCTAGGATTGAATCCTCCGCCTGAGAGTTCTCCTTGCCACTTTAGCTTGTCTACTGGTATCATTCTTGTTTAGGTAGTGATGTTGGTGAGACTTCCTAGGTGTGGCTTCTCTGGCATTACTAGAAGACACAACCTCACAGAAAACTTCCTGTTCCTCTGGCTCTTACAATATTTCCATTCCAAAGTCATATAATGATCCCTGAGCCTTGGGTTCAGGACTTGTATTATAAGTGTATCCATTATGGCTGGGCTTCACAGCTCTGCCTTTTGATTGGCTGTGGTTTCTGGATTGGTCTCCAACTATTGCCAAAAGAAGTTCCTTTGATGACAGATAAAAACTGTACTTGTCTGTATGTATAAGGCTAAATCTTCAAAATGAGGTTAGGAATTATGCTGGTTTAGTAAAATGGCAATTTTAGGATCTCCTAAAAAATCTACAACTTCACTAGCCTTATGTAGTCACCTAAGTTTCCAGTAGCAGACACAAATTCCCTCTTGTTGAATAGTGCTTAAGTCCAATTAGAGAGCCGTCGGTTACTGCCAAAGTATGTGTGTCACTACTGAACCCTTGGGGTTATCAAGCCATGTTGGTCATTGTCCCACGCAACTTTTAGAAGTCGTTTATAATATCAATTAGAAAATTTGATAAGCATTTCAACTACGGTTGTGTTAAACACAGTCAACAATCTTCTAAGTCATGAACATGGCAGATCTGTCTGCTTATTGGGTCTTAGATTTTTTTTCCCCTTTCATTATTTTTCTTTTCAGTTTTCAGCATACAACTCCTGCGTGCATTTTATCAATTTTACACATAATATTTTGGTGACATGCAAAAGACTACCATCTTCTAATTCTCAAAGTCCAAACTCCACTATTAACCTGTAGAATACAATTGGCTTTTGGTCACTGACCTTGCATCCCATGATATCACTAAGCTTACTAAGAATTCTGGAATCTTTTTAGTTTATTCTTGTGGATTTTCTAGGAGGAAACAAAAATCACATAATCTCCAAGCAGAACTGTTTTATTTCTTCCTTTATAAGTTGCATGGGTTCTTTTATTGCACTGGTTAGGACTTCTGATGTAATCCTGCGTAAAAGTGATAAGAAAAATCATATTTTCTTTCCTGCTAATATCATAAAAGGAAATGGATATTTCAAATGTGATTTTACTTCATAACCATATGCTACTGACACCAAAACATTTGGTTAAATAAAGGAGAACTTATGAAGTCATTGTAATAAGAAACTTTAATATACCTTCTTTTGTGTCTAACAGATAAAGTTGGAAAGACATTTTAGAGAATCTGAGTATAATAATGTAAATAATATATATATAGAAATACATATCAAATATGTAAGTATATAAATATAATGGCCTTAATATACCTCATGGACTCTGATAGGCTCTCTAGAAAGGGTTTTATGTTGTACTGTTCACAACATTGAACCCCAAATTTCCCAAGGTTCTGATAGATAATATGTTTCAACTTCCTCAGGCTTCTCTTGTTTACAGAAATACATGCTCAATTTCATGAGATCAGGTCTACCCCCAAAACACTTTAAAGATAAAGGCTAGTACATAGAAAGAGAAATAGGTACTGTCTTCCTCTGTGCTCCGTCCTCTCATCAAGAAGTAGAAACTAGAAAGTAGAGATATCACCCGTCAGTAAAGAGCTAACAAAAAGACATATCTATGTTCACCACAGGACACACCCACAAAGGCTATAGCAAGACCATTCATAAGTGGCCTGTTTTATTTAGGCCTTTTATTGCTGCCCAGGGGTGGCACCACCCATAACGGGCCAGGCTGTCTCATATCAATCAATCATTCATCAGGAAATTGTTCTACACGCTTGCCTACAGGACAACCTGGTGAGTACATTTTCTCACTTGACATTCCATCTTTATAAATGACTCTAGCTTGTGTCAAGTTAATAAATAATAATAATAACAACCAGAGCATGACCAAAAAGAAACAACAAAAAAATCTTCATGCAACTCCCATCTCTATCTATAGGAGACATGGCTAGTACTTAAAGGCTCAGGAGAAAAAATGAAGCATACACAAAACCTTTAATCAAAATAAATAATACTTTAGTGAAATATTTTCAAAATAAAACTAATGCTAAAAGTCCTTGAATAGGAAATTTATCAGTTTTTAAAATAGTGGCAGAATTGGCATTACTAATTTTTCTTCCTGCTTCAGTGTAGGAAGTTAAGGCCTACCAGACCAAGAGGTCCTGATCATGCCTAGCCAATGAGGGGCGACCATGTGATGTCAACGGATCAGAACACCTGGGGCTGGGAGGGTATATAAGACTCTCCCCATTTCTAAATAAACGAATATGCTCTATCCCTTTCACCAGACTCTCAGAGTCTATGCTGTTGACTTTGCACCTTCTCACCCCTCCCCCAGGGAAGACATTAGGGCCCAGCTACATCTCACGTCTCAAGATGGCTCAGAATTGAACTGATAGAATAAAAAAGTCAGTTTTCATACACTACAGCAAGGAGAATGATTCACAATACACAATTACATGGACAAGTCACATACATAAGATGCTAAGCACCAAGGATCAAACTCAAAGTGCAGGTGCTGGCAATTCTATTTATATGAATTTCCAAGGCAGTCAATGCTAATACAGGATATGGGAATTTAGAATAATTTCTCAAGCAGCATGAGGTGGGTTCCAGAACTCTCAGAATATTCCACTTCTTAATCTAGATATTATATGAGTTTTATAGATTCCATCCATCTGGTTCTTTATTATTCCTATACTTACATAGTACAATGTTTTGATAATTTTTTTTAAATGCTGTCTTACACAGAAGCTAAGATCTATAGAAGAAACATTTTTAGATAAATCACCTAGAATAAGAAGAAACACAATTAGAGCTATGTGAGGCAATATTTAGGGTACTACTTTATTTCAAGGCTTCTGTCCTTGATTAACCCTAAAGCCAAAATAAGTCAAGTGAACTCTCCATTAGTCAGCATGGCTAGCACCCAGCCAGCAGCGTGGGTTGCACCTATTCAGAACCCTGGGCTGTCAGGAGCAAGCCCTCCACTGGACATGATTTGCCAAGTGTTTATTACAGCTGCTGCTTGCTCAGATTTTTCTGGAAATGAGACAGTACAAGCCAGATTTCTTCCAACTCCCAAAGAACCTTCCCTCTGGAAACCAGACCCTGCCCTAGCTGACATGACAAGACTTCCAAGAAGTATGGTAGACAGCATCCAGGAGATGAGCGGGCCCTGGCCAGCCACACCAACACTCACAGATCTGTCAGAATGAGCAGCCCAACACTGCCTACAGAGACTTTCAGTAGGAAGTATCTGCTGTGTTGGGTTTTAGTGGCCCCCAACAGGGAGGAAGAAGGCAATAGTAACCGAATGGCCAGATGCTTCCTCCTTTGGTTATCAGGTGACACTCACAATGCCATCATCAGACCTCTACGTCTGATGGCTTCTTAGAAATGACCCGGCACCCATTTTCTAAACCAGTAAGCTGACAGGCAACCTGTTCATGGTGCAACTTCCAGCGCCATTTCCCAAAGCAGGCAAAGGCTACAATATGGATGATCCTCGAAGACGCTGAACGACATGGCCCAGCACAGAGGGCACATACTGTGAAAGTCCATTTTCATGAGTTACCTAGAATGGCCAAATGTAGAGACAGAACGATGGTCACCAAAGACTAAGAAGGTGGCAGGTGGGGTAGAAAGTTTTTAATTGATGGGTTTCACTTTAGGAAGATGAAAAAAAAATTTCAGAGGTAGATGGTGGTGGTGGCTGTACAACAGTGTGAGCATTCTTTACTCTCTCTCTCTCTCTCTCTCTCTCTCTCTCTCTCTCTCTCTCTCTCTTAAAAATATTTATTGGGTAACAAACTAAATGTTCATTTTGAAAAAACTCAAGCTAACCTACCAATAGATGTAGGTCAGGACACAGTGGGATTTCTTTAAAGCAGCTATGAGAAGAGACGTCCCCAACCATGTCTCTCTCCATGCTGTGAAACCGCCTTGTCCGCCAGCAATTCCTTCCAATGTGACTCCCCATCACATGCCTATTGAGTAAGTGACTGACCACCAGACTCACATTACAGCATTGAACCAAAGTATAAAATGAATCATTCAGAGGGGCAATTCTGAACAACATGAAAGGAGGCTGAGTGACCAAGCCCAAGTGGAACACCAATGGTACTGTCTAGGAAAGGCTTCGTTCCTCTTGCTTTCTTCAATCTTTTCTTTACCCAATGGTTCTCCCTCAGATTTGTCCTTGGGTCTGCTGACAATGAAAAGTCCAAATCAACGCTCCCTCGGAGGTATAAAGCTAACGTTCTAATTTGTCAGCTCTGGCAGGGATAAGAACCCACAGATTTTATCTAGAGTATGGTCTGAGAAGAAATCTGCCAGTGGGGTTCATGGGTAAATAGGTAGGTGGTAGAGAAGGCGCGGAAACCCTAGAACAAGTGATTAACAGACTTCTGCTTCTCCGGTGCCAACCAATTGAGCTTTCCTTCTGTGAAGATTTACCTTTCCCGGAGCTCACTTGCAGTTCTGCAAACAAATAGAATGACTGCTTTTTGATATTTGCTATAGAGAATATAAATTCTCATCTAATCCTTGTAAAGAAGAATATTATTGCTCACCTTTGGGAAATGTGGGAACACATATCTGCTTGAAAGAGAAAACAATGGCTTGGTTTTCAATATCTTTATAAATTTGTGATAATCCTAGCCCTGCTGGTTCCCATTTTCATTTTCAGAGTAATTTTGGTGGATTTCATTTTATTTTACATTTTTCACATTTCTCTTTTGAAACCAGAGGATCAGGGTCTCCAGAGGCCCCCCAAGAAGAGTATAAAAGTCAGGAGCCTACTACAGAGTCGGAAAGTGGAGTGTGAGAAACCATCACTTGAATAGTGCATATGTGTAACTGTGTATGTATGCGTGTGTGCATGTACATGTGTGTGCTCACAACTTCAAGTCTTACATTTATGTGACAACAAATATCATCTAATAGCTACCCCTAATATAACAAATTAATTACCTCCAGAACAAAAATTTTAAAACTGTCAAAAATATAAAGCTGTCCTAAGGACTGTGGATGCCTGCTGGTTAGGTCTAAATCAAAGAACATATTTTTGTAATCCCAACTGTATCTATCCTCCCAAGATTTATGATTCAGTAAACACCCATTCAGCAATAAATATATGTTAGGCACTGCATTGCGATTGGAGATGCAAAACTTAGTAGAATTCAGCCTTCATGCTCAGGCAACTCACAGTCCTGTAAAGGTTATGGTCCAGCAGACAAGCATATGGGGAGCATGTTCAGTAACATGCAGAGATGGAGGGACAGGGCAATGAGGTCACAAGGAAGAGTGTGCCTCACACCAAGAGACATTCCAAGAAGAAAGCAAGAACATGTTCAAGGACACTGAGGTCGGAATAAATGTTTCACTCCAGGGCTCAGCCAGTGGCTCCCAGCTGGGAAGCAGCAGGAGGCATGGCTGATCAAAAGCCAGGGCCACAGGAGCATCCTGGGCACTCTCTAAAGAGTGCATCTACCTTGTGGGCAATAGGAAGCCAGCGGAGGATCCTAACCCAGCAGCAGCATGGCACATGCCCAAAATGTCCTAAAGACAATACAGATCAATGTTGTGTAGAAACTGGACTGGAAGGAGTGCAAACAAAAGACTCATCAAAGTTTCTGCAATTGGTCAAAAAGAGAGAATGGTGTTTGGGCAACAGATGCGAGATGCTTTGTCAAGGATACTGACAGCATTAAGAACAGGCAGAACAGAAGAGGAAGAGGAAGAGGAAGGAGTTTAAAGGGATCTCAGTATTGCGGGCTCACATACTAGATACCTGTACACAAAGGAAGGGTGCACTTCCTCTCATGAGCAAAAGGACACAGCATGGTGACATACAGGAATCTTCGAGGCTAGGAGGACACAGTCATCAAGGCTCAGGCTTCCTTTCTGCTGCATCTCACTGTTCACGAGCCTCAGCACATAGACAGCCCTTCGGCACACAAGGCAGTCTTCATCCATCCCCGGCGCACCAAGGCAGGCTGCACCCAACTGCTGGATACGTGCCTGTGGGGGACTTTGATTGGTTGCTCGAATGTAATTTCACTGTACTCATGGAGCCCCACTCCTTTACTTATGAAACACAATGAGAGCATCTGGGCCTCCAAAGACTCCTGAAACCCATAAACGCTCCTAACCAAGCTCAAGGTCAAGTGTGGCCAGGAATCTACCTGGGTCATCTGAAGCACAGCTACAGCGTGACCCGCACTCTCCAACCCAAACCACACAATCAGCCAAGGCCATCGAAGATACCCTCTTGTCTCAAGTGTCTCTGAGACTAATTGCCTGCAGATCACAAAGAGAGCCCATTTATGCTTCCTACCTTAGGAAACTTTTCATTTCCTGGGATTTTTTTTTCCTCTTCATTACAGCCTTTGTCTCTAATTGTACATGAACATTAGCCACTGACAGTATATCAAATCATTTTGATAGCAAAAAGTTGTAGCAGATATAAAGGTACAGCAACAATAGGAAAATTAAACCCCATCTATCACACAGACAAACAAAAAATAATAAAACTTTTGTATCATAAATAGATCTATGGGTTTGAAAATCCACTAACTACAGAATCTCAATGGACCAGCGTCCCATGAGGACAAAGGCCCTGCTTTGTCCAGCAGAATGCCCCAGTGTCGGGGAAGGCACACGGAAGGTGGTCACTAAACACCTGTTCATTGGGTTGGTAGGAAGTAGGAAAAACATATGACAAAGGATTTTAGCACCATATTTCAGGAGGGAGAGACAGATCTAGAAAGCCATTTGTCAATATGTTATGAGTCGTTTTATCTGGGTGAATTCTTAATATTTTTATATTTGTTCTGATGTTCTTTCTCACACACATTCCCTTTCTCTTTCCTTTTTACATATTCTTTTTCTGTGAGAAGCATAAAACATTATTCTAGCAAGGACTAAGATATAAAAGAAATTATTTCAGAGAGAAAAATACCCCATTAGAAGCTGAGTGGTTGCTTCCTGGGTCACCTATGAATTGTCAGTCTTCCTGTGCTGCATGGACATGAAATTATCCATCTCCAATCCTACATATAACTCAAAGCACTTATCTGTGTCAGCACAGTACAGGCTCCCTCTGGCCTGCATCTGGTTAACCTCCTGGGTTCCATCCCGAAGCTCATCACTGAGTTTTGTAAAAGCATCCGATACCCACTTCCCAGTAGGAAAGGGACCTTTCGCTAGTCTCCACACAGAAACAGACTGTCTGTGTTTGCAGTTGGACTCCTCTCCTTATTTCACCAAGCATGACAGTGGGAAGACTTTTTCACCCAGTTTCTTCATGGGCAATTGAAAAAGCACAGACGTCACTTGCCAGAGCCTTGTCCCGGTTAAGCTGTGACTGCCTTGGTGGGAAGCTGGGTAGGCAGGAACACAGAAACTTGGAGGATCAGTTTGCAGAGACTTCCTAAAACCAAAGCTGGGGCACATAATCCTTTCCTGCCTGCGAGAGTTGATTCCATTCGCTGATGAGTTCACATCCCAGAAGCCATTCTCTGATTGCAAGAATGGAACGGCCGAAGAATCTTAAACCACAGCCTGGACAGACAAGTGCCATCAGCCTTGGGGAGCAAGCTATTTTAAACAAGTGTTCCGTGAGGGGAGGATCTGTCTTCTGTCTAGACTCCTGGGAACACCTGTTTCTCACTCTTCATGCCCAGTCTACTTCCCCCTGAACAGCGGTGCAGCCAAGACAAATCATGGCCACCTGACTGGGCCAAGAGACATGGCCATGTGAGCAGCAGGTCCAGGTTTCGCCTGCTCTGTCACAGCCTGAAAGGCCCCTGAAGGCTCCAGTGCCAGGTGTCAAGAAGCCGTGTGCAAGCCGAGAGCAGAGCTGGCAAAGCAACATGGTAAACATTCAGTGCATCCAGTTAAAGGTGACGTCTGCCTGAGGGTATCATGGCTTTGATTCTGCCTAGGAGACCAGCTTAAAGCGAGTATGAAAGAAAAGGTGAAAGCATCTTGATCAACCAAACGCTGTAGACATAGCTAAGTCCCCTTTGCCACAACCCCAGTGTGTGGTATTCTAGCCTGCTATTGAATCCTTCAAGCTCACTAGCTCACGAACAACTCAATTTATTGGGAAGCAGTCTTCCTTAGACAAAGCTAAGTCCCTTGCCTTTTCGCTCAGAAAGTTATATAAAATCTCACATCTTCCTTACACAATTCAGCTCAACATATGTTTCCCTACTAGGCATACAAAACAGATCCAAATTGTAAATAAGCATTGGAACCATGAGGGAATTTGCCAATGCTTGGAAGCTTACACCTGGCTTTTAACAAGTCCTAGGCTCAAGCTGGATTGAAGGTCAGATCTGAGGAGAATGATGAAAACCAAGAAGCCGAAAGGACAGTGCTCAAAGGAAGGGCATCAGGAGCTCTGTGCAAAAAAAGATGCTGTGCAAAACCATATAGAATTTATATTAAGTGGTGATGCTTTTGAGTGTATGTGTGAGAGAGTGTGTGTGTGTGTCCAAAACTTACTTAAACAAGTTCACATTCTTTTTTTTTTTTTTTTTTTGGTTTTTCGAGACAGGGTTTCTCTGTGGTTTTTGGAGCCTGTCCTGGAACTAGCTCTTGTAGACCAGGCTTGTCTCGAACTCACAGAGATCTGCCTGCCTCTGCCTCGCGAGTGCTGGGATTAAAGGCGTGCGCCACCACCGCCCGGCGAAGTTCACATTCTTTACTGCAAGAAATGCACAAAATATATAGGGTCCAAAAAACTTCCTTTAAGTGGCCCTAAATAAGCCATGCAAATCAAATTTAATTCTTTCTGAAGGAACACATTTTGAACCCATGCCTCAAAAAACTATTAGTGTCAAATAACATCAGTTCAATATCAAAAATTACCAAACATACAAAGTAAGCTGCCATGATGAAGAGTCAGAAGAAAGAAAAGGACACTATGAAATTAGGACCACATAAATTTCAGATCATATCATTACTAGAACAGAATATAAGACAAATGCAGTCAGTGTGTTTGAGGATCTTAAATTTTGATAATATGACAAAGGAAAAAAAGGAAACTTTACAAAATTATTTCAGATTGGAGAAATAACAAACTAGAAACTCTAGAAACAAATATATATATATATATATATATATATATATATATATATATATAATTGTAATCTCATTTCTATTGTTTTCTTGGATTTTTTGAAGGAGAGAGAAAGGTCAGGAAATTAGAAGGAGAGTTGCTGAGGTTCTGGAAGGAATTGGAGAAGGGGAAGAATATGATCAAACCTCATTGTATGAAAAAAATTTTTGATAAAAATTATTAAAGAAACTATAAACTCAGTTGATTAATTAGACCATAAAACTAGAGAAAGAATGGCTAAGTTGGAAGACTGGTTTGAAAAAATACACAAAATGTAGCACAGAAATGGATAGAATAAAAACTGCAAAAGAAACCAAGAGATGGATGAAAGACGCCTAACCTGTGTTCAGTGTGGATCTCTAGCGGGGTAGCAGAAATGATGAGGTAGACCTGTGGCCGGGAGCTTTCAGAAAGAGAACTCCATTGATAAGGAAAAAAAGAAGGGGGAAGAGAAAAACACTAACAGATTATGGTCAAGCCGCAGAACACCAAGAACAAAGAGATCTTTAAAACAGCAGGGATAGACCCACGATTTATTATTTCCTCTTATGAATGTCCTTTCTTCTAACCCAGCCTCCCATCCCGGATTCCACATTTCATCTCATGATTGTTTCCTTGGCTTCTTCTTGGCTGTCATTATGCTTTGTTTAGACAGGGTCTCTACATTGCACAGACATCTAATTCCCAATCCTCCTGCCTCTGCCTCCTGGGGAGTCAGAGACGACAAGTGTGCAGCCTTGCTAGTTACCGATGGCCTTAATTATTTTGCAATCCTGGTCAGGTGTTTTTATACTAAATCCCTCAATAGGAATTTCTCTATGGTTAATCTGGATTATGTTCTCAGAGAATTCTCCCACTTATCATGTCAAGGATACTTCAGCTTGACTTATCCTACCTGAGGTAGTATGTCAGTTTCCCCTTTTCCACACTGTGTGCTTTTTTTGCCTACAGCAGCTCCCCCATTTATTTCCTTATTCGGTTATTTATTTACATGACTACAAACATGAGTTCATTGCTGCCCACTTGTATTTTTGAGATGTAATCCAGCATGATTTTATATTTTGTATATTGTTCCTGGTTTACCCACTATGAGCTCTGTCAGTTAACACCCGTGTCTCATCTGACACACTCCCATCATTACCGTAGGCTTGATTGAGTCTTCATTTTGGTTTTGTTATGATTTTTGTTGTTGTTGTTGTTGTTGCTGGTTGGTTGATTCGCTGAGCTTTGCCTTAGGTTTTTTTTTTTTTGGAGGCTATTGCTGTTGCTGCTGCCATTTGGTGGTACAAGGTGTTCTAGGATCTTCACCATATCCTTCCCCAAAGCCCAGCCCATCTACAGCTTCATTTTCTAATTTAGAATTATGTCCAGTAAGATCTGGGTGTGCTATGTGCTTGCTGCTCTAGCGGTATTCTTGTCCAAGACCCCTTGGAATAATACAAACAGCAAATATCTGTTGGTCTACCAATATCCTTAATGAGTTTTAATTTGAATATATTCAGGTTCATTCCTTGTATTTTAAAATCCTATGGATCTTGAGAAATGTATTGCCACCATTATATCATCTTACAAAACAATCTGATCTCTCAAGAAAAACATTCTCTTCTTCATCTGTTCAACCCTCAGGCCCCACCCCTGAATCTCTACAAACACTGATCTTAAAATTTCTGTAATTTTACCTTTCTAAAATGTCATAAAGTCTGATTCAGATGCTACTTTTTCAGGCTTTTTTTTCTTTCTTTTAGCAATATACATTTAAATCTCATGCATGAAGCCAAGCATGGTAACGCATGCCTGTAATCCTATCACTAAAAACCAGTGCTTCTCAACCCTCCTATGCTGTGGCAACCCTTTAATACAGTTCCTCGTGTGACGGTGTCCCCCCCAACCACAAAATTATTTTCACTGCTATTTCACAGCTGTAATATTGCTACTATTATGAGTCATAATGTAAATATCTGATATGCAGGATATCTGATACGTGACCCCTGAGAAAAGGTCATTCAACCCCCAAAGGAGGGGTCACGACCCACAGTTTGAGAACCACTTCTCCAAAGGGACAAGCAGGAGGACAGGGAGTTCAAGGCCAGCTTTGACCATTTAGTAAGTATGAGGCTAGTCTAGGCAACAAGAGACCCTGTCTTGAAAAACAAAGACTCATGCATGGGCTTTGTCTTCATAGCTCTTTTCCTTTTAGTCCATAAATACTCCATAGTATGGATAATACTACTGTGTGTTTATCATTCACCAAGTTAAGCATACCTTGGCCATTTCCAGTTTAGGGTGACATAAATAGAGGTATTCAAAACTCTCTTGGGCAGGATTTTCTGTTTTCTAACTAGTTAGGCAAATACCTAGAAGCATTCTTACTGATTGTTAGGAATATGGATAAATGTTCAAATATTTTTCTGTCTTCCAAAGTACCTGCTTCATTTTGTATCATTTTTCTTTTCAAAGTGATTATATCAAATGTATTAATAAGAATTCATCTTTTTAGCAATATTCATTTAAATCTCCTGCATGAAGCCAAGAGTGGTAACGCGTGCCTGTAGTTCTACGACTCTACAGGAGTGGTCCTCAACTTCTGTCTTGTGCATCCTTGACAGTAATGACGGTGTCAAGGTTTTAGACTCTGTCTATCCTAATGCTATCAACTATTTTAGTTCAGAGTTTGCTAATTGTCCATGATGTCTACACCTCTCTGACTTATTTGAAGATCTGTGTAGCTTAGTGCATTTTAACTGGATGTTTTCAAACTATGGAGTTTTATAATTTATTGTACGTTTTGGACACAAGTCCTTTATCTGATATGCACTTTTCAAGATATTTTCATCAAATATGTGTTCTTCCCATCTTTGGTTTCTCCTTTTGTCCTCTTAATAGTATATTCCATAGATCAGAATTCTTGGTTTTTCAAAAGTTCAACTGATCAGATTTTCTTTCATGAATTTTACTTTGGGTTTGATAGCTAAAGGTTCGTGGTCAAACACAAGGACATCTGAACTTCCTCTTATTTATTTTTTCTTTGAGAAATTTTATGGTTTTGCACTTTAAAATTGAGTGTATAATCCATTTTGAATTAATTCTGTGAAAGATCTAAGGCATCTTTCTATGCTTGTGGTTTTACACATAGGTACCCAATGATCCCAGCAGCACGTAATGAAAGTTGATGCTCTCCCCATTAAATCACCTTTGCTCCATTGCTGAAGATTGGTAGACTATATTTTTATATTTAGGTTCACCTATGTTTATGCTCCAATCAGTCCCACTGGCCTCTGTATCTTTTCATACCCCGTTATTATGCCTTATAAATTTCATAAGCAAGTTGTCAATATCTACAAAACAGCTTGCTGAGATTTTAAATAATGTATTTTTCGAGTCTACAGATCAATTTGAAGAAAACAGAAACATCATGAGTCTTCTAATCTATAAAGACAGGGTGTCTCTCCATTTGCATAAATATGGTGTTTTTAAAACCAGAGTTTTGTAGTTTCTGAATATGTGCTTCTGTCTCTAATTTGATAAATGCTGGAAACTGGAAACGCTGCAACATAGTTAAAGAGTGCCTTTTTTGGCAGCTTAGCCTTGGAGTGGGCATCACCAAGGAAAGATTCCTTGAGTTTGAAGACAGGTCTTCAAATACTGCAATGCTAAGTAAAGACCCATCTCCCTAGCCCAGAACTGATCACCCAGGTGTACCTTGTTTAACTCTTACTCTCTGGGGGCTGCCACTCAGCTCCCAAATAAATACATGGAGACTTATTCTTACTTATGAATGCCCGGCGTCAGCTTAGCTTGTTTCTAGCCAGCTTTTCTAACTTAAATTATCCCATTTCTCCTTAACTACATTTTGCCTCTGGGATTTTTACCTCTCTTTATTCCATATATCTTTCTTGCTTCTTTCTCTGTGGCTGATGTGTGACTGGCTTCTGGCCTCCTCCTCTCCTCCTTTTCTTGATCCTTCCTCTTCTCTTTTCCCTAGCCTAGATTTCTTCTCCTATTTGTTCTCTCTGCCTGGCAGCCCCGCCTATCCCTCTCCTGCCTAGCTACTGGTAGTTCAACTCTTTATTAGACCAGTCATGTGTTTTAGGCAGGCAAAGTAACACAGCTTTACGGAGTTAAAAAAAATGCAACATGAAAGAATGTAACACATCTTTGCATCATTAAACAGATATTCCACAGCGTAAACGAATGCAACACATCTTCAACTAATATTCCTCAGCATCTAAGACCTATAGGTACCACACACCAAAATGTGTATCATATGTATGATTGGAGTACCAGGGAAAGAGAGACAGAGCTGAATAAGTCATAATGGCCAAGAATTTTCCAATTAATAGCATTTTCTGTGATCCTCCCTTAGACTGGCTGTTCTCTCTGGACACCACTCTGCTGTCTAATTTCCCCACCAGAGGATTAACCTGGAAAGCATCCTTCCAGAGTCTGCAGTTGACCACCCTAGCATCTGTGTGTGCCTAGCACGGTCTCAATGGTCACTTTTCTCACCGGACTAATTTTTATTCTTGCCTTGGGCAAGCCTTACAATTTTGTTTTATTTTGTGTTTTGGTCTACAGACATGGATATTTGGTAATAGGCCTTTAGCTTGAGGATCCTGTTAATACTGACTAAGATTGATGCTTAATGTTTTGTTTGGCTATGAGAGCCTGAGACTTCAGATTCTCACGAGGGTCTTGTTTTTGTCTCCACTCAAGGCCTGGAGCTTCCTACGTTTCTACCTAGAATGGGTGGAGGTCTCACAACTGTTTTGACTGTTACCACTCTTGTACTAGGTTCCTGTTGGTATGGTAGCAAGGTGTGGAAGGAAGCTGATTCTACGACTAAATCTGTCTTTGCTCCACATGTATTAATACTGCAGTTTTCATGTGTACCTCCAGAGTGATACAGGTTCCCTGCCTCTTAAGTAGGAACACAAGGCTAAAGGAGGCTGGAGCAGATAAAGCTCTCTCTCATATGAGATAAGACCTGGGGAGTACACTCCCTAGACAGTAGCCTTTGTTGAGAAGACTGCTCCAGGCACACGTCACCTTTGGTGGTTAGGCCTCATCGCTCAGCCTGTAAAAGGACTGGGAGGATCTTCCTTAGATAGTCACTTAAGGAAAGGGATGCAGTTCCTGGAGATGAAATACAAAGACCTGCAATGGTACCTCTCTAAGACTACAGGGGACTAGGAGTTTCTCCTTCACTGGCCAGTCCATACTCACCTTCACTGATTCCTCAGAATAATCATTTAATTGCCAGATTCTCAGTGGCTTCTCTGCATAAACAGATCTCTGCTGCAGCTCTTTGGGCTTGCAAATCTCTCCGGATTTTAGTACTGATCATCATCTCCACATCTTTTCTTTCTTTAGTAAATCTGAGGGGGAAAAAAGGCATCCATTTTCAGGGGAGTTTAAATTTAATTTTAGTTGTTTATTGCTGTGTTGTTTTAGATGCTGCTATAATCATATGAGAAGGTTCACTATGACATTTCCATATAACAGATAATATGCTTGGGTCAGAGGCACCCTCTCTTGCCCTTTCCTATCCCTATTACTGCCTTGCAATTTTATTTCACTTAAGAATGTGAATAATCAAAAAAAAATCCTAAACACCCAGAAAACAAATAAGCCAATTAAAAACGGGCTATGGAACTAAACCGAGGGTTCTCTGAAGATAAAAATACAAAAGGCTAAGAAATAGTTTTAAATGTTCACCATCCTTAGCCATCTGGGAAACGCAAATTAAAACCACTTTGTGATTTCATTTAACCCTCTTTGGAAAGGCTAAGATTAAGAAAACAAAAGACAAGAAATGTTAGAGCAGGGGGCAGGGAACATTCATACACTGTTGGTGAGAATAAAATATGGTCCAGCCACTGTGTGTGCCAGTTCCTCAGAAAACTAGGACTAGATCTTCCATATGACCTGGGGCATACCATCAAAGGGCTCCGTTCCCTACTCTAGACATGCATGCTCATTCATGTTCGTGCTATTCTGTTCACCACAGCTGGGACACAAAAACTGCCTTGATGTAGATTAACTGATGAGTGGCTAAAGAAAACGTGGTGTCTATATACAATGGAGTTTGTATACATCCACCTTATCTGCTGTGAAGAAAAAGGGAATTGTGAAAATCTCAGAGAAATGGATAGAACTGGGAATAACCATTCTGAGTGAGGTAACCTAAGCCTGGAAGCACAGACAGCACAAGGTCTCTCTCATAAGTTGCCCTAACATAAAATCTTTAGATTTGTATCTTTTACTTAGAGTATCTGCAGAAGTCAAGAGACTAGCAAGGGGCCAATGATGGAGAGAGAGAAGAAAAAGCATATCAGAGTGGGGATAGCAGAACGCAGGAGATGTGAAGGAGAAAGGGAGAACTGTGGAGAAGGAAGCTCGAGAGGGGACAGGGATGGGAGGGAAGGGGACAGGAGGAGGACGTGGGAGGGGATCACTAACACTAAGGATATTTAAAGGGACTGTATGGAAACATACTGTTTTATAAGCTTCCTAAATACAGTTTTCCATATGTAAGGATTTAATTGGAACTATCCTACACAGGGCGCAATGCTCTTCCCAGAAGCCATAGATTGCCAAATAAAAAATCCAGTGCCAGATGTGGAATACCTCGCCTCAAGTTGTTTGGTCACGGCTGTCCCAAAGACCACTGAAACAATCCAAGCTGTTGTCGTGGTTATGGTTGCCTACCAGAACTCAATGGTAAGACCCTATTGTCAAAACACCAGACTTTTGTGAAGAGACATGGGAAATGAAGTTGCTAGTGACCAGGAAGTTTCTAGTTAGCTGCTGGCTAACTTTTATATGCTAGTAGGAGTTAAACAGGCTTCTGAGGGTGGGTAGAAGTCATTAGCAATCTCACCCACCTGTAAATCTCCTAAGCTACAAGAGCAACCAGTCTGGCTCTGGGTGCAAGAGCTGCACGAGGTAACCACCTCTCTCTAGATGGATTAAAGGCCCAGAATAATGAACTTCCCTCTAAATGTGTATCTCTATTCACAGACGAGCACAGCTCTCAGACCACTTAGAGACGTTCCTTTGTGCGGTGCATGATGGTTAACACCGACACTCCCAGCTGTTCCAATTGCAGAGAATAAGAGCCAGTGGGGGGTGCTCATCCACAAATGGGGCATCTATACCTCATAACACCGGCTATTTGGTTGCCCAAGGCTCAGAGCCCGTAACGGTAGAGCAGGGCAGAGTGATTATAAGAGCCAGAGGTAAGGCAAGCTTAGTCTAAGACAGTGTCTTCCAGACATGGCAGGACGGCTACACTCATAAACACATAGCAGCTGTGGTTCCATGCACAAGTACACAATATCAAGATAGCCTACACTCTAGCAGAGAGCATGACCAGGCTCACAGGCCCCATCCCCAGCTGAGAATCTATTGGCTGTTGATGGCATCTGAGAAAGAGAGCGTCAGTTTTCTTTGAGGGCATGGCCACTGGGAGGTTGGCCATACTACAGTGGATGGCCCCACACCAAGGAGAGTTTGAGGAGCACAGATTGAAGTTAGCAGGATCTTTGGGGAGTAAGAGGAACTCAACATTAGGAGTGGTGGTGCTTGGGATGGATCTGGAGGGACGTAGAAGGAAGAATATGACGAGGTGAATATCATCAAAGTACATGTATGCATGGATGAAATTCTAAGCCAACTAATGAAAAGATACATTTAAACACATTTTTAAAAGAATATGAGTGCTGACTTCTAATCTAAGGAGATTTAAGAACTGAAAACTGAAGCCCAACAGTCAGTTCAATTCAGTTCCTTCAATGTAAAAAAAAAAGTATGACAACATTGACAAAATATGAGTATTAAAACTAAATTATAGATTCATAGCAGCTTTTATAGAATCTCTACCTTGGGGAATATTTGAAAGTTCCTCTAACAGAAAAGCTTGCTTTGGTTTTTTTAAAGTTATTAAGAATCCGATGCAGTGAAGTTTTGAATAAGTTAGAAGGAGAAGACGCTAATCAACCACATCTATTATGTGATATGAATAAAGGCAGCATTGTCATTTGGAAATAAGGCTGGACAGCACTATTTCCTGCCCTCGTGGAGCTATCTGCGTGGGAGAAAGAACTCACATTAAATAAATAATTTTTACTTAATTACTTAGGGTAAAGACAACAGGGGTACTATAGAAACAGATAACAAAAAAAGAGAGAAAGCCTAACCTTGCCTGGGGAGGGGCTGAAGAGGTCATCTCAGACCCACCAGAGAAGATGATAAAGAACCCAGGTGACCCACAGCGCAGGCTAATAACCTGAACATAGCCGCACCCGGGGGCTGACTCCAAAGCTGCACAATAGAACCTTGGCACTGCAGCTAAGAAGAATGAGGATATTTTTTTAAGGAAGCAAGCTTTCCACAGGATGAACTCTCCAGTCACCTCCTAAGAGACTGCCTGAATTCAGATTAGACACCCAGTGTGATTTTCACCATGCATTCGGGCTTGCTATAACACGGACGTTTACCTGAACACATCTCCTCACCCACTGCAGTTCTCCTGGGTAGAAGAAATTCTGGACTACACTATGGTTTGGTTTTTCCTAGAGAGATGCCATTGGAAGGAGATGGGGACGTGACCCTGAACAGCAGTCAAGATGTGGGACAAGCAGAAAAAAAGAAATCCGGATTTAGATGTTCCACACCCAGGTATGTCAGAATTTTAACATAAAAACTAAGAAAAGTTGCATGGCCCTGTGAGTAATACTTTTCCCATTGGGAAAATAGAAATTGTATTATTTACTAATTCTGGAGTAGACTATTATTAAGCAGGTTGAATAACTATGTCTGTCTGTACACTTATTGATTTACCACATAACTAATGCTAATTAATGATGGTAATTATAAAAATATAGATTAATATCAACATTTGGAGCAACATCCAAACTTCCCAAATTATGATTATCAATCTATAACTTTAAACATAACAGCAGTTAATCATTATTATTATTGTGGCTAAATGATAATGATTTGTAATAGAGTATCACATGTTTTCTCCAACTCAGAGAAACACTGATCTATTATAGTGAAGATAATAGCACTAATAATGGAAGAATAATGATTGCTAATCATTTCCCATTATCAGTATTTAAATGTCCAAATCAGCTAGAAGTGAGTATAATAAAACCTAGGAAAGTCATACAGCAAAATGGGCAGTCAATATTCACGAATCTATCAAATGAGGATCTGGGACCAGTGGCTCACTACACCGTTCGTAGACAGTGTCTAGAAAGGAAGTGACAGGAAGGCTTTTGCCTCCCTTTGTTTTGTCTTGTCTCCTGCAAGCCCTGGACAGGTGTGGCAGCTCACTCCTGTAATCTCTGCACTTGGGAGGCTGAGGTAAGAGGATCACAAATCCAAGGCCGAAGATGCTATCGCCATCGAACAAATGACAAACAAAAGCTCAGCCCTCGCCCCCCACCAAGGAATCTGATTTCATTGGCCTGTGGTGTGGCTGAAGTTCGTGAGGTTCCCTGAGTGGGTGTGTCTAATACACACCCCACATTAAGAGCCCCTGTTGCAGACGTTCGACTTTTATGCTTGAAAATATGAAGGCATTGGCTCGTAGCGGCAAAACCGAATTCAGACACCTACTTGCCCAGCCTGTCAATCAGAGCCGTGCAGCAGAGGAATGAGCTGTTAGTTTTAGTTGTCAGGGAATTTTCTTCATGGAAAATAAGTACATTAAAATACCAAATTACAGTATTTACATATCTCATTTTTTTCCCAACTGCGTTCCCATAGCAACTCAATCCATTTGCTTCCTACTTTCTTCTGAGTTATTTTCCATCATGAGCCATGCTTCATTGGTGAGGCAAACAGTTTGCCTTCCGAAATAACTGTTTTGCTATTTACTATTTCTTTACCAGGGAACTCAACTCTAGCTGCCTCTGCCTCATCGCTGTCCTCTCTGAATTTGAACAAGGTAGTGTCCTTGGTTTGGGCAAATTGTCCTTGATGGCTTTTCTAAGCTGAGTGATGGCTAGGGTTTTGTTTTGCTGATGAACTGACTGAGAAAAGCCAAATGAAGAAAAAAGTTTCCCTTAGGGAACATTTGGGCAGAAAAGATGCCAGTTCAGTTATCAATAATGGACAAGCTTCTAGCAGGTCACCAGGGTGGATCAGGCAGCACCACTGGCTAGAAAGACATCACAGCTTTGGAAATAGACACCAACAAGCAAGCAGAAGAAAGCAAATCCTGCTCTAACCTAAAAGGATCCCTGCATTCCCAGAGAGAAGGCTAAAATGGGACTCAGGACACTAAGGTTTCTTTGTGATCTCACCCAGAGGACTTGCTGACTAGTGAGGGTTGGTTGGTTGGTTGGTTGGTTGGTTGGTTGGTTGGTTGGTTGGTTGGTTGATTTGTTGGCTGGTTGGTTGGTTAGTTGGTTGGTTAGCGGGTTGGTTGGCTGGCTGGCTGGCTGGCTGGCTGGCTGGCTGGTTGGTTCGTTGGTTCGTTGGTTAGCTGGCTGGTTTGTGGGTTGATTGGTTGATTGGTTGGTTGGCTGGTTGGCTGGTTGGTGGGTGGCTGAGCTGGTTCAAAACTATGACATTCCACTTGCTAATGAAACTGTGTTTTACAAGAAGACAAGAATGACAGAGAAGACTGCAGTGGGTATCAGGCAGAGGCTTCAGGGCGGCTCTCCTTGCTGTGGCCTGATGACAGGATGAGTCTGGGCTACCAGGTCTAACGGAGAGGCGAATGTCACTGGAGAGGAAGAATCTGCTCTCATCCGCTAACTCAGAAGCCTCTTTCTAGGCTAGCAGTGCTCATGGAGAAGATGTGTTTCCTCCATTCTCCCAGGTTCCAAGTAAAAGCCAGTGTTGTGGAGCCATGCTCCTCAGGAGGACATGGGCTAGTGACCCAAAGGACATCTCAAAATATAGCAACATAAACTACACACAGCTAGAGTTTGCTTCTCAGCCCAAGACCTGGATGCAACTTACATAATATCCATTGCATTTCCTGCACTGGAGGTCAACATTAAAGCCCTCAGGCATACTTCTAGCCCTTTACTTACTCAAGAATAACACCCCCTTAAATTAAGCTTCCAACAGGAAACAAATGATATTCTTGAGCCTAATGACTGTAGTAGTTTAAGATATTCTTTACAGAGCAGAGCAATGGTGGCGCTTGCCTTTAATCCCAGCACTCGGGAGGCAGACGCAGGTGGATCTCTGTGGGTTCAAAACCAGCCTAGTCTACAAGAGCTAGTTCCAGGACAGGCTCCAAAGCTACAGAGAAAACCTGTCCTGAAAACAAAATAAAACAAAAAAACATTAAAAAAAGATAGTCTTTACAAAGATATGGGCAGGATACAGTATATTCTTTCAGAGCTAATAATAGCAGAAAACTGATCCCAGCCTAGGCCTGAAAGGGAGAATTCAGAAACAGAGTTTTGGAGAGCTGACAGAAGTGGAACCCCCAGCTAAAGAGGCAGCAAGCACACCAAGGAAAGCGGGTAAAGGAAATAAATACCCAGACACAAGTCTCCTCTGTGCTTGAGATTTGCTGCCACTGTGCTCCGCCACCAAATCCAGACAGAAGTGCAGGTACCGGGTCCACCGCTGTACCCATTGAGGCTGGCCTTCCTACAAGGTAAGATGGCAACCTGGGGTGGAGGGGAGGAAGCGGTTCCCCGTAAAGACTGCAGATGACTCAAGATCCATGATATGTTTGTTCTGTCATTGCCACAGCTCCTCTGTGTTCATACTTTGTCTTTTTTTCTTCAGAAGATTCAGTGTTTTTTTCTGTTTGTCTCTTAAGGCAGTCCATGAGCTGGTCATTTGAGAATCTCCCTTTGTTATCCATAGCTATGGTGACTGCGTAAATCTTGTCTAAAATAAATATTAAATATTTTCCCAAATAAACATTACAGTTTATCACTGTGACCCATGCTAACCTGAAAAGCACATGGTCACCATGGCTATGGGTACATACAGAGGCAAACCAGGGGTAATGGCTTCCAAACTGTAGTCAAATATAGTCTCTCCAAAGCCTTTCTTCCACCCATGAACCTGTTCTCCAGGAAACTTGATTCTTGTGATGGCGGCGGTTGAGAGTTAGTTCAGACAGATGGAGGCAGGTGCCACTTCCTTTGCACTTTCGCCCTTTGGCCTCCTCATAGCCCCCAACTGCCCTCTCCCATCCCCAGACAACACAGCAATGCCGATGACTGTCAGCCAGTGCACTCCATTCTGCTCTCAACCCATGGAATTTCTCCTCTAGGCCACCGGACACAAACAGCAGTATTGTTTTCAAGTAGTAATTAACACTTTGCCCAGACAGCTGAGAGCACAATTGTTCAGAAAGGCTCCCATAGCCCTCATTCATCTGTTCTCCACTGCAGCTGGTGTGACAGTCCCCAAAGTCAGAGCTACAGTGATCTTCAAAGACCCACGTTAGCCCTAGCAAGTGCTTGAATTGCCACCTGTTGTCTCCTGAGGCTGCGGAGTAGGTGTTAGAAAGGAAAAAATAGATTGGGTCCCATTAGGAAAGTGTAGGAAGGTGTGACAAGCATCCTTCGTTCACTGGGCTAGGGACTAGATGCAGACTGTGTAGATGTTTTAAATGGACGTGAATTAATCAAAGACACCTTTGATGGCAATGTGAAAGACGCAGTGGGGAGGGGCAGAAGATGAAACTGAGGGAAGGGACATCAGCTGACAGAAATCCCATTCAGGCCCAGGGAAAGCACTGGAGGTAGCAAACAAGAAGAAAAACAGGATATCAAGAATTTTTTAACATGGTCGATGCTGCGGAGATGTTAAAGGAAATCAGGATTAGTCAGAGCTTTGACTTTGATGGCGGTGTTACAAAAACTACAGAGCTATAATCCCTTTCTCAGAAAACTTTCATTCTAACTGAGGTGTGCAAAGTATCACTGAAAAAATCCCATTTGTGGCCACATACAAGATAGACTTGTGTCAGTGACATTAGAATATGTGTGTGTGTGTATACACACACACACATATTCTAATAGATAAATAAGACACGTAGATACATAGATACCTACATCCTCTTTTCTTCATTATAACTATTTTTTTAACATAAAAGACAATAAAAACCCACTATTTTAACCTGGTAGTAAGAGAGTCAAATCAACCAAAGGAAAAGGAATATCTGTAGGTTGGGATTCATACTTTCCTGCCTTAAAATACAGATTTTTTTTTTAGTAACTTTGTCATCTAGAAAATACAAAACATGTCTCTAGAAGATAATGAAGAATGTTGAGAGCTGAGATTGTAGCAGCATGGTAAAATATGCCTAGCTACCATGTGTGAGGCTCTGGGTTTGATAGCCAGTACCACACAGTAAAGAAAGAAGGGAAGGAGGGAGGGAGGGAGAGAGGAAAGAAAAAGTAAAGGGAGAGAAGAATGGGAAAGGGAAAAGGAAGAAGGAAGATAAGGTAGGAGTACTGGAGAGATTAGGGATACAAGGGACATACTTAAGCATAAGAAAGGTGATTTACAGCAAATTCATAGCCAGTGTCATCCTAAATAAAGAAAAACTCAAAGCAATTCTATTAAATCCAGAAACAAGACAAGGATGTCCTCTCTTGCCATACCTTTCCAATATAGTACTTGAAGTCTTAGCTAGAGCCATAAGAAAACTCAAGGAGATCAAGGGGATAAAAATGGGAAGGGAAGAAGTCAAAGTATCCTTATTTGCGGATGATATGATTCTATATGTAAATGACCTTAAAATAGCCAATAAGAAACTCCTTGTCTTAGTTGGGGTTTCTACTGCTATTAAAAGACACCATGGCCATAACAACTCTTATAAGGAAAACATTTAATAGGGATTGCTTACTTATAGTTCAGAGGTTCAGTCCATTATCACCATAGTGGGACATAGTGATGTACAAGTAAACATTGTGCTGAAGAAAGAGCTGAGAGTCCTGCATCTTGCAGGCAATAGGAAGTTGACTGTCTAACACTGAGTAAAGCTTGAGCAAAAGAGACTTCAAAGCCCACCCTCACAATGACACACTTCCTTCAACAACGCCAAACCTACTTCAACAAGGCCACACCTCCCAATAGTGCCTATGAGCTTATGGGAGCAAATTACATTCAATTTACATACACACTACCACACTCCTATTTCTGATAAACTTTCAGCAAAGTAATAGGATACAAAATAAACATATAAAAACCAGTAGCCTTTCTAAATACAAATGGTAAATGGACTAAGAAAGAAATCAGGGAAATAACACTTTACATAATAGTCTCAAAAAAACCCATAAAATATCATGAGGTAACTCTAACCAAGCAGGTCCAACATTGTATGTTAAAAACCTTAAGATACTGAAGAAGATATTAGGAGAGGAAATAGAAAGGTCTCCCATGTTTATAGATTGGTAGGATTAGCATAGTAAATGGCCATCCCACCCAAGGAAACCCATATATGCAATGCAAACCCCACCAAAATTCTAACACAATTCTTTACAGAACTTGGAAGAACAGTTTTCAGCTTCATATGGAACCACAAAATAAAACAGTATAATGAAAACAATCCTGAATCATAAAAGAACCACTGGAGGTATCACCATCCTCAGTCTCAAATTGAGCTATAGTAGTAAAAACAACATGGTATTGCCACAAATGTTGATCAAAAGAAGTCCACACACATATGGACATGTGGGGTTTTTTTAATAAAAACAAAAATTACACACACACACACACACACACACTGGGGAAAAGACAGCATCTTTGGTAAATTGTGCTGGTCAAATGGATAGCTGCATGTAGAAGAATACAAGTAGATCCATATTTATCACCCTGCAAAAACTCAACTACACATGGGTCAAAGACTTCAACATAAGACCAGATACACAGAATCTGATAGAAGAGAAAGGGAAGAATAGTCTCCTTGCCACGGGAAATTCTTCCTGAACAGAACACCAATAGCACAGGCACTATGATCAACAATTAAAAAATGGAATCTCGTGAAGCTTAAAATCTTCTGTATGGCAAACCCTGTCTCAAAAAACAAAAACCTTCTATATGGCAAAGGACACCAACATTTGGACAGAGCAGCAGCCTACAGCAAGGGAAAAGATTTCTACCTTTGCTGGTGAAAGTGCAAACTTCTACAACCACTGTGAAAATCAGTATGACAGTTGCTCAGGAATTTGGGAATCAATCAAAAAACACTTCATCCTACTACAGAGACACTTGTTCAACCATGTTCATTGCTGCTCTATTTATAGTAGCCAAAAATTAGAAACAACCTAGATGCCCCTCAACAGAATGGATAAAGAAAATGTGGTACATTTGCACGATGGGACATTCCTCAACTGTTAAAAAGTTAAATAATGAAATTCTCAGGTAAATGGGTGGAGCTAGAAAAAGTCATCCTGAGTGAGGAAATCCAGACCCAGAAAGACAAATACTGTATGTATTCACTTATATGTGAATGTTAGCTGTTAAGCCATTAATAAACAAGCTATAATCCATACAACCACAGAGGTATAGAGTAAGGGACTAGGGTTCAGGAATGGATCTCTCTAGGAAGGGTAAGTCGAATAGACAGTTATGAATGGATGATGGCAGGGGAACTGGAACTAGAGAATCAAAGAGGGAGAGGAAGATAAGTCAGGCTTGAAAGGGAACATAGAGAAGGACAGCTAAAACTAAGAGCCATTTGAGGGGTCCTGGGGAAACCTAATACAGTAGAAACTTCCTAAAATATATACACATGTGAAGACAACCTAAATGAAATTGCCAAATAACAGAAAGTGAGAGTCCTAACTAGACATCTCTCATCACCAAATGAATACTACTGGGAATGGATTACATTTAATTGGGTTGTTGACCAAAGGGGTCCTAATGGAACCCCCAAACAACTCCGGCTATTACCAAGGCTCTTGGTTGCTTTCCACAAATTGACAGTTATATCACTATTACTGAAGACATCATCTATGCAACTCATTAAACAGGGAACCTCACTGGGGAAACCATTCATTCACGGTCAAGGGTAGGCCCCATGTCCAGCAGTAGACAACCAACACAAAATGAGCTCAGCGGTATCTTTGGAAGTTCTTTTTCTCTTAACGTTGTGTCAGAGCTTTTATTTTACTTTATTTAATCTTACAGGCCTGTGTGTGTGTGAGTGTATACATATGGCTTCCAATTTTGTGTTTCTATGGGAATCCTATGTATACGAACGTGTGTCTCCATGTCTATAAACATCTTTCATGCATTTTCTTTGGCTCTTTCTGTGACATTGTTTGTTTGCTTCCTTTGTCCTATTCTGACTTGTTTATTTTGGCTATTTTATTTTATAATTATCCCTTAGATGTCTATTTGTTTCTAACAAGAGACAGAAAGGGTGTGGGTCCAGATGGGAGGGGAGGTGGGAAAGATCTGGAAGGCGTAGAGTAAGGGAAAACCATAATCAGAATATATTGTATAAAAAAATCTATTTTCAATCTTAAAAAAGAAGAGGTATAAATTAATTTTAAAAGAAAGAAAAAATATGTTCTTGGGTCTGGGTTCATGGCTCAGTGGGCAAAGTGCTTGCTGAACAAGCATGAGGACCTGAGTTCAGATCCCCAGCACCCACATAGAAATGGGGCATGACAACATACACCTGCTCTGGGTGGCAGAGACAAGTGGATCCCAGGAACCCTCAAAAAGGTGAGATCCAAGTTTAGTGGGAAACCTTGTCTCAAAAATAAGTAGAGAGCTATAGAGCACTGGTTCTCAACCTGTGAGCTGCAACTCTTTTGTGGATTTACATTACAATTCAAAATAGGAACAAAATTACAGTTATAAAGTAGCAATGAAAATAACTTTATAGTTTGAGGTTACTGTTGCTTCTTATACAACATTTACTTCTGGACAAAAGGAGTCTGCACCTGTATCAGTAACTTGAACCCCTCAGGAAATAGAATATAAGAAAGAAGAAGGAGGAGGAGGAGTATGAGGGGAAGGAGAAGGAGGAGAAGGAGGAGGAGGAGGGGGAGGAGGAGGAAGAGGAGGAAGTCAGGCTCTGAGGAAAAGATGAATCAGGTATCTGACTAACAGTCAAGTCCAACAGGAAGATCATGAGGACCATGATAACTGCAGGAACACGGCAGCTTTGTTTCCATTAATAGGTTTCTAGTCAGAGTCTGTGAAGAGTGGGGTGCACAGTCCAGAAAGCCCTTAGGAGGAGGGAGGGCCTTGAGATTATGAAGGAAACAATCAATAAAGGCTGGGAGGAAAGGCGCATGTCATCACACAGACGCTGGCTCCCTGTTCCCAACCTGTGCTGAATAGATTGTCTAAGAAGGGAGTGTCACGAAGGGCACAAAGAGGAACTAGAACTCTAGACGAGCAGAAGTAAGTGGGTGGTGAGCCCATGGTAAAAAGTTTTTAATTTATGCTGCAAGGGGAGGCAAAACAAACAAACAAAAACCTGGCTATCTTGGTTTAAAAAGAAGAAGAAGAAAAAACACCTCACTGTCCAGAAGTAAATATTATGTAAGACGTAGCAGTGAGACCCAGAAATAACTAGAAAGGTGGCAGAGGAAAAATGAGCAATGAGCAATGAGCAAGTGAAAGTTGATCCTGAAAGTCCAGAAGTTAAGAGCACCAAGATCATTTGAAAAACTAGGAAGATGCAAAGGCACGTGTAGCTGCAGGACGGGAGGTCAAACAATAGGATCAGAGAAATCATGGGAAAGGAAGGGGAACCGAGAGTTGAGCAAACAGAAAACTATCAGAGGATTTAAAAAGATGAAATTATTTTTTCATAATAGAAGGACAGGTTTACTTTGTTTTGATTTGGGGGCCTGGCTTGGTTTGGCTTCTTTAGTTGTTCCTGTTTGTTCTGCAGAAATCAGTCTTCTGGTTTGATAACATCACACCTTGGGCACCCCTAAATTATTATAACTGTTGCTGTATTGTCATCATATATTTTACTATTTTATTATTATTATTATTATTATTATTATTATTATTATTATTATTATTAGGCACAAATATGCCACAGCACATATATAGAGGTCAGACAACAATTCTGTGGAGTCAGCTTTCTCCTTCCACCTTTATGTGAGTTTTAGGAATCAAAATCAGGTTATCAGGCCTCATGGCAAGCACTTTGACCCACTGAGCGATCTTGCCAGTCTCGTCCTCTAGATTCTCAACTTAATTTCAAATCATCTCCAGTATGTGTTGAGTTCTACTATCACTTCCTGAGCGCACCTGGAATGATCTCTGTAGACCTGCACCCTTCTAAGAAACACTCATCACAACATACACATTTGAAATTTTTTCATCATTAAAAGTTGAATTGCAAAAAAAAAAAAGAAAAAAGAAAATTGATGATATTTCATGACCCAATCAACGATCACAACAGAAACTGCTGTGGTAATATATAGACATGGGGGATCATCAAAACTACCACATACTCACTCTCCAAATAAATTCACTTACAGAGTTAATAAAATCTGGAAACAAACCACAAACATGCCCATCTAGATAAAAGAAAAAAGCACCATTTTTTATATAATTTCTGAGTAGTGTCACAAATAGAAAATGAAATAATAGCTATATGATTTTGAAGATAATGTAAATGTCAAAATCCTAACACCATACAAGCAGCTAGGTAAACATACGGACTCAGAAAGAAAAGCAACCTTGTGCCTGCCTTGAGAACTATTTAAAAGACACAGTGAAAATTCATATATGCTTAAACTCATAAACAAAACTCAGATATAAATACGTTCCAGTAAAAACTTATGGTTGCAGATATGAAACCAAGTTCTGTTCATTTATATTTAAACATAATCACTTTGCAAAAGATTTTGAAACAATATTATGGAGGTCTCAATCAGAACACCCCCACGGGGCTCACATATACACACACCCTATTAGTTGAGCTGTTTGGGAAGGTTAGGGAACCTTTAGAAGGTGCAGGACGTTGGGGTGGGCTTTGAGAGTCTATAGCATCACCAGTTCACAACTGTCTGTTTCCTGCGTGGTTGAGACGTTACCTCTCAACTTCCTGTCCCCACTGCCTGCTGCTATGTACCCCAACTGGAATGAAAAGTCAAAAGAAACTTTTGCTTCCCTGAGCCACTTTTGGTCATGGCATTTAATCTCAATAGCAGAAAAGTAACCACACAAATACAAAAGTCTGAAATGACTTTTTTGAAATATTTGCCAGTGTAGAAAATAAGTTTAAACTATATTATTTTTCTCATTTCTGTGATAAAATGCCCTGACAAGAACAACACAGAGAAAGGATTCCTTTCAGCTTGTAGTTTGATGGGATCCAGTCCGTGAGGCAGAGAGTCCTCCAGGTTCCTTTCCTTACTATCCAGGTCCTAGTAAGATGGAAACTAATATAAGCCATCACATAAACACAACATTGATCTTTAAAAAAAAAAAACGGCAAGGTGAAAGAAGGGATGAAGACGTGTTGCGTCACTCTTAATGGAGGATGTCACTGAGGATTTTTTTTCCTGATAAATAAGTTTGAAATTAAACTCATCAAATGAGAAAATTCAACCATGTGATGGCTTAGTAGATGAAAGTACTTGTGTCCAAACCTGACAACCAACGCACAATCTCCAGGACTCACAGGCCAGAAAGAGTCAACTCCTGGAAGCTGTCATCTGACCTCCATGCATTCTACAGGATTTCTCTCACCATAAACAAATAAACAACAATGTCTAAAGCAAATAAAATCATTGGGAGACTAAAATAGCTAACTTAAAAAGGGGGTAAGTTAGGGTTAAATAGAATAATGTTGGAAAAACAGAGACTGGGGGTTTAGAAAGATGAATAAATTAAAATGACATAAATATGATCAATACATGTGAATAGAAAGAAAGCACTTCAGTAGAATAAAGAAGCATCAGACAAGCAACCCGTTCTAAGGGCACGCTAAGGCACGTGTCTGAAGAAAAGGGTTTTGTTAAGCAAAGCTATGCTAGAGAAGTGGCCGACAATGGGAGGATAATATTAACGGACACACCAGCACTAACAGCAAGAAAAGTTGCCAAATTAGACAAATTTATCATCATCCAAAAAAAGAAAACCCACAGCGAATATACGAAGACTTATGTACTGAAGTGGTATTTTAAAGCTACTTAAAAACCCAGGAGGAAAGCCGGGCAGTGGTGGCACACGCCTTTAATCCCAGCACTCGGGAGGCAGAGGCAGGCGGATCTCTGTGAGTTCAAGACCAGCCTGGTCTACAGAGCTAGTTCCAGGACAGGCTCCAAAGCCACAGAGAAACCCTGTCTCAAAAAAACAAAAAAAAAAAAAACCCAGGAGGAAATTAACAAGATTATTACAGTAGATTACATAGTCCACTGGCAGATAAAATAGTCAAAGAGAAATGAGAATATTTTAAAGTCGAATAATGTTCCTACCTATACTATTGAAAAATTAAAAATACAATAAACAAAAAAATCAATATACATAAAACCAGAGAATATTCTTCCAGTCTCTGAGGTCAAAGCCACACACAGATAAAACCAATGTGGTTAGCATCACAGTCCAGCCAGCTAATACATGTGCTGTCTGTCAAAGGCACAAATGGTGGGAAAATCTACAAATTCAACATTGTATTATTAAACGATAAAGAACAAAAACTAATTAGTTAAGCTCTAAAATTAGTACATTTGAAAACTAAATATATTAAATAACCTTCAGTGATTTCATTCGAAATCTTGACTGCCCCGACCTTTTCAGTAAGTGTCCTAGCAAAGACTGGCAGTGCTAGTGGCGGGAGGATTACAATTTCAAGGTTATCCTGAGCTACATAAAAAATTCTATCTAAGAGAATAATAACACTGATGAGCTATTTTTAGTAGAAAAATATAAAATTCAGTATTAACGAAACTTTCAATTCAGTTGCTGTTACTATATATGTTATTATATATGCTGTCAGTTTTCTATTACTGCCAATATCTGAAATTATTAAGTTATATAGAGGAAAGCTTTATTTTTATACACTCTTGAAGGTTTAAGTCTGTGCTCGGTTGGCTTTCTGATTGGAAGGCTGCGGCAAAGCTAGGCATTGTGGTGACACTGTGTGCCAGAGACAGTTGTTGATCTACAACAGCCAAAAAGCAAAGAGAAAAAGAAGGGACTGAGGGCACAGCATTCCTTCAAGGGCATGCCCCAGTGCCCTAACTTTTCCCCACCAGTAATGGTGGAGTCTTAAAAGAGTCTCCCTGTAACCTCCAAACAACAATGGGGCTGATGACCAAACATGATGGGGAGAAACAAGGTCTCTCCACGATAATGAGAAACAAGCATGCGTACACGCAGCAGGCCTTTTCTTTTGGACCACCAACCAGCTCCCAAATCATGACACAGAGACTTATTATTAGTTCTGAATGCTTGGCCTTAGCTTGTGTTCATTTCTGGCTAGCTTTTATTACTTAAATTATCCCGTTTCTCTTCATCTACATTTTGCCTTGGGGCTTTTTACCTTTTCTTTCCTTTTGCATATCTTACTCACATTGCTTTTCATGTCTGCCTGGCTGGCCCTGGGCACCTTCCTCTCTTTCTTCCTAGTTCTCTCTTCCTTCTCTTCTCTTCTCTTCTTCTCCAGCCTACACTTCTCCTGTTTATTCTCTCTGCCTGCCAGCCCTGCCTATCCTTTCTCTGCTTAGCTATTGGCCATTCAGCTTTTTATTAGACCAATCAGGTGCCTTAGGCAGACAAGATACAACAAATGCAACACATATTTACATAATGAAATACACATCTTTGTAGCGCCTGCACTAAGGGACAGTTCATAAGACGGACAAGGAGCTGAAGATTAAAGAACACAAGAGATGTGGGTCATTCATGAAGAGAGAATGCTGAATGTCGTTTATTCAAGCTTAGAGAAAGCCTTATATACCTAACTGCTGCACAGTGGAAATATCCTAGGCAGGTGGAAAATTACCAGGCTCAAGACAGAGCAAACAATGCCCCTGTAGCTAACCAGCAGGGTGGGCAGAGTGAGCACAGGAACAAACAAGATGTTTTGCCAGAAACTGCAAGCTATTCTTAATATGAACTCTGGGAGGAGGGGTAGACCTGTGGTCCCTATACATCCTCCCATTGTTAAACAAATGCAGCATAAACAAAAGTAACACATCTTTGCACAGTTAAGTAATATTCAATAGCATAAGCAAATTCAACACATCGTTACATAGTTAAAGTCATATTCCACTACATATAGCTATTGTTTAACATCATTCTACAACTACGTGGCAGTTAAAATGTATGTGACATCTATAAGCATTAGAAGAGACAAAACTATTTGTTTGTGAGTGACTTGATTATCAAGCTAAAAAGATAGAAGCAACTGAAAACAGCAAGAACCAGTTAGATCTCTTGTTAAGGAGGCACTTTAAACAATAAAATGATTTTAAAAGCAATAGCTTTCTTATAGGTTCTAAATGAACATCCCTTCACTAAGGGAAACCATTTACAATAAAGAGAAGATGATGCTGATGTTTGGATGCCAGTGCTGATGCTGAGATGCTGAGATCCTAGGATGCTGATACTGAGATGCTGATGTTGTAGATCTGTGGGTCAAGTTAATAAGAATCTATAGCACAAGGATACAGAAAATAACCAAGTTTTGCTGAACTTAAAAGATGTGGATAAATGAAAACAAACATTGTCTCAATATAAAATTACTAATATTGTAAATAACTCTTCCAAATTATTCTGTAAAATTAATGAAATTGCATTTATAATTAAATTAATAACAACGTTGTTGACCTAAAAGACAAATGGTAAATTCCAGGATAGTGATATGCAGTTGATTCAATAGAAATCAATACTTTGCCAATATTTGAGATGTTCATATAGCTCTAAGTTACATAGAAAGATGGTCACAAAGTATTAAATTAATTTTAATAATTGCAAAACTATGTTTAAGTCCATTTAGGTAAATTAACTAACTATATAAATGGAAAATTAAAGTTATACACAAAAATACCAAATTTTTTCCAAAAGATTATAGACTTGACTTCTCTTAGTTGTTGCCTATATGGTTTTGTCTAGTTTTCTACAATGAGCAGGTATTATTTTATGATTTAAACAAAAAAAATGGGCGTATTTCCTGACCATGAACACTGTAGATTTAACACTCTTTGGTCTTTGTAAGTCCACTCAGAAGCCATCACACTTTGACCTAGCTCCTTAAATAATGACTGTCATGATTTTATTATCAATGTGAAACAAAATCCTTTTATTTACCTTCAAACTATGTTTGATACACTTCCCTTGCTCTGATTTTCCAGTTGCTCCTCACTTAATTCACTCCCTGCGTGGTAAATGTTTTAGCACACCCCACTCTTCCTTTATCGTCCTAGGTTTAGAGCACTGAGCAGTAAGCCAGTCTTCAAAATGAAACCCTTGTTTGTTCCATCTCTACTTTTCACAGTCATTAAAATGACCACATGGCCAGAATTGAGTGGTATAGCCCTAAGTTATCTTCCCCTCACTCCTAGTGTGTAAGAATTATTCCCTCAACTGTAAAATCTCATCCTCAGTGTTAGTTATAAGCATATTCAGTGAGTCAACTATGTCTATAGATTACTTCTGTGCTATCCATTGGGAAAGCAATCTCTGTCACTCAGGTCACTTTCTATGACAGTGATTTTACCTCCCAAATGCACATAGATCTGTCTAGAGTTCACAGATGCATCCACATCCACAAGGAAGACCTTTTGTGAATCAATAAATGTTATCCTCCCGTCATTTTTCTTGCTGTCAAAGCATCATGGTAAAGGGAGAAAAGCCTACATAAATTGTTAGTTTTGAACTCTTTCCATATTACTCTCCATACATGTACACACACACACACACACCTTAAATCATCTAATAAGATATGCAGCATTACCAGGAAGACATGGGAAATTGTGTCTATGTAGAGGACCCCAGAATGAGGAATAGAGAAGACAGATATATGGGAGCATGGGTAACAGATTGGAAGGACACAACTCATCAGCTAATCGAGTAGTCAAAGTCATTCCTGTGTGGAGAAGGTGAGGTGACTGTACATCTGTGGCTCTCAGAAATCTGAGGCCACCTGCCCAGACCACTTATATGTTCATTCCGGCACATGCCGCTTGCTGTCCCATGAGAAAAGAATGTTGGTACCTCACTTCTCCCTCCCTTTCTTCTCATCTCAAACTGCCATAGGCTCACAACACAGCAGCATTCTTCTCTATATCATACACATCCATGTTAGAAAAAGATGCTTCAGGGAAGCTTTTATTATCACGCTTCTGTTCTAAAATATGTGCCTTTTGGAATACAGTGTGGAGTCCATGCTAGGGAGTGTGAGGTCCCTTCCTAACTGCCTAACCACATATGTAAGATGCACATTGCCATGGCCACGTTCTTCCCACCTCACGGATACCCACCATACTCTGTCTTTGATGAACATCTCTTTGGTCCAGTCTTTGACGTCCCCCTTCACCTGTCTAAATATCAACCACCCTTTCCAACCTTCCTCAGTTACCCATCTAAGCACCAAATCCTTAACCTCCTTTTCTTTCTTTATCTATTATATGAATCAAAATCCCTTAGCACAATGATACCATACAAATGTTTACAGAGCATTGCTTAATGTTGGGTAGGGCACCAACTGCTTGTTTTAATTAAAGATTCTTTAGTTGTGAGAAACAAAAACTTTCTGGAATGCAGTAAGAGGACGTTATTATTACAACTCAAAGAAACTAGGGCAAGATATAGCAGGCATCAAGGAAGAGTAATTAAAAATCACGGATGCCCCCCTTTGTCCCTCTCTCTTCCTTCTTTGTCCTTCCTTTAGCCCCTCCTGCTCTTAGCTCTCAGTTCTTGCCGTAAAATATCTTGCTGGTGGTCCCCTGGTACAGGGCAAACAGTTGTATAGAACTTCCTATACCCATACCCACAAGTCACTACGAAACCACAGAATTCAACTTCTACTCCATAGTGTTGAATAAATGTTGTTTAGACATGCCAATTATCTCAGCTGAATAATTACTGACCAAGAGGAAAGGCAGAGCATTTATACTCGATTGTTATGTCATGATTTCCTTGAAGGCTAAGACCCTATGTTTATCTTTATCTCTCTAGCTCCTTGAAATACTACCTGGCACTTTTGAGGTGTTTTATATAATTAGGTCTCCATTTATGCATTGCATATTTGAAGAGTCTTACACCAACATGGATGTGGCCGTGTCTGAGACCAGCTGTGCCGGTCTTGTGCTCACAAGAGAACAGATGGAGATTTGAAGGGTGGGAAGAATGGAACATTTTAATTTCAAGCACATTTTAGCACCACAAAAATTAAAAGGGAAATAGCAATACTAGAAATTTTTGTTTTGTTTTTTTTGAGAAGTCCATACGTAAGTACATTGTATTTATATCACTTCTATGCTCCTCTCTGTATTCCAAGGAATTCTTCCTGCATCCCTAAACACACATTCCAATATGAAATTTATCACCTTCTTAAAAATAATTATTGTTTACACACACTTACACACGCACATGCACATAACATACACACATATACAACAGTTGAGTCCAGCTAGCATTGCCCATATGTACACAGGTTTAGGGATGAACACCCAGGCTTATGTAATCTACCATGGCACTCTTTCATGAAAAAGAGTTGATTCTCTTTCCCTAGTAGCTACTGCCTGTAGCTGGATGCTTCTCTCCCTACCCACGTGCTCTCAAATAACCATCACAGTGGCTCAATGCTACTTATAAAAGCTTGGCTGATAGCTCAGGCTTGTTACTAGCTAACTCTTACACTTAAATTAACCCATGTTTCTAATCTATACTTCTCCCCATGGCTCAAAGCGTATTACTTCGTTTTCTATATATCCTGCTTCCTCCATGGTTTGCTGGCATCTCCCTGGCTCCGTCCCCATTTATCCAAGCATCCTCAGTTAAATTGTCCTGCCTAACTTTATCCTACCTTGCTATAGGCCAATCAGCTTCTTTATTAACCAATAAGAGTGATCAACATATCCACAATGTGTAGAAAGATTGTTCCACAGCAATTGACTGGTGGAAGCTAGATCTTCAACTAGGGGTGGGGCCTTGTGAATGGTTCTCTTGTCCATTTTGGTATGTAAACCGATGTGGTCTTTTGCAGGAATTCATGTTATTGAGAGTTCATAGGTACAACATATCTTTCTGTTCAGAACACCCTCACAGCCATCCTGGTCATTTGGCTCTTATAACTTTTCTGTCCTCTCTTCCAAAATGCTCCCTGAGGGGCTGGAGAGATGACTCAGTGATTATGAGCACTGGCTGTTTCTCCAGAGGACCTGAGTCCAATTCCCAGCAACCACATGGTGGTTCACAACCATCTGTAGTGGGATCTGATGCCCTCTTCTGGCATAAAGGGGTATATGTAGATAGAGCACTCATATACATAAATTAAAGAAACTTTTAAAAATGAGTCCTGAATGGATCTAATCTACATGGGAATTAGAAAAAGGCAAGATCTCCTGAGTAAATTGGGAGCATGGGGACCATGGGAGAGGGTTGAAGGGGAGGGGAGAGGAAGGGAGGGGAGCAGAGAAAAATGTAGAGCTCAATAAAATCAATAATAGAAAAAAGAAAAAAGTGGCCACTTAAAAAGGAAAAAAATTGAGTGTGGCAAAACATTCCCTGAGCCTTAGGTGCAGAGATTCTTTTTTACGTGTGTGTGTGTGTGTGTGTGTGTGTGTGTGTGTGTGTGTTTGTATAAAACACAATGATAGCAGTAAGATATATTGGGGTTTTTTTTCTAATTGCTCTGACAAAACACCATGGTCAAGGCAACTTCATAAAAGAAAATGTTTAATTGGGCTGACAGTTTAAAAGAGTTAAGAGTCCATGATGGCGCAGCAAAAGCAAAGAGGCAGGGAAAGCCAAGAATGTGCACCTTAATCTGCACGCAAGAGTCAGAGAGTACACTAGGAATGCCGTGAGTCATCTGACACCTCAAAGATGCCCGCAATGCCACATCTCCTCCAACAAGGCCACACCTTCTCATCCTTCCCAAACCGTTCCATCAACTGGGGACCAAACATTAGAATATACTAGCATATGGGGGTCATTCTCCTTCAACTACTACACAGGTTCTCCCCTAGAGTCTATGGCCACCCTAACTACAGGCTTTTGGCTAGGTTTCCAGTTCTAGGCACAAGCTTCCCTCCTACTGAATGGGCCTAACGCCCAATTAGACAGTTGTTGGTTACTCCCAAGATAAGAGTGCCATGATTGCACCATTGGAGAGAGCTTGCCTGGCTGGTTGGTATTGTAATTTGCAGTATTTATAGCTAGATAGATTTATTGATAACTATTTTGCCCTAGCAGCTTACAGAGCACCACTATGAGAGCCAGTTGATGGTTCCCAGGGAGGACACTTCAAGGTCACTGCTGGTTTGATTTTGTCAAGGCCTATGACAAAACTATGTTGTGTCTTCAGCAATGAGGTCCTGCTGTCTCAAATTCTGACAGGCAAGTGAGAGCCACGACAATAGCCTGAAATACTAGAAATTTTCTACTCAAAGTCACCTGATGATCAAAAACCAGCATAATAACTGCTTTCTTAATTGAGAAAATTATGACCATTCAAATTTATTATTTCTATTACTTCCTAATAGGTTTTGTGGACAGAAACAGAATACAGTTGGGAAAAAAAAAACTTTTCCTTATCTGTGTCATTTTCATTGTCTTAAAGAAATGTATCCATGAGATCACTGTAAACTTTGACATAATTTATCACTTTCTAAGTTCATGCTCTAAGTGACTTTCACAATTCTCTGTCTCTCTGCAACTTCCCCAGGTATTATGATATGAAGGTACCCCCTCCAGAAATGTCATGTGTCTTTGTTTGTTTTCATCTGGGTCGCGCTGTTTCCAGAGTCACATCTTTTCCTGGGATTTGTCACTTAGCATTCCTTGGTAATGCTTAAAATACATTTTAAAAATTTCTGTATGAAAAATAATCTTCTCATTTTTTACTCACTGTTCGTTCTGTCTTGTTTTGGAATGTTTCTAGTCTCCTTAGGCCATTCAATACACATATTTAAGCTTTTTGTGTTCATTTTAGTATTTCAGCCCTTTGTTCTCTCCTTTGTTTTACATACACACACACACACACACACACATACTTCATGTTCATTGGTTCACTATTATGTTGCTTCCTGTCTTGATTAGCAGTTGAGACGAGCACATTCTATTAATTTAGAATTGCATTCGGTTTGTTAAAACTACTTCTAATTTCGCTGAAGGGTCTGTGTGCAGCTGTAATTAATTTATTTTACAGTGTGCTCTTCCTTGCCCTCTGTCCACTTCTCTGTATCAGTCAATCTGATATCCAGAAAGTCATCATGCTCCCATCCACACTGGGCTGCGTTTCAGATTTTAACCTGTTCTTTTGTTCCTTCCTATTAGACTCTATCTCCCCACAGACCTTTTAACCCAAGGCTGTAACATTCGTGTTTATTCCAGTAATTTTAAAATGAGCTTTATCCTGAATTCAGTTTTTAAAAAAAAAAGACAGCAGGAGTTCTAGAGTAATTGAAAATAACCATGACTTAAATCGTGGACCCTAAAACCCCTCACTGGTTTTGTACAGTCCATGTACAGAGCTGGGCTCACTGGCCCCTTTGAGCTACACCATTGCTTTGCCTATGTTTAGTTGTTTATATTGTAGGCTCAAAATAAGCACAGAACACTCCAGTAGAGAACCCTGACTCAAGAATCCTGGTCCCACCTAATCCTTTTCCTTAACTTTCATTTAGTAAACTTGAGCTCCAAATCTAATCCTTTAGGAATGGGGGAAAAATAAAAATAAAAGAAGTGCCCTTCACTTTCTTCTTCCATGGTCTAATTGATGTAAGAAAATATCGGGTCACTGATATTTAGCTGAACCTTTACTATATGTTTAATAACATGACTTATATGTTATCAGGTTCATGCCGTAGTCAATTCATAAAATAAACGGTGCCGAGAGCAAAGAAAATGTGTTTGGGGGAAACAATTCAATCTCTAAGTGAGAGAGTGTTTATTTGAACACATTCTCACATCATCGTGGAGGTGACCGTGCCTGAGATCAGCATTAGATTTTCTGCTGATGAGGAGAGTGGCTGAGTATGAGTATCACCACAGATGAATGTTTAACTAGTGACCATGCACACAGTTGTCCTCTCTGGGCCATGTACCAAGTATGACGCTTATTGACTGGAGCCCCAGGGAAGTGACTCCACGCACAAAGCTATGATGGTGCCTCAGTTACAAGGACAGAAGTGCTCGACCCCCAGTGTGAATGCGATAACATGGTCTCTGTTTTCAACAATCAGATGAATAGCAAATCTGAGATTAAAGTTCCCAAAAACTCATTCCTCATCTATCATATGAAGGCCACTGGGAGAAAAAGAAACCTGATATTGGAGAAAAGTTGGGTCCTGACTAAAGAGTTCTTGTGATGTGGGCCTGACAGAAACTTGATTGGAAAATGTGTTTTCCTGTCTACGTGGGCACCAGACATTAGTAAAAATCAGATTAAATCGTTGCACACAGTCTGTCTCCCAGTCACAACATCACCCCTACCATGATTCACTGGCTCAAGGCTGGAAATCCCAGGTACGGAATTACAGCTTAGAGAAAACCATGAACAGGTCCCACTGTCTCTTCCAAGCAAAGCTCAAGCTTCCTGTTGGTTACAGCAGATGCCAGTAAGGCTAAGCCCGGAGACGCACCTCAGACAGTCCCCCACAGGGGAAAAATCCTACCCCATAATTAGAGGCTAAACCTGTAAGCCTGGCCAGACATTTTGTAACCAGGAACATGTGAAGCCAGCTAATTTTTTCTGTTTCATTTCCTACTGCTTAGGAAAAGAAGCTGTCACTTGAAAGCTCATCTCAGAAGCAGTCTTGAAGGGAATCAGTTTCTAGAATAAAGCAGGAAGGGGTCCCAGATGAAGAACAAGAAGGAAAAGCATTCCCTCAGGGACAGCAGAGAAATTAAAAGCAACAGAATCATCAGAGAGAGAGAGAGAGAGAGAGAGAGAGAGAGAGAGAGAGAGAGAGAGAGAGAGAACCTTATGATTAAGGCAATCCAGAGGAGACTAGAGTCAAATCACTGTCCCAAAGATAAATAGAAAGTGTATATACTCGTGGCTTCTGAATTCAGATATAGAAATTAATTAGAAAGATGCCCACAGTGAGTATTAGCCAGAGAAGCTAGACCCCATCTGGCCCACGGAGAGCATCACTCTTGCCACAAGCTCAGGACCTGCTCACACAGATACAGAAATGGAAAGCTGGTGAAATTCCCTGGGAATTGAAGCCAAGATGAGGAGGAACCATCATAATAGAAAATTATCTCACTCAGTGCCGGGGGGGACTGTAAACTGGTACAGTTCCGGAAAGCAGCTTGGCAATCTACTAAAGAAAATCCTTCAAAATATGTATTACCTTTGGCATAGTGTCTGCATCTGGGGGCATCTAAACCCAGAAAATAAGGGAAGTGGGGACTTGTGCGAGTGAGGGAAGTGTCTACAAAGCTGAAAACAATCATCTGGGTAGAAACGGGAGAATCCATCATCTAGAGAAGTAAGTGGTTCTTTCATTTACTGCCCTTAAGACCTGTCTGGCATATAAGAACATTCCCGCATTATGTCAGTTGAACAACAAAAGAACGCAAATAGAGTTATTTGGAAGGAAATACAATACTAAAGACAAGTGTTATTGCTAGGTGGTATAATGAATTTACTCTACAGTGAATCAGAATTACTTTTGTAATCACCAAAGAGTTACTTTGTAATGAAACTTTAAAACATATGATCTATACACACACTAACACACACATACATGCACATGCATGTTTGCACATGTATGCATCCTAGAGAGATGGCTCAGCTGTTTAGGTCACCAGCTGCTCTGGCAGAAAGCCTGGGCTTTGGTTCCTAGCACTGCTTGGCTACCCAGAACAGCCTGTAGCTCCAGTTCCAGAGGCATTGGCGCCCTCTTCTGACCTCTCCTAGCATGGCACATACATGGTACACTTAAATGCAAGCAAAACTCACACACTAAACCTGGACTATGCTTTCTATTGGCTGCTCTCAGACCAACCCTCTAGAGTAGCATAAACACTAGCAAGGCTTGGGCAGCAGTTACAAGGAGTACAAGGTTTACTCCTGATCTCCTGGGCAGAACTTTCTTATTGTGTACCAGCATCTTCCTTCTTTCTATCCCTGTCCCTTTGACATGGATTGCACCCATGCAGGATCTACCAACACTCTTCTCTTTTTCTTTACCAGCATCTCAGCCCCTCCAATAAATTTCTTGCACATCAGCTCTCATTCTGGCATCTGTTTTCCTCAGGACAGAGATAATTCCATTCGCACATCTATAGAACCCAGTCATCAAACAAGCCAACCATTTGTTGTGTGACAAGAACTTCCCTGGGGAGATACAACACATAAGTCTACTCATCCCTGATAAGGAGCCCACCACAGACCAAAGAATGGGTACCACCAAAGTCCAACTGGTAAACCAATGAGTTTTATTGGGCGTACTCATGGGAATATGAAGGAAGGGTTACTTACAGGAGCAGAAATGATTCACTGGCAGCTACATTATCAAAGTCCACACCAGCATAGGTAATACTGAAATAGCTGAATACTGAAATACTGTAATATCTAACCCCTGGGGCACACTGCACAGCCTGCAGGCAGCTCAACAGGTTGGAGAGTGTCCTTTCCGAGTGTCTCAGTTGGTCTAAACCTCTTCTAGGCAGCTTGGACGGTTTCTGCTTCTTGCACACAGCTGGTCTGGTCTTAAAGACTGCTTTTGCAGCTTGGTTGGTCTGTGAATGACCCTCAGCAATACTTATTGCTTATTCTGGGAAACAGGGGCCTAGAGAATCTTGTCAGTTTCAGGGACTTCCTGAAGCTATGTGAGTTGCTTGCCTTCTGTCTTAAGGAACTTAAGTTCTGTTAAATCTACAAGGAATGAGCTTCATTAGTCTTGAGGCTACTCTAGATAGTTAGTCTGGAATGTTTCAGGCTCAAAGGAAACTGCCTCACAACACCTCTCAGGAAGATGAGGATGAATGTACAGTTAGCTGACTCCTTGACTACAAGACTTCTAAGGGAGAATCTAGTTCAGCCAGGCCATACTCCCGACCTAACGCCAACAGTTATAAAGCAAAATGGTGCTTTTTATTTAAAGTTTATTTATACAGTGTTTTGCCTGCATGTTTATATGTGCACCACATGCATTGCTGATGTCCTCAGAGGTCTGAAGAGAGTGTCAGATTCCCTAGAATGGGAGTTACAGGTGACTGTGAGCTGATACATTGGTGCTGGGACTCGAACCTGGGTCCTCAGCCAAAAAACAAGTACTCTTACTTACTGAGCCACCTACTAGGCCACAAAAAGGTGCATGAGAGAGTAAATGTACAGCAATTGACAAGCCACAATGGGGAACTAATATTTAGTAGTACATGTTTCACAGCAATAACTAGAGAAAAATAAACCATCTTTCACCTCCATCAAATTCAGAATGCCTAATAAACCAACTGTAAAGACTTTTTTACAGTTTGTCTCATATCACAAGATGAATACATTCAAGAGTTTTGCAAATTATATCAATTATTATGCAAAGCAATCACTTACAATTCATAATAGCTTCTTTCCTTAAATCACAACTGTTTATGGATAACTGGGTAATTTCCTATGATATTCTTTTTAAACGATCATATAGGTGCTGGTGCCTGAGTTAGGAGCATAATTCTTAGAAGAAACATTGCCACACTGTTAAATCTGAACCCTCTATCAGTGGCAGGATGAAATGTCAATATTATCAAGCATTTCTCCTTTGAGGTATGCCTGCTCTCACAAGTAGAAAAGAAGATGAGCCGAGCATGGTGGCATATGCCTTAATCTCACACCCTGGAGGCAGAAGCAGGGCAATTATAGGTTCAAGGCCAGCCTTAACTATACAAGGAGACCATGCCTCAAAAACAAAATGTAAGTGAGCAGAGCAAATCAAGCTTAAGACAAGGCTAATGGCTTCACTGTGAGCTGCACGTTACCGTGGTAGCCAGATTTCCTAGAAAACAGCACATTGAAGCGAAGCTGTGTATCAGTGCTCAGTTGAGAAGTCCAGTCCCAGGGCAGCAAGAGTGAGGGGAAAGTTAAGCAAGAAGAACACGAAAGCAAACACGATTTAAGACACTGGTGAGCTGGCCTCCGCTCCTGGAAAGAGCACAGCTTCTGCCCTTATTCAGGACACCTGACAAGCCATAAGGGACGCCTGCACCTTAGAATAATTCATTATGGGGAAGTGGGAACAGATTTCACTTGCTGGGTCTTTCCAATGCCCTGTCCCCCACTGGATTAGAGACTGGACATGCCGGAAGAATCAGAGGGTGGGATTGTTGTAGTTCCCACGCCAGGGGCAGAATGGAACCATGCAAAAGTAGATCTATTCCCCTGAAGGAACTGACACAGCTGGCCGTGTTATAAGAGTTGAGGGCAAGGATGGCTGAGGGTTCTTCAGTCAACAAGGGCCAGAACCCAGAGGCGGATGGAGTTGGTCAATCCACAGAAGCATATTAACTGAGACCTCTTCATCTGAAATCTGATCGCTGGCGCTGCACCTCACTTCCCTCCATGCTAAATGGTAACGGCAAATTCACCCTGCCCCCACTGCTCCCAGGGGCAGCTACTGCTTTCTTTCCACCCATCCTCCTCCATGCTGGGCTCCTCCATCTGGTTTGTGTTTGTTCCCAAGCTTTTCTGTACACTGAGCTTTTTCTTTCTTGTTAATTTTTGTAACCTATTCTGGAAAACACACCCAATGCCTGTGGGCTTCTGACAGCTCTGCTTCTCATTACTGAAAACTGCACCATAGTTAAGCCAATAATGCCAAGTGAGTGTGTGTGTGTGTGTATGTTGTATGTATGAGAGAGTGTTTGTCTATGATGTGTTTGTGTGTGAGAAAGAGAGTATGTTTTTGTGTTTGCCTATGGTGTGTTTGTGTGTGTGATGTATGTGTGAGTATATGTATGCGTGTGTGTGGTGTACGTATATGTGATATGTGTACGTGTGTGATGTTCACATATGTACTACGTGTGCATTGTGTGGTGTATGTGTATGTGGCATACGTGTATGTATGTGGTGGTGTATGTGGTATGTGTACATGTATGTAGTGTGTGTGCACGTATGTATGTATGGTGTGTGGTGTATGTATATGTGTGGGTGTGTATACTGGGGGTGTGTGGTGTATATATATGTGTATGTAGTGTGGTGTGGATGGTGTATGTGTGTGTGTGATGTGTGTGCACATATGTATGTGTGGTGTGTGTATGTGTATGTATATGTGGATGTGTGGGTATGTATATTGTGGTGTGTGTGTGGTATATGTATGTGTGTGTAGTGTGATGTGGATGGTGTGTGTGGATGGTGTATGTATGTGTGGTATATGTCTGTGTTGTATTGTGTGTGGTGTATGTATGTGTGATGTATGTATTTGTATGTATGTGTGTGGACATATGTATGTGTGGTGTGTATGGTGTGTGTATGTGTGGTATGTATATGTGTTGTGTGTGTGATGTACGTATGTGTGATGTATATGTGTGTATATGTGCATGTGTGTATGCAGGCGTGCGTGTGTGCATGTGTGTGATGCAGTCTCCCAAGTTTGATAAGAAGAGACTTAAGACAAACTTCATGTAATTGTGCCGTGTTTGGATGGCAATATGACTGCATCTCTTGGAGACAGAGTTGGAGACCTCAGCCTGAGTTCTAAGCCTTTTAATTTCAAAATGGAAAGTATTTCTAAAATTACTGCACTACACCTTTATCTGCAGGGAACTAACCTTATGAGAAACATGAAAAAGTTTTTAAAGAGACCATTAATAAATAAAAATATTTTCCCTCAGATAAATTGGTTGGACTTTTTTTTTGACATTTCTGGGATTCTTGCATTTATATTCAAACTTATCAAAAAAAAATTGTCCGCAAGTGACCACACAATCACTTCTTGTGGCTTTTCTCTTCCTCCCTCTGGCTGTTGCTACCATTAGCACAACTGAAGTTTTTACCCCAGCTAAAGGCAACAATAAGTAGCGATGCTGTGTTCCCGTTTCCACCCAGAGCAGGGAAGGGTCGTTTGCAGATTGATCTCCTCATCAAAGAACCATGTCACCCATCTCTCTGCTCTGCAGCCTGCCACAAGATTGATGGTAAATATAATATATATGAAAATGAAGAAGGAAAATATATGCAAGGCTCCAACGATGGTTTAGGGGCTAGAGACGGGGCTGTGCAGTTCATCATTTGGGTGGAATTTCTCATTTTCAGGACATTGACTCTAAAATCACTGTGGTCGCTGCATTTAATGCCCCTGTGTTAGGAATCCAGGGGCTTAAAAAAATGATTTGAAGCTAGAAAAAGCAAGGCTGACTTATTTGGAACTATGCTGTAGTGTGACAAAAAAAAATGCTAGGAAATAAATGCTGAGAGAGTGTGGAAGTGGGGGCGGGGCTGGGGCACAGGCTTACAGTGAGCTTTCTTCTGCCCAGTAGAATACCAAGCAGGTTGCTAAGAATGGAGAGAAATAGAGTAACAGTCAACTCATGAAGCCAAAGTTCTGAAGCCCTGCATAAGCTATGGAGTAAGACCCTGTCCTCAAATACAAAGCAAGGAAAGAGGGTTGGGATATATCTCAGGGACAACATGCTTGAGTCACCCATGTAAGGCTCTGGGTTCAGTCCCAGGTGGTGCAAAGGAAACAAGAGGCAATAGAAAAACTTAGGCCACAGAATTCCCCTTTACTGTCGGGGCCGCTTGTCCATTGTCTCCGAATTTGTGATTGACTGCAATTCTTTTCTTCCTAAAGACATTCCCTTCCATAACTAATCTAGTACTCCTGACCTTGATTCTCTCTCAAACCTTCCAACCAGGTTCACAGCCTCAATGCTAAAGTTGTGTCTTTTGCCTGAGTTGCGTTTAACACCCACGATGACCCCCTTGGCCTCTGAGCACTCCTCACCTCTCGGACCCATGAGCTTTCATCTGCAGATCCCTTCAACACCCGAAACCAATGGCATCTTCTTTCCTGTCTTTATGTGGAAGCTACTCCATCTCCAAAGGCATCTGTCCAAGGATTGCCTCAATCAAACATGCCTCTTTTTTCTTTTCCTTTCTTTTATTTTTCTCCTGTTTGTTGCTGCTGTTCTTGTTGCTGCTATTACCAAAACAAAGTCTCGGGTCTCATTGCGCATCCCAGGATGACCTAAAAATTGAAGTCCTGTCCTCCTGTCATAGTTTCTCTAGTTTGGGATGACAGGTATATGTCACAAGCCCCAGCCCAGTGTCTTACACATTTCCACACACACACATACATACACACACATACACACATACATTCACACATACACACACACACATACACACATACATACACACACTTCACACACACATACACATACAGACACATACACACATACATACACACATACACACATATACACACATACATACACACACACATACACATACAGACACATACACACACACACTACACACACATGCACACACATACACACATACATACACACATACACACATACATACACACACTTCACACACACACATACACACATACATACACACACTTCACACACACATACAGACACATACACACATACATACACACATACACACATATACACACATACATACACACACATACACATACAGACACATACACACATACATACACATACACACACATACACACATACATACACACACACTTCACACACACATACACATACAGACACATACACACATACATACACACATACACAAATACATACACACACACTTCACACACACACATACATACACACACACTTCACACACACATACAGACACATACACACATACATACACACATACACACATACATACACACACACTTCACACACACACATACACACATACATACACACACACTTCACACACACATACAGACACATACACACATACATACACACATACATACACACACACTTCACACACACACATACACACATACATACACACACACTTCACACACACATACACATACAGACACATACACACATACATACACACATACACACATACATACACACACACTTCACATACACACATACATACACACATACATACACACACACTTCACACACACACATACACACATACATACACACACATGCCTGTCTCGTAAGTACCCCACTACTGTCACCATCCTTGCTGTTCACTTCTAATTTGCCTTATTATCTCTATAAATCTTGATTGTCCTGTCAAACTTCATCACTCCCCCAAACAATCCAGTACACACTAATTGCATAGCTGCCTAATATTTTCTGGGAGAGGTATTTCACTATAAAACTAACAATTAATTTGCCTTTTAGTTCCCATCCAACTGTTTCTGTTTTATTCTTTTCTTTGTTGCAATACGAACAGCACTGTAACAAACTTTTGTCTATTCCCTTCTGCTATGTAGCTGTTTGGTTTCTAGTATTTGGACTAGAAGGTTAAAAGGTGGCTGTTTTTAATTTTAAGTGTGCTTTTAAATTCATTTTTGAGAAGTTTATACATAAGTACCAAATTTACATGATTTACACCGCTCCCTCCATCACACAGAGTGAGACTCGATCAGTTAGACAGATCATACAGGAGTCATATCCAGAATACACAAACCTCAAAAAAAAGACTCAAGAAGATAATTAATAATTAAAACATAAACTATGGTCTGAACAGAGAGTTCTCAAAAGAAGAAAAAGTAATAAGTATCTCAAAAAAAAGTGACCAATATCCTTATAAACTAGGTAATTTTAAACTAAACCTCTTATGAGATTTCATCTTACCCAAGTCTTAAGGGACAAGATCAAGGAAACAAGTGCTAGCGAGGCTGAGGAGAGAGCTAATTCACTGTTGCTGGGACTGCAACCTGGTGCGGCCACTGTGCAAAGCAGGGTGGAGAGCATCTCAAACAGCTAGAAGTAGATCGACCATGTGTTGTGGAATGGAATATTTGCTTAACTATGTGAGCTGTGTTGTATTTGTTTGTGTTTAACTGTGTAAAGGTGTTTTCCATTTGTTTATGATGCATTTGTTTAACGATGTAAAGATGTGTGGCTGCTTCACCTTGCCTGCCTAAGGCACCTGATTGGTCTAATAAAAAGCTGAACAGCTAAGAGCTTGGCAGAGGAAAGATAGACAGGGATGGTGGGCAGAGGGAAAAGGGGAGCCATCCAGTCAGACACGGAGGAAGCAGGAGCGCAGGATGGACGGTCCGTAGGTGAGGTAAACGAGCCTCAGGGAAGCACATAGATTAATAAAAATGGGCTATTTTTAAGTTAAAAGAGCTAGCTAGAAACAACCCTAAGCTTCGGCCAAGCATTCATAACTAAAAGTAAGTCTCCATGTCATGATTAGGGGGCTGGCAATCCAAGAAAGCCTGCTGCAACCTTCTAACCCAGCTATAGCATGCCTGAGTGTGTGCCCGAAGATCTCACTGTCCTAAGCCTCAGGTGCTCATCCATGTTCATTGCCGCTCTGTTTAAAATAGCTGAGGAACGGAAACAATGTAAATGTCCTCACTGATTGATGGATGACGAAAATGGGTGCATACGTTATGGAATACTATTCATCTGTTAAAAAAAAAAAAAGCTGCAACCAAGAATTTTTCAGGAAGATGGATGAAACTGGGAAATATCATACTGAGAGAAGTAACCCAGACCCAGAAAGACAAATGACAAATGCCACGTCTTGTTGCTTATTTGTGGGTCCCGGCTCTGAATCTTTAGATTTGAATATATAACCTGAGGTAACTGCAGAAGCCAGGAAAATAGAAAAGGAACATGGAGTGGGAGGAAACACTTGTTTAATTTTTATAAATGCTGCCAAGAGGCTTTCCAAAAGACTGAGACCTGGGGAGAAAGCTCAGTGGTGACGCATATGCAATGCCCGGGCTTCAGATCCCAGGAGCGCACACGCGCGCGCGCACACACACACACACACACACACACGCACGCACGCACGCACGCGCGCGCGCGCACACACACACACACACACACACACACACACACACACACGCACGCACACGCGCACCACATAATAATTCACATTTCTACCAATAGAGTCCAACGAGGAACACCTCCCCCTGCCTGCTCTACTGGAAAGACATTATCGCACTTTCTGGTCCCCTCAAGTCTGAAGTGTAAGGACCCTGATTTTCGCCTCCCTAACTACTAGATTTTGTTCTCTGGTGTGCTACCAACTCCCATTCCTGACCACATATGAGGGAGAGGCCGTTTCCTTCTCTTTGACTCGCACTCCTGCCTGTCTATTAGAACTATTCACCCCTTGCCATGCTGTGGCATTTTCTCTTTTAGCTCCTCTATTCCTAACTTATGTGTTTGTCATAATTAGATCATCTATAATGTATAGTGGTTTCAGGCTGTCTTGGGTTGGTTATAATGGCCTGTTCCCTCCTAATCTTTGGTTACTTATAGGCACTTAGATTTTCTTCTACAGTATTTATTACCTTACTGTTTGAATTTAAATTTTCAGGTCACTTGTCATTTATATTGTCATATTTTTCATGAAATATTTTAACATTTGCAGGAGCTACATTAGCTTATTAAATACCTCACTCATTTCCTATTACACTGAAATATTTTTGTTACATAATAATTAATCATATATGCTGAAATATATCCTAGAGCTACATTCTACTGATTTGTCCATTCTGTGTCTATCAATATTATGGGATTTCTTATAATGGATTTATAGAGTATATTTTTCTAATCTTATAATGGATTTATAGAGTATATTTTTCTAATAAGAAAATTATCTACTATTCTTTCTTTATACTTTATTTTTCTCATCATTTCCAGAAGGCATTTACTTTTATATGAATTTTACATGATTTTATCCAAGTGAGAACAGTTGGAATCTATTGGTGTTATGATAGACTTAAAAACTGACTTTGGACAATCCCAGATGTTTTATATGACTCTCTGGCTATAATGTGGCATGAGCCTCTATGTGTCTGAATTTATTTCATACTCCTCACAAGATTAATCTTCCTTACTAATATAAATATTCCATAGTTTTTAAATGCTATATAATTGTTTATCAAGTTATTATATTGAATAAAACACCACCCTCCGTTTCCATTTCTAGGTGTAATTTTTAGTATATAGAGAAAAAAAGCTTTTCACTTTAAATGATTGTTGATCCAGGCATCTTACAAAAAACTAATTTGTTCTTATGAATCTGTATTTGTGTCTCTGTGGTTTTTTTTAGTGTGCTGTTAAATCATTAGCCAAAAAGGGAGAGTGTCATCCATCATAATCTTCTAGCACTCAGCACTAGGTTTCAGATATTTCAAAAGTGCTGTAAGGGTGGGTGAGCAGCAGGATTGATGGTGGATCAGAGATCGTTCACCCGGAGCATAGGGGCTCTGTTGCTGTTTGAATGAGAAAGCCCTCCACAGGCACAAGTATCAGTTGGTCTGCAGCTGACGGTACTGTCTGAGGAGGTTATGGAACCTTTAGAGGTGCAGCCTTGCTGAAGAAGTTCATCTCTAAGGGTGGAAATTCAGAGTTTATATTCTTGCACCACTTCCTGCTTGCTCTCTCTGCTTCCTGTCTGCTGTTCCTATGTGGTCGGTCAGCTTTGCACTCTGACCACCCGCTACCATGCGTTTCCTGTCATAACAGACTCTAGCCTTCTGGAGCTGAAAGCCAAAACAATCTCTTCCTTTCTTACGGTGTTTTTGACCAGAGTGTTTTATCACTAAAACAAAACATAACAAATACAGATCTTAATATCATGGCATCTCTCAAGAGTAGTGAATCCTGCTCTCCTGTGAAACCCCAGCCGTTGCTTTGGTCACAACCCGTCATTTCCATATCTAGCAAGGGGAGATGAATACATGTAATGGCTAAAGAGAACCTGCTCTTGAGTAGCTAAGGTCCGTCCTAAGTGAACTATGCTGAGTGCTCTTTGACTTCTTGTCATCTGACCTAAAGGCAAAACCACTCAGGGAGGGTTTCTACCCTGATCAAGAAGGAAGCACAAAGTTGTGAGTGACATGAATGTACCTGGTGACTAACCCTTTCACTGGATTCCAAGAAGCAGCCACATGGTTTGTTAGCAGAATCATTTCAGTGATCAGGGTCCAGAAGCACAGACCAAAACAAAAGGAAAATAACAACCACCAACAACAACAACACAATATCGGTGCAGGAAAAGGGGTGGCGTTGGGGACAGTGCAGGTGGCAGTCTTGGTTCATCCTTACCTCTCACTTGGTAAGACCACACAGATCCTGCAGAATTGAACTGAGATCATGCACCCACTTATCAAATCCCTCGAAGACAGTCATTTTAGGAAGGGACAAGCACTGGGCCTATGATCTCCACCACAACCTTTCGCCTATGGTAGCTATCAGACTGGGAGGCATAACTCATCTCTGATGGAATTCACCATTGTCTGCTGCATACATGAACATCCAGCTCAAGAAGGTATCAAGATGAATCATAAGTAATAAATAGGCCTCAAATGCTAGGGGCTTATAGCTGATGTCATTAGAATATTACTTAGTCCTAGAAGAGGTTTCTCATAAATAAATAAATAAATAAATAAATAAATAAATAAATAAATAAATAAATACCACAGTAGCTCCTTGTTCCTTCACAAAGTAAAAACACACATGCACGCATTTATGAATGTGCATGAAGAGGTAACCACTTTGAGAAACACCTTTGTTTTCAAGAACAGAGATTATGATCGCCAGGTTGGAGGGCATGAAAGTGTTCCCCATAAATCACCATCAGGGACACACTGTACCAGGACAGCAAGGAGGAAAGGACTTGTCCAAGCTGGAGAAATCAATCCAAACTCTGGCACAGACTACAAAGGAGGCTACCCCAAAGCTGACCAAACTGTTCTTCCAGGGAAAGCAAAATGTTTCTATGAGCATCTCAAGGGAAATCCCTGGAGGGCCAGAGAGAGTATCAGCTCGGTAATTGGCTAGCTAATCTGAAGCGCTACAGCCAAGCCAAAAACTCTGAGCCAAATGAGGAGGAGCAGCTTCCAGGCACAACCCTGGCTGCCGGGGTGGTCTGCTGCTTTCAAGCATCTCTTCACGTTTTTAGTTGATGAGAGGTTTATAAAGAAAATGTATCACACCGAGCAAATCCATTTTTTCAAACACACGCATGTTCTGGCGGTGTGGCTCAGACCTTTAATTTGCTTCGTTCAGCAGCTGGTGCCCGTATGCGCCCGCGCCCTTTGCTCACGAGGCTAATCTGAAATGTTCTTGCCCTTTCTCTCGAAGGATCTGTATCCTTCTCATCCACTCTGAGTCCATTAGACAGCCTCTTCCTGGGGCCTAGCCACGCTTTAATTCTTTTGATGACAATGGGAGACTCTGAAGACACTCAGACTATCTTCTCAAGGACTTTCCTATGACACTAATTCCTAATCAAAGATAACGCTAGGAATATTGCAGTTGCTACTCACCTTGCCACCAGGCCTGGCAGTGAGAGGATCCAGTCATCTAAATGGTACTAGTGTTTGCGTTCATCACCCAGTACTATTACAGACAACAGTGAGGCTTTTCCCTCACAGCCTAGAACAGTGCCTAAGGAGAATCAAAAAGATAGGTATGCCCTGCAAACCGAAGAGGCTCATTACCTCTATGGCAGGATTGTAACTTCAAATGAATGAAAAGCCATTATAGTTGGCTCTCTTTTATCTACAGGTTTTATACTCATGGATACAATCAAACTCGGGTAAAAATTATTCAGAAAAAAATGAAAACAAAACATGGGATCATGTGCCTATAGTCAGCACTCAGGAGCCTGAGGCAGGAGGACCATGAGTTCAAGGCTGGTCTGAGCCACATGGTGAGGACCTGTTTCAGAACAAACAAATGTCTTGAATTTTGCATGCAAATGGATGGAAATAGAAAACACTATCCTGAGTGAGGTAAGCCAGACCCAAAGAGGAGCATGGGATGTACTCACTCATATTTGGTTTCTAGCCATAAACAAAGGACATTGAGCCTATAATTAGTGATCCTAGAGAAGCTAAATAAGGAGAACCCAAAGAAAAATATATAGGCATCCTCCTGAATATTAACCTTCATCAGGCGATGAAAGGAGACAGAGACCCACATTGGAGCACCAGACTGAAATCTCAAGGTCCAAATCAGGAGCAGAAGGAGAGAGAGCACGAGCAAGGAACTCAGGACCCGCAAGGGGTGCACCCACACACTGAGACAATGGGGATGTTCTATCGGAAACTCACCAAGGCCAGCTGGCCTGGGTCTGAAAAAGCATGGGATAAATCCGGACTCTCTGAACATAGCGGACATTGAGGACTACTGAGAACTCAAGAACAATGGCAATGGGTTTCTGATCCTACTGCACGTACTGGCTTTGTGGGAGCCTAGGCAGTTTGGATGCTCACCTTACTAGACCTGGATGGAGGTGGGGGTTCCTTGGACTTCCCACAGGGCAGGGAACCCTGATTGCTCTTCGGGCTGAGGGGGGGGGACTTAAGTGGGGGAGGGGGGGGAAATGGGAGGCGGTGGAGGGAAAAGACAGAAATCTTTAATAAATAAATAAATTTTAAAAAAATTTAAAAAAAGAACAAACAAATGGGTACAAAGAATGCATCTGTACTGAGCTTCTATAGAATTTGCTCTTTTGTAAATCCCTAAGTAATGCAGCATAACAGCTTACACTATATGTTATGTATTATAAATAATCTGTAGGTGATTGGAAATGTATGGAGGGTGTATATAAATTATATGCAAATACCAAATTTTATGTAAGTAATTTGAACATCTGCAGATTTTGTTATTCATGGCAGGTGAGGAAGAAGTCCTGGACCCATCTGCTACAGATAGTGGGAGACCATTTGTATAGCATCCCTTTGCTGCATCTCTGTATGAGTTACTAGGTCATTTTTGCCTCCTACAATCTTGGTTTATACATATTGTCCATGAATCACTTAGTCACAGTGTACCTTTGCACTCTCAAAAGTGTCCTAATTTGGGAATTGCACATAAAGTCAACCAACTTATTTAAGACACTAAGAGCAAGTTCATCCTGGACCCATACAAGGTAATATATACACTAATAAAGATGGTTAAGCAAGATTCCTAGTCAAGGGACTTTAGCCAAAAATGTTCATGATTTTGAAACTCAAATTCATCTCCTTTGATCAGATACCGAGTTCATCTTTGGGTAAAAGATACAGCAACCTTATATACCTATCTGGAAAAAAAATACTCTTAATCTATAGATGTTTCCATTAAAAGTAAAATCTGTTATGTGGCTATGTTGGCCCATATCCCAACAGATGACCCATGTGAAACAGGATGATTCCAAGAGGGCTTATGAATGAAGGATGCTTAGTATCACCCAAGGTGTTATCACAGTAGGTCAACAGAAGGGAAGAAAGGCATCCTGTCTAACTAACCTCTGAGAGCGGAGTCCTTGGGGCACAGGTCAGGTCTCCTTCCTCTCTCAACTAAAACTCTCGATCTCAGTTCATAAGGAAGCCACCCTGCATCTCAGGTATGAACTGTACGAAGCAAAAATCTCCCACTCACATGATGACCTCACAGGTCTGTCTTTCAGCCTACACCAAAGTCCATGAAAGGAAAGAACACATTTCTTTCTTCTATAACAACATTCTCTTTACACTGGTGGTTTCGAACCAGTTTCCCAACATAGTAATAAGACCATAAAAATTCATACATAGGACATTCCCTAAAGGCATAGAATGGGTTACAATAATTCATCCCCACATACTCCTGTACATCTTCCCTACTCAAGTAAACATAGCAGAATGACGATTAGTGGAAGCAGATTATTTTACAGATAATCTTGAATCTGCTCTGATGTTTTAATGTACATTTTACAACAACTTTATATTCTATCACTGTTAGCTCATGCCTGGCAACATATCACACAACAACTCTTCATATGAGCACAAGAACATAGTGTGCTGATGAGGAGGAAGAATTCTCAGAGTGGGTAGAAGGTGTTAAAGAAAAATTGCTATCTTTAGAACTGCAAACACAGGTATAGGCTCTAGAAGAGGCTCAAACCCCTACAGGCAGGTACTGGATGTCAGAAATGGTCCCTTATATAGTCTCAGAAAAAAAAAAGTGGTTACATGCTTTACACTCTAGCTAGAGAAACCCTTAATTTTATAGATGAATAAATTGGAATAAATTGTCGTCCCCATAATGCTAAAAACATTAACCAAGGTTGCACTAGAAGCCAGAACTAAATTAAAGACATTCCAGGAGAAATCATATCACAAAAATTACTTACTTACTTGGGAAATAATTGATTCATTTTTATTCATTGAGAGCAAATGTTTCCTGACTGTCACCTTGTACCAGGTAATGTCACTAGGTAATGGGTATACACAGTAAACACACTCTTAGGTGAGGACACTATTCTACATAGGTCATAGAAGAGTTTTGAGCAGGGAGGTAAAGCAGAGGTGGTGTCCTGGAGATGAAGAACCAAAGCAATCGTGACTGGAAGGTCCATGTGAGAAGACCACTGTGACTGAACCAGATGGAAGGAAGGAGAGGTAAGATCAAAGGTCAGGGAGGGAAGTCAGATCGTGTCAGGTTCTAATTCTTCCCCAGAGGAAACAAGAAGTCACCAATGCTTTCCATCAGCGGAGAGCCATCATTATGCAATCTTTAAATCTGTGCGAAACAATCCCACACCTGTTAGGATTTAAAGGGGTATTTATTTCGGGGGTTAAAAATTACAAAACACCAACCATCAGCAAAGGAGCCTAGTCACTGGAGCAGGAGCCAGAACCAAGAGAACTAGCCACGGCTTGCTGCTCTTTTTTAAAGATAAACAGATCACGCCCCAGTGGGCTGGTATTTCAGCAGCTATTGGCTGAAGGAGCGGAAGGTCCTCCCACAGCATGCACTGAGCATGCTCAGCAGAGATGCCTATGCAAATTTTGCACACACAGGAACCTCAAAATAGGAACTGGAAGGAGTCTATACAAAGAAGATATTTCAAGACATGGGACAAGACAAGAGTATCAACAAAAAAGAGGCCTGGGCCAGAGCTCAAGACCAAATACCACATGGTACTGTCCTTCATAAGCATTCAATTGGCTTTTGAACTTGAACTTTCTGAATAGAAAACCACAAGAATAGTGGTTCTGATTCTTCTTCAACATCAGATGGACGGTTTGCTGCTAGTGTGTCAATAAGCCTGCCTGCTTCTTTAGGGTCTCTCTACTGCCCTTTAGTAAGCAGCAGGAGGAGTTTTCAAAGAAGCCAAGCCAACAGAAAAAACCATGAAGGAGCCAAAGAAATACCTGTCCCAGACCGGGAGGTGCCAAGGATACAGGGAGTTGGGATGGGGAGTATTACTGCTAATGGATGCTCACTAGAAAAGAGATGTGACATCTCATGGGCCCATTCCAGGAATCACTTTAAAAGTCACTCTCAAACAGAATGGCTCATGATAGAAGCAGAAGGTGAACCAATCATAATTAAGCAAGCATTAATGAAAAGCACACTCCTTTTTTGGATGAGAGACTCTAAACATGACCCCAGGTACCAGTGATGGTGTCTTAAATGCTGTGATGGATGGTGGCTAGCTGTAAAGAGGAGGGAGAGCTGAAGAATCACAGCGTCACAAAGTTGATTCATTTTTGTGGCCAAGGACAGGGTAAGGACAACAGGTCCTGACAGGGATCTGAGGTAGGAGCTGGGGCTGGTGTTCGGAAAGCCCTCCCAGGTTATTTAGCTTCTGGGAGCCCTGGCTTTTCTCGACTGTGAAATGGAAGTGATGTAAATACCCACCTTTCTAGGGGGAATTTTTCAGAAATAACTGGTGAGGGATTATTTTCCAAGTAAAAAATAGTACCATTCATTGAGTCTTAGGCAGTTAAAAATAGGTAAACTCCCATTGTGATGAACTCAAAGAAGTTGCCAATTATTTTAATGAAGTAAAATGGTACTAAAATTAACACATAGCTAAAAACCACATTTTGAAATGAAAGAGCCGGGGAAGAACGCAAGCCAACATCCAGCCTGTGCTCAATGAGTCTGCAAGTAAAGGAAATGAAGCCCCGCGGGAGAAAATGAAGGTCACACGTCCGTACATGCACACATCCCCCTCTTTCTCTCACAGGACATTGTAGGACTTTTACTAACGGTGTTTAGCTTTGGTTTTGGTTGTGTTCCGTTTATTCAAATTGGGTAGTTGAAATATGAGATGACATGAACTTGCGTGGGAAATCTTCTGGTCGAAGAATAAGAGTTACTGAAGGATGTGGGACCTCAACCCTAAGAATGCTGAGAATGGGAGACATGGTCTTCCCCAGGGAAGAGCCGGCCTAATTGGTAACCATATACCAAGAGATCAGCCCTGAAACATATACACACAGGTAACATTATAAAGACAGAGCTAATTGTATTTATATATTAAGGTAGGGGTGTGTGTGTGTGTGTGTGTGTGTGTGTGTGAGAGAGAGAGAGAGAGAGAGAGAGAGTAAGAAAAAGAAACAAAACTCTTAAGCAATTAAAGAAAAAGAGGCCATGAATTTGAGAGAAATCCTAAAGAAAGGTGCATGGAAAGAATTGGGGAAGAAAATATGTTATAATTTCAAATTTTAATTATTTTATAGCTTACTGAAGGAAAACTATATATAATGGAAAAACAAACCTACCAGAAAACCTCTTGGTCATAATTCTGAAAGCACACAATTTATCCTATTGTTAGGATATCAGGAGTGGCTGATAGATGGGGAATAACCGCATCAGTTTATTATCACATACGATGAATTAAAACCTGACCGAAATTGTCTCTCTCACGGGGTATTTATTGTACATTATGCAGTTGCTATGGTCACTGACAATGATCATTGTGACATGCAAGAAAGATCTGTCTATATCCCAGGTCTTCAAACATCCAGCTGTGTCACCTTAGGCGACTTATTCTGCCTTCCTGTTTGTTGCTGCTGTTCTGTTTTTCAGTGTTTTGTATGTCTGTTTGTTGTGTCCTCCAGAAAATGAAGCTCTCACGCCTATCGGGGTTCTGAGGTCTGGGTGTGGTGAGTATAAGTGCATCCTTGAGCATCCTCTTCAAGGGGACGGCCATTGTTAACCTTTACCTCTCGTGGAATACATTATCCAAGGCACAGATTTAATTTTAACTGTCTAGAAACCTTTCTTGTCATGGTATTTACCATTATTGAATTCCAATGGTAAAGACAAGCATCCTAGTTAGTGTCATATGTCCCCTTGACGTAGCCCAAGGTCATCAAGAGAGTCTCGATTGGGGGATTGCTCAGATCGCATTAGCCTGCGGCCATGTCTGTGAAGAATTATTTCAAGTGTTGATTGACAGGGCTGTGCCCAGCTGTGTCCAGCCCACTGTTGATGGTCAGCATCCTGGAGAAGGTGGCCTCTTGCTATATAAGAGAGCTATTTGAGACTGAAGAAGGAAGGGAGGCAGAACTCAGTGATCCTCTATGGGGAGTGCTACAGTTTCTGCTTGAGTTCCTGCCCTGGCTTCCCTAGGGACTTTGACCTGAAAGAATAAGCTGAAATGAATCCTTTCCTCCCCTAAGTAAGTTGTTTTGGGTCTAGCTCCAAACAGTTCAGATAATAGATACTCACCTCACATAGGATAGTACCCAAGACATATTTGATAACGGTTTTTTATGCTGACTTGAGTCAGGCACAACTGGAGACTGGGTTTCTTTGTTGGGTCACTGGAAACCACATAAAACACAAGGGATAAAACAGACTAGTTAAAAGTTGTACAGACGACCCTCAGGTTGGACAGTGTCTTATGGCCTTCCAGAAACTGGCTTGTATTGCTTGCAGACTCATTCATTTATTTGCCCACCCATTTGTTCACACAGTATTTATTGGGACTTTGACATTATTCTAGGTGGGAGAGATGCTAAGAGGAGACAGGCAGGCGGGTGCTGAAGTTTGCTGTCTGGTTTTTAGCAGGTAGGTAATGGATGAACGTGGACCAGGAGGATGATTCAGTCAGTAACACGCCTTGCACCTTCCATGTTCAAAGTTGGATATTGCAATGTATGCCTGTCCCACTAGGAGGCAGAGACAGGAGGATGTCTGGGACTTGCCAGGGAGCCAGTCTAACCACTCGAGCCAGACAAACAAGCTCCAAATTTAACAAGCAACCCTGTCTCAAAAACTAAGGTGGACAGACATTGAGGAAGATACCCAATGTCAACCTCTGGCCTCTGCACACATGTACACACACACACCACACACACCACCACCTCCACCACCACCACTACCACCACCACCACCAAAAAAGGGAGAAAGGAAAATAGAGACATGAATAAAAATTAATAGGCTTTTTAAAAAAGAAATAGTGTAATAGAGCAAGATTTCATTACTATCTTTTTATCTCTTTATCTTCTTTTCATACTTGCTGCAGAAAATAATTTTCTGCAGGACACAGTGAGGTGAGGAAAGGCAACGGATCACGCAGGAGTAGAGGTGACAACGGCGTGTCCAGCCTCTCCAGGTCCCTCTTAGGTTTCCTGAGTGATGACAGTAAATCAACACATTTAGAGTCCCTACAGCTTTCCCCAGTGTCTCACTGTGAAGCTCTGGGAAGTATTGACACTGTAATAATAAAAAGAGGAAAGAAGACTCATGAGACCTTGTCTCAAAAAGAATTGGAAAAGTTAGCTTAATGACAGAGTTACACAAATTTGCTCTCTGTATCCTGAGGGAGAATCAGGCCCTTCTGGCCTGTTCCTTTTATAGGTGGCAGCAACGAAAGATTGCTGGCTAAGGGGAAATTTGTGCAGGGATTTAAAAAAAAAGATTCACATGTTCTAATATATGTAACCAACATGTGATATTGTTTTTCTCAATGTTTAGGGGAAAGATCATTATATTGGAGAATCTATTCACAACTTTGTTATAAGTTCTGTATGATTGGGACTTTTAGATATGGCCATAAAAACACAGGCTATCCAGCTAAATTTGAATTTCAGGTTAGCATCAAATAAAACTTTAGTGTATGTCCCAGGCAATATTTGTTAACTATATTTTGTTGCTTTATCCAGACCTGATGCCAGGAAAGACGCTAACCCCCTTCTAGTTGGCAAAGAGCACATCCCTGTTTGACACTTTTACTGCTTGTTCCCAAAGAAGGCTCTCATTATTGATCACTTTCATCGATCCAGTCCGGCAGTTTTCAAACACACACACACAGACAAAGAAGAGCTCTTAAGAGAACAAATTCTGATGTTGAATCTTAATATTGAATCCTGATTTTTTTTCTCTTTCTCATAAAATAGCAGAATCTGGTTGGATGAAGAAGATAAAAGCATCTGGGAGTAGAAGGAAACTAACCACTGTCTTCCTCCTGCCTTTGTCCCAGAATAAAGGGATTCTGCACAATAAACATGAAACATTAATGTTTTGGACATCCCCACCAAGTCTTGCCTAAGTAAAAAAGTCCACATAATCCTTCCCTTCATCACGCCAGACTTTCTCTCACTCCAGACATTATCATCCAACTCCTATTAAAGAAAGGCTGGAACTGTGCATGGTGGAACACGCCTTTAATCCCAGCGCTTAGATGCAGAGGCAGGAGGATTATATGTAAATTTGATGACAGCCCAATCTGTATAGCAAGTTTCAGGCCAGCCAAGGCTATATAGTGAGACCCTGTTTCAAAAACAAATGCACTTCTACTTCAATTAAAAACATTAAATTTTTAAAAGAAAGACTGAAATCTGCTGATTCAAATTCTTTTTAATAAAAAGGAAGAAAATTTCCCATCAAAAATCCAACACTATTCTTCAAGGACTATAATTATTTTAAAGTCTTAACATTTATATATAAACACAAAAGATGCCAGGTAACCAAAGCAATCCTAAGCAAAGAATACTGCTGGGGATATCACTACATCTGACTTTGAGTTACTCTGCAGAGCCATCGTAATAAAAGCAGCAAGGCATTAACACATGGTAACCAATAGACTAGAATGGAGGACAAGGTAGAAGCCCAAATAACTACAACTCCCTGGCTTTTAACAAGATGCCAAAAGTGCCCATTGGAGAAAAGACAGTACCCTCAGCAAGTGCTGCTAGAGAAAACATCTTCATGTAGAAGAGGGAACAGAACGCTACATCTTACCTGAACAAAAGTCAAATCCACATGCATCAAACATCTCAATGTAAGATCTGAAACTCTGAAATTGGCGAAGAAAAACGAAACAGAGAAAGCACCACAGTGCATGGGCACACATCCGGACTTTCTCCAGTTACTCTGGAGAAAGGTCAACTACTGACAAACAGACCTTAGGAAATTTAAAAGTCTTCATACCACAAAGTAATCTGTTAAGTGGGTAAAGAAACAGCCTATAGAATGGGAGAAAACCTTTGCCATCTGACAGAGGATCAATAACCAGAATAAACACACACACACACACACACACACACACACACGCAAAACCCTAAACAACGAGAAAACAAGCCAATCAAAAAATGAGCTAAGGAGTCAAACAGAATTCTCAAAAGAAGAAATATGTGGCCAAATTTGAACTGTTCAACATCTTTATCTATCAGAGAAATGCTTATTAAAACTACCTTGAGATACCAGCTCAGTCCAATCACAATGGCTTTCAGCTAGAAACAAAATGACAACAAATACTGGCCAGGGAGTGGAGGTAGGGGAAGCTTTATTCACTGTAGGTAGGCTGTAGACTGGTGTAGCCACTGTGGATCTTAGGGTGGAGGCTTCTTAAAAACGAAGACTTGAATAATCACATAACCAGCTATACTGCCTCTGGGCATATACCCAAAGGACTCTGTATCCTACTACAGAGATGTTTAATCACCTCTCTTCATTGTCACCCTTCGCAATAGCAAAGGAACAGAATCAGCCTACATATCCATCGACTAATAAAAGAGTAATGAAATGTGGTACAAATACATAATGGAATTTTATTTCGCTCTAAAGAAAAAAATTAAGCTATAAAATTTGCCGGAAAATGGATAGAACGGGAAGATACTATATTGAGTTAGATAACCTAGGCTCAGAAATTGTCTTTGCATATTTTACACATTTTTCTTTCATTCTAGCTTCAGATTTTAATAGATGGGTACACTGATGTGGGAATGGGTGTGTGTAGAGTCTGGGGAACTACAGAGGGGCCATCAGAGAGGGGAAGAGGCTTTGAGAGGCAGAGTTGAATGCATGAGATATGGAAGTGCAAGACAAAGGCTGAGTGGAAATATTGAGAAGGGAAAAGTAGACAGAGAGGAGAGACCATGTGAGTGGGAGAGTAAACTCTCTATGGGAAAGGCTTGGAAAGCTGACACCTGAGGAGTTCATTATGAGGGGCTGAGAAGCTGGCTCTGTGGGTAGAGGATTTGCTGTGCAAACATATGAACCTGGAAAGTACCTGGATTGGGATTCCTAGCACCCATGAAAAAGCCAGGCCTGACGGTGCATGCCTGCAACTTGCAGCAGTAGAGTCAAAGATAGAGAAAAGTGGATCTTGGGAATTTGATGGGCAACCAATCTAGCTAAAACGGTAAGACCCTTGTCCCAGAAAAAATAATAGTGACAGAAGAAGCTACCTGAAGTCTATTTCTGGCCTCCATTTGTGCACTGATAGGCTAATGTACCCATGCATACATGTGTGTATGCATGAGTATGTGCATGCACATGAGTGCACGTGAATGGTGCACACACATGCATGTGGGTGCACACACAAGATTTTGGGTGTACATACACTGTATGAATGAATAAACATGCTCTCAGAAACCATGTTATTAAATAAAAATCCAGTGTCAGTCATGGGCTTTCTCTCTACATTTGTTGGTCAGGAAGGCCCCTGGCATTCCCAAATCAATACTAGAAATTGGCATTGCTCTTGATAGTCCAGCAGAACAAAATGGTAAGACCTCGTTGTGGAAGACACGACTCTGTAGGGTATACAGAAATCAAGCTGGAACTGGGTTAGTGGCTATTCTTTGCAGGATAGCCTCCCATTGCCAAAAGGCTTCATTAAGACATGGAGGGAGAAGTTGTCTTCCACGTTCTTATCCAACTGTGGACTCAGTGTACAGCACTGCTAACAAGCTAAGCAAGATGTCCCCGCTGGTGCAATAACAGCAAGTACGCTACAAGGGTAAGCAAACTCTGATTAGATTTGAGGATCCACCCCATAGGAGGCAATCTTCGTCTGGTAGTGTGAAAGTTGTCAAACACCTATGTCTGGGGATGTCATGGACCCTGGTGGAAGAGATAAAGTTGCTGTTATTTCACTAAGTAGATATGATATATCCATCATACTGTCATCTAAATAATTACGTTGATACCCATAGATTACTGTAGCTATCAGCTTTGATCAGTGAAGCTTCCTTTTGCAGTGGGGAATGGTAGCTGTAGAGACTCATAAGTGGTCAATGTGATGGGAACAGATGACAGTCAAACGCTCAGCCATAAACTGGACATCTCTATTACCCACTCCAAGGCTCAAGGAACATCCACAGAGGAAGAGAAAGAAAGAATGTAAGAGACAAAGGAAGGCGCAGAGGGCAGGGCAGGACAGGACACAGAACTGTGGCAGCTGAAAATGACACCACAGTCACACTCTTGCACTGTGCATATCTGCACAATATTGGGCATCTCCAACATCCTGACATATAGCAGGAGGATTTATGTGCAGTTAGTGGGGGCTGAGAGGAGAGACAGCTTCTCCAATAGTGTGGCCACGAATAAGGTTCCCATGCTACTGTTAATGACTTACTCCGCATTCCTGTAAGTAGCCCTAAGTTAAATATCAGGGTCATATAAAAATAAAATAAATATTTGTTCAGATTTTTATGTTTTGTTGTTTGGGATCTTTTAGAGAGAGGAAAGGGAGAAAGAAACATAAAGTTAGGAAGGGGAGGTAAGGAGGAGTTGGGAAGAACTGGGAAAGGGAAAAGAATATAATCAAAATACAATGTATGAAAACATTTTAAAGAAAAAATACACACAAAAGAATAAAAGAACTCCGAAGACTCAGGGGAAGAGAAAGATAGCTGACAGAAGGGGGAAGGAGGGAGAAGGCATTGGGGAGGGAGGGAGAGGAAAGAGGGCATCAGGCAGCAAACATGATCAGAGAATAGTGTGTATCTGAAAATGTAATGAAACCTGTTATCCATTAGTATCACATACAAGTAAAATCACAAAATAGGTCAAGTTAAAGGAGTGACCATTTGGAGGGAAGAGGAGACAACAGGGTAAAGGGGAAATCAATATTATCAAAGTATGCTTTATACATGTATGAAAATATCACAATAAATATCACAAACAAATCCATTATCTTGTATAGTTTATATGTGCTAAAAAAATAGTTTGCTATTACATAGGGCATAAACATGTTTCAAGTACATATTCCATTTTTACCATAACAAATCTGTCACCATAGCATGCTACTTGTTAGTTTATCTCTGTGTCTCTGTGGCATCAGATAAGTAGGAAAAGCAGATTAAGTCATCCCCAACAGCCCTCCTAAGCCAGCACACCAACCCATGGATGGGAATTAACTTCCAGGTGCTTTAACTAAACTCTCCAGTGACTGTCCAGATGTTTAGTATCACGCTGACATTGTAAACACACTTTCCACTTCGATCCTTCCTCTCTAGGGTTCAGATGTTCTCACCACAGACAACAGTTCACAAGTGACAGTAGACATCTCCTGAAGCCATGTTTCCATTTAGTATATATGGAGTGTCCTTGAGCATATTTTACAAGTTGATTTAAATCCTTGTCATTCTTGTTCATCATAGGATATTCCTTAGCATGCTCCCCTCTAGTTCCTATCTGTAAATAATCATCGATCCCCATTTTATCCAAACTCTTTCTCCATTAAAGGCCTTTGCTTTCAGAAGAGCTATTATGTACTCATTCCCAGAATATGAAAGTCAGCCTCTACCAGATTGAAAAGCCAACTTCAAGAGCAGTGTAGGGACAGGCTAGCTTTCGGCTGTAAGCATGTGCCTGTCAAGTTTGCTCCTTAAAAGTTATTTCTAGGACAAGAGAGATAAAATAGTAAAATGCTTGGCTTAAAAAAAATAAGTAGAACAATACTGAAAGTATTTTAAGACTTAGTCTCCAATTCTAACTACAGAGTCATAGAAACAAAAAAAAAACTTGCATGGTACTGAGAGAAAAGCAGGTGAAAGGCCAATGGATTAGAACAAGGGACCAAAATAAATCTCACAGCTACAGCTACCTGATCATTAATAAAGGTGGCAGAAGCATAAATTGGAGAAAAGCCAACCTTGTTGACAAGTGGTAATGGGAAAGTTGGTTAAGTACCTACAGAAGAAACTAGACACATAGCTCTCACCAAGCACAAACGTCAAGTAAAAGTAGATCCAGACCTTAATGTAAGACCTGAAACTCCTACACCTTATAGACAAGGACATTCTGAAGGGACTCCAAGAGCTCAGGAATTATATGAATTAATGAATGGGACTGCATGAAGTTTTAAACTTTCTACTGGCCAAGGAAACAATCAATTGACAGAGTGGGAGACAATCTTTGGCAACTACACCTGACAAGGGATTTATATCAGGGGTCTATAAAGAACTCCAAGCATTAAATACCAAGAAACCCAAACAATTAGGGTGGTTATGAATTGAACAGGCTGTCTCAAAGAAAGAAATGACAATACTCAATGAAATGTTTTAATACTCAACATTACCTAGTAGAAAAATGGAAATTGAATCATCTTTGAGATTCTATCTCACCCCATTTGGCAAGACTATCGTTAAGAAAATGAACAAGTGCAGGTAAGAAAATGTAGGGGGAAAGACTCCTTTATACACTGCTGGTGAGTATATAAGCTGGTGCCACCACTATAGAAACCAGTATGGAAATTCTTAAAAAGAAAATAGAACTACCATATGAGCCAACTATCCCACCCTGGGGTAAGTACCCAAAGAAGTCCAAGACAGCCTACCACAGAGATACCTGCACATGCACATATTCAAGTTAAACATCATGGTTTGTGCCTGTAGACCCTGGACTCAGAAGTGTAATACATAAGAGTTTCCATGAGTTCAAGTCCAGCCTTGTATATACTATGAGTACCAGGACATTCCGAGCTACATAGCAAGACCCTGTCTCAATGAAGTAAAAGAAAAAAAAGACACGAAACCAGGTTTAATATCCATCAACTGATAAATAAATAATGAAAATTCCAGACACACAATGGAATTTTATTCTGCTATAACAAACAATGAAATTATGACATTGTCAGAAAAATAAATAAAACTGGATATCATTGAGTTAAGCAATCATTAAACAGTATAAAAGCACATACCACATTTTCTTTCATATGCAAAATCTAGATTTATAAAGAACAAAAATTCATAGGGCATGAAAGTGAAAAAGGAACTATGAGAAGAGAGAAAGAGACCTAAAGGGACAGAGGTAGAAAGAAGGGCAATGGAGTATATGACATGAGAACAAGGGATGGGACTATTTGGGCATAGGAAGGGACCAGCAAGAGACAGAAAAGGGGTGAGGGAGAGAAGTGACAGGAGCAAAATTGAATAATGAAAGGTATCAAAATGCAAATTAACCAAAAATTAATTAAAATAAAATTCACCCCGGTAAGCAAGGGACAAATCCTAGTGATAGAATAAGTAATAGAAAGTTCATAACCCTTGATTCATTTCTAGCTCAGATAGATAAATAAATAAACAAATAAATAAATAAATAGCACATCAGTCTATTAAAACAAGTAAGTGAGTTATTGAGGTCACAGGAGTTAAGATCAATATGAGGAAATCAATGCATCTATATATACTGGAAACAAAGTATCACAAGTTTTAAAAAAGTATCATTTGCAATACACCCAAAACCATGAAGTATTTAGAGATAATCCTGATCAAAGGTTATATAGGATCTACATGCAAAATGATAAAACACTGCCAAGACCAATTTCTAAAAAACATATTCATGAGTTGGAAGACCAATAACACTAGGATGCTAATGCCCTCCAATTGATCTACAGAGTCAATGCAATGCAAATAAAAATCCCAGTAATTAGCAAACTGATTCCATGATGAATGTGAAAATGTCAGGGACAGAAGAATCAAGACAATCTAATAAAAAAAAATACAATGGAAGGCTAAGCACACCTAATTTAAAGGCGTATAAAGTCATGACAATCAGAACACTGTAATGTGAGTATCAGGACAGACAAGTAGATCAATAGAGTAGAATAAAAAGATTGGGAATGAACTCATAAACATATGGATTGTTTTTCTCAAATGTGTGAAAGCAATCTAGTAAAGGAAGAATAACCTTTCCAATAAATGATGCTGGAACTAATCAACAGCTAAGCAAGGAGGACAAGAGAGAAAAAGGAAGATCCATAATTGACACATCATACTTCTTCCAAAGGTTGAGGCCTACAGGCTTAAAACTATATAAACTCAACTGGAACTATAAACTTTTTAATAAAAATCATGATAAAATCTTTGTTATGTTGACATACATCAAGATTTCTTAGCTATGAAACCAAAAGCATAATCCATAAAAAAATTATGAACTAAACTTTATTAACGTCTAAAACATCAACTCTGAAAGGCTCTATTAATTAAAATCAAAAACATAGATTGAAAAATACATTTTTAAATCTTTTTTTAAAAAAAAAGCTTTTATCAAGACTACATAAAGACCTGTTAAAAATCCTGTATGGGAGCACAGCATCTCTGTTAACAATGGGCTAAGGATTTGCACAATTACCTCACCAACAATATATTGTTGGCACTGGCATAAAATATGCATGTGTTCAACGTTGCTAATCATCAGGTGTAGATGGACACTAGAAAGTAGTCCCACACTAGCTCAGAATTGAATATAATAAAAGGTTCTTTATTTAGGGGTAGACTCACAAATCACAGTACACTGCACAAGCTGGGAACAGGAACTGAATCCAGCAGCAGAGAAAGAGAGGCCTCACTTTTATGGCAGCATTTATAGTACAAGAGACCATGCCCAATTGAGCTGGTATCTTAAAGGTTGTTGGCTGAAGGAGTTCCTACAGCACCTCCACCTTTTGTCTAAATAAGAAAGGTCTAAGCCTAATACAAAGTTATATACAATAAGAACAAATATCAAGTATAAAAATGAGAATGACAACTAGCATAAACAATATCAAGCAAGAAACATATGCTAAATATTTTAATAGATATCATATACTAAGAAGTCTAAGTCTTGTATTAGGAAATGGTTTGACTAAGTCATAAGAGGAAAATAATTACGATTATCTAGTGTTCAACCCCATCAAAAACCTGAGAAGGGAAACAATATTATTTGAGTAAACAAGAAGTACAATCCAGCAACTTCCAAAATGTGTAATTAATGGCAAAGACAACTGACAACATGGGCAATCACCCAAAGTCTCATTTGCAATGTTGGAGCAACCAAATTGGCTAAGGCTTGAGTAACTGACAGACCATTTTCAGAGGCAGGAAATTTTTCAAAACCATCTTTGCCTGTCTTGGCAAGATTTAGCACTCTTTTTGCTTGTATTCTGCTTGTCCTGTCTGGACATCACGCATTTCATCAGTGGTCGAGGCATGGGCAGTTCTTTGTTCAAAGGCAAGTTTTGCCAGGAAGAAAATAAACTCCAAGTAAAATGATTTTGGTCATGAACATTCCCTCAGGAATAGATCGATGCTGCTAGGAGCAATGTGTCTCACATTACCAAAACCCTAAGTTATTTATTTATTTCATTGATTTTTATTGAGCTCTACATTTTTCTCTGCTCCCCTTCCTGCTTCTTTTCTCCCCTTCAGCCCTCTCCCAAGGTCCTCACACTCCCAATTTACTCAGGAGATCTTGTCTTTTCCTACTTCCCATGTAGATTAGATCTATGTATGTCTTTTTTAGGGTCCTCCTTGTTATCTAGGTTCTCTGGGATTGTGATTTGTAGGCTAGTTTTCTTTGCTTTATGTTTAAAAACCACTTAGGAGTGAGTACATGTGATAATTGTCTTTCTGGGTATTGGTTACCTCACTCAATATAATGTTTTCTAGCTCCAACCACTTGCCTGCAAAATTTAAGATGTCATTTTTTTCTTCCGCATAGTACTCCATTGTATAAATGTACCACATTTTCCTTATCCATTATCAGTGAAGAGGTATTTAGTTTTTTCCAGTTTCTGGACAAACAATGCTGCTATGAACATAGTTGAGCACATGTCCTTGTGGCACGATTGAGCATCCTTTGAATATATACCCAAAAGTGGTATTACTGGGTCTTGAGGAAGGTTGTTTCCTAATTTTCTGAAAAATCGCCACACTGACATCCAAAGGGCTGTACCAGCTTGCACTCCCACAAGCAATGCAGGAGTGTTTCCTTTACCCCACAACCTCTCCAGCATAAGTTGTCATCAGTGTTTACAGGTGTAAAATGGAATCTCAGAGTTGTTTTGATTTGCATTTCTCTGATGACTAAGGATGCTGAGCATTTCCTTAAGTGTCTTTCAGCCATTTTAGATTCCTCTCTTGAGAGTTCTATGTTTAGGTCTGTACCCCACTTTTTTATTAGATTATTTGTTCTTTTGATGACCAATTTCTTGAGTTCTTTGTATATTTTGGAGATCAGACCCCCGTCTGATGTGGGGTTGGTGAAGATCTTTTCCCATTTTGTAGGCTATCATTTTGTCTTGTTGCTTTACAGAAGCTTTTCAGTTTCAGGAGGTCCCATTTATTAATTGTTTCTCTCAGTGTCTGTGGCTACTGGGGTTATATTTAGGAAGTGGTCTCCTGTGCCAATGCGTTCAAGTGTACTTCCCACTTTCTCTTCTATGAGGTTCAGTGTGGCTGGCTTTATGTTGAGGTCTTTGATCCATTTGGACTTGAGTTTTGTGCATGCTGATAGATATGGGTTTATTTTCATTTTTCTACATGTTGATATCCAGTTATGCCAGCATCATTCGTTAAATATGCTTTCTTTTTTCCATTTGATATTTGTTGCTTCTTGGTCAAATATCAGGTATTCAAAGGTGTGTGGATTAATATCTGCAGACCCCTAAGTTAGTTAAATGTCATATTCTGCAGTTCTTTGAAGTGGTTGAAGATTACCTCTCTATGTGTAATATCTCTATGTATCTAAAGAACCTGATTAGTCTAACTATAACTATGACAAACATGAATGACTATTGAATCTAATTCTTAATACCTATATAGCTTAAAGACTAAGGCTTCATATTATAATAGTAAACAATTGTGCAGCAAATGAGGACAATGACCTCAAAATATAAACAGTGTATAAGTATCTTGATCAGAGGTAGAAATGTATAGTGCAATATGATAAATATGTCCTAAAATTATATCAATATATAAAATGTCTTAAGCAGAGGTAGAAGCATGCATGCATACAATATGACAAAATAACTTTGCATAGATGTACAAATATAGTAAACAGAAATAAGAGGATATTCAATATAACAAATATAATTTGAATTTGTATCAATATACAAGAATCTATATCAATGTAAATTGTCTATAAATAATAGCTCACAAGTATTCACTCTATTAGTATTACTAGTGTGAGTAAGCTCAAAATAATCTATCTTATTCTATCCAATTTCCCTTATTTTTTCAAAAAGAAATCCCTGAACCTACATAATTTCCATCCTAACCCCCAACCATATACCAGTTATAATAAACCCCTAATTAATGTCCCCAACCCATAAGACAAACTTTTTTGAGAGAGAGGACTTCATCTTCTAGAATTACTTCCAACTGTCATGGGAGTGATGTTCTTTCTATGAGATCCTATAAAACTAAAATGATGACTGAGTTTAAAGATTACTGTCTGGTATAATTGCAAATAGTCTCTGAGTATTTGGTAGGGTTTTTATGAGGTTCTTATTTGGAGTTCTAGCCAGAATGTTGTAAGAAGGTGCACCATTTTAGCTAGCCAAGTTGGAATCATTTTGAGCAGCTGGTACCCAAAACTGATCTTAAAGTAGCGCTATCAGCATCATAACATCATATCAACCAGGTAAAATCATTGTTGTTGGGCCCTATCTTCTTCCTGGAAACTTATAAAATTAATGGAGAAAAATTATTATTTATTATGGAAAACTTAAACATTATTCATATAGACATATATTCAATGAAAGATAAGATAGAGACAAAAATAGGTATGAAGAGAAGTAAAATTCTTCCTAAATTCTTTCTTCTTTCTGTCCCATACGAGATGGCTAATGATAGGAGACAAAAACTCTAAATTTTTCTTTTAACAACATGCTTGGATTTAGAAAATGATAGCCATTGTCCAACTCCAAAGTTAATTTTAATTTGTAAGTAGACACAAGTTCGCAAAATGAAATTTTACACTGCAGATAATATGTCATCAAAAATCAGATTTCTCTTTGCATGGTGATTCTTTCCTCTTTAAGCATCTAGATATCCAAGGTCTCTAGACTTTTTGAAGATGGGTATTTTCCTGCAAAGATAAGAACAAATACCAACCCAAGTTATGAGGATTCCTTACCACCTATATGATTGCCACCTCTGTGGATGAGCTTTCATTTCTCTTTCTCAAGAAGTTTCTCTTCTTCAAACCAAATCTTTATTAATTTTGATGATATCCATAGCTTTATTTCTCTTGTGAAAGCAAGAGCAAAACCCTTTCCCCAATGTCGCACACCTCCTGGTTTCCAATTGTGAGGTCACATCTTTGAAATATACTGGCTGATTTAATTCAGAATTTTTTCTATTATTCAATGTCTCTCTGTTGTCATTGAGCCTTTTCCATTATCGTTAAGAAAATTCAAGGTTAATAACGAATTACGCAATCTATTTCTGGGGGTATTTTCCATCCCTTTCTATTCGTTTAACTTATACTTTATAGTTCAATTTGATCTTTCTATGACTACCTGTAGGAGTGTTTGGTATACTTGTAATATGATTTATATTGTAATAAGCAAAAAAACTGTTTTATTTTCTTAGAGACATATGCTGGACAATTATCTGTCTGTATTTGTGCAGGTATACCCATGATGGCCATAATTTCTAATAAATGTGTGATTATTGAATCAGCCCTTTCTGAGCTCAAAGGAGTTGCCCATTGAAAACCTGAATCAATAGTGTAGCGTTCATATTTTAATTTTCCAAATTCTGTAAAATGGAACACATACATATGCCTTTGAATACCCTTTGGGTTACTCCCTACAGGTAGCAGTTAGTGTTTGGTTATAGAAAGAGCAATTAGGACATCTCTTTATAATCTCCTTAGCTTATAGACATATAATATAAAACTCATTATTTAAACCTTTGCTATTGACATGATTTTTATGAAATTTTGAAGCCTTCAACACATTTCCAATCAATAATCAATCAATTTCAGCATTACCTTGTGCTAAAGGACCTGGCAGGCCCATATGTGATTGGATGTGTGTTATGTATAGGGGACAAAGCCTATTCCTGATCATATTTTGAACCTGAATGAAAAACAAAGTTGATTCTGTATGATTTGGTATTAATTCAGTGGTTCCAATATGCAAGACAACTCTTTCTGCATATTGTGAATCAGTAACTATATTGAGAGATTTTTTTAAATCCCTTAGTACCATGAGAATAGCATATAATTCTGCCTTTTGTTCAGAATTATAAGGTCTTGTTCTACCTTACTTAAATATTCTAATTTGTAACATGCCTTTCCTGATTTATATGCATCAGTATAGAATTGTGGGTTCCAGTTATTGGTGTGTCATGTACAATGCAGGGAAGAATCCAACTACTTCTTTTTATAAGGTTAATTCTTTCACTTTTGGGATAATTGCTATTGATCTCTCCCCAAAAAATTAGCACAAGCTCCTTGCCAAGGTTCATTGTCTTTCCATAATTTTTTTATTTTATCAGTAGTGAAGACACTATAATCTCTGCTGTGTGTATTTCTGCTAGTTGATGAAGTCTCAATTTTCTTTTTATAACTAGTTCAAAGACCTTTTCCATAAGTAGGGTGGTTTTCCAGAAAACTGGGAATCAACCTACCTCAGGACCCAGCAATACTACTCTTGGGTATATACCCAAAAGATGTTCGATAATACTACAAGAACATTTGTTCAACTATGTTCATAGCAGAATTATTTGTAATAGCCAGAACATGGAAACAACCTAGATGCCCTTTAACCAATGAATTAATAAAGGAAAGGTGACACATTTACACATTAGGGTACTACTTAGTGGTAAAAAACAAAGATATCTTAAATTTTGCATGCAAATGGGTGGAACTAGAAAAAACATCCTGAGTGAAGCAACCCAGACCCAGAAAGATGAACATGGAATCATTCATATCATTCATAAGTGGATACTACCTATAAACAAAAAATATTGAGCCTGTAGTTCATGATCCTAGAGAAGCTATGTAACAAAGTGAACCCTAAGAAAAACATACATAGATTCACCTGGAAAGTCGAAATAGACAAAATCACCTGTCAAAATTGGGAGCAAAGGGGAAGGGGAGTAGAGAGGGAAGAAGGGAAAGATAAGGGGAGAAGGGGAGGGGTGAGGAAAACTTGAGGGAATGGGATAGTAGAGATGGAGGAAGAACAGAGATGAGAGCTAGGAAAGAGATGTCTTGATTGAGGGAGCCATTATGGTGTCAGCAAGAAACCAGGCTCTAGACAAAAGCCCAGGAATCCACAAGGATGACTCCAGCTAAGACCCTAACCAAAAGAGGAGAGAGTGCCCAAACTGACCTTGCCCTGTAGTCAGACTGATGAATACCTTAAATATCATCATAGAACCTTTATCCAGCAACTGATGGAAACAGAGGCAGAGACCTGCATCGGAGCACTGGACTGAGCTCCCAAAGTCCAGTTGGAAGAATGAGAATATGAGAAAAGAGTTCAAGACCATGATGGGTACACCCATTGAAACAGTCTATGTGAGCTAATGGGAGCTCACCAACACTAGCCAGACTGTGAAGGAACAAGCATAGGTGCTGTTGGACAGTAGTCTTTTATCCTGTCACTTGTATTATTTTTAATAAAACATTGATTGGCCAGTAGCCAGGCAGGGAGTAGAGGTGGGGTGACCAGGCAGGAAGTAGAGGCAGGACAACCAGAACAGGAGAATTCTTGGGAGAGGAACTGTCAGTCTACAACCATCACCAAAATGTGAGGAGCAAGATGTGACTGCCTTGCCGAAAAAGATACCAAGCCACGTGGCTAACACAGACAAGAATTATGGGCTGCCGGGCGGTGGCGGTGCACGCCTTTAATCCCAGCGCTTGGGAGGCAGAGACAGGCGGATCTCTGTGAGCATACAGTTTTCAAACTATACACTTTAAATATGTGTAGTGTACCTGAACAAAACTGTTCAAATGAATCTGAAGAGAATTATCCTATCTGGTTGGATCTATACACAGTGTCCTATGTAAACAACGTTTGACAGCCCATGGTTAAATGGCAACAGTTTGTGTCTTTAGTGCAGCTATTGGAAAATATCCAGTGGAGCCCAGGTCATAGCCTACAGTAAACACCTTCAATTCGGCATCTTTTTTTACCTGCACAGGTGCTGAAAGCCATAAAGACTTCTTACTTCTCTTCCTATACTCTTCAAGCCCCCTTTCTTCCTCACCATTGCCCAAGGGACTGCCCAGATTCATCTCCCATATTTTCCCAGCCCTCTGTCTAAATCCTACATGCCATCTTTCATCCCTCCCCTCATCTAGGGCTTAGATTTCTTCTCAACCCCACCTCTTCCATCCAGCTCAGTATTTTTCCGTTCATTATCTTAAGTAGTGTGGCTTAAATCCCAGAAGCCAGAAAGTAAAGAAAAATCTCTCTGGGAAGCAGAAGTCGGCCCATAGAAAAGGACCCATGTGGTAATAATTGTTTGACTCATGCAGCAGAATGGTGGAGAAATTTTTCTTTTACTTTTTTAACATGTATTTATTTAGTGGGGGTGGGAAGCACGGTGTATGTCTGAAGGTCAGAGAACAACCATCCAGAACTGGTTCTGGCTGTGGTGGTGCACACATTTAATCCCAGTGCTCAGGAGGCAGAGGCAGGTGGATCTCTGTGGGTTTGAGGCCAGCTTGGTCTACAGAATGAGATCCAGGACAGCCAGGACTATACAGAGAAACCCTGTCTTGGGGCAGGGTGGGGGGAGCAGAAACAGAAAAAAATAGCAAAAGAATTGATCCTCTTCTTCCACTATGTAGGTCCTAGGGATCTAATTTAGGTCTTCAGGCTTGGGGGCAAGTGCCTTTGCCCACTGAGCCACCAGTCTGTAAAAAATAAATACCTTAGTTTACAAAGGAAGTTGCCCCTCTTTGCCTCTCCTCAGCTCGGCTCCGTCCTCCTCCATTCCCCCTCAGTGGTCTCTAACTGTCATGTCTGTCCTGACACAGTCCTCTTTCTACCCCCTCCACTTTCCCTTCCAGCAGCAGCTGCCCTTAGCTTCCTCTCAACTCCTCCCCCAAGCAACTAAGAAAAACCAGTTCCATCCCTTTAACCAGCTCTCTCCTGCACATGGATCTTTCAGCGTGGAGGTGAAGTTCTTTGCCAGTCTGAGACCTCTATTTATTCCATGTACATGCATTTGCCTGTAGGTAATTAATAGAACTGTCTGCCTGCAAAATTGCTCTGCAGAGACTGGGAAGTTCTCAAAGGCCCCAGGGTCCTGCTGTTCAACCTCATCACCCAGGGTCATTGGGCTGGCGGTCATGGCGCTGCCCCATGATGAACACACCAGAACCTTTCATTGCCCTACCCTACCCACCCCCACCCTGTCTCACATTCCACCACCATCAAATTATTTGTAGTCACCAGCCTCGCTGCTTCAGCACACTGTCACTCCTCTATGCCCAGCTGCGTGCTACCCTCTGCCAAAGACGGAGCTCAGCACATCTTTCTACAAAGGTCCAGAAAACAATTATTTTAGCCTTCAGGTGGTCTCCATTCCGACGGCTGAACTCTGCCACTACAGCACAAACAGTGAGTAAATAAGACAGCTGTGTTCTAATAAATCTCTTTCCAGAAGCAGGTCACAAGCTGGCATCGCATTTGCCAAACCCTTGTCTAAAGAATCCTGTCTCCCCAGCTTCCAGGATTAGGCCCCTCTTGTCCTGAGAGACTCAGCCATTGTTTTTCAGAAGGTGCTCTCTCCCGTCTCTGGACACCGGCACCATTTCTTCACATCCCCTTTCTATTAATATCGATACACTTTATAGAGGCAGAGAAAGGCTTCTTCCAGAAGCCTCACACCTCCTCCTACATGGAGGGAGCTATATTATCCTAACTTTGGCCTTCCTCTGCAGCCCTTCTTCCTCCCAAGAGACATGAAGCAACCTGGAGCAGACCAGCCCATTCTTCGTCATTGCATCAAACTGCCTTCAAAGAACATATGAATTCCTGTTCACTCATGCCATCTGGACCACACTGCCAGCCCTGGGGAAAAGGTCTGCCTGCCTGCTACTGCTAAAATATTCAGAAACAACTGTAATATGTTTATCTTTATCTGACGCCTTCCTTGTCTTTTAGTTGGTTCAGGATTCTAGAAGGAAACAAGGATGCTACGTATTAGAAATCATTGAACCCTGAAATTACACCAGCAGCCACAGCTTCAGAATGTTGCTTGGGTATTTTCTTTGTGTATCTTATTTTGCCTCAGTTCAGTGATTTTAAGAGGCACTTAGGCATCTAAAGAGTTCTCCCAGTTGTGAACAGATCCTGGAATACCGTTCTTTCTTCCATACGTACAGAAATGGCAAGCTTTCCATCAGGTCCTACCTCTAAGAACAACCTAATGTTACTATGTACCTACTCAGTGGGTTAGCTGTAATTTCTAAGTTGAAAATGTCAATAGAGTCTACTGTGGCCTTAATTCTGTTCCGAATAAACACCAGCAACCCCGCCTTTGGAAATCCTACAGAACTTTTACTGAGCAGGATCCCGAGGCCACGTTTCGGTCACTTCCAGCAAAGACAGACTGAGAATAGTGTGTGATCGGTTCCAACTGGTCACTTTTAACCATTCACATCCTGCCTGTTCTCGGTGGGAAGGGACTCAGGGAGAGCAAGCAACTGAGCGTTCAGGCAAGCATGGTGGCATACACCTGCAGGACTGTGCATTCCAGACCAGCCTGGGCTACACAGTGAAACCAGGTCTCCAAACTGCTTAGGGATCTATGCAGAATAGGGTGGGGGAATGAGAGTTTGTAAGAACCAGTGGTGGTAAACAACTCCAAAGAAATGGTGTTTTCCAGACACCACAGGGAAGCTGCATATAGGATCTCCCAACATTCTCAAGACTTGTACAAGCTCAAGTCAGGCCAAATCCAACTGGAGGTGGGAAAGTGAGTGCAAGTGCCCTCCCCCTGATCAAGAAGCTATTTGCAATTAGAAGCTGCTGGAAGAGGGAGAATCAACTTTCTCTAGTGGAGAGACACTGGGTACATCACCCACATTCCACAGCAGACCCCATGCTCAGGAGGAGTTGGCCAGCACAAACCAAATTTCCTAGGGTTTTTTTTTTGGTCTGGTTATGTGTGTTTGTGTGTGTGTGTGTGTGTTGCTTTGAGCTTTGGTTTCTCTTTTTTAAGAGAAATAAAGAACATGAAGTTAGATAAATAGGTAAGTAAGGAGGACCTAAGAAGAGGAGATGAGAATATGATCAGAACATATTGTATGAAATTCTCAAAGGATAAATAAGAACTTAAAAAAGTAAAAATAATCAAATGCGTTTTAAATGGTTCAGAAATTTTGATTACATAGGCACAGCAAGAAAAGTAGAAAAGTCCACCGACTGCCTTGTACAAGGGTTTCAAATCAGCTTTGTTCCTAGTAACTAAGCAACAGGATGAACCCAAGCATCAGCCAGGAAGAACAACACAGATGACGAACATCTACAAAAAGAGCTGGATACAAAAGGTAACATACTCTCAGGTTTCTCTAGAGCGGTATTTACCCCGTGCAAAGGACAATATGATGCACAGTCCATTTATGTGAATGTTCAAATTACAGGAATTCGTGTGCCGTGTGTTTGCTGTAGACAAAACTGACTTGTAGATCTGGAAGTCAAAGTAGTGAGCATGGCTGGATGACTGGAACATGGAAACGCCTCCCTAAAATATGGGAAATGGTCTCTATCTTGATTTGGATGACAATGCACTGTGCATGTGTATATTGCTGTATGTGTAGAAATCTAGTGAGTGGTACAATTTAGATAGATAGACTTAACACCATATGTATACTTGCATTTGAAAGAAATAATTTCTGTGCATTTCACATTAGTCGGGGCCCTGAAGAGAACTGGTGAACAAGGAGGGCATGGTCCTTCCCCTAGTGGAACACGAGCCTGGTGCTAGTTCACTGTCTCTGCTCAGTGCACAGCCGGCAGCTTGCACTAATCTCTCTTTCTGCACACTAGTTAAATTGTACACCATTAACTATTTTTAATGGCAAAACAATGGTGCTTCATATTTCTTGCACATTTTGTGGCTTTTTTTTCCCAATTCAAGGTCATCTTGATGCTTCATTATGGAAAAATCCCGGAATCTTTTCTTCCCTCCAGCAAAGGAGCTGCAGGCATTTTCACCCTGCAGACTTCAGAATTGATTCTCCATGCCGCTCTTGTTCTCAGTATCCCACGGAGATGTGCACTAGAATCCAGGGCAACGAACACACCTATGAAAAATGATGCTTTCAAAACTGCCTCACGGTGCAGTCAATTCGAGAGTACTCTTCATAATAAGGAGAATCAACATTGACTTTAATAGTCTTCAAGCCCATCGCGTAATTTCATTAGCTACCCAGCACAGATGCAAGCAAGGGTGATGTCATACATTTTCCCCTTGCTCCGAAACCTGAGTCAGGCGCCAGGGATGGAAACTGGCTTTACAGACTCTAATAGGATTAAAGCTTCTGGCCACCACTGATCAATAGATGGTAGCTGGAGGAATCCCACCCCGCAGAGGGTCCTCGCTAGCCCCTCCTTGGGCACTGCCTCACTCACGTGGAAGAGGGACTCAGGTGGCGGTTATCAGCGGACGAGGAGGGTCAAGATGTTGCTCCTAGGACGCTGGAATGTCTGTCATTTTCTCCAGAACTCAAGGAGACAGGCTTATCATTGACACAATGGCCCTGAAGGTTGCCTTCCGATCTCGTAGCGGGGACTTTAGGTCCTCACGCAGCCCCCATGTACAGTTACCAACTGTGACTACGGACTCCTGGAGCCAGGCACAGCCTAATTGAAACCTAGCACTCCCGCTGGCCCATGAAATGGTCTCAGACAGGTGACCCTACCTTTCTGAGGGTCGCTTCTCTGATTTATAGAAGGTGAGCACATAGGCAGTGCCTGTGTGTCCAAGACGAGTAACAACAGTTCCTGGGCTACACGGGGCTCTGCTCAGCAATGGTAGCTGTACCTAGAAGAAATGATAATCTAAGATTAGCAGCCACCAATTACTAAAACCCTGAAAGTTCTGAAACTTACCCTGATAACAAGAAAGAAAAGAGGTTTTTTTCGTGGGTTTTTGGGGTGTTTTTTTTTAGTATCTTTTGTTTGTTTGTTTGTTGCTGTTATATATGATTTGGGAGTTTTGTTCATCTGAACTTCTTTACTTTCTTGTTCATTTTGCCTTTATCATCTTAACAAACCTCAATGTTTCCAGCCTTTCAAACCTAACACGATCAGGTAGCCAGCACCTAGACAAACTTATGACATCCTCCAAGTTCCTCTAATGAGAATTTCAATAACATGGTAAAACAATGACCTCATAGTCCCAGCGTTGCAGCTGTGAAAAATCAATGCTACTTTAAAAAAGAAAAAAAGCTTGACAATCAATCAAGGTCTAGTCAGATATCTGTGGAAGTCAAACAGGTCCTTATTAAAATAAATAAATAAATAAATCAGAAGCCTGATTCACCTAGGGATCTCATTAGAGCTTCGCAGCAGTATCCCCTGATGTAAGCTGGGAGTTTTTGTGTGAGCTGGCTGAGGGTGTTTTTGTTTGTTTGTTCTTGTATTTTGTTTGGTTTTTCAAATATTGAATCCCAGTGAGATCAGAGGCTATATGTCTCCCCAGCAGCTGTCTCCAAAGCACGTTTATTGGCTGGATGTCCTCATCGGCATTCCCAGTGAGAGCAGTCATTCACGCATCGGTGTTATTCTACCCTCCCCTGGTGACACAGACCTTCTCCCAGTGAAAGCACAGGCTCCTTTCGTCCAGAGTAAGCCCTTGAAAGAGCAATAAACACGTTTTATTTTTATTGCTCATACATAGTACTGCAGGGGTTATGGAGAGCCTAATTTTAAGATAATGCATTTCTCTTCTGTGAGCCTAAAGCTTCACAACTCAAATGTTAACACAAGACCATTATTCCTCTCTTGAGCTCAGGTCATTTTAAGAAATAACACCTGCTAAGTAGCAGACATTCTTCATGGCACTGGAGAAACAAAATGGGTAAGGTATAAGCCTGCCCTTCACCAGTATCCTGTACCATCTGCAAGCACAAATACTCCAGCTCCTTAACTAGTGTCTGCAATAAAGAACAACAGAGTGAAACACACTCTGACGCTCAACACTGAGTTCCACTCTTTCCCTTTAGCAGTAAAAACAAACCAACAGTGGAATATCCGTCTACTCCAGGACAACCAGCCTAGCCTAGAAACACCAACTAGGTGACCCTGCCCATAGTCCCCAACACCACTGGCAACTGATTGACTTAGAAACTCAGACTGTCAAGGCAGAATCCAGAACCTGCCCCCTGTTCCACATCCACGCTCTCACGATGAGAAAATGTCCGTACCTTACACTGCAGTTCCTCAGGCGCATCCTCAAATGCCTTTAGTCTCCCTATTTCTAAGAATTAATCCCTACCTCCTGATCTTGGGAGGGTTAGATGTAGCCATCTACATTGTTTTACAAGTGTCTAGGAAGACATATTTTAATGTATTTTTCTTTTTATTTAAAATTTTAAATACCTAGCATATTGTGTACCTGTTGAATGAATTAAAACAATGGAAAAAACTTAATTCCTAGAGAGACAGTGAGTTCAGTTAGTAAATTACCTACTGTGCAAGCATGAGGACCTGAGTTCGGATCCCCATCACCCATGTAAACAACCAGGTAAAGTGGTGTGCACCTATAATCCCAGCACTGGGAAGAAAGACACAGAAGGACCCCTGACCTTCACTAGCCAGCTACTCTTGCTGAATAATTAGGCTCCAGAATCAGTGAGAGACTCTGTCTCAAAAACATAGAGTGGAATGAATTGACAAAGACATCAGGTGTCAACTTCTGGCCTTCATACAAGGCATGCACATATGTATGTGCACACACATAAACACACACACACACATACAGAGCACACCATATACACACAGACACATAATTTTATTAAACAGAAAAAGAAAGTCTAGTATCCCAGAAAGAGAACCCTAAGCTTAGCTACCAACATTAGATCATTGCAACAAAAAGTCAACCTTGGCCAGTGATCCCTGAACAAAAGCAAAGGGATAAGATATTGCTCTCCCAGCCAACAGGTTAAGTTCCCTGACTTAAGAGAGATAAAAAAAAAACCAACCTGAAAATTCTTATTTAAAAGCTTTTAATTTTACATACTAGCCCCAGCTCCCCCTCCTTCCCCACCTAGCTAAGTTCCCCTATAGCTTTGCTACAGGCCCAAAGCAGTTTCTTTATTAATCAATGGTATTCACAGCATACAAAGAGGAACCCCACATCACTCATCCACTCCTTAGAGGAGATAAGGCCTCCGTTGGGAAGTCAACAAAGTCTGGTATACCAAGTTGAGACAGGACCAAGGCCTCCCACTCCCCATATCAAAGCTGAGCAAGGTACCCCATCATAGGGAATGGGCTCTAAAAATCCAGTTCATGAACCCAGGATATGTTGTCCCCCAACAGATCAAGCCACAAAACTGTCACCCACAATCAGGGGGTTTTCTCCCCCATCATGTCAGACCCATGGATCAAAGTCAGTTCATTAGACTCGGCAGTAGGTGGCTTTACTTACTTTACATCCTTCAGATCCTCCTCATCATATCTTTCCCAACATCCTGCTCCATCACTTCTGCCATGTATCTTTTATCTCTCCCCCCATACACTCATAAACAAAGTATATTTCCTCCAACCACTTTCCCTCAAACTGGTCTCCACTTAACTCTCTCACACATCTCTTCTGGTAAGTGCCCCACACAGCTGACCATCTGGATAGCCACCTCTTGCTCAGAACTCACGTACTGCAACTTGTGTCCCATCCTCCATTTCACTCCACAGATGTTTCCAGCACTTTCCCCATACCCAGATCCCAAGTTTTCCTCTCACTGTGTAGTGGTGTGGGTGAAAATGGACCCCATAGGCTCATAGGGGGTGGCAATATTAGGAGGTGTGGCCTTGTTAGAGGAAATGTGTCCCTGGGAACAGGCTTGCAGTTCTCTGCCTGCTGGTCTGGATGTAGAACTCTCAGCTCCCTCTCCAGCACCATCTGTCCGCTCACCATCATGCTCCCTGCCATGACAACAATGGACTAAACCACTGAACTGTAAGCCAGCCCCAATTACATGTTTTCCTTTATAAGAGTTGCCGTGGTCATGGTGTCTCTTCACAGCAATAAAGCCCAAACTATGATACACTATAACATCTGACCTCTGTTAGCTTGCCTGGAAACTTTATCTTCTCTGATAACTTATTTTATTTTTACTTCTCCAATAATCTCTTCTGATTCCTTGATTTTTGAATGTATTCAATAAATATTTATTGAGAATTTATTTTTTGAACTAGAGACACGGGGAACATAAAATGACCACTCATTTTCAAGAGTCTAATGAGATAGATGGCAATACACTCAAGTCCATCACCCAATGAAACAGGGTAAATGTGATCCTTTATTCATTCACAAGACTATGAAGGGCTGGAGACAGGATTTAGTCAGTAAAGTGCTTGAAGATCTGAGTATGATCTGTAGAATGCATCTAAGCAAATTATCAAGTGTGGTGACAATGTGCTAGTAATCCCAGGACATAGAAGAAGCAGCCCTGGGACTCAGTGGCCAGCCATTCTAGACTCCAGTCTGAAAAATAAAAAAGGGTAAAGGGTTCCAGAGAAATCTGCCACCTGTACATACATGCATCCATACAAGCATGCATTCATATGCTCACGTACACACACACGTACACACACACACACACACACACACACACACACACACACACACCAAATATATAGTTGTTAAATACATACTAAAGTCTAAAGCGCAGGTTGGGGAGATGGTTCTATGGATAAAGTGCTTGCTGCACAAGGATGAGGACCCCAGTTTTGATCCTAGCACTATGTAAAAGCGGAGTGTGACAATGCACATGGGTGACCCCATTACAGGGGAAGGTGGAGACAGATGGACCCAGGAGGGCTCATTGGCCAGTGTAGCCAAGGAAACAAGAAACTAGTTAAAGACCTTAGGGCTAGAAAAGCCATCAGATGGGTAAAATAAGCAGAGATTAATGGGCCATCCTGGTAGGAATATGGAAGGTCAGAGCACCAATAGAAATGGAGACGTTCTGTCCTGGCTCATAAGATGTCAGAAGGGAATGGAGACTTCTTTAGGAATTGAACAAGAAACTCAATCCTATTGTATTCTGGTAAAGAATCTGGGCACATTCTGCCTGTGACCTGAGAGTTTCTGTGTAACTGTATGCAGAAGCATTTGCTTTCTGGAGTAAATTTCAGAAGAGCATTGCATGGAGGCTGGGTTAGGGTTGCTTCTCAATGTTCTCATCCAGGTTTCCAGTGAGAGAGTGGAGCAAGTGAATCAGAAAGATGAAGCATGTACAGCTCGGGGAGGAAAGTGATGTGAGCCAGTTTGAAGCTGCCAACCAGGAGGGTGCAGACCAAGCACTTGTGATTGTTAGGGAAAGGAACATGGTTAAAGAACCTCTTAGTCTGTACTGAGACAACAGGAAAGGTGTTTGGGTGGGGCAGCAAAATCCCACTTATCAAAGGCTCCAGCTTGTAAAAATGTAAACTCATTTACATCTCTTTCTGAGGAGAGTAATGGAACTGAGAATGCCTCTGAATGAGTTCTCTGATCAAAAACAACCTCCTACAGAAATGTTTTTTCAGGTCCCTCCACTAAAGCACAGGGGCCACTCTAACTGTGGTAAAGGAGGACCACACCGCTTCTCAAGCTAGCTGAAGAACTTAGCAGCATTGTTCACGTGATACTGCCTTTTTAGGCAAGAAAAATGCAAGAGTCACCAGGCCATGGAGATAATGACAAGGTTCCAGACAGCTGCTAAGGCCAAGCAACTTGAGACAAGATCGGATTCCCTGCGAGGAAGGAGACCCTAAACAGCCATCGCATGAAACCACAGTGGTGACACCTAAGTTGCAGTGGGGACCCTGGGATCCTGGAAATTCCAGGACTATGGAATATCAACAGAAAGAAGCTACAGGCACAGAGCTGAGACAGCCCAGGAGAACTACATAGGCTACAGTTGGCAGACCTGGAAGAGTAGCACCAATCAAGACCTGGAAGCCTAAATGATGTCACCAACAGCCCCAAATGCCTGGTTTGAAGCTACAGAATTTGGTTTGTTCTGATGTATTTTGGTTTTGCTTCGGTAAATATTCCTTCCTATACCCCATGAATAGAAACACTCTGTGCCATTGTATAAGGGAAATACATCACTTTTTTCCCAAGGGCTCACAGGAGATTGCATGGAGTCTCAAAATAGACTTGGGACTTTGGAACATTATCAATACTGTTAAAACTCTGGGACTCCTGTAACTGGACTGAGTGTGTGGGATGACGATAAGCCTTTAGATGTCAGGGACAGTGTCATAAAGACGTGTTTGGGATATCTGTTGGAGTTGCAATGATTAATCCTCACTGTCAGTTTGATCAGATTTTAGGATTATCTAGGAAACATAATTCTGGTTGCACTGATGGAGATGTTTTCATAGATGGTTAAGTAAGGATGGAATCACCATCAATGTGGGCTGAGCACCTAGACTGAGTAAAAAGCAGGGAAGGGATTGGGAGATCTGATGGCTATCAGCATTTATCTCTCTCTCTGCATCCTGACTACACAGGCAATATAACCGGCCATCTCACCATCCTGTCTCCACGCCTTCCCAGCCATGATGGACTATGCTTTTCCAACCACTAACCCAAACAAATCCTTCCTCTCTAAAAAAAAAATAATAATCTGAAGATTCCATCTCACCCCTTTCAGAATAGCTATCATCAAGAAAACAAATGACAAGAAATGTTGGCAAGAATGTGGAGAAAGAGGAACTCTTACTATTTGCTGGGGAAGCCTCTATGCATCTCGTTGTAGGGTTCTATAAAACACTGAAATTACAGACCCTCCTAAGTATAACTGAAAGGTTCTACATAAGCAGTCCACAGAGATGTATTTGCTTTCACCCTTATTGCAGTGCTCCCCACGCTAGCTATGAAATGGAGCTAGCCTAGGTGTCCGTCAACACATGAATGGATATAGAAAATCTAATTTATGCACACACAATGGAATTTTCCTGCCATAAAGAACAATGAAATTATAACATCTTCAGGAAAATGGGACCTACTAAAAAAGAGACATGTGTCCAAAGACTTGAAGGAAGTAAAGGGATAAGCCATGTAAGGACCTGGGGACCAGCGTTCCAGGTAGAGGAGAAAGGAAGTTCAGGGGAAACACTTGTCCACAACATTCTTGTGACTGGCGAACCACAAAAGGTGAGGCCAGAGAAGACAGACAAGAGAAGGGAATAATGTATGACCTGGAGCCCAACCACGGACTTTGAGTTTCACTCTGAATTAGGTGAGAAGTCATCAGGGAGTGTAAACAAAGGAATGGGCTCTGAACTCCTGGAAGGATCTCTTCCCAGTATGCTACAAAGACTATGGACATGGGCAGAGATAGGGTGACCAGCAGGAGGAGAACCAACACAGGAACATAGGGGGTCGGCTGGTGGTAGCTTGGAGCATGGAGAGTGATACAGTGCTCAGATTCAAGACATTTCTTAAAGGAAGAAATAATAGACTTAGTAAGATTGTAAATAGGAGATGTCCAGAGATGACACTACCAAGAGATCCCAGAAACATATCCCACAGATAGCAGGTTTCCGAGGCCAAAAGCAGCCCAGTTCCATTGCTGCCTGTCAGCACCACTAGCCATGTAGCCCTGGGTTGAAGTTGACCCCGGGTTCCCCTTCTACCTTGATGATTCAAAATAATGGCCAACTTTGGAGAAGCAGAGAGGTGGGGAACACAGTGGGAAAAAGAATTGGAAGCCAATCATACTTCTGTTTGTCTAGCGCCAATGGCCTGCCTTCACTATGCCTGATCCAAGGTAAGGGGAGCATTTGCCTTTAATCAAATATAATACAGAGTCTATCAATCTACCAAGCCTGGAATGCTAACAAATGACCTCCTGTTAACTAAAAATTAGGGGGAAATGTTAACATTTTCTCTACATTTTATCTTTCATTCAGAGGTAGAAAAGGAGTAGAACCATTAAACATGCATAGCTAGACCTCACATACACACACACACACACACACACACACACACACACACACACACACACCTGCAGGTCCAACCAGTCAAGAAGCTAAGGCATGAGGATTGAAAGTTCAAGGTCTGGTGCTGTAGAGCAAGTTCCAGACCAAGCTGGGCAGCTGGTAAGTCTCTCTCTCAAAACAAAGGATAAAAGAAGTCTGAGACTCGCCTAGCATATGCAAGGCTCTTGGTTCAATTCCCAGCACCTCTGAGTAAGTAAAAATAAGAAAGAGAAAAGGAAGGAGGAGGAATGAAAAGAGATTGCAAAAGAAAAAGGTAAAATTAAGCTCTTTGAGTGTAATAAAAGCATGCTTGTTCAACGAAACACTTGCCTTGGGAAGTCAAAGTGGAGACAGTCAACCAATGTCTTTACAGGAAAGACTGTAAATGAAACCAGTTCATGTCTCCTTGACAATATACACTACCAGCCCTAAGCAGGACCTGTGGGAACCCTTGTTTTAGGGTCAAAAATTAATTGCAAAGCATTGCAATCCACTGAAAGAGCCTTCCCCTGGAAATGATGCCCAGAATCCCAGTACTCTGGAGGCTGGCAGAAGATGTCCATATATTTGAGACCAGCCTATGCTATACAGCAGACGCTCCCTCAAAAGAAAAAAGAGAAAGCTTGTCTATTACACACAAAACTGCTTAAAACTGGTAGAAAAACAAAGCTTTTGCTATTTTTGTTGTCACCTATGCCATTGTAACTCAGTAGAAACCCTTGAGTAAGGGGAAGAAGAAACCCTGAACTGAATTCATGGCCTGAGTAGAAATTTCAGGAATAAAGATAATCCCTCATTTGACATTTCTTTACTTGGCTGTGTTTTCCATGCTGCTTACACCATGCCTTGCTGTCTGATTTATTCTTGCCATAATGCACTCACACAATTGCTGTTTTGATTATTATCTCCTACTTAAAGCTGAGTCGGCACTTTCTTCCTGGGGCCTCGTTTCTAGGAGCTTATAAATTTTATGAACAAATTACTTTTTATTTATCAGCCTCCTCTTCTGCCCAGTAGTGAATTTTTTTAGGTTGACAGAGAATACACAAATGCTCCTTTCAAATCAGAAATCCTGATGATGAAAGCTACGGTCCTTGTGGGCAAAATGAAGCCAAAATGATTCTTTCTTTTAAATTATATTATTTCCAAAATAAAAATACAAAATATATGAAAATAATGCAAAGCAAAACAGACGTGCTAGTCTTTCAAAATCAAAAGTAATTCCTTGAAGGGGTGACTTTGACAACATCTCGTTTGTTCTGATACATAGCTGCTGTGCTGGAATGTTTCCATAACACTTATAATTCCCTAGCCCCATCAAGTTATGCAAAAAGAAGTTGATAAGTTCATCGTGATTCTAAGAGAGGCATTTGACTTACACAGGATTGAAAGGCTGTCAAGCTCTGGATTGCTAATATCCTCTCTCTCAGTAACACTGTACAAAGACGCTGAACTCACCAAGAGGAGTCAGGGATGATGAACAGCAACCAATTGCTGAGGAAGAATGGCCCCCGTTCACAGGCTACTTCATATATAACCGTAAATGTACAACTTTATCTCATTTAATCTCCAAAATCTAGACAGGCATTACTGTCCCCACCTTGCACAAAAAGACATCAGAGCTCAGAGAAGCCAACCACTTTGCCCAAACTGACATATAGCATTTTAATTCAGGATAATGTTTCTGAGAGCCCTATCTTTTCTATCAAAGCCTTTTTAAAAATCATAAAAAAATAGCTAGTTTCTAGGAGCTATAATAAATACTGAAAACAAAAATTTAGGGAACTGATACCTAGATGATGTTTAGGAAATAAAAAGGTCAGAACCTTTGAGCCAGGAAACTCTGGGCTCCTCTTCCATTCTGCCTCTGACCTCAGCCATTTTCTCAACTACCCTTCTAACTCCCAGTTCATACCAAGGATACTGTCATTCATTTTTAAAAGTAAACTGAGAAATATAATTTTTCCAGATTTGTATAGTCAATGCTACCCCTTCTTAGTAATTAGATAACAAGACAAAATTAACCCATACACAGAATTCTAAATCTCATAATTACTCAATGCTTAAGAAAATTCAAAGATGGATGTGAGAAACTAGGCACAAAGAAAACACCTTATCGTTAGCAGACTAGGGGTAAAATATCTTCATATTCTGCAGGATCAACAACAACAACAATAATAATAATGAATAGACCCCATAGACCAAAAGCAAGTCTCTGGCTTCTAAAATAAGAAACATTTTAACTATGCCAAAAATGCAAGTTTCAATGATAATAATATTGAATACTTTTATTATAAACAAACACCTGAGCAGATGTCAGTTCTGACTCAGAATCACATCTCAGAAACAAAACTCTGTTCTTCATCTAGCAGTTGCCCAGGGTGACATCACTTTCTTCTGAGTGCACAGGAAAGTACATGACATGTTTATGGGATAGCTATGGAGGTCAAGGGACCACTATCTATATTTGTTCTCTCCTTCTTTTTTTGCAGGGTCCCTAGGTATTGAACTTGGGTCTTCAGGCTCACTCAGCAAGCCCCTCTACCGGTTGAACCGTCTATCTGACCCATGCACTCCACTTTTTTAGTTCATCTCAGAACATGTACCCAAAAAAGTAAATGCTGGAACTTGACATTGAATATTATACATTCATGATAATTACTTTTGTTTTTCAACTGTACTGGATCTGAACTTAACCAAGAGACATAACTCTGGAAATGTCTGTAAGGGTATTTCTTGGAAGGATTAACAGGGGGAGGAGGACCATCCTCAAAATGAGCAGCATCTTCCAGTGGAGGCCAGATATAAAGAGGTGTGTGGAAGGAAGGTTTTGATTTTTGACTGCTTATCTTTACATCTTGCTGGTAAGTGCATCTACTCTGTTGCTACTGCTACCCCTGATGATGATGATGATGATGATGGTGATGGTGATGAAGATGATGAAGATGATGATGACAACGATGATGATGATGACGACGACGATGACGACGATGATGATGATGACTCCATCCTTTGCTCGCATCAGAATCCATCCTCTTTAGCCTTTCATTGTGGAGCAAAGACAAGATGCTCTCCAGGAATTTTTCAGGCTTCAACACCAGGCTGGGACTGCTGAGGCATTCATCCTCACCGGCTGAGTTAGCTACCAGAGCCTCAGTCTCTTCAGCATGAAGTCAGCCATTGTTAAACCACCCAAACTGTATCGCCTAAGTCAATCAAACAAATCTTTTACTACATACCTTCTACTATATATTTATCTATCGGTCTGTTCCTCCAGGGAGCCCTGACTAATACAATAGCTAACCTAAAGTAGATGATATTCACCCTGATATCAAGGCACATGATATAAACCTTGCCTTTCCCACATGTGCGCCTTGAATTCTTTAGGTCGTGATTGAGAGAAAGGATAGACTGCTTCCCACTGTGGGAACTAAAAATGTTTGTCCCTTACCACAAGGGCATATCTGTGAAGTCACCAGGCAGAAACCCGTACTAGACTTAGTACAGAAAGTTCTCTTGCAGTGAAACTGTCTGTCTCCATTTTGTTATCTCTGTTTTTCCTCTCTTCTCTATCCTCCCTCTCTTGTGGTGAAGGAATTAGCAGTAGCTACAAGGCAAAGCTCATGGTACTGAAGTTTGAAACTGCATTTCAGTCTAAATATTCATAAACCAGATACTTCTTAAGGAATTAATATACAAACAATATTAGGAAGTTAAAAAAATAAATAAACCAATCAAGAATAGACAAAGAACTGAACAGATATATCTTCAGAAAGGTCATTCTAATAGCCAAAGGGGATGGAAAATGCTCAGCCAATCAGGGAAATTAAAATCAAAGCTGTGACAAATCACCTGACATATATTAGAATGGCCTTAACAGAAAAATGAATGATAACAGGTATTGGCAAGATTAAATGAAAAGCGAGTCTTGTACACTGTGAGTGGGAACATGGGTTAGTAGCGCCATTATGGAAAATAGCAAAGAAGGTCTTCAAAAATTAAAAAATACAGTGACATTTCATTGCACTTCTGAGCAGAGCCAAACAAATTAAATCAGCATTTCGAAGAAATACCTCCATCCCGTGTTCAGGGCACTCCTACTCATGACAGCCAACAGTCAAGATAGGAAAGCAACCTGTGTGGATCAGTGGATGAAGTATTACATAGACATACAGATGCAGACATAAACATAGATACACACACACATATACAGTCTTGAAATACTGTTCAGCCTTTGAAAAGGAGAGTATCCTATAATGTGCAACACACTGGCAGACTTGGAGGATGCATTGCTAAGCAGAGTGCATCAGGCACAGAAGGTAAATACTGCAAGAGTCCATGGAGATCACAATGGTAGTTGTCATGGGATAGGAGTTGGGTTAGAAGACTGAGTCATGAAGGATGGAGGGAGGGGATACGGGTAGACGTGAACAGCATTCAGTCACACTAAGTTGGAAAGTTCTGAATCTTTTATTCAGCACGGTAAACACTGATCATAATCATGAAAAGTGATGTTTGCGAGGTGACATGTGTGTTAACCCATTTGGTTTAGTTATTTATAATGTTTACACATATCAAATAATACTGTGTGTAATAAATAAATACAACTTTTATTAGTCAATTATATTTTGATGTAGCTGAGGGAAATTATCATTAAATGAAACTATAATGCCTTGAGCTGGAAAGTAGCTCATTGGTAGATCACCTACCTAGCATCTGAAGTCCCTGGTTCAACCCCCAGGGCCACAAAAACAAAATGAAACACCTACCTAGTCTTACTCAGTCCTCAGTGGGCAGCAATGATGCTTCATTTTAAGCCCAGGCCTGTGGCCAACATCTGAGCTTTTTTTCTGGAATATTGCCCTCAAGACTGGATGTCTTCAGACTTCTATACATGTGTACAAGCCCCTTCATCCTTAATTAATGCCAATCCCACAGTCAAGAAGTCTGACAGAATTAAACTCAACTCCAAAAGCACCTACCTGCACATCCCACCAGTGTTCAAAGGGTATGGTTAACAAAGAATCAGTAATATTTTATAGGCTCTGATTACTAAGTTATACCATATATATTTTAGAAAATTCTCATTTAACAAAAAGTTGAGGGGGAAATGGTTTTGCTACTCACATCAAATTATCCAAAACAATGATGCTATGGTCTAGATGTCTGTGTGCTCCAACTGTTTTTTTTAAAAATCATTTATAGAAACTTAGTCACCAGGGTGATAAAGATGGGAACTTGGCTGGTGATTGTGTAATGAAGGTATAGAACAGTGTTTCTCAACCTGTGGGTCATGACCCCTTTGGGGGTCACATATCAGATATCATTTCTATCAAATATTTATATTACAATTAATAATAATAGAAAAATTACAGTTATGAAGAAACAACAAAAGTAATTTTATGGTTGGTGTCACCACAACCTGAGGAACTGTATTAAAGGGTTGCAGCATTAGGAAGGTTGAGAACAACTAGTATATCGTCATCATAAATAAGATTGGCACTCATATATAAAAGACCTAGAGAGCTGCCTTGCCCTTTGCCCCATATGAGGACACAATAGAAAGTGTCATCTGTGAGGAGGAGACCCACTTGGTCTTCTTAAACTCTAGAAATATCAATTTCTGTTACTTATGAGCTACCCAATCTGTGATATTTTGTTCGAGCACCCTGAACAGAGACAGTCAAGCACTTTCTGCCCAGCTACTACATGCCCCATGGGATTGTGTGCCATGACGCATGACACGGCATATAAGGTATATACTGCATTAGAGAAATGCTCAGAAGTGCCAGGAACATACTGCAGGGCATGCAGGTTTTCTGTGCATCCACGTCTGGACCTGGAGGCATGAAAATGCAAGAAGTAGAGCCAGGAAATAGTTCTGAGCTCCACCTCCACTCAGAGGAGTTCATGTGGAACATCTCCAACATTTCCAGACTTGGAATTGTAGCAACACCGTGCTGTGACTTGTAATTGCAAGTAGAAAATTTAAGGGCCAAAGTGGGACAGGGCTGAGGCAAAATACAAAAACATTTTATCATCTACTAATCACTTTCAGTTCTTAAAGAAAAAGGGTTTATCGGCAGTTAGTTATGTAAAACTAACTAGATTCCATACCTTAATTTGATTATTCCAAATAACAGCCACTCAAGGGTAAGAACTGTTTTTATGAGATTATTTGGATGATACGTTAAGATACCATGTAGATTCTTTTTTTGCCACAATCAGTTCTAGAGGACTAGAAACAAGAAAAAGTCTTGTTTGTCCATGCAGGCAAAGGAGCCCAGAACATAACCTGCAGCAGTATCAAAGACAAGCATGCAGCTTCATGAGAGAGAGCTACCTCTGAAACTTGACTAAAGGAGGAGGAAGGACAGCTAGGAGAAACAGCAGCAAACTTCCTTGAGGCAGAAGGCAGGCAGGTCAATATTGACGGCTGTTAAGGCCGAACTCATTAATCAAATTGATTGCACAGCTCAATGTCATCCAAAAAAAAAAAAAACACCTTAATGTGTTTGATGGAACTGACCAGATAATTAATTCAATGGGAGGTGATTCCAGACAACACAGGGTTCAAGCGAACGTCTGTAGAAACTGCCTGTCACCTCAAAGGGGAAGATCCGGAAGGTAGAACAAAACCAAATGAACTCAGACTGAGAACACAGTGCAGAGGGGGAAAAGAAGCGCTAGAGAGATGGAGCCATCACTCTTCAAGGCTGTAACTTACATCAGACAAACGAAGACCCTGATTAGCCCCTGGCTGCGCTGCTAATAAGGTCGAATTCTTTGGATTACCTGGGATTGCAGCGATCTTCAAAGCATTAGAATGTGCAAAAGACAAGTGAATGATGGGATCGAGGGGGTGAAGGGAGGAAAGGAATTTATAAGGTATTTTTAATGAAAAATGAAGGCGGGAACCAGCCATGGAATGTCACTGAATAAAAGATGGGGTGACCGGAGGAGCACCCTGTAGCACGAAAAATGAAGCACACTGCCAGGCAGCAAGAAGTTGTGGCTCCTAATGAAAAGCCATCTCCATTCCTTCCCCGCCATGTTTTAGAACAAACACTGGCAAATAGCCAATTCAGTTCTCTTTTTTAAAATGAAGCATGTCATACAACAGTATTTTCTGATGACCATGTCTAATTGTACGGGGTTGGGAGACTGTGGCGGGGTTGGCACTACTTCCCCAATCTCTCCTGTTCTGTGAACTCCTCTAACAAAGCTACCAACCAGCAGTCAGTCAACATACATGTGCTGAACACCTACTACATGGTGGGCATGCATAGGTACTGGGATAACAAGAAGCAAAACAAAATGGAGCCAGGCATCAAATCTATTACACATGCAGGAAGGCAGTTGGTTGTAAACAGAAGTAGGAAGAAAGAACTGCCAAGAGAAGAGCCAACTTGGAGTCGGCCTGGTGCTGTCAGAGGTCCTGATCAAGTCTAGCCAATGAGGAGCCACCACGCGATGCTGCCTGAGAGCCTAGCAACAGGCGCTGTCAGCGGTCCTGATTGTGCCTAGCCAATGAGGGGCGACCACGCTAGTCAACAGATCGGAACACCTGGGTACTAGGAGGTTTTCTTTAAGATTCTCCCTGTTGCTAAATAAATAAGTCTGCTGTTCCCCTTTCTCCTGACTCCCAGTATCTATGTCTTTGATGCTGCGCGCTCTCACCCCCTCCCCTGAGGTAGTCGTTAGAACCCAGCAACAGAGAGAGAAAAGAGTCAGGTCAAGAGGATGGGGGCTGCGGGGCTATGGGGTTGTGGAAGAATTGACTTGCAACATTCCACGAGAATATGGGTGAGCAGCTAAGGGCTGGAAAGATGACCTTGGTTCCTGGGAGGCTTTCATTTTTAATTATTTTTTAATGTTTTCATTAGCATATATAACTAGAAATAATAACAGTATCCATTGTGACATTTTCATATATATACGTAATGTTTATCTTGCAAAATTGGAATGCTGTAATCTCCAACTCTCCTCCCCTACCCCTAGATTCTGATGACTAGCATCCAACTCTGTCTTTATGAATTTAACTACCCAGAGGACCTCACAGAAGATAAATCAGGTGAAATGGGTCTGGCCCTGGACTTCTCCTAAACACTGGAAATGATCACATAGACAGCAACGTTACTCCTAAGACACAGAGTAAAATGACTCTCGGTTCCAGGAGGGAAGAGCAGTCAAGGATCCTTCTCTGCTGCTATGTGAAGGACCCCAGTGTGCTCCCTCTTCTCACGCTCCCTCTCAGAAAATGCACAGAGCAGGAGCAGAGAGCTGGGAACTGTCTCGCCTGACACAGGTGAATCACCAGCTTCCCGCCTTCATCCCCGACTGACTGACATCCAGCTGGGGCAGCGCAGGAAAAATATTCCCACAAAGCCCCACATGGAGTGCATCCTCCAGAAAATTATAAAGGGGGCTCAATGTAGTAGTTGCAAAACAATGTAACACTAAAAAGCACATCAGGATTCAAATCCCGGCTCCCACGGTTTCTATGGATTCTTTCTTTCTCAAAGCCTGATTTCTCTCTCATGCCTTGATAGGAATCATTCAGAACCCTTTCTTCAAACCCCCCACAAAAACAGAAATTTATCTTAATAGGAAGGAAGAAAAGCAGGGCTCCCACTCTCCCTAAGAAAGGATCCCCCATTTAGGTTTATAACAGTTATTCAGCACCACACTGATGGACAGGTCTCCTTGTAGCCTTGGAAACCCCAGCGTGGGCCCCTCCATAAGGAACATAGATCATCACTCTGAGGCAAGCACTCTGCTCCAGAGGCCTGCTACCTGGGTTCAGTTCTGTTCCTTAGCTTACTGAGCCACAGCCACTGCCACCAACATAGAGCAGAGCTGGCTACCACCCACCTGACTCACCACACATACATTAGTAGTCTCACATGTGTGGAAGCATGATCAGGCCTCCCCTGGACTCCTGAGAAATGTGTCGGCCTAAACTGTGGCCCTGGAGCCATCAATATCAAGCAAGCTTATTACTGGAGAAAAACAGACGTCTTCAGGAAATGTTGCACCCTTTGTCCTGCTTACTTTTGTATTTTCGGTAACTTTGCCTTGTGATGGTGGGTCTTGGTTATTAACTTGAAAAGATCTACAACAACAGATTCTCAACTGGGGTCACACAACCCTTTCACAGGGGTCTCCAAAAACCATCAGAAAGCACAGATGCTTATATTATGATTCACAACAGCAGTAAAATTACAGTTATGAAGCAGCAACAAAAATAATTTTACAGTTGGGGGTCACCACAGCATGAAACTGCATCAAAGGGTCACAGCATTATGAACACTGAGAACCTCTCATCTAAGAGACACATCTCTGAGTATGCCTATGAAAGCACTAAAACATAGGGAAGGACCCACTCTCAGAGTGGTTGGCACCTTCAAACGGATACCCCAGATATAAAGAAGTCTAAGGGAAAACAGGGTGCAGCTACCTGCCTTCACTTCTTCCTGCATGAGCATTGCTATTGCTTCTCCTCCATCTTCAGCTGATGTCAGACTCCAGCTTCTGGGGCTCTTTAATGTCAAGTCAATCCCAGCAACTCTCCAAGGAGGTCAGGCCTTCAGCCCCAGACTGCAACTGCTGAGATATATCCACCTTTGTAAACTGGGCAGCTGCCAGGCTCTCAGCCTTTCCAGCATAAACATAGCCACTGTCAGACTCTCTAGCCCCTATCCAGTCAATCAAAGTCCCCTTCATTATATATTTATAACTAATACATAATAGTATGCACACATGCACATTCTTGGTCTGTTCCTCTAGAGAAGTCTGGCTAATAAAGTACATCTTCTAAGTTATACCATTTAGTAAAACTAGAAAACACAGCTAAGAGACAGAAAGGAAAGAAGAATCCTATCATTTAGAGTTGAGCACTGTATCTTTACTTTTGGCCTTCTAAATTCTTATTTATATTACTACACAAACTACTGTAATAAAAATAATCTCAGCTTATATTTCATCATTATTATTATGACTACCTTTATATAGACATATATATCCATACTTACAATTTTATAGCATCCTCTTTAATGGCTATATTTTAATCCACCAAATGGAATGCACTACAAGTTATCACCAACTCACTGTTGACTTTTCTTCTTGCCTCCAGCACTATTATTGTGAAAGTTTTGTAACAGGCTAAATTCAGGCATGGCATAATTCAAGCATTAAAGTATCATCATCAAGAATTAACCTATCTTCAAATTTTGAGTTTCCAATGGATTCATTTTATCATTACCTGGGATCCATGTGACAACATAGCTATCTATGGCTCCTGACCTAAAATATCATGATTAAACTAATCTCAGGGTAGACTTTAACTGGTTAATGTCACAGGTCTTGCCAAACTGATCTCTGTGGTCAGAGAATATAATGCTCCAGTAGCCAAACCTCAAGCACAAACCCATCACTGCTTCCTGGGGATAAAATCAGTCTCATCCAAACTACAGAGACATAGAATTGGGGAGGAGGATGGAGGATAGATAGTAAAGTCATTACAACTAGCTACCTCAAAATACTTCTCTGTGTTTCTGATTATGCTACAATCCCTCTATAAGACTCTGAGATCTGAAAAGTCAAACCTAATGACTCTCACCAAAACTGTGCATCATTGGAGCAGAGGAAGAGAAGATGAAAAGCAAGAGGAGGAGGAGAGGAGGAGGAGGAGAAGAAAAGGAAGGAGAGACAGAGGAGAAGAAGATGAGGAAGAGGAGAAGGGAGAGGAAGAGGAGAAGGAAAGGAGGAATATGGAGAAGGAAGGAAGCAAGGAAGGAAGATGACAAAGAAGAAAATGAAGATGACAACAACGAAGGAGAAGGGGGAGGAGGAAGAAGGAAAATGGAGGGGGAGGAGGAGGAGAGGGAAGAGGAGGAACAAAAGAAGAGGAAGAGGAAGAGAAATAATAAGAAAAGGGAGGAGGAGGAGGCATTGTTGTCATCATCTTGTTTCTCTGTCCTCTGAATTCACCTTCTCCACCACAGTAAACCTTCACAACCTCAGCCCCAGAGGAAATCTTGCCAGACGTCCTCTCTGCCATAACCACCCTCTGCTCTTTGTCAGTGGTTATCATCTGTCCTGTTTGTCAGTTAATGAGGTAACACTCTGCTTCATGCCCTAGATGGTTCTTCATTTTTTTAACTCTTTGGTAATTCCATGTGTCTTTAGATAATTTTCACCCATTATCCTTTCTTCTCCCCCTTGCCCTCTCTCTGAGCCTCTTAGTCCCAACCAGTCCCATTTCTGCTTTTATGCCTTTGTTTAAGCTTGACCTTTGCGACTCACTGGGTTTAATTTGTTTTGCTTCCGTGACCATGGATAGTATGGGGTTATTTACAGGAGCAAGGGCAGCTTACAACTGGCTACACCACTGAAAAGAATGACTCCTCCCCAGCAGCCATTAAGTGCCAACAGTACCTCAGGGATGGGTGGAGCCTCTGGAAACCCATGATGGAAAGTTGACAGCCCTATTCTTCAGTCGGTCTTGGCCAGGAAACCACAGTTGATATGAATTTCTGGGTAAAGCCGCCACATCATATTGAAAAGACAGCACTTGATAGTACTCTTCTACATCCTCCAGTCCTTACATTTCCTTCCACCCTTTCTTCTACAAGGTTCCCTGGCCCTCTTTTCAATATTTACGTGAAAATAGTGAATCCTGTATGAGCCTTGTGTCCTCCAGGTAGTCTATAGCATTCAAAGTAAAGCAGAGGCAAGAAGATGGTATTGTTGAAAGCATTTGACGGGTAGGGAATTGAACACCCAGACGTTTACTTAGGCTCCCATAAGTACTTAATGACAAAGCAAAGACTGGAACGCAGCACTCTAAGACGCCTCGTTCATTATTCATTGATTCGTTTACTCAGTGATATTTAGTGATGTGCTCTAATGGCTGTTAGTCCTTAGCTAATAAGATGTCACTTGGCTTTTATTATAACAGTCTGATTTCTAACTGATGAAATGTGTGTGTGTGTGTGTGTTAAAGCATCATACATATTCCATAAATATATACAACTATTACGAGTCAGTGGAAGAAAGGAACTCAGTCCAAGGCCCTGTGCAGGAGGAACTCAAACTCCTCTCACGGAACTTGAGCATTCCACATCTAGAAAAACCTGCTCTGGAATCCCCAGGCGAATAGAAGCAACAGCAGATAGGAGGGCCATGGAAGTGGCAGCCTCCCATTATCAGCAACAGATAAAGCAACACTGACAACCTCAGGAAAAAGGGACTTGTTCTGGGGGTATAGGATAACCTAGGGAACCAAAGCAAGCTGAGAGACTAGACATTTAGTCAGGGCAGGTTCAAGATATGGAGAACAGGTACTTTTGCCACTCACCTGGACTCTAAACATTTTCAATGATGATTTCACAGAGCCAAATCCCAGGGCAACAGTTCATGTGTGCTCCCACAGGGAAAAGAAATCCTCAGGTCTAGAGCGAAATTTGGATGTTGCTGATCCAAGATAGGGCCCAGCACCACTCATGGCAAGAGCCAATAACATCTGCATGTTCTTTAGAACCCACAGATGGGAGACAGCAGACAACATCTTTCCCACACAGTATCTGCTAAAAGGTCTCATTGAAGTAGGCTACACAATTGGTACTTTCTCAGTCTTACTGGATAGTTTCATAAAAGTTAAGTGTCTTTGCCAAATTCTCCTTCCTTCTCTCATTTCTTAAAAGACTTCAACTAGCATCTTACCAGGATACAAAAATATACAAGTATTTGCAAAGTCCTCGCATCTTGGCCAGATTACTGCGATGAGCATCTGTTGATCTCCTGGTCAACCTCCTTTCTCTCCCAATAATCTTTTCTCCACACCCCAGCCACAGTGATCTTTGCTATTTGTACATCAAAGAGGCTAGAGAGATCATTCAGTGGCTAAGGCTACTTACTGCTCTTGCAGAGGACCCAAGTTCGGTTCCCTGCACCCATGTGAGGCAATTCACAGCCTCTTATAATTCAAGTTTCAGGGGATCTGATCATCTCTGCAGGCACCTGTACTCATGTGCACATACCCATACACAAACACACATACATAATTAAAAATAAAGTAAATCATACACACACACACACACACACACACACACACACACACACACGTGCGCACGCACACGTGCAAACACACACACACACCAGTCTGGAGCTCGAAGCTTTCCTAAATAAATGCTCCTGTGATCTGACCCTTAAATTCTTCTTCTACCTCCTCTATCATTCCACCATTTACTTTCTCGTGTGTGTGTGTGTGTGTATACATATATAATACATATATATAACTTCCCTGGATATCCAAATGGCTCTGTACCCCTCCAACAGAAGCCTTTCCATCTGCGCAAGTTATACTGTATGTTCTAAGACTTTCTGATGTCCTACCTCATGAAAAACTTAATGTTCAAACACAGACTCTGTAGAGGGTAAACAAAGACAATATTGAGAATTAGCTCAAAAAGAGGCAAGGTCAGTCTAACTAATTGATTGTCATTTACCAACATTTATAATATATAAGTTTCTCCATTAAAATGCTGTGCCTAGACACCAAGGTCTCTGTTTCATTCATGTCTGCATTTTGGGACTTAGGATTGTGCCAAGTGCATAACAGGCCTTCAATACACTCCTATCTAATGACTGATCAAATGGACAAATAAATCGTTACCTGCTTTGCAATGTGTTTAGTGAGGCAGATAGATAGATATTTAAAAATTATACAATTCCAAATCAGATGGTACTAATCACAAGTCTTATTGATGATCAGTTGGAGTTGCCACTATTTAGCAACTGGATTTAGATAAAGGAAAGAGAAGCATAGCTATCTTGAAGACGATACTTTAGAAAGATGAGATTTGCACTGGGATTCAAAGAACATGTGTTTTTAAGTGAGAAAAAGGAAGAAGAAAGTCTCCTTGGGTTGTTGAACCTGTAAATCAATGAGACTCCCATCCCGAGCTTTTATCTCTCTACGTAGTCCCCCAGCAGTTCAACTTGGGGTGTGCTGGGTTTGAAATACCTGTATGACACATTACCTTGTATTGGAAAATTTGAACTTGGAACTTGATCTTGAGATCTAGGACTGGAAACCTCCCATAGAATGTTAACACTATCAAAGAAGACAGAGATTCCTTAGGCCTTAGCCTAAAACCTTACAGCTCTGGTGAATTCAGACAGAAGATAATATTCACAATGAGAACCCACACAGTCCATTTCAAGCTCACCTGAGGAGACGCATTGTAAGAGTGGTAACATCCAGGCTGCTCCTTGAGGTGTGCATGCCCAGTGTCCCCCAGGAGGGGACCAGCTGACCTGACATGTCAGACAGCTCTAGTTATCCCTATGCTCTAAGCATGTTACTAATCATCCAAACCACCCTAGCTCAAATGACAGATGAGTCTGTCCGTAATCCCCTGAATGACAAACTACCCAAATAGCCAATTTCTTTAATGACCCATTCCCCCAAATGACCAATTTACAGAGTCATTATGTCCTTTAACTTTCTAGTTTAGTCAGTTTTTATTTTACTTTCCTAATACCACTTTTAAAATGTTTAAATGGTGGGTAGGGAGATAGTTCAGTCATTAAAATGCTTGTGATGTTAGCACAAGGACCTGAGTTCAACCCTAATAACCCACACATACAAAAAGGAAGCAGTAGTGGTGTGTGCTGGTGTACCAGCACTGGGAGGCAGAAGCAGGCAGACTCCTGGAACCTGCTGAGGAGTGTAGCCTATGTCGCCATCTCTAAGCCAGTAGGATCTGCTATCTAAAAAAAAAAAAAAAAAAAAAAACAAGATATATAGTTCTTAAGGAATGACATCCAAAGTTTCCCTCTGGTCTCCACACACACATACTACCCACTCACACATGTAGACAAAAAAAAACTTTTTTAAAGAAGCCAGAACCTACAGAGATGGTTCAGCAGTTTAGAGCATTGACCTCTCCTCCAGAGGACCCAGTTCAATTCCTAGCACCCAAATGGCCAGAGGACCTGACACCCTCATATAGACATCCATGCAAGCAAAACACCAATGCATGTGAAATAAAAATAATAAAACGTTTTAAAAGTTCCCCAGCTCTCTAATGCTCAATTTAGACACTGCCTTGACCTAATCCCTGACACCCAAGGACTGAACTGAGCCCTGCATTCCTTCTCCAGGTCGTACCACCTGCTCCCTCTACAGCTCCCAATCCCTGCTCCCCAAAGACCATCCCTAGAACCCCGTGAGCCTTCCACAGACTTCTAAGAATATAGAACAAGGACATAACTCAACAGAAAGTTTGCTACTATGTCGGCAGTTGCATCCACCCCTAGCTGAACTGGGACTACTTCTATAACCTGCTCACACATCAACACTAAGTGATTCTAAGATCGAACACAAATAACATCCAGCTTATCCAGAATGGGGCAAATTGTTGCAAAAGTAAACAGAGATCCAAATACATAATCAACAAAGAGTTGGGCAGATAGCCACAAAAAGAAACATCACCATCGGCCTACTTCCAGACATGTAGATTCCATCATAGAAATGCAAGCATGAATAACCAGGGTAAGATGTCTCATCCAGAAATTAGTGCTCCTTTGGTAATGTTCACTGAGAAAACCATCAGATGATACACACAGCAATGAATTCAAAATAGCAATTATAAAGGAACGCAAAGAAGAAATGAAAAACGCTGGAAGGAATATCACAGAAGCACTAACAGTTGAATTAAATAATGAAAATTCAAGATATGAAAATAAGACTCAATAAAAAAAATATTTACGAGAGTAACCATGGTGGCTGAATGAGAATGGCCCCATAGGTTCGTGTATTTGCCTACTTCATCTCCAGTTGATAGAACTGTTTGGGAAAGACTAGGAACTGGGGCCTTATTGGATAGCTGTGTCATGGGGGAGGGGGGATTGAAGTTTCAAAAGCCCACACCATTTTCATTTAGCTTGCTCTTTCTATCCATCTGTCTATCCATCCATCCATCCATCCATCCATCCCTCTATCTATCTGCCTCACCTTGTAGGTCAGATATAAGCTCCTAGCTACTGTTTTTGCTCCATGCCTTCCTCCTGCCATGCTCCCCACCATGATGGCCATGAACTCTAACCCTCTGGAAACACAAGCCCTCAAATTAAATGCTTTCTTTATAAGTTGTCTTGTTCATGGTATCTCCACAGCAACAGAAAAGTAACTAAAACAGTAACCAACAACTTTAGGATTGGATTTTAGGCTCTCTTCACTAAATGGATTCATGCATGGGCCATTAACAGGGTCCAAGAACCCATGGCTAAGTAGGTTGTTTTATCTAAGGAAGAATCTACTATTACTACCCTGCTTAATGAGTATAATACTAAATCACCTCCTAAGTATTTATTTCTATACCCATAGATCAGTGCATCTCTCAGCCCTCATAAGAAGAGAAGCTTCTTTGTAGATGGCAACTCATGCAGAGACCCACAACTGGTCAAAGTGCAGATATCTATTCAAGATTGTTTTCTCCCATGATTAAGGTTTCAAGTTTGTAAGAGCCAGAGATAGATAGTTACAATGAAAAGATGTTTTCTGGGCATGAAAGAAAAGTCACACACACATAAGCCCAAAGCAGCTGTGACTGAATGTATAAGACCTGTGCAAGATGAAGCCATACGGAATGCCTGCATGGTTAGGAAGGAGATCACAAGCTTCATCACTAGCTGAGCTGCTATAGGCAGTTGATGGCTGCTGGGAAAAGGAGATGTCAGTGTTCTTTAGAGATGGAGCCCGTGAAAGGCTACTCATGCCCCAATAAACAGCCCCACACCCACACACATCCTGGGAGCCCTGAGTAGACTCAGTGGGTCCAAAAAACAGAACACATGAAATCAGGGTGGAATAGTGGTAGGAGGAAGTAGAACAGAGGGAATAGGGGATGGGTTGAATCAAAATGCATTATATGCATATATGACATTCCCAAACAATAAAATAGTTATTTAAAAATAAGTACATAAAAGCAAAATTTGCAGAAAAGAAATTTAAGCCTCTTAGTGTTTCTCTCTGTTCGTGCCTCAATTTCTCCCTCCTCTGCTTCTAATCCTCCAGCAATAACAGTGGGGGGGCATGGCACAGAAAAACTAAATGTGTTCTCATGAATATATTCTCCTCATGAATATATTGTTTTATGAATATATTCTTTATAAATGATGCCTTCTCGCATACATCCCTAAATGTGAAGAGTTCATATGAATGCATTTCCCTCATGAATGATAATAACAATAAAATATATTTCTAACATCTCTTCCTGTTTGAGTATGTACCTTTGTGAATATAGTTTACCACAGTCCTCAGGAGCCTCTCTGCCTCTCAGTTTCCCCTGTTTTCTATCCCCCTGGCTATTGAACAAGACTAGAAAAAAAAGCTGTCAAAAGTTCTCAAAATACTACTAAGAAATCAAAATGAAAACCAAAACTAAACAGCACAGATGACAGAAATTAGGTTTGGCGAGTTAGTCTTTCGATGAATTGGACCACAAAATGAATCCACTCTCCGGGAAATTACTTTCAGCTAATTAGCTTATACCTTACCTATTGCCTTCCTAACCAGCTCATTCATGACCCCAACACCACCAAAACTCTCTAACCAATGGACTTACTCCTTCTTTCAGTATCAAAACCAAAAAATGCTTACATTTGCTCATTACTGTCCACTGCTCCCACTTAGATTCTCTCCATGGGGACCAGGTTTTCAACTTTATTTGGCCCTATCACAATCCCCAAGAATGAGCAGATGCTCAATAAACATTTGTTGACTATGCAGTCGAGAATGAATGAATGACCTTCTAGTAGGCTCAAAAAGAAGAAAAACTACATAGCAATCCCTGCCTCCATTCAGACTAACATCCTTCAAAACTACATGACCTTCCCACTGCAAAAACAAAAGATTAGCAAAAGAAAATTCAATAGGGTATAGAAGAAATAAGTTTCAAGAACTAAGCAACTGTAAACCAATTTCTAATCATACAGAACCTGTTTGAGTACCTCAGATCAGAATGTGCTGAAGAAAATTTTTTAGCCCAGATATCACAATGTGGCCCATTTATACAGCTCCACTTGAGAGCAGGTGGCGGTGAGTCGGGATTTTACAGAGACTGTAATGGCTCCTCTGTCGGGCCATTTGCATAGGAGGCTGATATATCTCTGGACTGCCAACGGTGACTGCCCATTACCCACTTGAACATGACCTCATCTCCGTGTCTCCATTTCGATTCTTCCCATGTACAGGCAGAACCTTCTGGGAAATTCCGTGCGCAAAACATAAAAGCAAAGCGAGACCAGATCACTCTAAGCACTGTGTTAATTATGATTTGACTGACAAGATCCTCATTCAAAATACATCTCTAATCAGCCTAACACATCTGAGTGAGCATGACGTGGCTTCCCTTTCACCCGTTTTAATATCTCAAGTCAAGAGTTGATGGCAGTTGCTTCAGAGCAATTATAGGAAGGGAAGCCATTTTTAAAGATACATATAATTTTAGTGTGGATCTGCACTGATTGTGAATTAGGTCTGTTGGCTCATCTCGCCTCTAGAGACACTCACAATCATTATGGGAGTGACAAGAGACATTTCACAATGAAAGAAGAACCTCTTCCCCACTCGGAAACAAACCACGCAGTTCTAAGAAACGTGCAAGCATTTATTCACACTCAGTTTATCTGGGGCCTGGGGAAGGGGAATAAGCTCTTCATTTATCTGCCAATCACTGAGACCCAAACAGCACACTTCCTCAGGAAATGGCAGGAGTCAAAGGGACTATGGAGGGGTGGGCTCATTGCTCATTCTGGGAGCGAGAGTCAACAGGCAGGGCAGAAAGCTCAGAAGGTTCTGCTTTCTGCTGCTGCTCTCCAGACCTTCAGAATTCCCCAACTCAAAGTTCCAGGAATCAAGCCCCATCATTTTTGTAGCTTTCAAATACGTAATGGCACAATCAAGCCTTAAGCACTGGCCTATTTCTTGTTTTGATTCTGGAAGTCTAATTTACCAAGTGAGGGGGGCAAGTGAAATTACAACCATCTAAATAAAGTCTGTTGCTCTGAAGCATTCAGACAACTGCTGACAGTATTGATGTTTAGGTTTGATTTGGTTTTTGTTTGTTTGTTTTGTGGTATTGTGGGTTTTTTTGAAATGGGGTTTCTTTGTATATCCCAGATTGGCCTTAAGCGCGAATCAACCCTCCTACCTCAGCCTCCGGCACTTTGTAATCCTAAATGCTGGGATTATAAGCACGAGCCACTATATTCAATGAAATGCTATTTTGGCAGTGTGGCTCAAAATCCAACAAAAACAGAACTGGAGAGATGGCTCCATGGTTAAGAGCACTTGTTACTCTCCCAGAAAACCCAGGTTCAATTCTCAGCGACCACCGGAACTGCAGTTTGAGGGAATTCAAAGACTTCTTCTGGTCTTGAAAGGTGCCAGGCACACATATGGTACAGAGACATATATGTAGGCAAAACACCACACATAAAATAAAAATAAATTTTTAAAAATGTTAAAAGTTGACTAAGTATGTTTTAGAGAATTGAAGAATAAAATAGACTATATCTGTGTGTAGTACTCGTGATAATTTGTTTCAATTGTGTAGGTATATGTATATAGGATCAAATATAAAGATATCATTAGCTAACACACATCACATATACTGCCAAGTATGTTCGCATGCTTTAACATATTCCGTCTCCATGATCATTCCATGAGGTAAAGCTACTTTTACACCAGCTTTATAGCTGGAAGAACTGACACACGAAACAGCTTACTCAGTATGCCCGACACTATCCAGCTAGCAAACAGCAGAAAAGGGACTTAGGTGCAGGCAATCCAGGCTACATTCTATGCTCTTAACTACTTTAGTATCCTGTTTCCTAAATACATTTCTTACACTGGATTTTATAATTATGAAAAGTTTCCTGATTATAAATTTAAGGGGATTATACATAATGCATACCCTATGTTAGTTCCAATTTCAAATATACAAAACAGTGGTCACTCCACCAGACCACATGAGGTAATGTTTGACTCGAAAACTGTGGTCCCAAAGTCCAATATTCTAGTGTCGCTAACAACATTACCCTTGCCTCCAACTATGAACTAGAGATGTCCAGCCTTGATCATCTATCCCTGGAATAGTATCACTTCTTACATGGAGTAATCTCAAACCCACAGTGCCAAGGTTAATAAAAATATATTTGCTTATATTCTGAAAAGCCATTACACCATCAGCAATAAAATCTACAGCTCTTGAGAAACTTAGTCTTTGCAAGGGGTGGAGTAGCTACAGAATTACATCACAAAATAGCCATTGCGGAGTTTATTTTCCTTATCCTGGTTTACAAAGAACTGTCCTCACTACAAGGAGAGCACAGAATTCATAATGTCTGACCTTCACCCTGCCATAGTTCTATAACCTGGGCAAATCTTTGATTAACAACAGCTCACGTTAGTTGGGATTTATGAGTTCACATTCATGGTTTTTAGGTCCAATAACCACTTTCTGAGGAAAGTCCAGGGGACTATCGGAGAGACAAACAGCACATGATTCTGCTCTCTGCTTGCCTCCCTTCTTGCCCATCCACAGACTTTCCTCTCCACAGCAAGAAGTAGCCATGTGGGTCAGAGCTCAGAGCAATCCATCACTGGTAAAAGGTGAGAATCATAACATTGCACTCTTCCGCACTTCCTAGTCCCTCTCAGGTGAGCCCTCTGAAACTCCTCCATCCCACTGGGGTCCCCTGCACAGCTCTGAGCTCCAGCCCCAACCCCTAGCTGTTCTGGCCTGCATTGCCCCAAACAGATGAGTCGTCCTCCTCCTCCTCCTCCTCCTCCTCCTCCTCCTCCTCCTCCTCCTCCTCCTCCTCCTCCTCCTCCTCTTCCTCCTCCTTCAGAAGATTAAGGTAGAGATACCTCATCTAAACATATAGAGAGACACAGGGACCAATCCCTTAGCTGATGTCCTACCACACTGCCCCTGACCCTGGTCAAGCCCCAACCAGTGACTGAGTCTGCAGGAATATAAATCACAGCCCCCTCAACCCTGTTTAAACCAGCTCTGCAGTGTCAATCATATATCTGCCCTCCAGCTCCTTACAAGATCAAGCCTGTTGCATGCAGCTGGAACTATACCTCTGCTTGGCTTTTTCACCTTGCCTGTTTTCTTCCTCCAGTGCTGTGCAGGTTTCCCCTAAGGGCCTTTCCTCCATAAATCAATCCGTAGCTGTCTCCTATCCCCCACGTCTACCTCTAGAAACCTGACCTAAGCTCTCACCCCACCACACCCTCTGTTGCAGGCCTAAACCTTTTGAAAAGAATTACCCTCATCATTTTTCCTCTCTAATATGTTTACCACATTCCTCAAATGCAACTAGACTAGGGTAGGGCCAACGCTACCTCTACAGAGGCCGTCTTAAATCCAAAGATGCGGAGATAGGCGCCTTGTGTAAGGCCTCCGGCCTCAGGCAGGCTCTCAGCTTCCACCAGAGACATTCTGTAGGAGTCAGTACTCTCTGGTCAGCCACTGATACAGCAGGGCTTTGCTAGCCATTTAGTTGTCATTCTCAAATGCCTCTCTCTGCTGGAAAAGTAAAAGGAAGGATAGTAAATAGATGCAGGTATTTCTGGTTACCAGGGACGCTGACTATCGTAGACACAACAAAGATCTCACAGCTATGCTACAGGCTCTCAGATAGTCAAAGTCACCCCATCCATATTGTTTAAAGCCAGAAGAGACCTTTGAGTTTTGTCTCTGGATATTTAGATAAAGGTGTTAGCCTTAGGTTTCTGTAACACATGCCTGAGAGAAATCAATTTATAAAGAGAAAGATTTATCTTGGATCAAAGCTTTGGAAATGAAAATAATCTTTGGGCCTGATGTTTTGCGGCCTAGATAAAACAACACCTCACAGTCAGGCATTGCTGGAAGCCATAGCTCAGCATCCAGGAGAAAGAGAGGGATAGGGAAGGGCAGTGTCCAGTATCTCCTTCAAGTGCCTGCTCCCAGGAACGTGATTTCCTTTAACTAGGTCCCACCTCTTGAAATTCCACCATCTCCCAGTAGCACCACGATTTGGAGACCAAGCCCTTAACACATGGGTCCTTTGGCACATCTCAGATCTAAACTATAGCAGCAGTGAAGCCAAAACGGGGCATGTCCCCAAGGTCACACCACCGACAGCAAATCTTCCCACGGGACCTGTCTGTTGACTTGCATGGGGGATGTTGACCACAGAACCAACCTGCAGGCAGAGCAGAGATGAGGAGAAAGAGTTCACCACTGTCATTTCAAATCTGGCCTCTGAGAATCTCTGGTTGTCACAGGACTTATTGGTGGCAATTGATTGCCTTGAACTTCTTGATCTCGCACCTGCTGAGATAAACGGTGTGAAGTAGAGACTAATGTTCACCATGTGCCCAGAGAAAAGCTAATTGATACAGCGGATTCCTTAAGAAGCTTTCTGTGTCACACCACACTTAGATCCAGACCTAGCCTAGTGCCTGCCATAGCAGAAGTGATTGGACCCACTACTTTAGTTGATTCACTGAACCAAAGACTCATATCATACACTCAACTGTGACTGCAAAGATTCATTTTATTTATGATGTTACCAAAAGATAATGAAATATGTAAATGAATGTTCATAAGTACATGTATATCTTAAACATACTTTTATATTCATGTTACTTATATATGTCTAATTCAAGATATATTGAATTATCTCATAAAGAATAATTTAGCTAGTAGTAAAAGTTAACTACAAGATGACATCAAGAAGGTGGTGAAGTAGGTATCCAAGAGCCCACTAAAGGGCATCCTGGGCTACCCTGAGGACCAGGTCTTCTCCTGTGACTTTAACAGTGATGCCCACTCTTTCATCGTTGATGCTGAGGCTGGCATTGCTCTCAATGGCACCTTTGTAAAGCTCATTTCCTAGTACGACCATGAATATGGCTGTAGCAACAGGATGGTAGACCTCACGGCCTACATGGCCTCCAAGGAGTAAGAAGTCCTGGGCCAATCACCGCAGTAAGAACATTAGAGCAAAAGAAAGGTCCTCAGCTGCTGAGCGGCCACTGTCCTCACTCAGGTCCCAACAGAGCATCTCCCTCACAGAACCATCCCAGATCCCCAGAAGACGTGGAGCAACTCAGGGAGCCCTACTCTTTTGAATGGCTTCAATAAAGTCTACTGCACCCCTCCCCACACCCCAAAAAAAGAAAAAAATAAATTGATTATATGGCAACATTTTAAGGGCTCACTTTGTAGATATACTTTCCACTTCATTTTCATAGCCTACTTACCAGCTTGCCCCCACTAACAGGAGACAACTGTAATGAGTTTGAATGGAAATGTCCACTGTGGGCTCCTGTATTTAAACCCTTGATCCCCACTGGACACCGCCATCTGGGAAAGCAGTGAACTTGTAAGATGTGGTCTGAAGATGGCATGGCTGAAGACAGGCTTTGCCATGCCTTCCCCACCATGACAGATGTCATCCTTCTGGGACCATAGAGAAAATAAACCTTTCTTGCCTACATTGCTTTTTTTTAATCAGGAGATTTTATCACTGCAACAGAAAAGAAACTGCTGCAAGACTGTAATCAAATGAAGGGGAAATTCAATTGGGAAAATCATTAATTATTTTTGCTTAAAACAAAAGAGCATCATTAGAATTTTTCCTTATCTGCAAACCAAGGATTCAACAGTGTTCCCTAAGAACCTTGCTTTGGAAGCTGTCCACTAACGCAGTCTTCACACAAGTAAACTGAAGCACAGGATTGTGTGACGACTGAACCCCAACTATCTATAGTCATCAAAGCGTGGAAACCCTGAAACCAAATTAAGAGACAAATCTCCAAAACACAAAAGACCCCAGAAGTACTTAGATTAGAATTCTAGAGTTCAGACATAGTTCTTCTCTGTAGGCAGCTAGTGAAATTTCTAAAAAGGAATTTATCCAGCACATGCACAAGGAGGGTGAGTTATTACTTTAAAATGGTGTCGCATGTTAGAAGTGTCTTATGTCTTGCACATCAAAGGAGAACTGGATATCTAATGATGCTAGTGAAGGGGGTGATTCATTTGATCTCTCCCTTTATTTAGATGTCAGTCAATAGGATGCACTGGAAGCTAAGAAGGATAGAAGCAGTCTAAAACCCAAGATAAATATAACTAGAAAGTAACGCAGCCAGGCAAGACCAAGGACAATCCATTTAGTTAGTGTCTATAGGCCATGAGCGACCCCTCAGGGCAGCGCCCCATTACACACTAGTGATAAACAGATGACTAAAGCCCACTCTTGTTCTGACATGAAAGGCAACAGCGTGAGACAGACATTAGGAGAAAGAAAGAACAAAAGTGGTGATGACTAAGGGGCCCTTGGGAGGGCAGGTGAGCATGGCCAGGTGCCTGGGAGAGAAGATGATCTGTCTGTCTTGACCAAAAGACTCTCGTCTGCCCCAGATTAGAAAGCCACAGCTCTGTATCAATGGTTGTCCTGGACCACTCACTAGTAGCCATCCCCAGGAATAGCAGGGAATGTAAGATCAGGGCAAAACCGCAAGCTCGGTGAGATTGCCGCAAGTCTACCACAGGTATTGTATGAATTACTTTTGATTGCTATCACCAAAATACCTGGCATAAACAAGAGAAGGAAAGATTTGTGTGGGATCTCAGTTCCAGGGATTTCAGGCCACAGCCCTTGGCTTGCTTGATTCTGTTGTAGTGAGGCAACAACGGAAAACATGTGGAGGAGGTTGTCCACCTCGGAGCAGAGTGAGCAATAGGATGAGGCCAGGGCAACCCAAGGGCACACAGTGATAGCAGGTTTCCTCCAGATAGGCCCTATCTCTTCTCCTTTATTACCTCCCACTTATACTATCCCATTATGAATCCATCAAGAAATTAATCCAGGACTGGCGAGATGTCTCAGTGGGTCATAGCATTTTCTGCCAAACCTGACAACCTGAGTTCAGAACCTACAAGGTGGAAGAAAAAAAAACTGACTCCCAACGGTTGTCTTCTGTCCTCCTAACACACAAAGATACACACACACACACACACACACACACACACACACACACAAATAAGTGTTAAAAAGAGATGAAATTAATCCACTGATTGTGTTAAAACACTCAAGATCTAGTCACTTCTCAAAAGCTCATCAGCTGCAGCCATACACAGCACAGGTGAAGCTAAGAGGGACATTTCATATTCAAACATAACAAACTATTAGCCCCGTGTGACAGATAGATGAAGGCTAAAAGTGAAATACCCTGAGCTCATTCCAAAGCTATCAAATAAAAGAACTAGGATTCAAGTTACTACCCAGCTAACACCAAGGTCTATTCTCACTCCACGTCCTCATGAAGTTTATAGCTAATTTTATAATGGGTTTGCCCTGTTAGATCTCCTCAGGAACAATGAGGATGTGTGTCATTCTCTCGGATTTATGGTCCAAGGGTTGACTGAGAAGTCTGACCATAAACCACCAAGCAGGACTAGTACTTCTAGGTGCAAGGATTCTAAGATATCCCCAGACCAGCTTCCTGGATGCTCCTCAGTGGGACCTACCTTTGGAGACTCATACACTGACCTGATCTGGAACTTCCAGAGAGCTGAGGAAGGGCTTCCAGGCTTGCTGAGATGGGGCTATTCCCTGTTCTAAGGTACTCTGTAGTATATAAAATTAAATGGTGTGGGGTTTCTTGTTTGCTTGTTTTATTTTGTATTTCAAGTTGTGTCTTGCACTAGGAGAGTCCATTTTACAAGAGACTTTTTACTCATTTTGAGAAGGGATTACTAACATCCCGAAATGGACCCACATGCCACCATAGTCACGTAGCACCCACCTAGCGCAGACTGGCAAACGACATTCCTGGGAGTATTTTTGGGATGACTTGAAACTATAGGTGCCCGTGGCTGTGTTACAATCATATCAGGGAACTTGTCAGACATCACAAGACCGAGGAAAAGGAACAACTCTCTCATCTGGACCCTCTACATGGAGGGCTAACACGGCAATGGCATGACCCCACATCACCTGTCATCTCATGCTTAGCGTATCGGTCAGGTACTAGGAAACAGAGGACTCCCTGTTTGTCCCTTAAGATTCAGTTCAGCGTGGTCCCCACTGTGGATGTGTCCTCCTTGTCTGCTTACCCACACATGTGTTCACCCTGGGGGCCTAGACCGGGACCTGCTCTTTCCTGACCCTGATTCAGTCTTTTCCCTCATAGCTGAACTCTGCAGCTTCACTCTCAACCCCTGGTTCTAGCAGCCCCAGATGCAACTTCCCTCCAGCACTGGTCTTGTTGCAGACTCTCTCTCAGAACACTTCCGGAACCTCTGAAGCCTACCGCGGCATCTTAACTTAGAATGGTTTTATAAAGTGTATATACACATATAGCTATGTACACTATGAGAGTTCATATTCATGATCAAGGCTGAAATAAAAGAACCTGCCTCAGTCAGATGGCCAAGAGAGGTTGGATTATGTGACAAACTATTGTCATTGAAACCACTGAACCTCCTGAATGTATTGTTATTAAATATTTTCTGACACCGTAGAAAGACACAAGTGTGTCTGTCTCTGCTTGTGGCCTATCACACTTATGACAGGTTTACAAGCCATTTTTTAATTAACCAGGACGCACTATTAAAGTATACCACGGATGTCAGTGTTACCTAATTCTTGTGAGGGTAATCCTTCAGTTCTCCTTTCTGAGAACACATCCATGAAGCTGAGAACAACTCAGGAAAATGTTCATTTTTTTTTCATGTACACCTACTCTGCGAAGATCTTCAAACATCATGTCACTCGAGGAAGAAGGCTGTCAATTAGCTAACTAATCACCAGGTAAAATCCTGTCAGGTGTATTAAACAGGACTGAGGGGAACAGTGAGGGTTGGAGGAAGAGAAAGGATAGTGGGATGGGAAGATAGCCATTTAGAGATAGGGTAAGGCGACTTCTCTGAGAAGGGAACATGAGCACGGATCACCACCCCTTTTAGATCTAAGATTGGTCTTGAGTCTCCTCTGCCTTTCTAAAGAATTCATCCCCCACCCCAGCAGCCTTGATCTGCAAACACACAGTCTCTGCAGGTCTGCCTAACCGATTCAACAGACAAGCTGTCACGTCCTGACTCGCCGTAGACAAAAGCTGAGCTGAGAGAGCAGCGTGAGTGTCACAGCCTCTGCCATCGCTGCGGATCAGCACACCTCTGTACCAACTGCCCCTGGGAAGGGACAGAGAAACCAGGCAGGCATTTGTGCTTCCTAAAGCAAAGAAAAGGGAGCTTGGGGAAAGCTGGGGGAGGATGGATGGTGGATGAGAAATTGCTCGCACGTGGCCCTGTGAATGAGCGTTGTCGGATAATGGAGTGTGATTCTATTTCGAAGGGAGGAAGGTTGGAAGAACATCAGAGTCACCAAGGAGAAAACAGGACGGCTGAAAAGTGCAGAGGACAGAGGGGGCAGCAAGAGCAGTGAGAGTGCAAGTCACCCGTGGGTAGAGGTGCCGAACCCCTCAATCAAGTCACCAGTGGGTAGAGGGGGACCAAACCCCTCAATCAAGTCACCAGTGGGTGGAGGGGGACCAAACCCCTCAATCAAGTCTCCCGTGGGTGGAGGTGCCGAACCCCTCAATCAAGTCACCAGAGGGTGGAGGGGGACCAAACCCCTCAATCAAGTCACCAGTGAGTGGAGGGGGGCCAAACCCCTCATCCAAGTCATGAGTGGGTGGAGGGGAACCAAACCCCTCATCCAAGTCACCAGTGGGTGGAGGGGGGCCAAACCCCTCATCCAAGTCACCAGTGGGTGGAGGGGGACCAAACCCCTCATCCAAGTCATGAGTGGGTGGAGGGGAACCAAACTCCTCATCCAAGTCACCAGTGGGTGGAGGGGGACCAAACCCCTCATCCAAGTCACCAGTGGGTGGAGGGGGACCAAACCCCTCATCCAAGTCATGAGTGGGTGGAGGGGAGCCAAACCCCTCATCCAAGTCACCAGTGGGTGGAGGGGAACCAAACCCCTCATCCAAGTCACCAGTGGGTGGAGGGGGCCAAACCCCTCATCCAAGTCACCAGTGGGTGGAGGGGGACCAAACCCCTCATCCAAGTCATGAGTGGGTGGAGGGGAGCCAAACCCCTCATCCAAGTCACCAGTGGGTGGAGGGGGACCAAACCCCTCAATCAAGTCACCAGTGGGTGGAGGGGGACCAAACCCCTCAATCAAGTCACCAGTGGGTGGAGGGGGACCAAACCCCTCAATCAAGTCACCAGTGAGTGGAGGGGGGCCAAACCCCTCATCCAAGTCATGAGTGGGTGGAGGGGAACCAAACCCCTCATCCAAGTCACCAGTGGGTGGAGGGGGGCCAAACCCCTCATCCAAGTCACCAGTGGGTGGAGGGGGACCAAACCCCTCATCCAAGTCATGAGTGGGTGGAGGGGAACCAAACTCCTCATCCAAGTCACCAGTGGGTGGAGGGGGACCAAACCCCTCATCCAAGTCACCAGTGGGTGGAGGGGGACCAAACCCCTCATCCAAGTCATGAGTGGGTGGAGGGGAGCCAAACCCCTCATCCAAGTCACCAGTGGGTGGAGGGGGGCCAAACCCCTCATCCAAGCCACCAGTGGGTGGAGGGGGACCAAATCCCTCATCCAAGTCACCAGTGGGTGGAGGGGGACCAAACCCCTCATCTAAGTCAGTAATGTGTGGAGGGAACAAACCTCTCATCCAAGTCACCAGTGGGTGGAGGGGGGCCAAACCCCTCATCCAAGCCACCAGTGGGTCAAGGAGAATCAAACACCTCATCCAACAGGAACCTGGACAGTCATGATGAAAAGACCAGCACTCATACCCACAGGACAGGCCCACAGTTCCTCAAGCCTCCAGTCCTGGTGAGGTTTTAGTGAGACAGTGACTTCTCCAGTGTGCTAGGTCTACAGTAGAGAGAAGGTTCATTTTGTCACAGTCCATGTGAGGGCTGTGGCAGGGTGCCATTTGAGAGAGAATCTATAATTTAAGACTGACTGACCCTGGAACTGGGGTTGGAGGACTGGTAACAGGGGACAGGTCAAAGGTCCTGACCTGTCAGAGCCCCAGGGTGAGAAAAAGCCATGCACACGTGTGTGTAAGTGCATTGCGGTGGGGGGGGGGGAGCACGTGCAAACAACGAAGCTCAGCCTGTAGGCTATTAGGCTATTGACTTGGAGTTACTATTGTTGTGTTGAAACACCGTGACCAAAACAACTTAGGAAGAAAGGGGTTTACTTGACTTAAGCTTTCTCACTGTAGCCCATCATCGAAGGAAGCCAGGACTGGAACCGATGGAGAGAGCCCGGAGGCAGGAGCTGATGCAGAGGCAATGGAGGGGAGCTGCTTACTGACTTGCTCCTCATGGCTTTCTCAGCCTGCTTTCTTATAGTACTCAGGACCACCAGCCAGGGAAAGCCCCACCCTCCCCCATGGATCACTAATTAAGAAAATGCCTTTCAGCTGGATCTTATAGAGGCTTTTTATTTTTTTCAGTTGAGGCTCCCTCCTTTCAGATAACTCTAGTTTGGGTCAAGTCGACATAAAACAAGCCAGCACCGCTATGCGGCATTCCTCCTAGGTGATCTGCCACACAGCCACGGTCCTTTATGAGTGCAGAGAACTCAGGACCCCCTCACTCCAGGCCTGCCATGTTTCAAAGACAAGAGATACGTTGAACAGACAAAGACAAAGCGACAGCTGTGCTATTAATCTGGTCTGGGTCCTCTTACCTCTTGCTGTACGTGAACCGGGCTCTAAGTGCCTTCCTAGCTAAGACCAGATTCAAGGGCAGCCCAGAACCCTACCTGAGTTCTAACAGAGCCTGCTTCCTCAGGGTGGAACGTTCTGTTGGGTTAGTGAAAGAAATGGGCCCTTGTGGCTGCCTCATTTCTGGGTGCATAGGAACCCTGGAGGAAGCTGTCTCAAGGACTAGATGCACTTCCTGCTCAAGCAGAATGTTCTAGTTCCCCTCCTCTCCCCACTTTTCCCACAGCAGAGATGCTGTTCTCAGCTCTCCCCTCCCCTGCACAGGCACCTGATCACCACGGGCAGAGCATGAAGAAGAGTCTGCTTCTGGTCCTTTCTTAGGAGAAAAACTCATCTTAACGATCAGGGTGCAGACTCCCAAGTGGTCCCCCGTGTAAGGATGCTTGCTTGTCCGTATTCCCAGCCTCCGAAGGCCCTTTCCTGTTCCATAATCACCCTACTAAGAGCATGCGGCTCTTATCCTAAGGCTAAGATGGTCACCCAGCCTAGCCAATGAGAGGACCAATCCCCTTGACCCAGACATTGGGTCAGGAGTGAATGTTTAACCCTAAGCCTCATCAGCAAGAGACTCCCGGGGCTCTGGTTAGAGAGGCCATTCAAGAGGCTTGCTGGTGGGGCTGGAGAGATGGCTCAGTGGTTAAGAGCACTGGCTGCTCTTCCAGAGGTCCTGAGTTCAGTTCCCAGCAACCACATGATGGCTCACAGCCATCTGTAATGAGATCTGGCGCCCTCTTCTGGCATGTGGGCATACATGGAGGCAGAATGTTGTATACATAATAAATAAATAAAATCTTTAAAAAAAAAAAAGAGGCTTGCTGGCAGATAAACCTACAGAAAAGGAAAGCAGATTCGTGTTTGCCTAGTGCTGAGGTGTTGGGGGAAACAAGGAGTACCGCTAATTGGTATGGGGTTCCCTTTGGGGTGATGAAAATGTTCTAAAGTTGATTTGCCGTGATGGTTGCACAAGGCTGTGAATATATTAAGACTACTTAATTGTATGCTTTAAGGGGGAAAATTGGGTGATATGCAAATCATATTTCAGTGAAGCATTTTTTAAAAATGCTTGCTCTCTCATTCTCTAGAACAAGAGGGAAGGATCGTGTCAACTTGGATCTGCCCACGGCTCCCTTCACCTTGGAAGACAAACAGGCCAGAGACAGGAGACGCGAGGATCCAGGTTTACGTAAAGCCAGTGTCATCCTTGAATCTCCCAGTTGTGTAATTCTCTCCCAAGCCCGCAAAGCCTTCTTTGTTTAAACTAGTTTAAGCTGGGTCTGCCTTACTCAGAATTCTGCTAGGAAACATTCCAGTGACCTGTTCAAATTCGTTTTGCCTCCGGCTGTGAATGACGGTACCCACCTCTCTGAACCCTTGAGGCCACCAAGATTTTACTTTACCCTTTAATTTGTTCAGAGATAGGTCCAAAAATTGCTAAGTTTAGATTTCTAGGGTGGTTGGCATTAACTCATCTTTGCCCTCCTGTGAATTGTCTGTTTTGATATGAACCTATTTCTAGAGTGATGTTAATAGGCCTTTTGTCTGCGAATATTTTCCAAGTTTATCACTTGCCTCTTTATGATGATCTTGATACACAGAAATATTTTATGCATAAAACCCATCAAGTATTTCTTTGTAGCTTTCCATCCTGAGGTGAGACAAATCCTCATTTTCTTTTCCCACAGGCGTGTGAAGCTGCATTCTGTGAGTGGGGCCTCTTGATCCACCTGGTATTTCAGACTAGAGTAAAGGTTTACGTATATCTTTTTACCAGAAGCAGTTCAATGACTCTTCCCAGTATTGAATAAATATCTCTTTCCAATCTCCCTGATGACTGCTTGATCAGATATAAAATTCATTAACATTTAGCATCCCCTTGACTGTCTGTATTAAACTAAGTACCAGTCGTGAGCAATCACTCTGCCCAATTACCCCTAGAACTCTGATCATCGATAACCTTGATTATCAACTGGGATTGAGGAAACTAACTCCCGGATCTGTCCGTGAGCATGTCTCCAGAGAAGTTCAACCAAACAGAGAAAGCCCACCCTGAATGAAGCTCTTAGAGGTTCCAGCTGTACACCTCTGCCACAGGGAGCACCACCCCCGCCACCAGCTGTCAAAACGTCACCCATGGTGACCTGTGTACCCTCAAGCTAGGGACAAAAAGTAAACCCCACCTCCCTTAACTTGCTTCTTCGCAGGCATTTGGTCACAAGATAGATAGCTGAAACATCTCTACAATACAGTATTTAGTTGTTTATCGTGGTAAAATACACACAAGATGAGACTATTACCATGGAACTACTTTTAAGTATGTGGTTCAGTAGCATTGAGTGTATTTAGGCCATTGCTGGGGCATCCCAACCATCTTTAGCACTTCTTCAACCTCCCAACTCAACTGTATCCAGTGAACAATTTCTCGCCCCCTGCTGCTAAACACCACCCTTTCCCTCTGTGACTCCTCCCCTGAGAGAGATCACACATCTGTGAGGATTCATGCGTTGTTTTGGTTTGCTGCTCTGTTGTTTTGTTTCCTCATGTCTTGTTTAAGTTTTTGTCTCGTGCTCCTGGCAGGATTGGACCTAGGACTTCCTACATGCTACACAAGCACTCTGTCCCTGAACTATATCCCCAGCCATTTGTTAAACTTTATAGTTTTAAGCAGTAACCATAAGCTGCCCAGGCTGGCTTCACACTTACTCACTAGGCCAGCAGACCCTAAGACTTGAAATTCTCCTGTTTAGGTTTCTTTTTTTTTAATTTATTTATTTATTAAAGATTTCTGTCTCTTTTCCGCCGCCACCTCCCATTTTCCTCCCCCTCCCCCAATCAAGTCCCCCTCCCTCATCAGCCCAAAGAGCAATCAGGGTTCCCTGCCCTGTGGGAAGTCCAAGGAACCCCCACCTCCATCCAGGTCTAGTAAGGTGAGCATCCAAACTGCCTAGGCTCCCACAAAGCCAGTACGTGCAGTAGGATCAAAAACCCATTGCCATTGTTCTTGAGTTCTCAGTAGTCCTCATTGTCCGCTATGTTCAGCGAGTCCGATTTTATCCCAGGCTTTTTCAGACCCAGGTCAGCTGGCCTTGGTGAGTTCCCGATAGAACATCCCCATTGTCTCAGTGTGTGGGTGTACCCCTCGCGGTCCTGAGTTCCTTGCTCGTGCTCCCTCTCCTTCTGCTCCTGATTTGGACCTTGAGATTTCAGTCCGGTGCTCCAATGTGGGTCTCTGTCTTTGTCTCCTTTCATCGCCTGATGAAGGTTAATATTCAGGAGGATGCCTATATGTTTTTCTTACTTGCATGCAAATGGATGGAAATAGAAAACACTATGCTGAGTGAGGTAAGCCAGACCCAAAAAGAGAAACATGGGATGTACTCATTCATATTTGGTTTCTAGCCATAAATAAAGGACATTGAGCCTATAATTCGTGATCCTAGAGAAGCTAAATAAGAAGGAGAATCCTGTTTAGGTTTCTATGCTATCTGGGATTAGAGATGTGCTTCACGGCAGGAGAATTGTGCTGCAGGAGCACCTGCCGCTCCTTTAGCCAATAGCCGTTGAAATACCAGCCCACTGTGCTGAAGGAGTGGAAGGTGCTCCCGCAGCAAAGGCTAAAAGCTATACCATATGCTGTTTATCCATTCTCTCTGTGCGATTAGTATGTATATGTGCCCAGCAGAGGAGGTGCTAAATTGAAGAATAATTCTACGCTTAATTTTTTTTAAGTGGGAGGAAGAACATATCTGACATGATGAAAGCAAGAATATTTGGTTTGTATTGTAGGTTTAGGTTAAAGAATGTTAGTGTGGAACCCCATTAAGGAGGAGCTACCATATCATTTTCAAGAGAGCTGCACCACCTGACAGGGTCACCAACAGAGCCTAAGAGGTCAGCTCCCCTACATGCTCCCCGCACTTGATTTCGGGATTGTCCTATCAGGTCTGTAGCAATGGCTGTTGATGGTGCCGTGCACTGCAGTCTATGGCAGAACAAGTGCTGAGCCATCGTGACTCTTGGTCCAAGATGGGGGAGGAGGAAGGGGCAGTCTCTGTTTTTATACCACACCCATTTTATTAAGTTCACAAAATATCTTAAGCATGCAATAGGGTTCTGTTAACTTATTTCAAAAAGAATTAATAAAATTCATGTCTTGGAGCTATTTCTCATTTTCCTTAGTAAAGCCTTATGACTTCCTCAGATTGGACAGGGACAGTTCTTCCAAGGTTACTCCCAGGTATTTCATATTTTTGTGTAATTGTAAATGGAATGATCAGCCTCATTTTAGAAAACAATTTTGGAGGAAGTCCTATAATCAACAATAACGCTTGTTTTGAAACACCTGCTATTTTAAAATCTGTGACAAAGGTCAATGGTGCCTGTCTTCCACTTGGAAATTTACAGCCCCGGAGAAAGAAAACACAGGTTGAAACCCCATTGGATTGTCGCTTTTAAAACCCAGAGCATTAAATCACTCCCAAGGAGATAAGTGAAAGTGTGGGTAATTTAATGTTTAATCAATGTTTGCTATAGCTATCATTAATTTTGGGACAAAATTCATGATGCATACATTTTCTGATTTCCTACATATGCCTTACATTGACTTCCCCTTGTGGACTTAGATCAATTTTATTACCTTATTAATTTACCATCTAAATTATTACTGAAGTCCAACCTGTATCTTTCACACATGATATATTTTCAGGTCTGTGATTCATTTATTATAATCTCTTCACTTTAAAAAAATAAATAAAAAACATCTTGAATTTTAATATAACTCCTAGAAGGAAAGATTAAGTTCTTGTTCACTGCGTAGAAAGGCTTCTTTTGTTTTAAAAAAAAATCCCTTGTCAAGTAAAATAGATGTTAGCACTGTTCTAGGTGCTGGGTAGGGAGCAGGTGTATATAATAGTGACCCTAAAAGATTTATAGTTAATGACTGAATATGCCTAGAACTGGGAAATGTATTACCACATCCCTGACCTTTTTCCAAAACTGCCTTAAGAATGTGGGACAAAAAACAAGGGTACCAGTTAATGTCTTGTCCTCCTTGGTGCTCTTCCTCTGGACAGAGGAAGAGTGTGACAAGGAGTCTGTAAAGCCATGGATGGAGTCACTGGTGATTCGGGTGCTCCGGAGCTGGAGGTGGGAGGGTTCAAAGTTCAAGGCCACACTCAGCTACATTAATGGGTTTGAGACTAGCTTGGGCTCCATGAGACCCTCTCCCAAAAGCAATAACCAGGGATAGGAGATGGCACACTGCCAAAAAGCCCTTGATGCACAAACACAAGACCCAAGTTCGGATCCAGCACTCATGTCTAAAGGTGGTTGGGCTACACATACCTGAAACCTCAGGGTGTAAGGTCAGAGGGACAGAGACAAGAGATCTCTGGGACATGCTGAGAGGGAGGGAGACAAGAATCTCCTGCCTCAATAAAAACCGTGAGCTCCAGATTCAGTGAAAGACCCTGATTCAAGGAAATAAAGTGGGGAGTGTAAGAGATAAAGTTCAATGTCCTCCTCTGGCCTCTGCATGCACACACGTGTGTGTGTGTGCACATGCAAACACACATCAATAAGGATAAAGGGAGGAAGGAAAGAAAGAGGAGAAGCTGGGGTAAAGGAAGGAAGAGGATGAGAAAGAGGAGGAACTGGGGTCCTGGTGAGGGTGTACCCTCTGATTCTATTTGCCCTCATCACACTCTTAAGAGACCATGAAAAACCCCTTGCAGCTCCTATGGGTTTGAAATTCATACTTTGGCCACAAAAGGATACTAAAGACTATTTTTGAATCATTGGAAACAAAGCCCATCTATGTACACAGTGAACCTTGGCCAGGCTGTTAATAAACCCCCGGCTCAATCCTCTACTTTAACCCCCGACTTCTTCCCAGCCACTACTTCACTTACTTGCCACACCTCTGTTTATTCAACAAGCAGGTCAGATACAATAACATGCATCCCTCAGAAGTGATTTAAATATTAAGGTGGCTCATATCTGGTAAATATCTCTTGGGATTAGAGGGACAATTTCTAACTTAAGACAGATCAGTGGAATAAACCAAGAAGGAAAACACCCAAAAAGTACAAACATATCTGCTCAAACTCCAAGTCCAGTGCACGCACATACAAAAAAATCTTGTGTTTACTAAATTACATTTCCATGTTCTGTTCTTATATCCCAAATCCAATCAAATGGTGGTATCATAAGATGATTGGGGCACTGTGTAACTTAATCTATCTAAAAGTATAAATCAATAGCAAAAGGAAGCTTAGCTTGAAAAAGGAGAACAAGGGAGAGTGGCTTTTAAAAAATACATAAAAAGACCAGGTGAGGTGGTGCATGTGTTTAACCCCAGCAGTCTGGAGGCAGAGGCAGGAGGATCTCTGTGAGTCCAAGACAGCCATGGATACATAATGAGACCCTGCCTTCCAAAATACATAAATAAAATAAAGAGTATACCTAGCCTTCCCAGGTGGTGGTGGTGCACATCTTTAATCCCAGCACTCAGGAGGCAGAGGCTGGTGGATCTCTGTGAGTTTGAGGCCAGCCTGGTCTACAGAGCAAGGTCTAGGACAGCCAGAGCTAAACAGTGAAACCCTGTCTAGAAAAACTGAAAAGAAAAACAGTATACACATAGCCTTGAGGCTTAGGCTCACCCATAACCTATAACTATGTTTAAAATTCAACATTCCTCTTTCTTTTTATGCATATACACGTACACATTCATGTGTACAGGTGCACATGTATGCAGGTGCATATGAAAATGTGTGTATGTGTGTGTGCGCGTGTGTGTGTATGTGTGTGCGCATGTGTGCACACACACACGCACACACGTATACACACCAGACAACAATCTAGGTGTCACCCTCAAAAATATCACCAATTCCTCTTTGAAACAAAATCTCTCCTTGGTCTGGAGCTCACCAATTAGGCTAGAATGGCTGACTAGTGAGCCCCAGGGAACCACTTGTATCTGCCCCCAACCACTCAGATTACAAACCTGGGCTACCACACCATAGCGAGAGTTTTTATGTAAGGATCTGGGGATTAAACTCGGGTTCTTACACTGGAAGACAAAAGTGCTTTACCATCCATGCCCCCAGCCCTCAATATGGGATCAGCCTGCCTCTGTCTCCCACATGCTAGGATTAAAGGCCTGTGTTACCACACATTTTTACCTCAACATTTTTTTCTACTAAAGATTTCCTACATTCAATGCCTGTGTCCAAGTGTCCTGAACTATTTCTGTCTGTCACCAAGAGCTACGCTCCTATGTGGTGACAAGTCATCCCTAAATCTCATCCACTGACAAAAATGTAAATTAATTTCCTCATCTTATAAGTCTATCTCTAACAGCTATGCCTTTGCCACGCTAAGATCATTTTGCCCTCAGAGGATGGAATGGCACTGTAGACAGGGGAAGTAAGTATTACAGAGAGGAAGCTAGAGTCTCCAAACAGAAACTGACTTTTAAAACTTCTGCCCCAAAGTGACACTTACCACTTTGACTTTCATTTTATTGGCCAAATCAAGTCACATGATGTCACCTGTATTCAAGACAGCAAAGAAAGTAACTCCGGTCCTATAGCTTAGCCTCTTAACTGGTCTCTTGTAAGCTGCTTCCTGCCAAAACCATCCCTACTCCTATAGCATCCTGAGGGTGCACATCAAAACCATCCCTACTCCTATAGCATCCTGAGGGTGCACATCAAAACCATCCCTACTCCTATAGCATCCTGAGGGTGCACATCAAAACCATCCCTACTCCTATAGCATCCTGAGGGTGCACATCAAAACCATCCCTACTCCTATAGCATCCTGAGGGTGCACATCAAAACCATCCCTACTCCTATAGCATCCTGAGGGTGCACATCAAATTGGACCATATTCCTCCTCTGCCCAGAAATTTCCATAGCTGAACTTCTCCCATTGCTATACATACCACGACTGAAGTGTGGGCCAGAAGTCCAGAAAAAACATTTTTCTATTAAGCCAATTTTACTTGAAGATATGGAAACATGGACACCTTTTAAATAAGAGAAATCAAATATATTTTGAGGCAAAATGAGATTCCGTAGATGTCTCAAAGAAAGCTGGCATTTGAAGGCTGGGGTTGTGGCTCAATCGTGGAAGCATTTGTCATGTAAACCTGAGGACTGGAGTGGGTATAGCAGCTTGTTGGTAATTCAGGTACTTGGAATGAGGAAACAGGGCAAAATGGCCATTGAGACTAGCCATGCCATTTACTTGTGGGTTCAAATGAGAGACCTTGCTTCAATGAATAAGACAAAGAGCAACCAAGTGGCCTCTCAACATCAGCCTCAGGTCTATGCAAATTATGTACACGTGCACACATGTGCCCATACTCATGTGAACCTACATACATGCATGCATGCAACACACACATGCATGAGAAAAATTAAAATAAAAAATTATGAAAGTCAGTGTTTGAATTATTTCTCACTGGGCTTTCCTGGGTCTCCCGATGCTGGACTGCAGGCCCACCACTCTCGAGAGGTCTTTCCCATGGAAGAAGGTGAGAGGAGCCAGGACCTCTTTGGCTGACATTATCTACCTTTCCTGAGCAGAGCTGTCCCTATGGTAACCAACAATCACAAGTGGCTGTGGCACTTGAATGGTGGCTTTATGTGGACAGTGGCTACTATATTAGAGCAGATATAGAATATTTCCATCTGTGCTAGGCAGAAGAAGGTCCTTCCATTGGTCATACCTTAAACTTAATGTGGGAATATATCATAGCACATGGCTAAAGGACTTGAGGCAGCATATGGGAGTAAAGTTGCTATCAGATGACCTTAAAAGAGAGCAATTACCCCACATTACCTGTTGGGCTCAATCTAGTCTCAGAAGTCCTTAAATGGACAAGGGAGGGAGAAAACTCCACGTCTGGGTGGTACCGTATGAGACTCAGCCATTTCTCTGAGAAAGAGAAAAAGACACAAAAAGAGCAACCAGAAGCCTCTTGAAGTTTAGAAAAGGCAAGAAAATTGGTTTTCTTCCAGAATCTTCATAGCAAACAGCCCTGCTGGTGCATGTAGTTGGTTGCTTTTTGTTGTTGTTTGTTTGTTTGTTTCTCTTTGCTCTTTGGAGGGGCCCACCACCCAGCTCCCAAATAATAACACAGAGACTTATTCTTATTTATGAATGCCCGGTCTTACTCTCTCTCTCTCTCTCTCTCTCTCTCTCTCTCTCTCTCTCTCTCTCTCTCTCTCTCTCTCTTTCTCTCTCTCTCTCTCTCTCTCTTGGTTTGTCAAGACAGGATTTCTCTGTATAACAGTCCTAGCTGTCTTGGAACTAGATCTGTAGACCAGGCTGGCCTCGAACTCACAGAGATCTGCTTGCCTCTGCCTCCCAAGTGCTGGGATTAAAGGTGAGTGCTACTACCACCCAACCTACTTTAATCTATATACCTATTTTACCTTTTTCCTCCATGACTTACCGTGTAGCTTGGTGATAGGTCCCTGGTATCCTCTCCCCTCCTTCTCTCACTAGTCTCTTTTTCTCCTTCTATTTATACTCTCTACCTGGTAGTCCTACCTACCCTTTCTTCTGCCTTACTATTAATTGTTCAACTCTTTATTAGACTAATCTGGTGTTTTAGGCAGGCAAAATAACACAGCTTCACAGAGTTAAATAAACGCAACATAAAAGATGTAATAGATCTTTTCATCATTAAGCAAATGTTTCACAGCATAAACAAATATAACACATCTTAAACTAATATTCCCACAACAGGTGCAACTATTTTAGCCCAGTGGAGCACATTTTGAACTTCTGACCTCCAGAATTAAAGTATAATAGGTCTATATTATCATAAGGTACTGATTTGTGGTAACTTTTCTCAGCAGTAAGAGAAAACAAACATGATATTGCATGTCTAGAACATCTGCATTTCCTCACCACTGCAGCTCTAAATTACAAACATGACATCACAAGTCTAGAACATCTGCATATCCTCACCACTGCAGCTCTAAATTACAAACATGACATCACAAGTCTAGAACATCTGCATATCCTCACCACTGCAGCTCTAAATTACAAACATGACATAACAAGTCTAGAACATCTGCATATCCTCACCACTGCAGCTCTAATTTACCTGTCATTCTCAGGCACTGGCTAATCCTATGCTATCCTGTCTGCCTGGAGTTCTCCCTGCATAGACAGCCCTTGATCTCAAACACTGCCCAGTCTCATGCTGTCCCGTCCACCTGGAGTCCTGTCCCAGCCCTCTGCATGGACAGCCCTTGAGCAATTTGGTGTTCTCCCAGGTGTCAGAACCTAAGGAATCCTTTCATGTTATCCTACTAGGTTAAGTATGACTTTTTCATTTTCTTGAAGTCCATGTATAGATAGCTTTGTAATGAGAATTCATAATAAAAATAAAATCAAAATGCCCCCAAATCTGCAAGTTTTGTGTGTCATGGTCCACAAGTACAACGTTCCATGCCTGACTTCATATGACAAGTCTCAGTCAAAAAAAAAAGCAAAGCACAATAAAAACGTGAAATTGATTTCATTCTAGATATAAGGTGACTATGATACACAAGTGAATCCTGTATTTATATTCCCTAAATATTTCATAATGCAGATGCAAGCATTCTAAGTTCTGAAAAATATTCAAAATTTGAGACACTTTTGGTCCTACGCATTTCAGACAAGGAATATTAAAATTTTGGTATAAATTTTAATCTAAATCATCCATACCAAAAAATGCCAGTATCATCATTTCGCTGAAATCGAATTAAGTCTAACCCCTAGCCACACATCCTAAGGCACTGGCAGAAACCTGTCTCAGTTGAACACAATCTTCTCTTCCTGTTCCTGCACCAAGACCTCTCCTCAGTATCTTTCCTCTCCTATCACTTAGAGGCTGCTGAGATGCCACTGTCCCCATCCTCTGGGCACCTCTTCCATGCATGGTGTCCTAAAATCTGTAACCAGACAGATAAAAAACATTATTGTGATCCAAGATCCTCTGTCTGCACGATTCCACCTAGCATCCCATGCTCCCTAAGGAGCAGCTGCCATATCCAACATGTCCAATCTGATGTAGGTCCAGCATCCACCGACCTCTTCCTAGGCCCTGTTCCCTTTCAGTCTTCTCTCCGGTAGTCATCATTTAGAATTTCTTGAAAGTGCAAGAAGATGGGACAGCAAGATGGCTCAGCATTGGGGAGCTTGTTGTCAAGCCTAACATCCTCCGTCCAATGCCAGGGATCTACATGGCTGAAGGGAAGAACTGACCCTGCAGGTTGTCTTCTGACCTCCCAAGGTGTAACATGCACTCGTACAAGCATGTATATGAAAGCACGTGTGTGTACGTGTGCTTGCACACCCGCACATGTGCGTGCACAGACACACACTAAACTTTTTACAAACTTTAGCAGTACAAAAAAAAAAGGAAATAATTCATTCAATCTTTCCTGAAACAAGGAACAGGAAATGGGCCCAGCCCAGCCTCTTGTTGGACTGGAGGGAAAGACTGGAGGGAAAACACTGCCCATGTCCCAATAAAACATCTTACTCCACCTCCATTGAAAATGGATGTACATTATGGCTGTTTAGCTTGGGGATTTTGTGGGACTTCTAACAGTGACAGTAGGGGTATCTCCGACTCTTGCGCCAGCTCTTGGGACCCTTTTCCTCCCATTGGGTTGCCTCATTCCACTTTGATGTTAGTATATGTGCCTAATCTTCTTGTAACTTGTTATGTCATGTTTGACTGCTAACCCTGGGAGGCCTGCTCTTTTCTGAAAGAAAACAGAGGAGTGGATCTGGGGAGAGTGGAGGTGGGAGGAGGGGCTACAAGAAGAGGAGGGAAAGGGAACTGCAGTTGGGATGTAATATATGAGAGAAGAATAAATAAATTTTTTAAAAGAAAAGGGGGTATTTTCTTAATTAATAACAGATGTGGGGGGAAGCATGTACCTTTATTGTTCTAGTAGTAATAAAAACTCAGGAGTCAGAAATTGAGATAAACATCAAAGAACATCAGAGGGACAATCAGCTGACTGTACTCTTCACGTTTCCCAGATCAAAAAACCTGTGAATCTTTTTTAAGCCCCTCTCTCTTCCTCCCTGTGTCTCTCCTCATTTTAGTAGGGTTTTGATCCTACTTCATGTTCGGGCTTTGTGGGAGCCTAGCCAGTTTGGATGTTCACCTTCCTGGACATGGACGGAGGGGGGAGGACCTTGGACTTTCCAAAGGGCAGGGAACCCTGACTGCTTGTTGGACTGGAGAGGGAGGGGGAGAGGAGTGAGGGGAGGGGGAGAACGGTGGGAGGAGGGGGAAACTTTTTTTTTCCTTTTCTCAATAATAAAAAAAAAAGATATTTTTAAGGTCAAAAAAAGAAAAGAAAAGAAAGCAGGCTGAGCAAGCCATGAAGAGCAATCCAGTAAGCAGCACCTCTCCAGGGCCTCTGTATCAGCTCCTGCCTCCAGGTTCCTGCCCCGTTTGAGTTCCTGTCCCGACTTCACTCTATGATGAACACTGATATGGAATTATAAGCCAAATAAATCTTTCCCTGGTGCAGGGAAATTGTTCATACTGCCACTCCACTATGCCAATAAAGTTTACCTTGAATCAGAAGGTGGAGCTATCTACTAGCTGACCAAAATTGGCCATATAGGTTTTGGAGGACTGAGGATATATAGAGAGACACTTGGGAGGGGCTTAGAAAGTCAGAAGGTCCTGGACAGATGAGCTGTAGACACTGAGAGACGACAGATACCAATCCAGATTACTATATCCAACAAAGCTTTCAATCAGCATAGACGAAGAAAACAAGGTATTCCATGACAATACCAGATTTGTCCAATACCTTGTCACAAATCCAGCCTTACAGGAAGTACAAGAAGAAAAACTTCAACCCAAGGAAGTTAACTATACCCAGGAATACACAGGCAACAGATAACCTCACACCAGAAAACCCCAAAGAAGAGTAACACACAAACACTACCACTGAAAAATAACAGGAATTAACAATCTCTGGTCATTAATATCTCTTATTATCAAAGGATTCGATTCATATATAAAAAGACACGGGTTAAGAGAATGGATATGAAAACAGGACCCATCCTTCTGCTGCATACAAGAAATACACCTCAACCTCAAAGACCTGAGTTAATGAGAGCTCACCGACTCTGGACTGATAGCAGGGGAACCTGCATAGGACCAACTAGGTCCTCTGAATGTGGGTGACAGTTGTATGGCTTGGACAGTCTGTGGGCACACTAGCGGTGGGGCTAGCCTTGAACTGGCTTCTTGAGGCCATTCTTTTCAGAGGGTTACCTTGCTCAGCCTAGAAGTAGTGGGGAGGGCCTTGATGTGTCAGATTTTGTTGACTCCCCATTGGAAGCCTTGCCCTCTCTGAGGAGTGGACAGGATAGGGAGGAGGGAAGGGAGTGGGAACTGGGATAGGTATGTGAAATGAGAAAAGATTGTTTAAAAAAAAAAAGTTCAAAGTCAACCCAGACAATACAGATAAATCTTGACTTAAAGTATAAAGAAAGCAAACACCCAGCCCGGCATGCACCGATGGAATCCAGCACTTCCGATACACATCTACATGTGCAGGCTGCATTCCCTCCCGAGTCTGCTTGCTTGTCCTTAGTAGGACCAAGATGGGTAGTGACATTTACTTTAAAACCGAGATGCTGGGTGCAAAGAGGTAAAGAAAATGCACCGGATCTGACAGAACATCGAGGAATTTGTCTCAAAAGCTACAGTGAAAGCAGAAGAGTTGTTTATAGACCCCAGTAACAGCCCCTGAACCAACACTAGGGGGTGCACCACATGCATACATCATCCTGGGCTCCTCCTTTCCCTGCCCCTGGACCCCAAAAACAGCTCCTGAGCCAACACCAGGGGGTGCACCGCATGCGTGTATCACCTGGGGGCTCCTTCTTTCCCTGTTCCTGGACCCCAATAACAGCTCCTGAATCAACAGCAGCGGATGTACCCCGTATCATCCTGGGGGCTCCTCCTTTCCCTGCCCCTGGACCCCAATAACAGCTCCTGAATCAACAGCAGCGGATGCACCCCATGCGTATATCACCTGGGGGCTCCTTCTTTCCCTGCCCCTGGACCCCAATAACAGTTCCTGAATCAACAGCAGCGGATGCAGCCCATATCATCCTGGGGGCTCCTTCTTTCCCTGCCCCTGGACCACAGTTGTGGTGCGATTTTGTTTTCTCGAGGTTTGAGGGCTGTCCTTTGCTGTACTCCATCTCAGGACCATGTTCTAAGTTAAAATTAGAAAAACAAATCTAATTTGAGATTGTCCCCAGGATATAGTTGTCCCTGGAGAAACGATCTGACAGAGGCCACACACACACTCTCCAGACTTCTGTGTCATTCCAAAAGTACCCACCCTTCTGCCTTCCCCAAATGACCGCCCTCCAGAGAAGTGGTCTTATATAATCACAGTTTTAATATTTAAAATTAGCTTCTACATATAGTGACCATAACACAAAGAGTAGAGCAGAATAATCTCTTACAAGGCCTTTCCTGGGGGTTTTGCAGGTCCTCTCGTCCATTTAATAAAGGACCTAGTGTGCTGTGACTCTTTCATCCTTAGAGAGCACCTGGTGCATAGTGGAGCACACATCCCATCCATTTTCTACAGATTCACATCTGGCGGTAATGCAAATAGGAAAAAAGTCTTTACCAAAACAAACATCAAAATACACTCAATGCTATTCTTATTTTTACATACAAAATCATTTTTGCTAAATTGACTTATTTTTCCCTCATAATGAAATAAAACCGATTATTAACACATACATGAAGAACTTTACTGGGTTTAGATAATTTTAAGAGCTGAGATTCTGTGCACTAAGCCATAACGTCAAAGCCACAGATTGGAATTCCATATGAATGCACGAATCCATTAAAGACTCATTTTCAATTATTAAGAAGCAAAGATCTGTGCTCTTTATAGACATTAGAAATGGCAGAAAATAACATCAACATTCATAACTGCCACAATTAGTACCAATAAAAATTTTAAATCAGATTAAAATCAGAGTGATGATAATAAGAGTAATGAAATTTATGGAGCACCATGTGGTTCTATATTTCTTCAGAGAAACCCTGGAGTCCGTTATCTCAGAGGAATGAAGTTGTCACTGCTTGCTTTTGCTAAAAACTCACTCCCACGAATGAGGATGTCAATCTGGGCAGCGTCTTCGTCCTTCGTGGCAGCCTCCCTGCTTCAGGACAGTTGTCCGGTTCTGCTATACCCCACTGCTTCTCTGTAGACCCAACATCCACAGGCTCTTGTGGGTCTCCACTCTGGATAGCATGCATGACACCAAGAACAAGAGTCAAACAGCTTCAAGGCTGTTAGCTAGATCTCTATAATTTAGCATGTCTGTGTGGCTACAGATACTTGTTCTTAAAGGCTTATACTGAAAAACCCCACCCTGACCAGTTATTACACACATTTCTTATAATTCTAAAACCTAAAATCAATAGCAGCCATTAATCTGCTCATAGCCACAAGTAATCTGGAGAAATGGATGGAGGGTTCTCATGAAATGTTTGCAAAAGCTCTTGCTTTTTTTTTCATCTAATTCCAAGAGGTTCACAAACATATTAAAGGCCAGCCAGACCTCAGAGAGCATTGAACTCATCCAAAGTTAGTAAACCTTCCTTATGGCTATTTTGGTTTTCTTTAATATTCAGAATTTAAATTAACTGGCCTAGTTTTAAGCCCAGAGTTAAAGGACTAAATTGGCATAGTCTATTAATGCTATTGTATATATCAGCCTATGTTAAGACAGCCAGAACAAAAAGAAACCAGCGCTGTGGCATTACTTATTACCTGACAGCTAAGAATTTACTTGTTAATGAAGCTGGATGGATGGTCCTCAGGACTTTCTTGACATGGCTACTGATATGCAGTCTTAAGCAAAGTAGGGAGGTTAGAAAAAGAGACACATGGATAAACAGCATGAACTCCAGAGAGTTCTTTCGTCACAAAAATAATATCTTCTGGAGGCCTAGAGGTACCCTTGGTTCTTCAGAAATAAATATAATCCTTACCTAATTTTGGTTTTAAAACATAAAGGAATCTACATTTTTAGTGGAGTCAGTACAGACCCAGCACATGAGATTAGGATGTCTCACCTGGATCTACCTCAGAACTAAGAAGCCCTGGAAAGCCATGAATCGAGGAGAGTCATGGATGTAGAATGAGGAGATGGGATTGTGGGTATCAACCTAGGCTGTGTCCCAGACCATGGTTACCATGCATGCAGAAGTATGACAGGAATACTCACCAAGCCACAGCAGCTGCCTTCTCATTCCAGTATGAGTGGTGGTACCTGCTTTAACCTCAGCACTCGGGAAGCAGAGGCAGGCAGCACTACAGAAGCAGAAGCAGGCAGATCAGCCTGTAAGTTTGAGATCAGCCTGATCTACATGGTGAGTTCCAGGTCATCCAGAACAACATAGTGAGAGTCTTTTCACAAGAAGGGAAAAGAAAGAGAAACAGTTACGTGTTGGTGACCATGTAAAGAGAGGCAAAGTCTCTTACACACTGGTGGTGGGCATGTAAAATAGAGCACAGAAGAGTCTCAAAATCCCAGAACTAGAGAAACCACACAACCCACAACCCTGCTATGACTTATGTATGCCCAGGTAGCATGATAAGAATGTTAAAGAGACAACTGGATTCGTGTTTATAAGAGCATTTTTCAGACTATTCAAGATAGGGACTCAACTGAGGGCTCATCAATGAATACATAGACAAAATGATGTGTCCACATGGTGGGGCATCATTCAGCCATGAAAAAGTGAACTCCTCCTATATGCTACATGACTGGAACTGGGTAGCACCCTTCTAAGTCACATACCCGATCAGAGAAAAACAAACAGTACATGCTCTCCCTTCCATGCGGAAGAGAAAAAGTTGATCTCACCGATGCAGAGAATCAAATGGTGTTGTCAGGGATGGGGAAAGTATGAAGGAGAAAAGAAAAAGAGGGGACAGTTGGTGGTTCCAAGGAAAGGAGAAATCACCTTTTGTCTTTCATTACTTCTTTATAACGAGGAAAAGCTTTAACATTCTACAGCATAGTAAAGTAGCTGTGCTCGATAACAAATAACTAAATTTCCAAAGTAACTAATAGAGAGAACTCGCAATGTTCCCAACACAAGGACATGGGGAAATGTCTGAGATGTTTCCCGTGTAAACTCAAATCAGTCATTACACGCTGTGTACTTGGTGGGAGTCCTACTGCCAACATCTCCCTGTAGGCCAGTGCGTTATGTCAGGCCTCCCTTTCAACCACCAGTTCTCACCAAGTAAGTAGCGCAAATATATCCTTGTGGAATTTCAAGCCATTTGCAAGGAAATGTTACCTGAAGAGGCAAGAAATTAGACTTAAGCACAGAGGAAAGGGGTGCTGGGAGAGAGCGCAGCGGGGAAGGGGGAGTGACCAACAACAGGGATGTGGGAAGCAGCCATCCCACTCAGATTCATAGTGGTAAGGACTAAGCACAAATCAGAGCCACTGTGAAGGAATAAGGCCCTTCAGTGGCCCTCAGGGACGGACTCCAGTTCAGCTTTATACTAAATTGTGTACCAAATTATCAAGCTAAATTCGCTTTTCTTCATTTTAACTTTAGGAATCCTTGTTAAAGTTTTACGTACTTTCAGTTCAGTATCATTCTTAAAATCAACATAAGGAGGGTTGCTGTATTTTAAAAGAACCTAGGATTCCTCAAGAGGCAATCAATACTTCAATTGTGTCTCAGGATCTCCTGGGACACACTTCTAGAGAGTTCTATTTCATTTTGATGCCTGGGCATTCGGTGTCAGTACTGTGAAGGCTAAAAACTCAGGTTCTAGCAGCTTTTTTGATAACGAATACAAACTTCAATCTGCTTTCTCTTGATGTCTTGAAAACGGTCCTTCCACTTCTGCTGCACTTGACATCTTACGTAAGATTTCTGTGTCCTCAAGCAGTCCATGTAAAAGACCGCATTGTGGCATCATTTCGGGCTGGTCTGAAGGAGATGCTGTGGAGGACCAAACCGAACTATTTGGTCCCCCTCCTTCTACATCCCTGCTCATACGCACCCCTAGTCTCATGAAAAGGATGTGACGGCCAAGCCATCCTCATTATACCTGCATTCCTGTGTTGGCCAACACCATCTTTCTTTAGTTACCCCTACCTGAGAGACTCGAGAGCGAGGGGAGACAGAAAGGGCCAGTGCACTATTCCAGTAGAATCACAAGAGCAGACTCCCGCTGTCTTATTAACTTGGTTGTGTTGATGTGTTATAAAATGCAAAATGCAGGAAGGGGGCCGGCAATTTGTTAATAAATATGTTAATGAGGCAGAGTTAATGTCTTTTTGGCATGCAGGAGGAATCACTGATTGTAAACCCTGCGCACAGCACATTTCAGAGGGCAGGAGGCAGTTAATAAAACCACCTTTATGTTTTATATTGCTACTCTTTAGCAGAAACAGCTAATAACCAATTTACATTAATGGTGCGGTCACAAATGTAAATTGGCCCTTTTTTTTTTTGGTCTGTATTACTGCAATGCAATCCTGATGTTAAAGTGTTATATTTGGCAGTTTCATTAAAGAAAAGATCTGAAGACCCAGTACAGACCTAGGGCCTGCTTCAAGGAATTTTAATATGAAACCAAAATTACACTGCACATCCTTGTTCACCACATGGGAATTTCCAGAAAGCCCGGCTATCAAATGTTTTCCCTATCCATGGCAATGTCCACAACCCCAAGCTCCTGTGGGTGTTCAATGCGTCCCGCTCGCCAAAAAAATGTCTCGCAACCCCACGGCTGCAACAATATGGGCTTGTGCAACTGTAATCTGGACTTCTGGTCAGCACTCTTTGCTTACCAGCCAGTGGCAGCCCCAGCTTGTCAACAAACAAAGAGATCCTTGTGTCAGATGGACTTTCACAGGTCCCGGTGGCTGGAGGGCAGACCGGAGAGGGACCTGCAGAGCCTTCTGTGACCCGGTCCCCGCTAGCCACAAAGAACGAATGCAAATGTTAGCAGCGCCTAACAGCGCTCATTTGTGCTGTGCGCGCCAGTCGGAGTTTTCCATTTCTGCCCTCACTCAGCTGCGACCTCTCCTGCTCACTGGGCCTTTCTTTAGTCGTGCTGTGCAAGCAACTACCAAGCGCACCAAAAGTTAATTTCACCGCACCCTTCAGTGTGTCGCCGGAGGCGCAATAAATCACAAACCAATTTCCAATTTTGTTATGCCCTACTTGATAAGGCCGCAAAGCATTCTTCCCCCCCCCCCCCATATACATGATTTTAAACATGAAGATTAGAAACAGGAACACGTCTCTGGATGCACACTGAAATTTTAACCTTCCTTTTTAAGAGACGCTGACCCCCCGCAGGTCCTATTGGAATGAAACATCAACTTGTGCTCTCTTGAGTTTGATTCTTGGATCCAGTAGCTGCCTAGAGGTCCCAATGCTGCAGAGCGTCTTAAAAGAAGCTTTTTTTTTTAGCAACTTCAGCAAATAAATTCCTTCGGATGGAATATAAGTTGTTGGTACTGTGTTGCCCTGAATTAGGCTAAGCATTTTTTAATATTCATAATACAGACTCTTTGTGCATTTTCCATCTTTTTTTTTAATTTATTTTTTCTTGGAAAAAAAAACTTCCACCTCCTCCCATCCTCCCATTTCCCTCCCCTTCCTCCCACTCCACTCCCCCTCCCCCCACTCCTTTCCCCCTCCCTCTCCAGACCGAAGAGCAGTCAGGTGGAAAGTCCAAGGTCCTCCCCCCTCCATCTAAGTCTAGGAAGATGAGCATCCAAACTTGCTAGGCTCCCACAAAGCCAGAACATGAAGTAGGATCAAACCCCAGTGCCATTGTCTTTGGCTTCTCATCAGTCCTCATTGTTCAGAGAGTCCGGTTTTATCCGATGCTTTTTCAGTTCCAGTCCACCTGGCCTTGGTGAGCTCCCAATAGATCAGTCCCTCTGTCTCAGTGGGTGGGTGCACCCCTCACGGTCCTGATTTCCTTGCTCATGTTCTCCCTCCGTCTGCTCCTCACTGGGACCTTGGGAGCTTATTCCGGTGTTCCAATATGGGTCTCTGTCTCTATCTCCATCCATCACCCGATGAAGGTTCTATGGTGATATGCAAGATATTCATCAGTGTGGTTATAGGATAGGGCCATTTCAGGTTCCTTATCCTTAGCTGCCCAAGGCACTAACTGGGGACATCCCCCTGGGCACCTGGGAGCCCCTCTAGGTTCAGGTCTCTTGCCCACCCTAAGCTGGATCCCTTAATTAAGATATATGCTTCCCTGCTCCCATATCCATCCTTCCTTTATCCCAACCATCCCAATTCCCCAAGTTCCCCCCATCCTCCCCTTCTCACTTTTCTCTCCCCATCTCCCCTTACCCCCATCCCACCCCACCCCAAGATCCCAATTTTTGCTCAGCAATCTTGTCTACTTCCCATATCCAGAAGGATAACTATATGTTTTTCTTTGGGTTCACCTTCTTATTTAGTTTATTTAGGATCACAAATTATAGACTCAATGTAGTTTACTTGTGGCTAGAAACCAATTATGAGTGAGTACATCCCATGTTCATCTTTTTGGATCTGGGACACCTCACTCAGGATAGTGTTTTCTATTTCCATCCATTTGCATGCAAAATTCGAGAAGTCATTGTTTTTTACTGCTGAGTAGTACTCTAATGTATATATATTCCACACTTTCTTCAACCATTCTTCCATTGAAGGACATCTAAGTTGTTTCCAGGATCTGGCTATTACAAATAATACTGCTATGAACATAGTTAAACAAATGCTTTTTTAATATGATAGGGCATCTCTTGGGTATATTCCCAAGCAAGAGTGGTATTGCTGGGTCCTGGGGCAGGTTGATCCCGAATTTCCTGAGAAACCACCACACTGATTTCCACAGTGGTTGGACAAGTTTGCATTCCCACCAGCAATGGATGAGTGTGCCCCTTACTCCACAACCTCTCCAGCAAAGGCTATCATTGGTGTTTTTGATTTTAGCCATTCTGACAGGTGTAAGATGATATCTCAAAGTTGTTTTGACTTGCATTTCCCTGAACGCTAAGGAGGTTGAGCATGACCTTAAGTGTCTTTTGGCCATTTGAACTTCTTCTGTTGAGAATTCTCTGTTCAGTTCAGTGCCCCATTTTTTAATTGGGTTAATTAGCATTTTAAAGTCTAGTTTCTTGAGTTCTTTATATATTTTGGAGATCAGACCTTTGGGCTGGTGAAGATCTTCTCCCAGTCAGTGGGTTGCCTTATTGTCTTAGTGACAGTGTTCTTTGCTTTACAGAAGCTTCTCAGTTTAAGTAGGTCCCATTTATTCAATGTTGCCCTTAATGTCTGTGCTGCTGGGGTTATACATAGGAAGCGATCTCCTGTGCCCATATGTTGTAGGGTACTTCCCACTTTCTTTTCTATTAGGTTCAGTGTGTTCAGACTGATATTGAGGTCTTTAATCCATTTGGACTTGAGTTTTGTGCTTGGTGAAAGATATGGGTCTATTTTCATTCTTCTACAGGTTGACATACAGTTGTGCCAGCACCATTTGTTGAAGATGCTTTCTTTCTTCCATTGTATACTTTTAGCTCCCTTATCGAAAATGAAGTGTTCATAGGTTTGTGGGCTAAGCATTTTAAAGTCACAGAGTAGTAAAATGTATGCATATTAAGTTCCATGCATCCTATTCCTGGAGGTGGATAAAGAGACTTTACTATTCCTTCTGTACTTTGCACTTCCTTTTTAATTGACAACTAAAAGTTGAATATCTTAATAATATAAATTATGATATTTTGCTATATATTATGCTATATACATAATATATGTTATGGATCAGCTACAACAAACTACTTGTAATTATTATTCACCCTCCCAAGTTATTCTTATATGGCTGGAAAGATGACTTCTTCAGTACTGCTTACTATATAGGCATGAGCATCTAAGTTTAGCCCCCAGCACCCTGAAAAAGAAAAACCCAAGCATAGCAGCCTACTGGTATGTTAGCCCTGCAGAGGCAGAGACAGGAGCATCTCTGTGGCTTGCCAGTTAACCACTCTACCCAAGTCAGTAAGACCCAGGTTCAGTGAGAGACTCTGTCCCAAACATAAGGTGAATATACTAGTAAGATGGCACAGCAAGTAAGGTGCTTGTTGCCAAGCCTGAGGACCTGAGTTCAAGCCCAGGGACCCACAGGGTAGAAGAAAAGAACTGGCTCCCATACATTGTCCTCTGACCTACACACACACACTTTGGCATGAGCACACACTAAATAAATAAATGTACAAAAAAGAAAAAAGCTGATAGTAATTAAACAACACACCCAGTGTTGACTTCTAGCCTACCCACATGCATACACATATACACTCATGCATGTTCATGTGCACCTACATACATGTACACACATATATATGAACACTCTCACAGATCTACTCTTAACTATTTCAAATACATACCCGCTATCAGCTATAATCGCTGTGGTCTACCATGGATCACAGAACTCATGTTGCTGTATATCTGATTGAGTCCTTTGGCCAATGTCACCTGCTCAGTCCTCCTAACTCTGGCCTCTGGCAAACATCACTTTACTCTCTAGGATTTGGATATTTTTACATTTCATATTTAAGCAGGATCACACAGTATCTGCCTGACTTATTCTACTTAGCATGCTATCCTCCTCACATCCTGCTGCCAAGATGGAACTTCCCTTCTTCAAAGCTAGGTGATACTCTGTTCTGTTTATATGCTACATTTTCTTTGTCCACTCAGCTACAGATGGAATTAGTGGGTGAAAGTTGAATGATAAATAAGATTATCGTAATCTCAAAAATATTCATAAGATACTAGCAAGCTACCCGTTAAGAAACTGATGGGAGCCAGATGTACTGGCCTTTAATCTCAGGACTTGGGAAGTAAAGGCAGGCAGATCTGGGAGCTCAAGGCCAGTCTGGTCTACATAGTGAGTTCCAGGACAGCCAGAATTACATGGTGAGATCCTGGAGAGAGAGAGAGGGAGAGAGAGAGAGAGAGAGAGAGAGAGAGAGAGAGAGAGAGAGAGAGAGAGAGAGAGACTGATGGGTACTTAGTTCAAGACCAGAATCAGAAGCATTGGATAGGGGCCATTTATAGTGTGAATCTCAAAGAAACCAAGAATGAGTTAAAGGTTAGAAAGAAGAGGAGAGAAAAAATGTCCACAACAGTGTTAGGAGAAAGAAATCTTTCCCAGGCTGTGGCTAAGGAGCCCAGAGCAGGCAGATCAGACAAATAAAAAAATATAAATTTAAATTTACTTAATATAAAATTTTAGGTGACACAGACTCTTCCTAAGGAAGTGAATATCTGAAGAGAGGCAAACCTACACGGTGCTGGTGTGATAGAGCGGATGAAGAAATGGTCACTGTCAGAGAAACACAATGGGGAAATGGGTCTGAACCAACAGCAATAAACTGCTATGGATTTAGTGAATCAGCCGGATGCTGCAGCCCTGTGCTTGGAAATGAGAGTGGTCCTCTCCTCCAGATGTGAGAGAGTGGTCCTCCCTCTCCTCCAGATGTGGGAGGGAATCTTACAGTGACCCCCTCCCTTCCAGGGAAGATCAACAGCTTTGACCTAGGCTTTCTGACATACCTCAGAGGAGAACGGCAGGCCAAGATTGCTCAAATGCCAAGATGCTGTATTTTAGAAGAGCATGTACTGAACCCCATCTGCGTGAATAAATGCAGGCAGATATTAAAGAATATATATAACTTTAATGTTTAAATAAACTTACAGACCGAGGTTCCCGCGGAAGCCAGAGACTGGGGTCTTCTCTCCAGATGCATACACAAGATAAAATTCAAGCTACATATGAACTTGTGTTTTCATCTGGCTCAGATTTACATGCAAGGAGCTAGAACACCTTTGGAAAGAAGGAGGCAGGATATAAAAGAATACAAAAGACCCAGAGTTTGAAGTAGAGGTGATAGGTTCAAATCCCAATTCACTTCTTCCAAGAAATGAATCTTGACATCTAAATCAGTTCGATTCCAAAATCTGTTTATTGTACTCTAAGTCATTTTCTTAGTTAAAAACAAACTTAAAAGGACAGAATCACATTAAAGAACAATTTGTCAATATCTACAAAGATTTAAAATATATGTACTCCATGCCCAAATAATATTCCTAGGCATAAACTAAGATGATTTCATTAGGAGGGACATAGGATTGTTTGCCACAATATTGTTTGTGTCTCCCCTCCAAAACTGAAATGAGGTTGGATCAATGGTTCAGTAGCTAAAAGCAGTTGCCCTTCCAGAAGAGCTACATTTGGTTCCCAGTACCCAGGTGTGATGACTCACAACTATCTACAACTCCAGCTCCAAGAGATCTGACTCACTCTGGCTTCCATGGGCGCACACACACGTCATACACTCACGTAGATATACACACATAGCTTTAAAAAAAATAAAATGATAAAAATCTAAAACAACCTAATTACTCATGAAAAAGTGAAACAATGTACTCACTGAGATATATTCGCATATTATAACATCATATAGCATATTTATAAGATGAGGAAAATATAGCTATAGATGTTTACATGGATGTCTCTTACAACGCTGAGTGTAGCATCACATGAAAAAGTTGTATGGGCAATGTCATTCCATAAATACACAGTTTAAAGGTTTGGCTGTGCATTGCTTTAGAAAATATAAATGCATCATAAAATCCTGAGTTCAAATGAGGACCAAGTTCAGAAAGCAATTACCTCCTGGACAGACACGGAGCTAGGCTTTCCAACACTTCAACTGCAGTGGCTTTATTTATTAAATATGACAGCAGGACATTTGTCTGCAGCATTATTCTTTATACTTTCCATACCTTAACCATTACCCAATCTCCTGCTTTTCCAGAAAAACTACCTATATACATATAAGTATATGCACAGAAGATTTTCATAAGATATTAAAAATAAACTATTGGCAAGCTTGCCCTTGAGAAATCAATTGAGGACATGAGGTAGAAGAAAGATATTCAGCTCTCACCATTGTATGGCTTCAATATATGCTGTGTGAAAATGTCATTTTCAAAATAATAATAATTGTACTAACAACACAGAAAAGTCAAGTTACTTGATAATGCTACCACATGACTTTTATGATAATGGTGGCCTCACCCAATGCCATGTGTATTTAAGCAATTAATGAGCTCAGCTTCCTCTCTTGGGGGATGAGATGTTAGCTCTGTAGCTCACAGATGTCATAAACCCAAAGTACACCAGCATTGCCTTTCATTCTGTGTAATATTTTTGCCTCCATAAAACCCCATGGATGTAATCTTACGAGCTGTCAGAGTAGTGGAAGAAATAGCCTCAGTACATTATTCTCTGATGGTCTCAGTATAAAAATTTTGGCTGTGAAATGAAGCCTACTACCATTTCAAATTCAGCTCAATCCAATTCAACCACTATTTATGGAAACCCTACCTGTTGGAGACTAAGGTGAAATAAGAATAAGAAGCCAATTCCTGACCTCAAGAGTAGAAACTCCTATTCTAATGAGGTCCAGTTGGCCTTGCTTTGTCCCCGGAACTAATCATCTAAACTTCTGGGGTTGGAAACAGCTAGCAATTATCCTCGCTTCTCTTTCTACCTTCCTTGGACCTGTCCATGAACAGCAAGTACCTTCCAGTGTTAGCTCTATTGTTTTCAAGGTATGAGAAAAGGCCCCTACACTGAGCAGATGTGCACAGTGATTAGTATTGCAATCAAATAAATCTTGCAACCAAGTTGATCTGGCACACATTTGATGATATGCATAATCACTATCATGCAGCCTGGTAATTAAAGATAATTGGTAAATAATTCATGTAAATTACTGTAATTGATATAGCTCTGCAGTTAAGCCAAGCATTTCTAGGGTCAGCTGAGTGAAGTAAGAAGTTAGTTGGCCCAACTGAACCCCCCCCCATCGGATAACATAGAGGATCTCAAGTCTTTTCTTGCCCTGTGGGGCCTCCCATTGTTTTGTGCCTCCAGAAAGCCCTAAGCTGCCAGCTGAGCCTACCCCCATGGGTCCCCATCTCTGCCGCCTCCTGGCTTTACAAGTGCACTTGGTTTTTTTCTGTTACAGAGAACAAGGTGTCAGCAAGGTTAGCTCAGACCCCAGGCTTTGGACTGGAAGCTTGGAAGAAGCCTGATTCCTCCCTCCAGCAGGGAAGGTGCCAGAAGCCCTTTTCTATGAGCTGTGCCTTTCTTTCAACGCTCCCTTCTGAAAGCCAGACCTACTCCGGGGGAAAACATCAAGAGATGTGATTCAGAAAAGCCTGCTGCTGCCTAAAGCTTCTCCCCTGAAATTCTCCTCATTAGTGGGGCTCGCAGACTAGTGCCCTGGGAATGCCAAGTGAGGCCCCAGGCATCTGCCCACAGGGTACTTCTGTCTACTTGGCTTAGCTTCCCTTCCTAGCTAAGCATAGAACAGCCGTGAAGGTTTGGTAGGTTTCCCGCTTATGAATCATGGGTGAGAAATCATTCTGGAGAAAAGAAATACAGCCAAAACAGGACCCAAGATGGGGTGCAGTGTTCACTGGGTAACCTTGAGCGATCCGCAAAGAGCCCAACTGTAGATAAGGAACTAAAATACACAAGGTCTAGTGCTTCTTAGAAGAACGGACTGGGATACATAGGCAGGGAGTGACGAAGGCTGGTTTCCATCTTCGCCCTTCAGCGAGGGTTTATCTCCCTTCTCAGCTAGCTGTGCAACCAAAATCACAGTGTATGCTGCTGGCTAACGTGAGGAAGAGACTCAACAGGCTTGTGTGCCAGCAGTCGGGGGTGAACACAAAACCTTCAGAACTACCCTAATTTTTGTCTTATTATCTCAGGTTTAGCAAAGTTCTCCATCTGGATCAACCATCCATGTCTATGCACTGAGTTCTAAGAATATAGTTCAGGTGCCCAGGAACACTGAGCTTTGTTATTGATGATGTCTAGAGAGGTCTTAGAAAGCGGTGGGGGTGAGGGGGATAGAGGCTAGTGAAGAGAATGCTGATGACTTAAGCTCTAGATGATAAGAACAAATGTCCCTCTAGAAGGCGTCAGAATATAGTCCTAGGGCCTCAAAAGTAAAGGCAGTAATAGATTTGCATAGAGCTCCCAGAGTTCCTAAAGAACATTCTTCAAAACACTGGGGGCGGGTACAGCAAATAAATTTGATGATCTCTGTTTTTAGTAAATGTAGATACATTTTCATATTAAGGGGCTTCTAAAGAGCCTTTGATATGGAAACAAAAAGTATAACTAGATGCATATAGATACTCAGTATATTTTCTTCTGGTCTTAAAAAGGCAGGCTTACCTTCCTTGACTCAGGGGAGAATTGTGGCAAAACCAGTTGGATTTCATCTTCAGATAAGAGCTACGGAAGAGAGAGTTTAGGGGTTATTAGGGCAGAAACAATATCCCTATTCCTAACAGAGCCAAGTCTTTAACAGGAGAATCTCAACTTCACCAAAACCCACCCACAGAGGGCGTAGGTTAAGCTATTGAGCATCTCCACAGCAGGACCTGTGGGCGGCATCTCCCACTGCCCCCGTGCTCTGTAAGCCCACAGAGTCTTGACACAATCATCCTGGGGAAGAAGACTGGAAGGGACTTAAGTATGTCCAAATGTGAATTTCCCATTGACCTGGAAGGATGACAGCGTATAGAAAATTAGGGAAAGAAAGATATGCCTGTACAACCAAATTTGTGCACTGAAATTCATATGTGTTGAATAGATTCATCCATGGAGTCCATTTTGCTGATTATCTCATGACACTAGCTTTCCCAGGCTACACATAAGGAGACACTGGGGCAGGTTAGCCCAGCTCATCAGAGCCACCCTCCGATCAACGTCTTGACTCAGAAACTATTGCCTCCTGCCATTTTCAGAATAGAATTGGAAGAGGAGTGGATGGGAGGGTCAGAGGAGGGAGCTGGGGAGAGAGGAGGGAGAGAAAACTGCAGTCAGGGTGTAAAATAAATTAATAGATCTAAAATTTAAAAAAAGAAGAAAAGAAATGAGAAAATAACAAAAAGAAAAAACTTTTAAAAAATCATAACTAGGTATTATTTTCTGAGAATCGAAAGAATGGTACTCAACTTCATATGGAAAAGCAAAAAACCCAGGATAGCCAAAACAATCCTGTACAATAAAAGAATTTGTGGAGGCATCATAATCCCTGACTTCAAACTCTACTACAGAGCTACAGTACTGAAAACATCCTGGTATTGGCATAAGAACAGATAGGAGGACCAATGGAACCAAATAGAAGACCCAGATATCAGTCCACACATCTTCAAACACCTGATTTTTGACAAAGAAGCAAAAACTGGATATTAACATGTAGAATAAAAATAGGCCCATATCTATCACCATGCAAAAAACTCAAGTCCAAATGGATCAAAGACCTCAACATAAAGACAGCCACACTGAACCTTATAGAAGAGAGAGTGGGAAGTACACTTGAACGCATTGGCACAGGGAACCACTTCCTAAATATAACCACAGCAGCACAGACACCGAGGGAAACAATTAATAAATGGGACCTCCTGAAATGGAAAAGCTTCTGCAAAGCAAAGGACACGGTCAACAAGACAAAACGACAGCCTACAGAATGGGAAAAAAATCTTCACTAACCCCACATCAGACAGAGGTCTGATCTCCAAAATATACAAAAAAAACTCAAGAAATTGGACACCAAAAGGTCACATAATCCAATAAAAAAAATGGAGTACAGACCTAAACAGAGAACCATCAACAGAGAAATCTAAAATGGCTAAAAGACACTTAAGGAAATGTTCAACATCCTTAGTCATCAGAGAAATGCAATTCAAAACAACTCTGAGATCCCATCTTACACCTGTAACAATGGCCAAGATCAAACACACTGATGACAACTTATGCTGGAGAGGTTGTGGGGTAAAGGGAACACTTCTGCATTGCTGGTGGGATTGCAAGCTGGTGCAGCCCTTTGGATGTCAGTGTGGGGATTTCACAGAAAATTAGGAAACAACCTTCCTCAAGACCCAGCAATACCACTTTTGGGTATATATCCAAAGGATGCTCAGTTGTGCCACAAGGACATATGTTCAACTATATTCAGAGCAGCTTTGTTTGTCATAGCCAGAAACTGGAAACAACCTAGATGCCCCTCGACTGAAGAATGGATTAAAAAAAATGTGGTACATTTACACAATGGAGTACTACACGGCAGAAAAAAAAATAATGACATCTTGAATTTTGCAGGAAAATGGATGGAGCTAGAAAATACCATTTTGAGTGAGATAACCCAGACACAGAAAGACAATTATCATTCATAGGTGGTTTTTAAACATAAAGCAAAGAAAACCAGCCTACAAACCACAATCCCAGAGAATTTAGACAACAATGAGGACACTAAAGAGAGACATTTATAGATCTCATCTACATGGGAAGTAGAAAGCAGAAAAAGACAGGATCCCCTGAGTAAATTAGGAGCATGGGGACCTTGGGGGAGGATTGAAGGGAGGAGGGGAGAGGCAGGGAGGGGAGCAGAAAAAAAAGTAGAGCTCAATAAATATCAATAAAAAAGAAAACATAAAAAATTCATAACTAGGTAAGGTTTCTTGGTTTTTTTAATTATTATTTATTTATTAAAGATTTCTGTCTCTTCTCCGCCACTGTCTCCCATATTTCTCCCCCTCCCCCAATCAACTCCTCCTCTCTCATCAGCCCGAAGAGCAGAAGAACAGACCGGGTTCCCTGCCCTGTGGAGAATCCAAGGACCTCCCATCTCCTTCCAGGTCTAGTAAGGTGAACATCCAAACAGCCTAGGCTCCCACAAAGCCAGTACGTGCAGTAAGATCAAAACCCAGTGCCATTGTTCTTGACTTCTCAGCAGTCCTCATTGTCCGCTATGTTCAGTGAGTTAGGTAAGGTTTTTTTGTGTGTGTGAATCTCTGCTTCCTTACCTATAAAATGGGAGTAAGTGCATCCACTTTACAGGTACCTCCAAACACTCTTTGGGATAAGGTTTAAAAAGCTCCATAATGTATCCTAATAGGGGTGTTCATATAAGCAGCTGCTGAGACAAAAGAGAGGAGCCCATATCCCTGGAGCACAGGGCAGATGTGATGCTTTGCTAATTCATTCTTTAAAAATATCACTAAAAGAAAAAGTATTGCTCACAGTAGTACTGCAAAATCAGTATTACTGTTAGAATGGGTTCTTACAGTGACCATTCCTTCTACTCTGAATTTTCCTGTAAATAAAGTTTCTAGAACAAAGGGGGGAAAAAAGAACTATTGCCACTACTAAAAAGCTGAAATGCCTGTGTCCATACAGAAGAAAATACCCAGAATGTCCTCTGTTAGTACACAGAACACCCGGAGAACTGTGAACCTGGTAAGGAAATGTGTTTGGGGGATCAGTGTTATTCAAAATCCCATTCTCTAACAATGGTTTGGAAGCCTAAAGGACAGCTAAATATTTCAACAAAAATCCTAGTGAATACCAAAAGATGCACACTAGAAGAGAAGATACACTGGAAAGGAAGAAAGGATATACACTATAGGGGGAAGGAACACACACTGGATGGGAGATGTTACACACCGAAAGGAAGGAAGGATATACATGAAGAAGCCTTCTAGGTCCAAAACTGCCCTAGCAGCTCACTGAATTAGCTTCTCTCAAGTCAATGAGCACAGTTCAAAAACAAGCCCACTGAGGAAATGTTCTGGGGTCTCAGCTCTCTCATTTGTGATCATGGAAAGAGTAAATTCTGATGGCCATGACTGACTGCAAAGTATCAAGCTATCTGTTCATTTCAGTATAGCCAAAATATTGAGCAAACCCAAGTCTCCATCGATTAATGAATAAAGAAAATGCGTCCTAGCTACTCAGTGGGATTCTGAATAGAACTGAATAATCTTTCTAAAGAAGAAAATTCAGTCCCTTGAACTAGCATGGATGAACCTCAAGGACACTGGGCAAAATGAAATGAAAAATACAAACACTATATGATCTCACTTAAACTACAGAGTGCTTTAAAAAATGAACCTAGAGCAGAAAATAGAGTGGTGCTTGTCAGAAATTGAAAGGGTGTGAGGAAGTGGGGACAGTGGGGAGATGTTACTCAAAGAAAATCAAGTTTCAGTTAGGAAGAATTTGATAATTATTATAGCATGGCAACTATAGTTAATAATAATCTATTGCACATTTCAAAGCTGCTATGAGTAGATTTAAAATATTCTCACCCACCTAAAACAAGTATTTGAAGTGATGGATATGTTAATTGGCTTCATTTAGTCAGCCCATGTTGTTATACATATGATGGGGGAGAGTCTTCTGGCTTGTGTTAATTTCATTGTTTAAATAAAGAGACTGCCTTGGCCCTTTAATAGGACATAAAGTTAGGTAGGCTGAGTAAACAGAACAAAATGCTGGGAGAAAGAAGCTGAGTCAGACGGTCGCCATGATTCTTCCACTCCAGACAGACGCAGGTTAAGATCTTCCCTGGTAAGACACCTCATGGTGTTACAGAGATATTAGAAATGGGTTAGATCAATATGTAAGAGCTAGCCAATAAGAGGCTGGAACTAATGGTCCAGGCAGTGTTTAAAAGAATACAGTTTCCGTGTAATTATTTTGGGTAAAGCTAGCCATGCGGGCGGCCGGGTGCCAGGGACGCAGCCCCGCTGCTCCTATTACAACATACATATATCAAAACAGCACATTGTATTCTATAAATATCTATATACAATGATAATGTATCAAATTACACATATTTTAATGTGATAAACTGCATAAAGTATTTAGCAGAAATACTATAGTAAAATATGTGATGGTGGCAGTGGCAAAAATAGAAGCAATAATGGAAGCATATGTAACAAAAAGTAGAAAAGAAGACATGACTGATAATAGAAACATAGATAAATAGATGATGATGATATTGGGTAGATGAATAAATCAATAGAGAGAGATGATGATGATGATGATAGATAGATAGATAGATAGATAGATAGATAGATAGATAGATAGATAGATAGATAGTCTTGGTCACTTTTCTATTTCTGTGAAGCTATCATAACCAACACAATTTATAGAATAGTTTATTGAAACTTACAGTTTCAGAGAGTGAATTTATGACCATCAAGGTTGGGGAGCATGGCATCCAGTTGACAGGCCTGGTGCTGGAACAGTAGCTAAGAGCTTACATACTTATCCACAAGTAGGAGACAGAGAGCAAGCTTTTGAAATGGTGAATGACACATCTCCTCCAATAAAGCCACACCTCCTCCAACAAAGCCACACCTCCTAATCTTTCCCAAACAGTTTCACCAACTGGGGATCATGCATTCAAATATATGAGCCTGCAGAAGCTTATGTCATTCAAACCAGCACAGATAGACAGACATGCAGATAGAAAAAAAAAAGATAAAAGGGGAAAACTCTTGTTGCCAAGTCTCTACAGGATATGTGTTGAAGTTGAGAAATAATCAGACACACAGGAAGAGAGAAAAGATATCTGGGATGGCTCAAAGCACAGAAGGAAGAATGTACAATTAAATTGCTCCTTCCAAGAAGCATTGCAGGGTGTTAGACTAGTATTACTAATATCTTCAGATATTATCACTCATTGCTCAGAAATAAAATTTTTCCTTGGGCATATAGAAAATGCAAATGAAAGAAAGATTTAAATAGAATGAATGTATACCTTTTAAAAAGTCATCACAAGCCTACCCACACTCTGTGCAAGCATTCTTGGAGCAATGAATGGCTACACAGAAGCTGCTTCCGGCATCTATTTCTTGTTCTACAATCTTTCAAAGGCACAGCAATGTCTCATTCTTTTCCAGACTTTTCAGAGTCCCTGGGACCTTCAGGGTCAGCAGAGTGTGAGTTGTGAGAGGCAAGAAGACAGTCAGCATGGCATGGCCCAGCAGCCAGTGTTGGCTCAAACTTCAGGAGTCTGACTCCAAGTTATTTTAGGCATATTTTAAAACAGCACAATCTGATGAAAAATATTCTTATGAGGACTAACTCAATCATTTGTGCACAACAAAGCTTATCTAAATCTTTTTGAGAAACAATGAATGCTATCTACAGATAAGACATGACATCAAAACTCTTTGTAAAATATATGTGACACCTTCCCTTGGGTAGGTTCTGTAGATTGAGAAAAATAAGTTTACAGGAATAGTATTGAAGAAGATCTGGTGCAGGAAGGACTTCAGTCACACAGACTGTGCACATACCCACTTCAGCCTTCTTGCTGAAAACGGGTTTTACATCCCTTCCCTTAAATGAATAATTCTGTGTGCTCAACCTTCTAGGTTCCCCTAGTACATGTCTATGAGCACAAAGATCTCCATACCCACTACACAGATTCAAACAAAAACATGACTTCATGGTCCCAACTGGGTATGCTCTTCATTTTTAAACATCCTGATGATGTGGGATGTCCTTCTATGTATGTGTGGCTTTTATTTGCTAATAAATAAAGCTGCTTTGGCCTATGGTAGGGCAGAATATAGTCAAGCTGGAAGAGATATATAGAAAAAGAGTAGGCAGAGTCAGGGTGATGCCATGTAACTGCCAAAGGAGACCGACTCCAGATCCTTATCCACAAGCCTCGTGCCAATATACAGGTTAATAGAAATGAGTTAATTTAAGATGTAAAAGTTATTTAATAAGAAGCCTGAGCTAATAGGCCAAGCAATGTTGCAATTAATATTATTCGGGTCTGAGCAGCCATGAAATAAACAAACAGTCTCTGGTTACAAAATGGCACCCAACATCTACATAAAACCTGAGAAGGTTTAGAAAGAAGTTCTAAGAACAAAAAAACAGAGTTAAACAGTGTCTTGGTAACAGCATATTTTCAGATAGGCTCTGTTTGCTGGAGGCAAGCAGAGGTGTGGCTCCTTTAAGAGGCTTTCTCACGCAACTTTAGTAACAAAAACTGCAGCTTCTTAAAGGGAAGTCTTCCTGGTTTATGCTGGCAGCATAAACTCCTGCTCTTTGGGGATATCCTGCACTTTAATAGGGTTTTAGAGCAGCATACTACAAGTTACTTGGTGGCAACATGGGCCAACAGTTTCCCAGAGTTGAGGTGGTGAGCATGGCTCCCAGCCAGTGGTCCCAGAACTGGTGGTGAACTACCTCCACCATGTTAAAATGCCAAAATCACACTGCTTACCATTTAAAAATGTTCCTTCTCAAAAAGGGATTCCAGATACACAATAGGACAGATTCAAACGTAAAAGACCTCTAAAAAAGATACAGTGTGCTTAAAAAAATATAGAGAGACTTGGGAGAGACAGAAAAAAAGAGTATAGGCCGGGCAGTGGTGGCGCACGCCTTTAATCCCAGCACTCGGGAGGCAGAAGCAGGCAGATCTCTGTGAGTTTGAGACCAGCCTGGTCTACAAGAGCTAGTTCCAGGACAGGCTCCAAAACCACAGAGAAACCCTGTCTCGAAAAACAAAAACAAAACAAAACAAAAGAGTATAGACAGTTGTAAAAAGAAATAAATAGTTTTAAAAATGAAACAAAGTCTTTAAAGAAACAGTAAAAAATATAAATAGTATAGACAGTTATAAATTTAAAAGGAAAATAATTAAATATTAAAAGTAATAGAGTAAAAAATAAGCCACATAAAGATGAAATATACACAGAGCATCTGGATTATGTATACTATTGTGTTTTCTTTTAATTTTTTGACTGCAGAGACATTTGATTCTGAGGGTTCCTAAGCTAAATCAACATATATATTTTAAAGGTATCTTGACTTCAAACTTTGGATCTAAGGATGTGTTGCTTTGGAAAAAAGGTTCTGCTTTAGTTTCCACAAAAGATGAGAACCTATGGATTCCTTCCAGGCTAATGTGGTTTGATGGAACAAGAGCCCCAGAAAGATCTCCATGAACCTTAAAAATGCTTCACCAAAAAAATATCAAGAAGCAGTTTGGTGAAAACTATGCCCAAATTCCCAAAATCATTGTTTATAAATGTTTGTTTTCATTTAAATTGAGTTGATTATAAATGGTTAAATGGCCACAGTCAATCTCTCTCTTAGAAGGGAGGCTGTAGAGATATGATACAAAGATGAATACTTTGCATTGGTATGGAATTTGGTCTAGTGATACAAATTTAAGGTCAATTTGCTACACTATGTATATGTATTTCTGCTCTTGCTAAAGGTACTGTGTTTGTGTAGCTCATTTAAAATGTAATGTATAGTTAAAAGTACAGAATAATAAATAGTCTTCTATAATAATCAATCTTTTAGTTATACCAGTCAGGTTTTCTAGATATATAGAGATATATTTTAGTTAGATAGATAATCTTCAACATTTCAAAGACCTACAGAATATGGCATTTAAAATATTTTAAGAACTTAGACTTTTCTCAACAGTGGGACATGTTTGTTCCTGGCAGCACCAAGTACTTCAAGATGAAGATGGGCATCAAAGAGTCTCTTTATAGAGTTTGCTAGCCATCTGGGCAAGAAACAGCTCCTGCTTGGACTACTTGATGGTATGCTGTATGAATTAGATGGACATGCAAGACCCACAGAAAGTGACTGCTAAACTTTCCAAAATATAGGATGGTCCTTAAGGGTTCCTGCTTCACAAAAGAAAATGCCAGACACGGTGAAAGGAGACAGAGACAAAGACCCACATTGGAGCACCGGACTGAAATCTCAAGGTCCAAATCAGGAGCAGAAGGAGAGAGAGCACGAGCAAGGAACTCAGGACCGCGAGGGGTACACCCACACACTGAGACAATGGGGATGTTCTATCGGGAACTCACCAAGGCCAGCTGGCCCGGGTCTAAAAAATCATGGGATAAAACCAGACTCGCTGAACATAGCGGACAATGAGGACTACTGAGAACTCAAGAACAATGGCAATGGGTTTTTGATCCTACTGCACGTACTGGCTTTGTGGGAGCCTAGGCAGTTTGGATGCTCACCTTACTAGACCTGGATGGAGGTGGGTGGTCCTTGGACTTCCCACAGGGCAGGGAATGCTGATTGCTCTTTGGGCTGACGAGGGAGGGGGACTCGATAGGGGGAGGGGGAGGGAAATGGGAGGTGGCAGCGGGGAAGAGACAGAAATCTTTAATAAATAAAAAAAAAGAAAAGAAACTGCCAGACATTCTGCAGGACACAGACAAAATCAATTGATGAACTTTGCCATTATAAGACAAAACAAATCTTCAAATTTCCTGCTTCATAGAAAAGTCTGCTGGATACTATGAGCTTATAGGCTGAAGATGGATGCTCCAACATTACAGAAGAACTTTGGGTGACTGTCCAGGCAGCGAGATGTCTCTGTCAATTCTAAAACTCTGAAAGTTGCTTACAATGCACTTCCTGTTTACTTAGGTAATATTATATCCTTCTGAGGTCTTTGAAGAATTGAAGACAGATAGTTATAGTTTTCCTTACTTATGATAAAAGATAAATGAGACATAAAACTTTAGACACACAAAGATACGACAGGTAATAGAGCATTTTCCTTAATTTACCAAATGTAAATGGAATAACTATTGTAACTATAATTCTTGCTTGATAACTGTTTTGTATATGTAATTTTACTATGTCAAAGTTAAAACTTTCCTTTTTATTTAGACAGAAAGGGGAGATGATGTGGGATGTCTTTCTATATATGTGTGGTTTTATTTGCTAATAAATAAAGCTGCTTTGGCCTATGGCAGGGCAGAATATAGCCAGTCTGGAAGAGATACATATATAGAGGAAGTAGGCAGAGTCAGGGAGATGACATGTAGCTGCCAAAGGAGACAGATGCCAGATCCTTATCAGTAATCCACAGCTTCATGCCGAAATACAGGTTAATAGAAATGGGTTAATTTAAGATGTAAGACTTAGTTAATAAGAAGCCTGAGTTAACAGGCCAAGTAATGTTGTAATTAATATAGTTTCTGTGTGATTCTTTGGGTCTGAGTGGCCGGGAAATGAACAAGCAGTCTCCAGCTACATCCTGAAGCCACCCACCCTCAACTTTTCTTGAGACGACAAGGCACCCATCTCTGCCTGTTTCCATCCAGGTCAGCTATCTGGAAAGCAGGAGTGAGAGAAAACATGCCTCTCTCAGAAATCTCCTGCCCACCTGAGGCTGGAGAAACAGGCTTGGTAAGTTTTAGCTTTTAAACCTCTTTATCAAGTCTCTGGCTATTTGAGTCATTATGGAAAGCATACGGCCAGATCAGTGATTTTACAGCTTTCCTGGAAACTCAGTCTAAGATTCACCAATTTGCTCATGTGAACACCTTGATCAGGATGGACAGTCTCAGGGTCATTGTTGGGACTCTCTAAAAGATGGTTGAACTGCTGCTCCTTTTCACTGTGGTAACTTCAGCCTCAGTGTTGGGGATGGTTTCCTCTTATCCATTACTCATTCTTTTGAATGGTTACTACTTGGTTGGAAAATCCATCACGTGAGAAGGTATGCAGCAATCACTTAACATGAGACTACAGTTGAGCATTGTGATCAGGAGACAAAGGCAGGGCTGGTCCCCTCTCTGGCCTGGCACCTGTCCACTGAAAGGTCTGGGAAAGTTCCAGAATCTCTCGATACTGCCGTTTTCCTTGTCCGTAAAATGAGTGATGGGGGAGAAAGAAGCTGAGTCAGAGAGTCGTCATGATTCTTCCACTACAGACAGACGCAGGTTAAGATCTTTCCTGGTAAGCCAGCTCGTGGGCTACACAGATTATAAGAAATGGGCTAGTCCAGGTGCGAGAGTTAGCCGAGAAAAGGCTAGATATAATGGGCCAAGCGGTGTTTAATAGAATACAGTTTCCATGTGATTATTTTGGATAAAGCTAGCCATGTGGGCGGCCGGGTGCCGGGGACGCAGCCCCGCTGCTCGTATTACAACAGAGTGGCGCCCAGACATGATGGACTAAATCCACTTAAAAACCTGAGAGAGCTGAATTTTAAACAGAGAAAAAACAGAGTTTAATGCAGAGTTTTGCTCTTTGTTGGTGGCGTGCCATAGAGAGATTTCCTGATTCGGCATCAGCAGCAGAAAAAATGCTGCGTCATTTTAAAGCGCAGCTTCTTGGGGCTGTGCTGCCAGCGTGAACTCTGGCTTTAAAGCATTTCAATGGCTTTTATGGGACTGGATGTTTGTGTTCCCGCTTGGGATCGGAAGGAGAGTGCTCTGAGACCATGCCTGGGCAGACGGCAGAATCAGGCTTAGGCAGGCAGAAGAGCATGGTGGATTCCTGCCCACATACAGAGACATCTGCGTATCAGATTTGGTTGTAACTTGGATAAAAAGAATTTCTGTGCTGCACGCTCAGTCTCAGAATTAAAGTGCTGAGTGCCGCTCCTACCTGGCGGCCCCAGAGCTAGCACAAAATGGTATGTCCTCCATTTTGAAATTTTCCTGACTCAGCAGCAGGAAAAAACTGGCTGTTTTAAAATGCTGGCTTTCTGGGCTGTGCCGCCATTGCGATCTCTGTCTGGCTCCTGCGGGAGACAGAACTTTTGAATGGAGCATTTGGAGTAAAGTACTACGATTTGTTTGATGGCAACTAGACTCGCTGTGTGCCTAAAAGGAAGTCATTGTATGCTGTGGCTCAGAGGCCCACCACGCTACTGGTGCAATGTGCAAGGATCAGAGGTACGAGCGGCTCCGCTATGTTGGACTGGGCGGGGCAAGCAGGCAGTACCTGTTTTTGACCTAGGAATTGTCACAGCTTAGATTCTTAAGCACTTAGTGATTTAAAGGCGCAAATCAAAGGTGCTCCTGGATAGTAAAAAAATGCAGAATCACAATAGGACAGATTCAGACCACTAAATGAGTCACACTGTTGGATGAATGTACATAGGCTTGGGAGAGAGAAAAAAAAGAATATAGAGAATAAAGTTAATGGTTTTAAAAAAAAAGGTAAAGTCATTAAAAGAAATAAAGAAAAATAAGCCATGTAAAAATGGAAAATTCACAGAGAGTCTGGATTATGTACATTGTGTTTTCTTTAATTTTTTTGACTGTGAAGGAGCTAAATACAGAGAGACATTTCATTATATGGGCTGCTAAGCTGAACCTGTACATATGTTCTAAAGGTATCTTGACTTCAGATCTAAGGTTATAATGCTTTGGAAAAAGTCCTTCTTTTGTTTTCACAGAGGACCAGACCCTGTGGATTGCATCTATCCCGATATGGTATGATAGACCACGACCTCCTGAAAAGTTCCTGTGAACACCCTCAAAAAATTACTTCACTCAACTGCCAACTGAGATAAACCTGGCACACAGGTTACACCCTAAATGATCTGATTAACAGCGCCCCCATTCAGCAGGAAGCAGTTTGGAGAGAAAAAACTGTGCCCATATTCCCAAAATACTGTTTATAAATGTTCTTTTACATTTAAAGGGGGAGATGGTATAGGTATGAATAATTTGCATTGGTATGGATTTTAAGGTCAATTTTGTTATATGTATATGTATTTCTGATCTTGAATAAGGTGTTGTGATTGTGTAGTTCATTTTTAAAATGTAATGTATAATTAGGAAATACAGGTTGTTGATGGATAATCATAAATAATAGTCAAGTTTATAGTCATGTTACTTAGATTTTCTAGATATATAGAGATATATTTCAGATAGGCATTCTTCATATCTCTCAAAGGCTGCAAAATATGGCATTTAAAATATTTTAATAACTTAGGACTTTTCATGACAATGAGACATGTCTGCTCCTGGCGGCACCAATCTACTTCAAGAGAAAGATGGGCATTGAAGAGGCTCGTTACGGAGTTTGATAGCCATTTGGGCAAGAAACTGCTCTTGCCTGGACTGATGCATAAACTGGACACAAAGAACCCGCAGAGAGAGGACTGCTGAACTTGCCTAAAGGTGAGATGGCCTTTCGGGGTTCCTGACTCATGAAAGAGTCTGCGAGACATTCTGCAGGATACAGCAGAAAGTGACTGAACTGTCTTTGGAATTTCCTGCTTGATGAAAATGTCTGCTGGATACTATGGGCCTGAAGGCTGAAGATGGATGCCCCAACGGTACAAAAGAACTTTGGGTGACTGTCCAGGCAGTGAGATGTTTCTGTCATTTCTAGAGTTTTCTTATTTCTTGTTTACCTAGGTAGTATTATATCCTTCTGGAGTCTTTGATGGAGTTGAAGAATGAATAGACAGTTATAGTTTTCCTTAGTTATGATAAAAGATAAAATAGATATAAATATTGTAACTGTAATTCTTGCTTGATAACTGTTTTGCTATATGTAATTTTGCTATGTTAAAGTTAAAGCCTTCCTTTTTTTGTTTAAACAGAAAAAGGGGAAGTGATGGGGGAGTGTCATATCAATCTGTTGATTTCATTGGTTAAGCAATAAAGAAACTGCTTGGCCCTCATAGGTTAAAACATAGGTGGGTTGAGTAAACAGAACAGAATGCTGGGAGAAAGAAGCTGAGTCAGAGAGTCACCATGATTCTCCCACTCCAGACAGACGCAGGTTAAGATCTTTCCTGGTAAGCCAGCTCGTGGGCTACACAGATTATTAGAAATGGGCTAGTCCAGGTGCGAGAGTTAGCCGAGAAAAGGCTAGATATAATGGGCCAAGCGGTGTTTAAAAGAATACAGTTTCTGTGTAATTATTTCAGGGCATAGGCTAGAGCTAGCCATGTGGGCGGCCGGGTGCTGGGAAAGTAGCCCGCCGCTCCTACTACAACAAATGAGGACAAAAAAGGATCCACCATTTCACCCCAACACATGCTCACTGTTGGGTGTTGGTGGGCATCTTTACCCTGCTTCAAACACAAAGCAAACACATGTGTTGAAACAGCACATGGTACTTCTGAAAGATGCATAATGTTTTATCTATCAGATTAAATTAAAAAAAATAACTCACCTCCAAGAGTTGCTACAGGATTAAAGAAGGATACTTGGTATGTAGTGGCACTCAAGCCTTAGTAGCAGTACTACTGGTATTAATATTTTATAGCTATAATATTAATAACATATCATTAAGATGTAGGATAAGGTGCGGATATTTACAGAGCTTGTTATGGCATGTATGGTCTTGATTTTCTGATACTGGGCATCGAACCAATAGCTTCAGGCATGCCAGGAACTGCTCTGCCACTGGGCCATACCACAACTCTATTTTCATTTGGAAACAGGGTCTTGCTAAGTTCTCCCAAGCTGACCTTAAATTTACTCTGTTGCCCACGAATGCTACAGAGGATTGTCATGCTCCAGATTAGCCAGAATTGCGGCTGTACCTGTGACTGGGCCCACTTGATTCTGTTCTCACCCAGCTCCCAGTTTTCATTACATGGGTTGCTGCACCTCTAAGTTGATTCTGTTTGAGAAAGATACTGAAAACTCTGAGCCTGGGCCCCTCTTGGTACAACCAGAATTCACATGTGTGAAGTGCCTGCCTGGTCATGAGAACTCAGCTACGAGGTTGGGTTTCTGCTTCTCCTTCACTGACCACAGGACCAGTTGTGTTTTAATTCAGGGTTTCCCGAGGAGGCAGTGTAGTACATAGCTTAGTGAAAAAACTCTGCCAAATTCATGCACTAAGTCCACTCCTGAGAATATACTCCAAAATAAATAGGGAAAATACATACGTTGCAATTACAATGAATGTATTACCTTATATCATATGCTTCATATTATTATACAATATTTTAAAATACTTATATGTAAATAGCATTTTTATGATATATATTTTATATTTGTATAGTATATATACTGAAAATATAAGTATTTATGGTATTCCTGTGCAATAAGAAGCAAGGAGATGGTTAGATAAATGATGATTTGTTAACTCAATAGACCATTATGATGTAACTTTAGAACAATTGCCTAAAATCCTCACACCCGGCAGCTGAGTCAGTAGTAGAACGAATTCTATACCAATCTAGACCACATAGTAAGATTCTATCTCAAAATATATAAATTTATAATATTATATATATAAAAATATAAAAGCAAACTTTTTAGAACAAATCAACAGTAACATAATTAGAAATGTGTAATAATGCAGAGTTAAGAGAAAATGCTTAACATAAATTTTATTCCTGAAAATTAATTTTCTAAATTTTTTTGCCCCATATATTTTAAGCATACCCTTTGTCCTCGCCCAAGTCTTCCCAGATCCTCCCCATTTCCCTACTCACGCAACTTCACACTGAACACAAATTTTTATCTACTTCATTGCTGTGCTGTTTGTGGGAGAAATGAGGGAGGTACCTAGACATCATTAATAGGCAGGTAATTAAACACATCATGATAGATACAGGCTGGAAATTACACAGTACCGTTCAAAAGAACGAGGAAGACTGGTGTGTGCTGCCAGAAGGTCTTCAGGACACACTGCTGAGTGAAAACGTAAATGCCCAGGTCACTATGCCAAAGAAGATAACTTCAAACCTAATTATGAAAGTATACATATGAGCACAGAAAAGGAAATCCGAAAGGTTATACACTAAATACTAACTGAATCAAATCTGAGAAAGAAAAAAGGCATGATGGCATTGCTAAAGACTGCCCATGATATTTTATTTTGTATTACTGAAACATTTTGTAGTATTATTGCTTTTATATTTTGTTAATATTTATTATTGTGTGTGTCTGTGTGCGCATGTATGCATGTATGTGTGGCTAGGTACACACGAATGCAGGTTCTTTCAGGCCAAAGGTGTCAGACTCCCTGGAGTGGAAATTACAGGAGATTGTAAACCACCTGAGCAGGGTTCTGGGAATCAGGCTTAGGTTCTCTGGAAGAGCGATATATGTTCCTAACTGCTAAGCTATCTCCCCGGTCCTGCTTATACATTTTTAATAATTTTAGAACGTTATTATCCCATCTTAAGTTTTTTAATGCAAACACATGGATGGAGAAAAGTAATTTATATTTTGAATAGACCATCAACATTTTTTCTGTATTCTGATTTATTTCTTTTATACCTATTAGAAGAGAAGAAAATCCAAATAGAAGAGATGATAATGGCTGCTAATTGCTAATTGTCTACTGTAGTGGTGGCTATTAGCATCCAATTCAGATCCTTTTTCCATCTAGGGCTTCCATCCCCACTGTTTGGGTCCACAGACAGATCACTCCTTCTCCTTTCTCCAGGGAGCTTCCCCCACGGTCCCCATCCACCATCGGAGCAGACCTCGTCATTAATTGACTCAGTCAAAGTGGAAGTAACCCGTAATGTGTGCTCTAGGAGTTCCAGGCGGGATCTGCCAACGCTGATAATACTAACACTGCATCACTGTTCAGCTTTTCACCTACTGAGTTACGGTTTTCCAGAGAGATAGAACCAACTGGAGACTCTATAGAGGGAGAGGGAAAAGAAGGGGAGGAAGAAAAGGAAGGAGGAAGGGGGTGGGGAGTGGGAGAGAGAATAAGAAATTATCTCACATAATAATAGAGGCTGCGAGGCCCCCATTTATAGTTGGAGAGCTATAGACCCATTATTGACAAAAGTACAATTCCTGTTGGACTCTAAGCACCCTAGAGGAGCCAGTGATGTCTGTTCTGGACTGAGGGAAACACAAGGAAACTGATGTTCAATAATAAAGACAGTCAAGGAGAGAGAAAGGGAACTCTTTCTTGGCCTTCCTGTTACATTCAGGTATTCTGTGAGTTAGATGAAGCCCATCTCATTGTGGAAGGCAGTCTGGTTTTTATCAATCTACTCATACAAAAATTCATTTCATCCAGTCTCACCCTCACAAGCACACTACACTCAGAATAATGCCTGATTTCTGGGTAGCCAGTCAAGCCATCTCATGAGATTTACCATCATCCCATTCTATTCTCTTCTCGTGTATTTTCTGAAATGTCCCCCCAACAAATTGGCTGAACTATAATCCTCATCTCATTTCTAGGGATAATGACTTAAAAGCAACTATATATCAATAATATTAAATATTAATATCCATCATTTTTATTAAATAAAGCAGAATAACATAGTGGGAATCAATCTACCATAATAATTAATAGAATGGGGTATGAGATGAGACATATCTTTTTAATTTTATTTATTGTTTTTAATTGAGCTATACATTTTTTTCTCCCCTTCCCTTTCTTCCTCCCCTTTCCCTTTCTATCCTCCCTTCTGCCCCCCAACTTACTTAGGAAATCTTGTCTTTTTCTCCTTTCTAGGCAGATCCATGTAGAGATGAGACATACCTTAAAAGATATGTGTATGTATGTGCATGTGTGAACACATACATAAATATATCCTGGATGAGCTTAGCCCAGTTGCATAACCTCTCAAGCTCAGTTTCCTCCTCTTTGAAAAGAGGGGGGACTGTGGTACCCTGATATTCCACTAACTTGCTGCAAAGATTAAATCGGCCTCTCAAGGAGTGACTTGGAGAAGCTAACATACACTGTGTTCATAGGTCAATATTTGGGACAGGGTAAAGCTCATAAAGATTGTCTGGTGGCATTCATATGCCAGTGCAAACCTGTTCCCTTGAAGTCTAGTCGGCTTAGAGACAGACACAAGACATCGCTAGCTTCCTGGCACATTGATGCGGTCTCTGTCTCTTGACATCTGGGTTAGCTCACCGTCAATTGCATAGCACCCATAAAATCTGTCACAAAACACTAGCGAACCTCAAAATTTACCAAAGGCTGGGCCAGGCTCAGGGGCAATAAGTAGCCTAGGAAGACATAGAAAATGAAGAAGGGCTCACATCAAAGTAGAACTGACAACTTTTTTAATTAGTTCTTTTATTCTTTGAGATTATCATATAATTATACCATTCTCCCCTTCCTTGCTCTCTATAAAATTCATGGGTTCCCCTTTCATTAATTGCTGTTACATACATACACACATACATACCTACATACATACATACATGCATATTCCTAAACACATAAATACAACCTGCTCAGTTTGTATAATGGTACTAATATATATGTTTTCAATAGGACTATTTGATACTGGAAAATCAACTTCTGTTTGCAACAGAGACCAGAATAGGAAACCACAATCAAGAAGAATGCCGAACTGTGGAGACCCATCCTAACAGTGCAACTCCCAAATGTTCAGGGAATACTGTGGAAGCAGAGGAAGAAAGAGTGTGAGAGCCGGAGGTCAGGGGGTTTGCTGTGGTACTGTGTCTCCCGGGAATGTCAGAAGCTCCTCCCATGGAGTCTCACCAATACGGATATCTAAACAACAACATCAGAATACTGACATGGAAGGGGAAATATTATTAGCATTCAACCTATGCAAAGAACTACAAAATGCTGAGAGCAGGAGAAACTGTCTTCCCCAGAGGAGAACACTGGCAGTTTTACTAAACTGGGGACCACCACAAGTTTTAAATGTCCCCTGGCCACCACCACTGTAACACTTAAGCTCTCTCTCTCTAATTGTGATCCAATACTTGACAGAAACAGCTTAAAGAGTGGAATAGTTCACTTGGGCTCAGAATTTCAAAGGATCCAGGCCTCTGTGGTGGGAAAGGCAAGGCAGGGTGAACATGAGGCAGCTGTCACACTGCATACATAGTCACAGAAGGGACAGCATGAGACAGCTCTCACACTGCATATGGAGTCAGGAAGCAGAACGATGAACGCATGTTCTCAGCTTGTTTTCTCCTTTTCCTAGTTTCATTCATTCCGGACTTCAGTCCATCAAATAGTGCTGCCCACGTGAGAGAACCCCTTCCCACCCGTGTTAAAGCTCTCCAAAAGCACCCAGGACTGTGTCTGCCAGGGGATTCTAAAGCCAGGCAAGTAGATGATAAAGATGAAGTGTTAAAACCTCACGTCTCCGGTTCCCTCCTCCTCATTGGTTCCTTCTTCCTCTTCTCACAATAGTCTTCTTTCCTGCTTCCACTTATCCCCAACATCTGTTCCTAGATTTTCCTCAGCCACACCCAACAAATTACCCAGGAAGGGGGCTTTCTCTTTCAACCAGCTTGACCCCCCCCTGAAGGAGGAGCTTCCATTAACTCAACGCAGTTTTTGTCTGCAACAGAAACATAAATCAAAACGAGGATGAATTTTTCCCTAATTTGCATATGAAGATATAAAGACTGGTAGAATTACTTGCCCAGGTCAAAGAGTAGAGCTGGAATTTGAACCCAAGCTTGCTCAATTTCACAGCCAGTTCTTTCAAATGCTGTCCTCCCCTTCCCCCCAAAACCACCCAGAAAGGCCATTTGGCAACATGCAAGTATGTGGCAACAGCCTGCACCATAACCTTAGCCAGCTGTCCCTCAGAAATACCAGTGCTTCCAAGGGACGTGGGCAAAACAGCATGAATTATTCAGCACAAATCATCAGTCCCATTATAGAAACAATGCAATAAACATAAGCCGCCATCTTCTGTGAAGGGCGATTTTCCTGCTTGTTTGAGAGGCCATGTTCTTTGGATTTCATTTCTTCACACAAGTTGTCTCTGTGCACAAGCTCTGAGGCTCTCTCCTACTTGGAATTACAGGATGTAATGACTCTGTGCATAATGGGATATGTGCTCGACGAGTATTTAATAATTAACCAAATGAATGACGGAGTTTGTCTCAGCAGCGCGCGGCAGATGGTGGGTAGTGGGAGGTGTAGAGGCCACAGAATGGGGACTTAGCTATTGTTGAAGACATTTTCATCTCAATTCCAGTTGAGTCCAGAGAAGGTGAATTCAGTCTTCAATACTTAATAACTGCCCCACAGATCTAAACCCATGCCCATTTTACCGCTCTTCTATGCGGGCTAATTTATTCAAAAGGACTAAGTGGTTTGCTTTTGTTGCTTTTCTTTTGTTCCCAAAGAAATCCCTTACTCACTGAGTCGTTTCAGACCCTAGCAAAAATAAAAAGAAAGAAAGGAATTTTCAAATGAGAGTGAGTCAAGCGTTCATAGCTCTAAGACAAGTTTTGAAGACTTCGGGGAAGAAACACCCTACCTGGACAAAAGTTCAGGGACCAGTGAGGTGAAAGCCTGTACCACATGAGCCTAACAACTGAGTTTGAACCCCGGGTCCTACAGCAGAAGGCCAGAATCGACTCCCTAGAGTTGCATCTAATCTCTACATAGATGGCATGGCAGGCACACACCTGCATTCATATGCATACATTGTACGCAAATAACAACAGTCACAACATTAAGTATGTTAACTATTGCTATTAATTAAAATCAAAGGGGAAGTATCGGGGCGGGAGAAACATCTCAGAGGCCAAAAGCATATACTGCTCTTGCAGAGGACCCGCCTTCAGTTCCCAGCACCCCCATCAAGTGGCTCACAACTGCCTGGAACTCCAGCTCCACACAAATATAAGGCCTCTGGCTTCCATGAGAACCTGAACTCAAGTAGACATATCCACACATAGACACATCCACACACACAATTAAAAATGAAAGAACTCTTTTTAGAAAAAAAAATCAGAGTGACCCTCAGTCCTTACTACACATCACTGCTGTTCCCTGTGTAATCAGCACAACAGTTCATGTGTGCTGGTAGTCAGAATTTGGAAGGCACAGAATCACAACTCAAGGAACATTTACAAATGTTTATTGGAAAAATTTTAAATCTTGAGACTCCAAAGTGAAATGTTACATTAGGGGTTCTTTTCAACATGGGAACTTGGGAACACAAACATCCAGCCCACAGTGGGACCCTAGTTGATATCCCATCTCAATCAAGCTCAAACTTGCAAGCTCTAACGCCTAGAGCTAGAATTTGGTTCCAAGGCCCACCTCTCAGAACTGACTAGTGGCCGGCAACCTCTCTCCTAAGTCGGACAACATGGGTCCTGCACAGGCAAGGGCTCAGAAGTTGCCTTCCAAAGCCTCCTCCAGTCAGAGGGGTGACTTCTTCTTTAACTCACCCAAGGGATTTTTTTAGCCTCCATTAATGGTTGAATTTAAAATGTTCCTTTGTGTACCCTTCTATTTGGTGAGAGAATAGAAAATCTATGTCTGAGACAGTCTAGAATTCCGTCTTTGTCTCTTCGTTTAAGCAACAATAGCAAAACAAAACTGAAACGGGCTATTAGAGGAAGAGTCCCCTTTACAGATATTTGTGAGAGAAAGCAATACACGATTGAGAAGACATTTGTTAGGGAGCAGGGCCAACAGCAGAGCACTGAGAACTGGACTCAGAAAAGACTGTCTTAATTTCAAAGGTTTCCCTGATGTTTGTCAGGCCTGCTGAGTACCCAGAATGTATGTTCCTCCTAGCAGCCCTGAGTTGTGCTTTCCTAGTGGCTTCAGCCACGATTTCAACCCCGGTGACATGGAGGAGAGGTACAAACAGCACAGAGGATGAGCACAGCCTGGCACAGTGCCGGCCACTGTGACGAAGGCAGGGCAGCCCCAGGTGACCTCACCAGTGACTCCTGCTGTTCTGTTTGGGGCCAGAGAAGAAGAAGACAAACTGTTTTCCGGGATACCCAGCTATGAGGGGTGCCATCCAAATCAAAGGCAACCTGGTAAGGAGAGACACCCAGGAAGCATGGGAACGCATAATCGGTGCAAAAGAACAAGACTAGCAGATGAGAATGTTCGAGAAAATATATCTTTTGACATCCTGCTCCAAAACAATAGGCATGTTATTTCTGAAAGAAGAAAAATGTCACAATAAATGGTTTAAAAGTAAGCACATGCCTTTAATCCCAGAACTCAAATGATTAAGGTAAGGAGGATCGAGTGTTCTAGGCCAGCCTGGGACACAGGGTAAGACCCTGCACAAGAGAATGAGAGACGATGGTGGAGAGCAGCAAGAAACAGTTTTACTGGGGAGAACAGTATGGGAGGCAGGTGGAAGAGGGGTACAGGTACCATATCCAACAAGGGCCTTAGCTAATGTTGGGGCCCCAATAAGCAGGGTATGAGCATGGACTTGAAACAACGTATTCTGAAGGAAACACGGAAAAAACAGGAATGTGAGACTGGAAGGGGAGGAAAGGGGCACAGAGTGGGCTTGTGAGTGCTTCCCCATTGCAGGCTCCTGTGGCTGAGTCCCTCAGCAGGGGCTCGGGAAATGGCAGAGAGCACAAATCAGCACCCTCCCACGGGAGGGTAAAGACAATCATGTGTGAGTGAGTGAGTGAGTGAGTGAGTGAGTGAGTGAGTGTGTGTGTGTGTGTGTGTATGTGTGAGTGAGTTCACCAACACTTGCCTATGATGATTGGAACTCCTGCTGAGGCATCCATTCCCAGAAATGTTCTTTTTGGAGCTCCAGTGAAAGCAGTCCAACTCAGGTGCAGTGAATCTCAGTGGGAACAGAGGCAGGGTATGGATAGCTCTTGCAACAGTTTCATTGACAAAGATCAGGACTCCGGGTTCTATTCTAAGTGCAATAAGATGCACTGGTGTGTTCTGGGCATTTGCAGCTCAGCATCCGATGGCCGTTCTTGCTGCTGTGTAGAGATTGATGGAAGGAGGCTAGCAATCCAGAGTGAAGGTGCCATTCATCCCAGAGCCCTGTGTAGTTTAAGGCTAAGCACTTCTTACACTTGTCTCAAAGAGGGTAACCCTGAGTACCTGCCCCCAGAGCTTCCCTCTTTGCTCCCTCATGGGTGATTAATCTCATCTGGGACCATTTTGACCTGGCTTCCAAGGAAACACCTAGCCCAGGCTTTTCCTTTACTAGGTAGTCTCATAACTTGCATTTATATGAATATGAAGTGTCTTCTTGTCACGTAGAAACATTCTGTATTCACGGGGAAATGGAATACTTGGAGAAGAATTTATGCCTTGAAAAGCAACATGAACCCAGTCAGTCCATTCGAATTTTGGCCTTCCACTTACTTCCCATGTGACCCATGACAAACCCCTGAAGGTTGCCAAGGCTATAAAATGGAGATGAAATTCCGTTCACTAAGACTTTAGGACAATAACTGGGATATTAAAAAGTACCTGGCACATAATGCACACCAATAAATAGGCACATTTTGAGACTGTTGATATTTATGTACAATAGACATTCAAGTTTGTCCTTACCACAGAGTATCCCTGACAAAAGAGAGATGTCAACATGAAACAGAGCTAACACACACCCACACACACATCCCCACACTTTGTTTATGCTGATGATCTGCCTGGTTTTGAGAAGCTCAAGCCAAGGTTTTCTCCCATTATTCTGGAGAAGAAAGAAAACCTGGCTGAATATGATGTTCCCTGAACGTCTAAGAAATCATTTGCCTTATTGTCTGGGCACTTCAGACTGTCAGATGGAGAATGGCAAGCAAAATGTAAGAAATACTGAAAAATGCCTCATATGCCAATGCCGAAGTCAAAGAGGAATGTTTCAGATTTATTTTCAGGCCACTGCATGGAGAAAATGGTGATTTTCCTGGAAACACAAGGGCCGTGATGAGCAAACATTATACCATGTCAAGGAAAAGGTGCCGCGTGCTCCTGCCCACTGCTGTAACAGCATGACTGATGGAAATCCAAAGCTGATGGTCTGCCAGTGGTGAGCTCCTCAGCAAAAAGAGAAATTAGAAGCTATTTGAGATTTGCCATTTGTTCTTGTTTGTTTGTTTGTTTTACTTATACCCATCCCCTGGTGACTACTATTTAAAATGGGCCAAAGGTTGGGACTGGAAATATGAAGATAATATTAAAAAAAAACTTAATGAGACAAACTGCATGATCCTTATTTAAACAAACATAGAATACTAAAATACCAAGCCACATAGATGTGATCCTTTTAACGGGCTTCTTTTGGGAAAACAACCAACCCCTGATGCCCCTTGTCCCTCCTTGATGATCACACTCAGGATCACCAAGCTTGAGAGTGCACAGTCACTTCTGTGAGAGAAGGGTTTAAAGAACATCAAACTCAGAGTCAGGAGACTGCATCTCTGACCCTCTCTTTGTCATCAGTAAACAGGGCTGCTGAGGTATAACCAGAAGCCCTTGGTCCTAACTCTCCTATGCTTCCTGATACCATGAAAACTGATTCCGTGTTCCCCACTGAAAAAGGAAAGATGGCATTTAAGGGTTAATAGATCTAGACTCACCCATAAGCTAAGGAGACTCCTACGAAGGGTTTTTTTTCTTAATTATAATAATTAAAGTGGAAAGAATGAGGTGTGAGGGAAACTTTCTTCTTTTTACTAGGTTGCCTTAACATCTTGCGGCAAATTCATCAACCACGTTTGCCTTCTGCTGGCCCTGCCACTCCTGTGGCCACTGCCATCCTTCACTGCCTTAAGAGCCTAGCTTCTTTGACCTTCCAACATGGACTAAACACAAGCAGCTCTCCAGGGATCCCCCAGGCCTTCAGGGCCAGATGGGGTGTACTGAGAATCCAGCCACGTGGGCATCCAGCCATGTGGACTCCAGCCATGCAGACATCCATCCACATGGGCATCCAGCCACGTGGACATCCAGCCATGTGGACATCCAGCCACGTGGGCATTCAGCCACATGGACATCCAGCCATGTGGACATCCAGCCATGTGGACATCCAGCCACGTGGACATCCAGCCACGTGGACATCCAGCCATGTGGACATCCAGCCATGCGGACATCCAGCCACGTGGGCATCCAGCCATGTGGACTCCAGCCACGTGGGCATCCAGCCATGTGGGCATCCAGCCACGTGGATATCCAGCTACATGGACACCCAGTCACATGGACATCCAGCCACCTAGACAACCAGTCACATGGACATCCAGTCATGTGGACATCCAGTTGTTCTGAGTCTGTCCATTGTAAAGACAGCCAGAGCTGGACCCTATCATATAAGCCAGTCTTAAAAATCCCCTTTTAATGTGTATTTGTTTTTAAAAATTCTGTCCCTTCAGAGAAACCTATCCTAAATAATGGTAATGCAGAGTAGGAAATTGGAATGATTCTCACTCAGCTTTCCAAAGTCCGTGAAGTTACGTGATATAAAAGAAGAATTAGGCATGGAGTAAAACTCCTACCTCTATTTGAAAAATGAAGAGCAAAGTTGATCTCCACTTTCTAAAATATCCAGACTTTTTCCCACATACTCAGCTTCCACGGTAGTTCCCCATCATTCCAGTATCATCAGCAACACTGTAAGCATCTTTATGGAGAGTCAGCAATTTTACATCTCCCATAGTCTTATGTCCGTGCTCAATGCCTCGCTCCCTGTTTCCTTCCAGGTGTCCTGATGCTGTCCGCTCCAGCATCCCTCTCTTCTCGTTCATAACTGGCCTCTCCTTCCACTAGCTCCATACACCCCTATGGTTTTTACGTTGTGTGGTATGTATGTGTAGGAGGACTTTTTTTGAAACAGAGTCTCTCACTGACTTGGGATTCACCAAGTAGGCGAGGCTGGCTGATCATTGAGCCTCAGGAATCTTCCCTTATTGGCCTCACCACTGCTGGGTTTACAACCACAACCTACCAAGGTCAGCTTTTATCACTTAGGTTCTGGGGCGGGGTCAAACTCAGATCCGTGGGCTTGCAAAGCAAGCATTTTACACACGAAACTGTCTCTCCAGCGCCAGTGTGGTATTTTCATGTTTCTTTCTGTTCCTCACTGTCCTCTTCTTGACTGCCCACAACCCCTGCCTCCTATTGGTGAGTTGGAAGGTTTTCTGTTTGTTGTTGTTTATAGGTACATATGTGTGTTGTGTGGTATGTATGGTTATATACCCGCGGGTATGGGCATGTGTGACTGATCATGTTTTTCAGAACAAGTTGCTATGACTGTTGTCATCCTTATTTTAAAGAGACACAAACTGAGGCTACCATGAAATTAAGGAACTTCCCAAAACCACTGATAAGCCAGAACTGGAGGTCAGGTTTAGGGAACCGGATGGAGCCGGCAACCTCAGTCATTCTACAAACCCTCTCTCCAGGAACGAGACAGAAGATCTGGAGCATAAGTTGTAAATGGCCATGCTGGAGGACAGATGCTCCAGAAGACTCTGCCAAGGGGCAGGAGAGGAGGACTCTTTGTGTGCACATCTGGCTAAGTGGGCTAAGGCAAACCAGTTCACTCCCCTGCACCTCAGCTTTGACGATTGCAAAACCAAAGACCAGAATAGTTGCCGCCCACCACCCCCCAGCTTGTTCCTAAGACATAGATAAGAACTCTTTGCTATTATATAAGATGCAGCTTTCTCTCCAGCCTCTTGCTTGCTGGCTGCCGTGAAAGCTTCCGAATCTCCTGACAGTCCAGGCTAACCTTTTTCCCAGGAGCCTACTGCCTGGAGCCCCTGTTCTCCCATCTTCTGCTCTCGGCCCTATCATTGACAGACTGGGAACTCTAAGTTCCAAAAATGTTCCTCGCATGATGCATATATTTCAGAACCTCCATTTGTTCCCGTGGAGTGACTATCTGACAGCTCGGTTGGACACATTTTTAGGTGTTCTTCAGATTCCACCCTCAGCCTGTACCTCACAGGCCCCAGAGGCATATGCTGAAGGCTTTGCCTGCTGTGCAGCTGGCAGGAGGCATGTCACACCTACTTTGTAAGCTTGGGCGGGGGGGGGGGGGGGGGGGGGGAGTGTTCCTGTCAAGAGCTCCATCTTCTCAGAATTAAGAATCTTCTGCAGGCTTTTATGACTTCGGCCAGTGACAAAACCTTCCAGACAATACACAAATGTCCCGGAGTCAAAGCGAGCCAATAAAAAATGATTCCTTTTTATTTCCCTTTTCTTGGCTCTGCTTGCGGAAGGGAGAGCCAGCCTCCCTTTTCCCTCCAATCTCTTTTCCATGGCATTTGTTTATTAATGGAGCACAGCAAGCCCCCACGGGCTGCACCCTTGCTCTGAAGTTCTGACTGTAATGGGAACAGTCACCAGGGGATGAAGTGTCACTGTGGTTAGCTGATGATCAAGGACAGCATGCCTGTGAGAGAGAGCAGCCAGGGTCTCCGGCTGTCACCCCGCGCCTTATTCTGCCTCTGCTCTCTGCCCCGCCCGTGGCTAATTGATTTGTGAAAAGGCTCAGAGGTAGTTTTGAGTGGGAAAGACACTTTATATCTGCTTGTGGCAAATCCTCAGAGGGACAGGGGGGAAAAAAATCCATTCCCTGCCCAGACTCCTCTGTTTGACTCTTTCTTCCATTCAATTCCCAATTAGCTCAAATCCTCAGCACCCAAAGAAGCAAAGGGAAGAAAATTCTTCTGCTAACCTGTCCCTGTCAGGTAAAGAGACAAGTTGTGAACAACCCAGCATCAGTAGCGGAAATAGGGTAAGGGAAGGCAGGCAAGAAGGAAAGAAGGTGGCTCTGTGAGCTTGCAGCCACCGACTTAGGAGAATCGCTACATCCAAAAGCCAACAAGAGTGCCAGTGACCAGAGATGAGCATCACACATGAGAAGCCCGAATCCTACCATGCCGCCTCCTGGCAGCTTCGTTTGACACACCTAAAGCTAGCAAGCTGGTTTGTATCCTCGCGCAGTTGGTCTGCGGTATCTACACATAGACTCAGAAGCGCTGTCTAACTGCTGTAGACCCATTTCCCCAACAAGGACCAAAGAGCTGCCGGGCTTTCTCGCTGCCCGAGTGGTAATGGGTCTTGTCTCCGACCTTCCAGCTCAGCTTCTGACTTCAATGCACTTTGCTTTTTCAGAAGCTGTTTGTGAGGGTGGTGAGAGTTGAGAGGCTATTGATAACAGAACTAGTAGCTTTTATCAAAAGCTGCTCTTGTAAGTGAATTTGGCATGGGCTCAGAGTTCTTCCCCTCTAGCTGACTGATCTCACAGTATCTTGGAGAAAAGCCAATAAAGTCATTCCTGGGGCCTTCTCCCCGCCTTGCAGATATTAAACTTTTGGGCAGTCAGATTAAGGCTAATTTCATTCATTCACACAGTACTTATTTATTTAGAACCTGAAGTGTACTAAATTCACAAGGATTTATAGGGAGAGGTAGAGACAGACAGGCAGACTGTCTCATCACGTATCTCAAGCTTCCTCACAGCTTGTTTTACCTTGTGAGCTGGCTTCAAACTTCAAACTCATACTTCGCTTCCCAGATAGGTTACACATGCGCGCATTACCACACTCGCTTCTTCTTTAGGGATCATAATGTCTGAAGTTATTGCCTTTGTCAAAAGTCCACTCGGGTTTATTTTTTTAACCACTCATTTTAATGCTCATTCTGCCTAAACAACCAGCCCATTATTTCGGAACAGCATGCCAAGAGGTGGTACACAGGGAGAAAGGTGGGAATCTTACCCTTCTGTGAAACTCTCATTTCCATAATGTGGGGGCAGGGGAGAGAGTTCTAGGACACTGAGCCATTTTCAACCCTCTGACTCTATTTGATTGTTTTAGCCATTCTTACTGTATTGGCTTAGCTATGGTACAGCACAGAACATGATATTTAAGCATTATGTTTTTACCTACTGCTGACCTCAATCAATTCCCAAAGGCAAGTCATAATCAGAAACTAGTCAAATAGCATGGCCAATGATTTTAATTTAAAATGTGGACTAATTGCCACCATCATTGTTTTATGAATGGAAAGATATTTCTTGTCCATTGAAACAGGATTCAAATCTATACTTCATTGTCATACGCATAAACTAATACAATTATAACTTTCAAACTTGCATCTATAAAATCCTCATTGATTTATAAAACACTCTAATTTATAAAAAGGAGTTTCTCATTTATTTAGATGAACATGTTATAAGATACAATCTCTGCCCTTGGAGGATGGTGGGTGAGAAAAACAAGTTGTAATAGGGTAGAAATACAATAGAGAAATGTAAAGACAGACTGTTATACAGAGAAGAGAAAGAAGATGGTCAAGAACTCAATGCTGAAATTGGTTTTCTGGGGACCCTACTTGTTGCTAAGTTCCCAGCCATCAAGGATGTCTAGGAATATATGCACAGTTGGAAACATAATAAGATAGGCCTAATGGCAGTAGTAAGAAGGACTGAGAGGGACAGCCGCTGTACTCAATGGGTTTCTTGTGATAGGGACGGCAATGATGGTGAGTTTTCAGAAGGCTTGGCTAGTTCTTGGTTAATCAAGACCAGTGCCCTTAATTGTCACCACACCAGTTCCAACATTCCAGGGGTTCACCATCGAGTCAATATACGCCCAGCCACAGAAGCAACAAGCGACAGTCTGTGGCCACTCAGAGATGCCCCTGAGGCCAAGAAAGCAAAGAGGAAGCCCATGGCTCACACCTGTCTTCCATTAATTGGGTTCCAACTGCATGGAGAGGAGGGAGAAGCAACAATAACTTGGAGAAGGGTGAGGATGCCAGGAAAGGGAGGACCAAACCCAGGATGAATTAGAAGCAGATGATACAAGTCCCTGGCTGATGGAGCCCTGCAAGGAAGAGCAGGAAGTTGTTGGTTGGAGAAGGATGGCTATCAGAAAGGAAAAAATAAAATGGTGGCAATAAATCCTAAGAAAAGCTAACAAAAGAAAATGTCGGACAATGTGTTAGATAAATAGTCCGCGATGCTGATCCACCTCGCCGAGCTGTTGCAAAGATCAGCTAATAAAAAAAAGATTGTCAAGGACGCTGCAAACATAGAAGAGCTGACCAACAATACGAACATTCATAACAAGGGAGGACCTAGGAATGAAACCAGTTCAGTCAAGACCACAGATGTTGAGCAATCCGCGTAAGAAATAAAGAAAGCAGATAGGGCTGCTTGGAGGTGGTCCAAGCATACAAGAACCGAAATGCTTTTTGCTCTTAATTTTTAAAAAGAAGACAAGTTTACAGGGTATAAGACTATAAATAAATATTGGCCAATAAATACGGGTTCTTGCTTTTCCCTGGAGACAGCTCCCTTTGAAATGACTTCCTGGACCAAGGGGTAAGGGAGTTGAAGACTCCTACCCTCCTCCCTAGAGCTCATGGTCCAGGACAGGAAGCCTCCCCTCCCTCATCTCCAATGATTTGAGGTTGGAAAAAAAAAACCACTGGAAGGAATCCAAAGCCATAGTTCATTTCATTCTTTCATCTCCTGCCTTTGCCAAATGCTGACAATTACAAACAAATGTTTTCTTCACACTCTGCTCATTTGGGTTGCTTGTGTGTATGTGACTTGAGAAACGCTTTCTAAATCCCCAAGGTGACAGGATTTCCACGTAATGATAATGATTATTTAATGTCATCATCACAATGGGCTGCCTGGGCAAATGAAATGCTTGCTGGGTCTAAAGCATTCACTCAAGTGAAGTAAATTAACACTTTCCAGGGTACCAGATTTCCCGTCGGGGCCCTAAAGAAGGTAATTCATTACCCAGGCTTCTCCACCCCCCAACAGTGCTGTCTACCAGCAAATTCTTCAGCTGCTTAAACTGTCAGGCTTCTGGGCCAGCATGGGGAAGTCCAAGAGAGATAAAACTATGCTGAGAAGGCCCAGACTTGGTAGATATTTTTAGTCATCTGAAGATGGGCCAGGAATGAAAAGCACCATCATCATCATAACCCCTGTGGAGGCGGCCCATCTTCTCTAGCGCGCTCATCATGGAAATCATCACCTTTGGGCCTCACTCTAATTCCTGGGGTGCACAAAGCAAGTGCTATCACAGCCAGGATGCAGCTACGGTAGTGCTGAGGGCAAGATGACCTCCATGAAGTAAGCCTTAAAGGCAAGTGAGATGGTACGGCAGGAAGAGTGGGAAAGGCCCCCAAACCAGTACCATCCAAAGCACCCAGTCGAGGGCTGCGTGTATGGCTCAGTGGTAGAGCACACTCTTAGAATGTGCACCAGGCCTACATTCAGTTCCTAGCAAGGGGTATAGGGGAGGCATTGAAGACTCAGGACCAGGAACCATGAAGAATCACTGTGTATGTACTTTGGTACACGGGGGTAAAACATATAAAGAGGTTTGAGTGTCTCATTAGGTAGACTAGGTTTAAAAGATTATCTACTGGTTGTTTATTGGTTGTTTTTTTTTTTAAAAAATGTCTCTAAGGCCTTCATCAAGAACTATAGAGAGCAGGACTGTGGAGACGGCTCAGTCAGTACAGTATTTGCCATATAAGCATGAGGAACTGAATTCCATCTCCAGAATCCGCACTGGAAAGCCAGGCACACTGAACAGGACCAGCACCGTCTATCAGTTAGCATGCCAATGAGGAAAATTCTGAAGGGTCCCAGACCTAGATGAAGAGCTACGAGTAATCAATGGCTGCTGAGAGGGGAGTCAGTTTCCTCCGGGGATAAGCTCCTGCATAGGCTGTCCCAGTCCAAGTGGTCCATCCTGGACACGTATACATACAAGCAGTGCTAACGAACTCAGTGGGTTGTATATGCGTGTGTGTGTATATACACATTTGCATATATAGATAACAATAACAAAGAAGAAGAAGTCATGAATTTGGGAAGAAGGTCATGAGAGGAGTTGGAAGGGAGGGAGGGGCGGGAGTTATTTAGGCACAGCACTCAGATCTGAAGTTCTAAGAAAGAAAAAAGAAAGGAAGGAAGGAAGGAAGGAAGGAAGGAAGGAAGGAAGGAAGGGGAGATGAAAGACAAGACGCCAGGCACTAGGGAGGCAAAAGCAGGAGGATCCGGGTTCACTGGCCAGTCAGTTTGACCTAATCAAGTCCCAGGCCAATAAGAGACCTACCTTGTCTCAAAAACCAAGGTCAATCAGAAGTTGACATTAGCCTCCACACACCTGCACATACATGTGTATGGGCATTTTCACAAACATGAGCACATGTACATGTGTGCACACCCACATCCCTCAAAAAATATAAGTAATAAAATTAGAGTTTAAAAGAGGGTTGGAGAGATGGCTCAACAGTTAAGAGCATTGGCTGCTCTTCTAAAGGGCCCAAGTTATAGTACCAGCACCCACACAGCAGCTCACAACTGTCTGTAACTAGTGTCCCAAGGGATATGATGCCCTCTTCTGGCCCCCACAGGCACCATATATCCGTATGATGCACAGACATGTATGAAGACAAGACACTATGTACATAAAATAAATAATTTTTAATTTTTGAATTAAAAAGAAAGGTGGGAACTAACCAAGATGAAGGCTTTACTAGTCTGATGTTTTTTCTATAAAATATTAACTAACCGAATCTTCACAACAAATCTTTGCAGGTCAATTATCATCAATCCATTTTTGACAGCTTTACAAATGAGAAAACAGATGCAGGGACAAGTTCTTGTCCAAGGTCTTACACCTACTGTGTGGTGAGGGTGAGAACCAGGGACGAGGCAAGAGAGAGCAAAAGAAGCCTGGGCGCTCTGACTGGGATGGCATGCCACAGGTTCAGGGCAAACGTCCATCTCTTGGTATCCCAGGGTTCTCTGCCTACCCAGAGCCTCACTGAATCTTCAAGTCTCAGAGCTGGACTCCTAACTCCTAGCGAAAGAAGCATCTGCAAACAGGAAGCAACAAGCAAGATAGTACCTGTCAGCTACCCCCATCACAGACAGCAATGCCAAGTCCAGAAAGAAAAGGGTCACGACCAAATTAGGGAGAAGTCACTCTGTTCTGCAGAAGCAGGGGACAGGGGCAATGTCTGAAAATGCAAACATCTGGGAGGAGCGTGGCAACCATGAGAAGTTTGCAGGAGGAAGCAGGCTCATGCCAGGGCAGCCAAGGCATGGACAGGAGGAGAAGAGTCGCACAAAAAGGATCACATGGGGAGGCTTGGGGTAACAGAAGAAACAGTCATCCCCCACTTCTGTCCTAGAGCACCTTGGCCAAGGCACTTCTCTGAGCTTCTGCAAAATCAATCATGATGATTTTGGGGGGGGTGAGGGGGAAAGAGAGAGAGAGAGAATCTTATAAGGCCAAGAAGACAAGAAGAAATAAATGGCATTTGATCTTGGAGTGAGTCCCTCTTTAACACTAAAAAATACTATCGGGGCTGGAGAGATGGCTCAGGGGTTAAGAGCACTGCCTGCTCTTCGAAAGGTCCTGAGTTCAATTCCCAGCAACTACGTGGTGGCTCACAACCATCCGTAATGAGATCTGGTGCCCTCTTCTGGCCTGTAAGCATATATGCAGGCAGAATACTGTATAGATAGATAGATAAATAAATAAATAAATAAATAAATAAATAAATAAATAAATAAATCTTTAAAAGATATATAAATAAATAATACTATTAAAAACTTTCCTCAAACTCCATGAATTCTACCTATCCCATCAGTAAGAATTTCAACCTGAAAAAGCAACAAAAGACAGTTCCATTGGCTTTTTTCTTCACCACAATATGTAGGACATGTTTGTTCTTTTGACAAAAGAAAAATGAGCCTTTCTGCTTTACATGAAAAAGATTACTTTGGGAGGGAGGATCAATAAGGAATGGGAACACGCTATGAGACCCTTCTGTACTAAGAAGTTCATGTGTGAAAACCTCAACTGAATTGCCTTAGGTTCCTCTAACACAGTGGTTCTCAGCCCTCCTAATGCTGTGACCCCTTAATACAATTCCTCCTGTTATGTTACCCCAACCCTAAAACTATTTTTGTTGCTACTTTATAACTGTAATTTTGCTAGTGTTATGAATCGTATTGCAAATATCTGATAAGCAGATGGTCATTGGTGACCCCTTTGAGAGGATCACCCAACCCCCCTGAAAGGGGTCATGATGACCCACAGGTTGAGAACTGTTGCTCTAAAAACTTTTTTCCAACAGAACCCTGAATACTCATTTCTGCAGTAAATCCAAACTCCAAAGTAGGCTCTGCCCAAAGTGGAACATGAGCCGTAACACCATCTATAGCATAATGTGCAAATGTACCTAGAAAAGTTCATCTTTGAAGCCTGGAAATGATCCAGAAAATAAGAGTTAGCCAAAGCATTGTCGACTGCCTGCTAGAGCTAAGCACCAAGTCTAGGCCCATAGCTCCAGAGGTAACAGGAGCTTCACTGACAGCCCTGGAGAAGTAATTCCTAGGACGTGCTCATAGGACTCCTTAAACAGTGCTCAGGGTCTCACCATGTGGACTATAAATGACCCTAGGAATACTGTGCTAAATGAAACAAGCCATGACACAGAAAGAAAGGTACTTTGCAAACCTGCATACACTTGAAGGAAGGAGAGAAGAAAGAGAGGGAGAAAGGAAGAGAGAAGAAGACAAAGAGACAGAATCAGATCCATAGCCGTGGAAAGCAGAACCACGCTTGGGAGAGGCAGAGGAAAGGAGAAAGTACAGAACGAAGGTAGCAGGCGCCTGGTCGTATGGATAAACCTAGAGAGCAGCATGAGCCTGCAGTTAGAATACTGTATACTGCAAATCTGCTAACAGAGAAAATTAATTTACATACTTCTGCCACAAAAAAAAATAATGTGACTGTAGTCACGTATATACACATGTGTACTGTATGCTTTAAAGTCATCTAATTTTAGTGACTAAATAAATATAGTACCATCCCATAACATCATACCATATAGTATCAACATAACATCAGGAGCTACTAAATAAAGTTTTCAAATATCTTCAATTTCTCTAATCCTCTTATTCACTTATTATTTTTCTTTTTTTTTTTCTTTTTTTTTTTTTTTTTTGATTTTTGAGACAGGGTTTCTCCGTAACTAGTTCCTGTCCTGGAACTAGCTCTTATAGACCAGGCTGGCCTCGAACTCACAGAGATCCACCTGCCTCTGCCTCCCGAGTGCTGGGATTAAAGGCATGCGCCACCACCGCCCGGCTTTCACTTATTATTTTGAAAGTCCACATTTTCTGTGAATATACTGTTCACACATACACAGAATTGTAGCACTTGGCCTTGAGAATAATCCCAGCACGTCCTCATCCCTTCCCCCACACACACACTTCTCCCTGCTTACTGCCTCCTCTCCCCAGGCCACAGTGCTGACCAATCTCCACAGACTTCATGTGGGTCAGGGTCCTGGCCACAGAGATTGCCCACCCTTCATTCACGCCCACTCTTTGCCAAATGAGGATAGGGTAGGGCTGACCAGCTGGACCCCAGCTCAGCCTTGTCTTTGCTTTGTCCCATCAACCAACCCATCTGACAGCATTGTACTGTCACCGGCTACTGCAAATGGACATTGGTTTCCTTTACAGTCAAAGGGAAAGGCCACTGGGCTGCCAAGAGCTAGCAGAAGAACCAGGAACCCTGTCAGGTTAGACCAGCCTGCAGCAAAGCCCAAGGGCTTGAAAGGGTCTCCAGGTCCTCCCACTTAACAGTGAGAAGGGATGCGTGGTGCTGTTATGAGATAAACAAACCTCAGGTGCTGCTGTTAAAGCAGAGAGCCGGCTCCACGCACTAATTCATCGGATAGGTTAGCCAGAAAAAAGGACGCTAAAAACCTCCCGTGAGTTTGTTTAAAGGTTCCCAGTCAGCACAAACTATTAAAATGAAACAGAGTCACAGCTTGCTCTCCAGCAAGCCTTCTGTCACAGGGTTTCCTGTGCTGATGCAATGTTTGCTGCAGGTGACTTAGTCATCATTAGAAACAGAGAAGGAAACGAAACTCTCTGGTTATTGCTACCTGTATGCCCCACAGCAAGGCTTAACTCTCTAACTATCTCCTCCATCTCAGCGTTACTCCCCTCCCAGCCAGTGGGTCTGAACACTGTGGGCAGCGGCCCTGAGAAGAGCTGGTACAAGTGAGGCTTCCAAGCCTCCGAAGCCAGCGCCATCTCCCTTCATTCCAGCGCACAGGACAGTTGACACAGCGAGACCTTATTAGAAACCACATGCGATCTAAGGGTCCCGGGACTCTACCAGCAGAGACAGCGGGCACTGAACCCCTGACGAACAGTTCTCTCCTGTCCCCCAGGGCCCTTGGCAGCCCATGTCCCCACAGAACCCCACATCCCAGGTCTTTGCTCAGAGCCAGCCACCTGTGTCCTGTTCCCTCAGGGCAAGGCTTTGCATTTTCCGAGGTAACACCTACCTAATCTCACATAATCTAATCTGAAAGACTCAGAGCATATCATTGGGTTCGTGCTATTACTCCTAGAAAATACCATTTGCCTTCTAGAGATCCGCGGCCTTCACCAAAGGCAGGCCAGGAAGGGAGTCAACGTTACAAAGGGTGGGAATCTCAAAAGACAATTTTAAAACTCAAAGCAGCTTTGCCTACTCCTATAGCTGGGAAAGTCTCAAGTCCCAGTTTCGGAAGCTACCAATCGCGCCTCTATGAATCTTTATTCTGGTGTTGTTGCCTCCTCAGAACTGCGGCTCAGAGGCTTTTGACCTCTCTTAACTTCAGAAATAACAAAGTTAATTTAATACTACTGCCTAGGGCCTGGGAGGACTGGGAAATGGGTGTGATCTGGGTGCATTATGTGATATTCCAAAATAATCAATAAAAAATATTAGGTTGGGGGGGAAAGTACCACCACTGCACACTTATTTAAAGTGCCTATGCTTTATGCTTAATTATTTTTGTTTTGATCTACTTTTAGTAAACATAACAAACTACTTCAAAGATGTACAAAAATATTTTAATAAATAGCTGTTCGTTATAGCTTAATTTTTTGGATTTTTTGTTTTGTTTTGTTTTGTTGTGGTGACTTTAATTTGGGTTTTTGGCTATTTTTAGACAAGATCTCGTGATCCCAGGCTGGCTTCAGATTTAATATGTTGATAAGGATGGCCCTGAATTTCTGGTCCTCCTTTCTCTACTTCCTGAGTACAGGGATTACAGGCATGCAGCACCAACACCCATGTTTATGTGGTGTTAGGGAACAAAAGCAGGAATTCACACATTAGACAAGCTCTTTATCACACAAGCTACATCCTCAGCCCTTCGTTACAGATATTCATACATCGATATATATGTGCTAAGCCAATTACATGTAGTTGCATGCCCACAACCCTATGAACTAGGAGCTATGGTCCCTGTTTTTCAGATGGGAAAATGGAGGTGCTGGGAATGTAAGTGAACTTAGCCACACCTTCAGAGCTTCAGAAAGGTTCCATATTTCTGCTTTCTCAGACTTTTCAGCCTTACAATAACTAAACCAATAATTTTTAAAGTACAGCCCCATACCAGAAACATCATTAATCCCAGGAAACTTGTTAAACACTGCAGGACCCACTCCAAACCTAACGAATAAGAAGCTCAGGGGTGGGCTCTGCGCTGAACTCAGCAAATCCTCCTGATGATTCTGGCAAAATGCAAACTTCCCTGAAGTCAACTATGAATGTAGATTCTCGAAGCTTGGGGGGTGGGAGCCAGCTGTAACCCCCTTTCCTCACACCGGTCCCATGAATCATTTCTTTTCAGTTAGAAACTTGCCTGTCATTTTATTGCGACCCTAGAGAGATCTGAACTAACAAATGTTGCTGGCGAATGCTTGGCAGGTGCGTAACACTAGGAATAGAAATGCGGCAATCTATGCAACAACCAAAGAAAATTCTTCAAACACAAACTCTGGGAAGGTTGCCTGTTGAGTTAGCTTTAAAAGAACAGAAAGGTTATCTCACTTGGTTATTCCCAGTCAGTTTCGTTAGACTGTGTCCTCCCTCTGCAAGATTATGCAGAGAGCTGTTCCTTTAGTGTCCCGCTGCCCACCACCTGAACGGGGACCTCACCTTTCCTCTGCATTCTCTGCTCCTTCTTTCTTAACCCCAAATAAGACAGGAAAGGCTGTTTTGACCCGAGGGACGCCAGCCAGCCCCAGCCTTTCCCCGCGCGCTCACAGGACGGCACCAGGCCGGCTTCAGGTGCACTGCGCACCTGCGCCAAGGACTCAACACCGAAACAGAACATTTTCAGAAAAGCAGATTCCACATTGTTTGCCTGTGCCTTCTGTGTATTTGGAGCTCTGCTCCATACTAGCCAGGGTATGCCCTGAAGAGTGGAAAAATTAAAATCTGTGAACATCCTCTGTCTTGAGAACACTGTACTGAGAAGTAGAGGGGAAGCTTCCTCCCTGGGGCCAGGCCAGTGACCTTGACCTCGGCCAAGGACAAGCGGTTGGGGCCACAGGAAGGGAGATGCTCTAGAGTCCTGGTTCTCAACCTTCCCAATGCTATGACCCTTTAATACAGCTCCTCATATTATAGTGACCCCCAACGGTGAAATTATTTTCATTGCTACTTCATAACCGTGATCCTTGCTACTGATGGGAATGGAATGGGAATGTCTGATACGCAGGCTAACTGATCTGTGACGTTGTGAATGCGTCGCGACCCACAGGTTGAGAACCGCTTTGGGAGCAGTGCCATTTCCTCTCAGGAACCTAGGAGCTCCCTCGAAGGAAGCAGGCACTTGCTGGATGACTTTGGATGAACTGCCCTCCTCAAGCCTCGGATTACTGAAAGAGAGGGCAGAAAGAACACCACAAACCAGACCGTGGGGAGAAGCAAGCTCAGCTCCACCTCACCAGACTGTCCCCGTAGACACTGTCAAGCTAATCCTTTCTGGAGTGATAATAAGAATTTTCTCGAGTTGGGAGAGAGCTTACCCACTTACATAACGAGGAGTTCACCAAGAGGGTTAAACTCACTCTTAGCATGTTTTACAAGCATAGCCCCGGGAATACACCCTGATGTAACCTGGGATATGCATCTGACTACAAATACTACAGCGCAGAGGACGGCCCGGACCACAGTGCCTTTGTCCGGTTCAAACACAGGCTTGCCCCTGAAACCTTAGGAGGCCAGGCTCTTCCTCCCCATGGCACACCCCAAGACAGAATCACACCCACAGGAATGAGCTAAGCCCTAGCTCGCCCATGGAATGGCACACCAATAACCTACAAAGAAGACGAACACCACAGTCCATGCCTGGGTTTTAAGTTGAAAAGTTTTTCCCCCAAAGACATTATTTTTCCCAAAAGGAGGGAGCCCTCTACTGGCGACTTGGCACTCTGCAGGGAAAGGGCTCCATCCTGGATCGTGTCTGCCAGCTACGCTGTCCTTGATGGCTGTTTTCTTGTATCGCTCCACCTTGGCAGAAATATATGACAATGTGATCCGATGCAGGCTCATAACACAAATTCCATACACGCTTCAGCCGGCTGTAGTTTATCTACCGGGAACAAGGAAGGGATCACGAGAGGGTTCAAGGAACGTCCCCTGCTCTCCCATCCTGTGGAACGTGTTATAAAAAGGTTGCACACAGAGGGTTTCATCCAGTAATTGAGACTTAAAAGCACCACACAAATGGTTTAGGAGAGATTTCAAGCAGCCCAGATAAATATCCATCAAGAGAAAAAGAGTAGTTGAGTTAGGTACATCCGAAGAGTGGAATATTATACAACTTTTTAAAAATGAAAAAGAGTTCTTTACGTGGAAATTAATCTATGTATCTTTGAGTTCAAAAAAAAAGGAAACAATATTTCCTATATGTATGTGTGTATATATACATATATATATATATATATGAGCTTTCGTCTGTATAAAAAGTAAGGAGTTTATTCATATTTGCTTCTACCTACATAATGTAAAACATTTACAAAAGTTTACACATGGGACTAATGGCAAAGACTGCCAATGACTATGCTAAATCTTTGCACATATTAACTTATACCTAACCTTCCCAAAGTCACCCTGTAATGTAGGGACTATTCTTGCCATCCACCATCCAGAGACAAGGAAACTAAGAAACAAATAGTTTCGACCAATAGGATCCTAAATTTACACTGACCTGTGATCTGGGAAGCCGTACCAGAGGTTTGCCCAACACAATAAAGTTGGAAGCAGAGATTGTCAGAAATATAAAATCTAAGAATCACACCTTGTTAAATTTGGAAAAACCCTAACTAGTGGTTTCAAGCATACATTTCCTTTGGTTAGACAAACATACCCTTTGAACACTCACATGTGCATGTGTGCTTACGCACACGCACACACACACACACGAGAGAGAGAGAGAGAGAGAGAGAGAGAGAGAGAGAGAGAGAGAGAGAGAGAGAGCATTCTCTGGCTCCAGGCCCAGAGTATCGATCCTGACGTGTACTCTAGATAAGGATTACTTGGTCTCTCTCCCTCAGACCTATTTTCAATACTTTCCAGACTAAAATATGGGGCACCATATTTCTATCCCATGCAGCCTAACTTATACCTCCTAACTCGCTTCATATTGTCCAATTCAATCTTTCACTTGGCGCCAATGGCAGTGAAGATTTTTCTCTTCCATGGAACCTTAAGAAGGAAAGACAGTTTTCTGCTCTACCTATGTTTCCAGTTTCTCTGCAAAGTAAGTGAATAGTCTCATGAAATTTGTTTTTTGTCTATTCACAACATCTTAGGATAAGCTAAGCACATATCTTCACCGGCCCTCGAGAAAACAGAACCACTGTGAGCCCAACATCCTCTTCCACCAGGAAACCATTTAGTGTGCCTGGAGCGGGGACCTGCAAAGATTCTAGATGCACAATATTTCCAGAGAAGAATGAGAAATGGCATTTTACATGTACTCTTCTCGTTCCCTCTTGGATGTGCTCTCCAGGTTAGATGGGAACCACTCTTGAATGTTTCGCCACTGTCCCAAATCTTCTTGTTGTTATACTGTTTCAAATACTGGAGGCCAAAGACATTTTCCATCTATGTGGTGCATAGTTTTATTACATGGTGCCTATAAATGGGTATCAATTTACAGCTCGCTCTGAAGTTATTCCATGTGTGAAAATTAATAATAGGGCCAGCAAGATGGCTCAGTGGGTACAAGTGTTACCTACACAAGCTCAAGAATACACATTAAATAACCCAAGACAGCATGATGTCAATATGTAATCCCCATACTCCTATGATGAGATGGAAGGCAGAGTCAGAAGAACTGCCCTGAATCTCAGAGACCAGCTCCTGGGGTGCCAAGTGTGACAGAAACGAGATTCAAGTGTGCCCAGATGGGGAAACTGAGTGACAGAAGGCTACCATTGTTAACCAGGTAGCATAAAAATTGCTGGAATGTATGAAAATGCCGGGTTTTTTAATTTTATTTAGATTTTATTCATTTTTACTTTATGTATATGAGTCTATGCCTGAATGTATATCTGTGTACCGTGTATGAGGCTGGTGCCCGTGGAGGCCAGAAGAGAACTTTGAGTCTCCTGAGACTGAAGTTAGAGACAGCTGTGAGCTGGAGAGATGGCTCGCAGTAAGAACACAGAAACCAGAGGTGGTGATGCGCATTTGTAATCTCAACACTCAGGAGGATCAGAAGTTCAAAGCCATCCTCAGCTGCATAGCAAGTTTGTGCGGACTCTATGAAACCCTGTCTCAGAAAAAAAAAAAAAGTGCTTTCAGAAGCTATTGAAAAACACAAAGAGAAAGAGATAACTTCAATTTTTTTTTCTCTTTCCTGAAAATGAGGTAAGAACTACAGAGAACAATCTTGGAAAATTAGCTCCTCTCTGGTAATTGTTGGAGCCAGTAAGTTCAACCCTGGGGCTTTCAATTCCCTTTATCTGTGAAAACAGGAACAATACTCGTTTTCTCACAAAGCTCTTATAAATGATGAAAATTATTCCAATAAGAAGTGGCTGCTAGAGCTCCAGGCACGGTGGTGCACCCCTGAAATCCTAGCGCTGAAGAGACGGAGGGAGAAGGGTCTACAGTTCAGAGTCAGACTGAGCCACCACAGCAAGATCTTGTCTCCAAAAACTTAAGAGTTGGGCACGTTGCTCAGGTGTATAATGCCTGCCTAGCATGCACAAGGTCCTGGGTTCTGTCCTCAGCACTGCAAAAATAATAAGATAAGAAAGAAGGAAAGCAAAAGCAATTACTTGTAAGAATGCTGAGGTAGGAAAACCAGCTGAGCCCAAGAGGTTGAGATTCCTGTACAGTATACAAGACTCCTGTGAGAAGAGGAGTAGGAAGGGAAAGGAAGAGGAGAAAGAGGCAGGGGAAGAAAAGGAGGAGGAGGAGAAAGAAGAAGGAGGAGAAGGAGAAGTAGTGACTGGTAAATGAGAAACAATCATTGTAAATTGCACAACAAAATGATTGTATGACCTCTATGCAGTTTTCATAACAAAGACTTTAGAGAAACCAATGTTCTGTGAATAAATAGTGAGCATGTTAGTGGAATTTCTACTTTAAAACTCTACAAATTCCATTTTTCTTTTTAAAAACCAAATCTGGAACTGGAGAGACAGCTCAATCAAAGTGCCTGGTACAAGCCATAAGGGCCTGAGTCAACCCCTAGTACCTGTGGAGCCCAAGAAATGTGGTCCCACTTCCACTTTGTCTGACAGTCAGAGAGTTTGGAGGTTACTCAACTGACTGACAAGCATAGTTGCACGTCCCAACTCAGGATGTGATTGCTTGGTTCTTTTAACACTAAAATAACTTCATTCAATCATGACAGATGGTCAAGATAAGCAAACGTACTTCTGCTCCATCTTTTGTAACTATGAGGTCACCTGGGGAGGGGCTGCATTCAGGCCATGTGACCTAGAGCAACTTTGCTACTTAGACAACAGAATGCTAATGATTTGATGTCTCAGGGTGATAAAGCCATTGACTGTGTGTGTTATCCTTTATATCATGTTAATAAAGTCTTTTGTCACCTTCTCCCATTTATGTTAGGAATAGAAGCTGTGGAAATATAAATGTGGGTGATTTTCAGGATTTCAGTCATCACTGAATATAATAATAATACCCTCTGGTATTATTCCATGTTTTCTGTCGTATTATTTTTATGCATCTTCATACTCTTTACTTATATTTCTAAAATTCCCATGCCCCTACCCTGGGAAGAGGTGATTTTTTGAGGCCGATCCTCGACATGTGCTCATGTGAAAAAGTCAGAAGACACTGTGACATGTGCCTGTAATCACACTGTGACATGCGCCCGTAATCACACTGTGACATGGACCTGTAATCACACTGGGACATGGACCTGTAATCACTCTGGGACATGGACCTGTAATCACACTGGGACATGGACCTGTAATCACTCTGGGACATGGACCTGTAATCACACTGGGACATGTGCCTGTAATCACACTGGGACATGGACCTATAATCACACTGGGACACGCACCCATAATCACACTGTGACATGTACCTGTAATCACACTGTGTCATGTGCCTGTAATCACACTGGGACATGTGCCTATAATCACACTTGGACATGTGCCTATAATCACACTGGTACATGCGCCTGTAATCACACTGGGACATGTGCCTGTAATCACACTGGGACATGCACCTGTAATCACACTGGGACATGCGCCTATAATCACACTGTGACATGCGCCTGTAATCACACTGGGACATGGACCTGTATTCATACTGGGACATGTGCCTGTAATCACACTGTGACATGGACCTGTAATCACTGTGTTTGGGAGACAGACAGAAGAACTCTATCTTTCTGGCCAGTCTAGCCATACTGGCAATTGCTACGTTCAGAGAAAGACCTTGTCTCAAAAAAACTGATGCTGATCTCTGACCTCCACATGTACCTACATCTACATGTATGCACACATATATAAACTCCTACACACATACACACGCATGCACGCTAAGCTTATCTCTCTTATCTCTATTCAAGGAATTATGAGATTATTTCCTGTGAATAATTCAAGGAAAAAGAAACCCATCTACTTCAATAACCTAAATAATTTTGTTTTGGGGTAGGGTTATTAAGGCAAGGAAGTTAGACTTGAACCCATAAACTTGGGGCTCCTTTGCTTTGCTATCTACACAATTGACCTCTAGGGACTAGGCATGACCAGAAAGCCCCAGGGATGGCAGGGCAGGCCCATCTTACAGGCACAGCTACAGCATAGCTAAGTTCCTGAGCCAGTGGGGCACATGCAGAACCCCATGCCACACCGAGCAACCACGACACACGCAGTGCAGGCTACTACCAACAGGCTCCATGCCAGAACACATCAACTTGAAGCCTGCACTACACAAATTCCCCAGGCAGACTCTTTCATCTCCCCACCCCTTAATCCTCTTCCAGAACATTCTTTCTAAACAAAGAATTCTGGAGGAGAGTCGCTCTTGAAAGCAGTTCTGTCTTAGGGTTTCTAAAGTTGTTGTGAAGGAACACCATGATCCTGGCAACTCTTATAAAGGAAATATTTAATTGGATGACTTATAGCTCAGAGGTTCAGTCCATTATCATCATGGCAGGACATGGAAGCCTGCGGGCAGACATGGTGCTGGGGAGGTAACTGAGAACTCTACATCTTGTACAGGCAACAGGAAGTGGTCTTTCTCGCTGGGTGTAACTTGAGCATAGATGAGACCTCAAAGTCTGCCTCCACACTGACACACTTCCTCCTACAAGGCCACACCTACTCCAAGAAGGCCACACCTCCTAGTAGTGCCACACCCTTTGGGGGCCATTTTGTTTCAGAGCATCACACAGTTCCCTTTGATTCTCCATACACTCGGTATTCGGCCCCCACTCTGAGCCCAATACCAGGCATTCTTGCACTTTGCTTTAAATTTGCATAATTTTTACAACTGCTATCCTTATCTTCCATCTCAACCTCTTTCCACATAATTCAGTCATGGACATCCCCCTTCTAGGAAGGAACCCTCACCCCATAATTCACCACATGTTGAGGGTTTCAAGTCTACAATCAGGGAAACTATTTCAACTATGGCAACTATTTCAAGTCCCTAGAATCCTTTAACCACCAGCATCCCGGGGGAAAGACTGGCTTTCTAGACAGCCACAGATTCCACTCTTGTTGGCATTGAAACTTCCATGACCTTCCACCATCATAATGGAAATCCGTCTCCATTGGCATCCGTACCCACTGCTTTCCTAAAGATTCTTGCTGAACCGAACTTTTTGATGACTCATCCAGACTGAGGCTTTTCTTCCCTAGCTGACTGACTGCTCCAGCTTTTCAAATATTTGCCTCCCACTTCAACCCTGTTCCTCCAGAAGATAAGAAGACATCCAGAGTGCATGATGAGAAATTACAAAATCCATCAAGAGTCAATGCAATGGGGAGAAAGAGACGATTCCACACAAAAGAAGGGCATATGTGTTAGGAAGGCATCAGAGCTGGGATGTGGCTCAGGGGTTGAGTGATTGTGTAGCAGGCACAGGAAAGGCCTGGGCTCCATCTGAAGTACTGAGAAATATAAGTTAATGAAGCCATTTAATTACTATGGCCTCTTTTTTACCCCAGCATTTTTTGTTTTTGTTTGTTTGTTTATAGAAGAAAGTTACAAAGGCAAAGTCCATATTGGGGGTTGGGTGGGAAGTCATGGCAAGAATAGGAGATGGTGGCAGGAGACTGAGCATTCATCCCTTTCTCCACAGGCAGGAAGCAGAAACAGCAAACGGGGAGGGAGGTGTGGCTGTAAACTCTCCGAGCCCTGCCCTGGAGGTTGGGTATACATCCTAAGTAAGACTCTCACTCTTGAAGCTTCAGTAACTTCACCAAGCAGTGCCACCAGATGGGGAACCCAGTATTCAAAGACCTAAACTGGAGGTAACGAACATTTTTTTTTTTGTTTCAGGAACGTGGTAGATGAAAGGGACAGAACCATTGCTATGAAATATAGCTCCAAATTTCCAAGGCTTCACAAAGCCTTCTCGTAGAAGTGCTAAACTGGTCTCTTTGGCATCTTCAGAGCTATTTTATTCTCTGTCTTACAAGAACTCCTTATACTTACATTAACACTCTGTTCACTTGGCAAGACCTGCTCAAGTCTTGTGCCACGCCTAGAGTTCCCCAGGGCATGGTCCCCACAGCCCTCCCTCCCCTCAGCTTCCCTTCTGTTCCCTGAGAAGAGATAATCAGAGCACCTCTAGAACTCTGGTGTGAGAATTCTCCCCAACAAACAAAACTGTGGACAGTCTGTCCTTGGAAATGTTATCTAAAATAGCAGAGCATTAGACAGAATCAAAACACTAAAAATAAATGATGGATATAATAAAATATTATGCAGAGCCATAGTTATTGAACCAGGAATATCCCCCCTCTTATTAATAACTGAGGGAAATATTTGTTGCAGATAAATAACTAGAGCATGCTCACCACTCTTGATGGAAATTGTTTATAAATGCATAGTTGCATTTTTGAGCTAGAACATATAGAACATGTACCAAGTATGTGACCGAGCTATGAATGACTTCCTTTCACTTATGTTTGTCTGCATTTTTTAATGTTTCCTAAGTGGTTATGAATAGCACAAGAAGTCAACCAAAAAAATGTGAAATAGTATTCTCTGATTGAAAGAAACAATTCCGTTGCTTTGCCAGTCATTAGAAACCTTGCCAAGGCTTGATGATCTCTTCTTGAAAGCAAGTGCATTAAAGTTAATTCATAATCACTGGTGACAATGACCTACATTAGGAAGACGGTATGGCTCAGAGCTACTTAGAGGAGAAACAATGCAGGGGAGAGGTGCTCACAGAGACCATGCACCATGAAAAACACCAGAGACGCTCCAGTACAGCGGTGGGCAGGAATGAGACGAGGTGAAGAATAATGAAGGTAAGTTGGACGTTTACGTAACAAGTGTTGATCTACCTCCTCCCTCCCCACCCTCAGAACTCCATTACAGAAAGTACTTCAGGCACCGAGACCTGAGGTTCAGTCTCTGGGGAAATTAAAGGGAGGAGAGACTGCAAACTTGGAGACACAAAGCTCTGTACAGCACAGATCAAGACTCAGGGCTGAATTAGTGCACAGTGTCTGAAAGTAAACACAGGAAATGGTTCAACTACAGATCTTTCTCAACTCCGTCAAACACCTGCAAGAGAGTCTGGAGATAAAAAACACTTCTCCTGAAGGTCCACTGAAAAGAACGCTTTATTCATTTTTCCTTCCCTCCATCCTTCCTTCCTTCCTTCCTCCCTTCCTTCCTTTCTGTGAAGATGTTTTTATTTAAATAAAAAAAGAAAGGAAGGAAGGAAGAAAAAAGAAAGAAAGAAAGAAAGAAAGAAAGAAAGAAAGAAAGAAAGAAAGAAAGGAAGGAAGGAAGGAAGGAAGGAAGGAAGGAAGGAGAGAGAGAGAGGGAAGAAAGAAAGGGAGGGAGGAGTAAGAGAGAAAGAGAATTAAAAAGTACTTCTCCCTTCCCCAGTCATCATGACTTGTAAGAGCTCCTTGGCTCCTTAGCTCCTCAGCTAGAGGTGGGACCTCCTAGAGAACCTACCCTCCCCCCCCACCACCTCTTTGCTGAAATTTTTTATGGGCTTGGTCTTGGGCAGGTCTTGTGTAGATAACCAAGCTGCTGTGAGTTTATGTGTGCAACAACCAAAAAGAAGTCTTCTCATTAAGCTTTGGGGATCCCCCCATCAAGCAGGTAGGTCTCCTGGCACAATGATCCAAAGGCAAATCCTCAGCCACTCAACCACCCTTCCCCAAGACTCCTAGCTTCTAACAAGCTTTTCAGGTCCTAGGTGGGCACAGCACAGCAGAAGCCCACCAGTGAAAACATGTTATCAGCAAACCACCCATGTGTTCTAAGTAGGGGCAGTCTCATGCCAGCAAACATAAAGGAAACTAGGAGAAGGTAGGCATGAGTAATGGAGTTCCGAAAGGGAGATCTAGATGGCAGATCAAAACCTGCTCCTGTTTTTAAAGCCCCACAAGCTACTGTACAAGCCTGGCCCCAGCTTCATGATAAAACCTCAATTTTAAAAATAAGAGAACGTCTTAACCCAACAGTCATGAGGTTTATTATGGAATCTGGAACAGTCTCAAAATGGAATAAGATATGAGATAATAAGAAAAGTGCCGCTGTATCTTGGTAACTGCCTCCTGATGGTCAGCGTGCCACTTTGTAGTTAAGTCTGCTTGAGGCTTCTGAAAAATTTTTCCCACTCTATCAAAAGCCAAGGTACAAGAACATGTTTACACACATGTGCACAGACAGAGGGTCTGCATCCTCAAAAACATCAGCCTCAGGACTTGTTGTTTTGATACCCTTCCCTTTCTAGAATCTTCTAGGGGATCATGGGGAAAAGTACCCTACCAGGGAGACTCCATCCACCACGATTTAGGAGGGGAAAGGGTCACCTTGCTCCATGAATGTGCCACCCACCTCATAAATATTCATTTAAAAATGTTGACACCTACAAAGAAAGTCTATTACACTCTTTGGAATATTTGTTCTGTTTTATTTTATTAAATAAACTTCTGCTTCAACATTGTTTCTCAACTGTATTCTTTCCTTCAAGAAGAAAAGAATTGAGAATATTCCTACCATATCTACCACATGCCCCAAGAATAACACAAAGATCTATCTTAAAATATATCTTAGATGGCACAGTTTTATTGTCCAGCTCTCTCCTCTCTGAGGACAGTGGAGTGAGACAGAGGCACCCTGAAGCCTCCTCTGGAATAAAGCAGCTCATGAGTGTGGAGAACAAGTGAGAGCCTCCACAGTCCAGCAGGGCAGCAGGTCCAGCCAGTCCACGCAGCTCATGACCAGAGATGATCTCAGGAACAGGAGAGAGAAGGTGCATCAGATGTCAGGAAGACTGTCTGTCATCCTTGACTGATTGTTGTTCGTGACTTCAAAAGAAATCATTCCAGGCACCAAAAAGATTTTTTAATTTTTTTTCTCATATCTGTCTCATTTAGTGAAATACATCTTTTTCAAATAAGGCAACACTCCCCTTCTCGCTGATTCAGACCTTTCTTGTGCTTTAATGTTATTGTTGGAAACCAGCTGGGTCATTTTAAATTTTATTTTCTCTGGGATTTTGAAACATGAATTCCTATCAATTTGCTCAACAACAAAAGCTGACAAACTGTGGGACAGAGAGAAAATTCGGGAGCCTGTCTCAGTAAAGTTTTACCAGCACATGGCCACAACCCATCTGTTCAGGGACTGCCCATAGCTAACCTCTGCTTTGAGTAGTTGGGTTAAAGAATTAAGACAGACTTGCTGAACCAAAAGGCAAAGCTAAATTTGCCAGCCCTTGCTCTAAAAAAAAATTTTAAGAATGCTCCTGAAATATGCTTTTCTTGTTGCGTCTGCTTTTCCAGCTCCCTTATCGAAGTTTTTGCATAGTCTTAACTATTTTGCAAAGGGACTGTCTTCATATTTTATTGAACAAGTTCTCCTGGAGGCATTTGGGAGATTGTGAGATACATTCCCAAATAGTGGTTTGAATTAGTGCTGACTGATAGAAACATAACATAAAAATTTAAATATGTAACTTTAAATTCTCCAGCCTCACATTAATAAACGTGAAATCAGCAGGTAGAAGGTGATTGTTTGCTTTTCTGTGTCTCATTCGTGATATGCACTGACCACCTGGGATCACCCAGCCTCTGAGAAAGCATCTAAAAGGAAAAGGAAACACCTGAAATAAAATCAAAGACATTCTGAAGAAATCAAGATCATATTTTTAAATACTCATTAATACCTTCAGCAGACTTCAAAAAGCCACTGTATAACATTGGACATGACAGTAACTACCTAAAATGTATAAAGAACTTCAAAACGAAACATGAAAACCTCTTATTACCCAATCAATAGGTGGACTGATAAACTGAACAGACATCTCTCAAAGGAAGAAATACAATGACCAATAAATATTAGAAAAAGTGTTCAACAACCTTAGCTGATGTGGGATTCCCCTCTGTATGCTGTGATTACCATTGATTAATAAAGAAATTGCTTTGGGTCTATAACAGGGCAGACAAAGCTAGGCAGGGAAGAGGAGGACTAAACTCAATTCTGGGAGAAAGAAGGTGGAGTCAGGAGATGCCATGTAGCCGCCAGAGGGGAAAGACACAAGCTGCCAGATGGAACCTTGCTGGTAGGCCACGAGCCTCATGGTAAAATGTAAAACAATAGAAATGGGCTGACCAAATATATAAGAGCTAGCCAATAAGAAGCTAGAGCTAATAGGCCAAGCCATGATTTAAATAATATAGTTTCTGTGTGATTATTTCAGGAGTCTGGGCAGCCGGGAATGAATAAGCAGCCTCCTACTACACTTAGTCATAAAGCAAACACAAGTTAAAACTGCGTTGAGATTCCATCTCATCCCAGTCAGAAAGGCTGTCTGTCATCAAGAAAACAAATGACAGCAAATGCCGGTAAGGGTGTGGGGAAAGAGAAGTCCTCACTCACTGCTGGCAGGGTTATAGACTGGTGTTGTCACTATGGAAGTCAGTGTGGAGGATGCTTCCTCAAATAAAGTAAAAATAGAATGACTATATATTCCTGGGTAGACACCAGGAACACCTGCACATCCATGGTTACTGCCACACAAGTCACAATAGCTGGGAAATGAAACCAGCCTAGCTGGCCATCAGCAGGTAAATAAAGAATGTGTGGTGTATACATACAAGGGAAGAAATTTTCAGCCATATAGAAACATGAAACTTGTGGGAGAGTGGTTAGAACAGGAAATCATTGTGTTAAGCAAAATAAGCTAGACTCAGAAAGACAAATATTGCATGTTTTATCTTCTGTGTGGATTCTAGCTCTTTCTCTCTCTCTCTCTCTCTCTCTCTCTCTCTCTCTCTCTCTCTCTCTCTGTGTGTGTGTGTGTGTGTGTGTGTGTGTGTGTGTGTGTGTGTGTGTGTGTGTGCATGTATGTGAAAATAGAAAAGGGAGGAAGAGATTTCAAGGATAGGGAAGGATAAAATAATGGAATACATGTGACATAAAAGCAGAAGAGAACATTATTTGGGAGAGGACAAAGAAATGGCTTAAATAACTCAAAAATATGGAAAAATAAGAACAAACCAAATCCAAATACAATTAATGGCAAGAAAAAAAAAAGAAGAGCAGAAATCAATTAATCAGAAACAAAGATATCAATACAAAGAATTGATGAATCTAAGAGCTGGCTTTTTGAGAATCATATTGACAGACTCTTGGCCCAACTCACCAAAAGAAAGAGAGAACTCAAATTAACAGAATCAGAAATGAACAGGGAAACATTGCAACAAACACCAAAGAAGTTCAGAATATTATAAGAGAATATTTTGGTGTTTTTGAGACAGGGTCTCTCTATATAGTCCTGCCTGTCCTGGAATTTGCTCTGTGGACCAGTTTGGCCTTCAACTCATAGAGAACTGCCTCCCTCTGCCTCCTACATGTTGGAAGTAAAGGTATGTACCGTCACAGCCAGCTATAAGAGAACATTTTAAAAACCTGTATCCAATGAATCTAGAAAAGATAAAAGAAATGGATGAATGTCTAGATTCAGTTAAACCACCAAAATTAAACCAAGAAGTAAACAACCTAAACAGGCCCATAAAAATGAAATAATAATAAAAATCCTTCTAGTTTTTTTTTTAAAAAAATAGCCCAGGGCCAGATGGATTCACAGCAGGATTCTATCAGACATTCAAAGAAGATCTACATTCATTCCTTCTTAAAATATTTTTAAAAATAGAAATCTCAAGGTCCAAATCAGGAGCAGAAGGAGAGAGAGCACAAGCAAGGAACTCAGGACCGCAAGGGGTACACCCACACACTGAGACAATGGGGATGTTCTATTGGGAACTCACCAAGGCCAGCTGGCCTGGGTCTGAAAAAGCCTGGGATAAATCCGGACTCTCTGAACATAGCGGACAATGAGGACTACTGAGAACTCAAGAACAATGGCAATGGGTTTCTGATCCTACTGCACGTACTGGCTTTGAGGGAGCCTAGGCAGTTTGGATGCTCAACTTACTAGACCTGGATGGAGGTGGGGGTTCCTTGGACTTCCCACAGGACAGGGAACCCTGATTGCTTTTCGGGCTGGGGGGGGGACTTAATTGGGGGAGGGGAAGGGAAATGGGAGGCGGTGGCGGGGAAGAGACAGAAATCTTTAATAAATAAATAATAAAAAAAATAGAACAGAAGAAACACTCCTAAACTACTTCAGCAAAGCCAATATCACTCTAATACCAAAACCAGATAAAGATACAACAGCAACAGAAAAGAAGAGGAAAACTACAGGCCAATATTCGTAATGAACATAGATTCAAAATGCTTAATAAAATATTTGCAAATAGAATACAGAAGTACATCAGAAAGATCATCTACTATGACCAATTTGGCTTTATCCCTGAGATGTGGGAATGGTTCAACATACACAAGTCACCCAACTTAATAAACCACACAAATGGACTTGATAAAATTCTCATGATCATCTCAACAGACATAAATTGACAAAATCTAGCACACATTTATGATAAAAGTCCTAGAGAATGTAGGGCTGGAGGGAACATACCTTGATATAATAAGAGCTATACTTGAGAAACTCACAGTTGACATTATCCTAAATTGAGAAAAGCTTGAAGCAGTTCCACTGAACTCAGGGATGAGATGGGTATATTCATTATTCCCACTGTGTGGTTTGAAAGAAAATGGCCCCCAAAGTAAATGGTACTATTAGGAGGTGTGGCTTTGTTGGAGTAACTGTGTCACTGTGGATGTAGGATTTGAGGTCTCCTATATGCTTAAACCATGCCCAATGAGGCAGTCTACTTCCTGTTTCCTACATATTAATGTGTAGCAGCTCCTTCTCCAGCACCATGTCTGCCTGCTTGCTGCCATGCTCCCTGCCATGGTGATAATTGACTAAAACTCTGAACCTGTAAGCCACCAACTCAATTAAAGATTTTCTTTTCTAGGAGTTGCCATGGTCATGGTGTCTCTTCACAGCAATAGAAACCCTAAGACACCAACTCATCTTTGATTTTGTGACAGAAGTACAAGCTGAAGTAATACGGCAGGAGAAGAGAGTTAATGATATACATATAGGAAAAGAAGAAGTCAAACTATCCCTATTTGCAAATGAAAAATTGCTATACCTTAGAGATCCCAAAAATTCTACCAGGAAACTTCTAGAAACAATAAATAACTTCAGAAGTGACAGGATACAAAATCAACTTGCACAGACCAAAAGCTTGTCTATCCACCAACAACAAACATACTGAGAAGGATATCATGCCCACACTCATATTTGTATAACCTCAAAGGAAATAAAATATCTAGGAATGAACCTAACCAAGGAAGTGAAGGACTGCTACAAATGAAACATAAACCTCTGAATAAAGAGGTAGAGGAAGACACTAGAAAACGAAAAGACGTCCCATGTTCATGGATTGGTAGAATTAACATTATGAAAATGACCATTTTATCAAAAGATATTTACATATTCAAAGTAATCCCAATAAAATTCCAATTTCATTTTTCACAGAAACAGAAAAGTATGTTAAAATTCATATTGAACCACAAAAGACCCTCAGATAGCCAAAACATCCCTGAGAAAAAATGCGGAATTAATTACCATTTCAGATGTTAAGATATATTACAGAGCCACTGTAATAAAAACAATATGGCACTGGCACAAAGACAGACATATAGACCAATGGGACAAAATGGAATGCCCAAACATGTGTGCACACAGCTTCATCCATTTAATACTTGACAAAGATAAGCTGGAGAAGAGAAAATGTCTTCAACAAATGATGCTGGGAAAACTGGCTGTCCATGTTCAGAAGAATAAAAATAGTCCCATAACCTTGCCCAAAAACTAACTCCAAATGGATCAAAGGCCTAAACATGAAACCTAAAACATTAAAACTGCTCCAAGAAGACACAGGCAATCCCTACAGGATATAGGTCCTGAAGATGATGCCATTTGTTTGAGAATGGAGGTCAACAATTGACAAACAGGACGTCATAAAGCTAAAAAGGTTTGAATGGCTGAAGTTCTGCCACTGGCACTAAAGATAACGATAAAGTAGATAAAGAGGAAGCACAGAAAATGGAGAGAATCTGTTAGCTATACATCTGGAAATGAAGTTTTATGTGTATATTCTGGATTAAAATCTCATATCCAGATGTTTAGAACTCAAAAAAAAATCAGGAAAAAAATGTTACTCATTCAAAAACTGAGACTTGGATCTGAACATAGAATTCTCAAAAATAAAAAAAATGGTTAGGATAGAGCTCAAAAAAATTGCTCATTATCTCTAGAAATTAAAAAATTCAAATCAAAACAACTTTGAGATTTCATCTTACCCCAGTCAGAATGGCAAAAATAACAGAACAGCCAACAACAAATACTGGATGGGAGCCACTGTCAGTGAGACTGCAAACTGGTGCAGCCACTGTGGAAATCAGGGTGGAAAATTCTCAAAAAGCTAAAAAATAAATATATACTATGACCCATATTATATTGTATATATATGCTATATAAATGTGTGTGTGCGCACGCTATAGAACTCTGTGGCATATGCCCAAAGGACTTGATTGACATCCTACTCCACATATACCTACTCAGCCATACTCATTGCTGCTCTATTCACAAAATCTAGGAAATGGAAACAACCTAAACATTCTTCAACTGAGGATGGATAATAAAAATGTGGTATATATACACTATGGAATACAATTTTCAGATGGTAAAGAAAAATGAAACCATGCACTTTGTAGGTAAATGAATGGAACTAGAAAAAATAATACTGAGTAGAGTAACCTAGACCCAGAAAGGAAAATATCACATATTTTTTTCTCATTGGAGATTGCTAGTTCCAAATCTTCATACGTGAGTACATATCCCGGAATAACTGTGGAAACCAGGAAAGTAAAAAGGGATCATTGCCAGAGTACGTGGATGGGGAAGCAGTGGAGAGGAAAAAGGCAGGGCACAAGTGATCTGATTTGGGAACTGAGAAAAAAGGGGACTCTAATTAGGGAAGGAGAAGAAAGTAAACACAAAAGGAGGATGAAAGGTAAAATAGCAATAAAGATGTCTGGAAGAGTTAAGAAATCATACTATTAACTATCTTTTTTAAAAAACTATAATACACATAATTCTGTGTATAAATATATATGTGTGTGTGTACATATGTATGTAATTTATATAAGTATATATAAAATGAAACTTTCTTATCAGGGCTGACAATTCTTCCTTCCAAGAGCAAATGACCCCCTAACTAAAAACCCAATACCAGGCATGAGAAGCCCCTTTTGGGTAGTTGGTCAGGACTGTTCAAGGCATGCAGCCCATTGCTATTGACCTCAGTTGCCTCCTAGAGGTTGAGGCAAATCACTATTGCTAAAGATGCTATGCTTCAGAAACTGGGTGCAGAGGCCCCTAAGCTGGACCTGACCTGAGTGCCTCCTCTCTGAAGACTAGTTTTCATGATGCCAGAAATTGTCAATAAAAGCTTCCAAAGAGGGACATAAACGAGAGTCCTACACAGTCATGGTGCTTATGAACCACAACAACAACCCTAAGGGTGCAGCAGTAATGGTATACATACCCTTGGCATACATACCTAACCTAATGGCTACATACCTAGCCTAATGGCATACATACCTAACCTAATGGCATACATACCTAACCTAATGGCTACATACCTAACCTAATGGCATACATACCTAACCTAATGGCATACATACCTAGCCTAATGGCATATGTACCTAACAGCTCTCTAATTGGACTTAAAACATACTCAACAAGAGGAAAAAACCATGTCTGGTACTGGAAACCTAGCCATCAACCAAGGACTAATGAAGTCATGGATCTTAGGGGAGAACCTAAAAATGCTGCTTTACTAAACCAGCAAAATCCCTAACTACATGCTCAACATCTGTCCTTACTCCCACAGGTAAGTGCAGACCTCATTCGTCTACATCAAGGGACTTCTCTTTGCAACAGAACACCACAACTAATCAAAATGCAGAGTTATGGAGCCCAGTCCCAGGGGATACATCTACAAAACACTCCCACACCTAGGGAACATTTTGGAAGAGGAGGGCAGAAAGATTGTTAAGAGGCAGAAGATCAAGGAGTTTGCTGTGATACTGTCTCCTAGAAATGTCAGAAGTCTCACCCACAACACAAACTTAACATAAGCTGAAGGAAGATCGCCAACAACAGACATACCAAGTGGACAGGAGAGAGCCCATGAAACCTCAGCGCGACACAAAGAACCACAGCCCGCTAAAGAACACCGAGAGTGGGAGAAATAAGCTTCTCTGGGGACTAGCATACCAACTGGTACAATACCAAATGGTCAACCCTGAAAACGCACCTACAAGTAACATTAAATAGAATGGTGGAGTCCTTGTCTTACCATCATTACCATGGTTGCACTTTAAAGCAACAGAGGCCAAGCTGCTCACACGGTAGCCTGGGGGGGGGGGGGGATTCTGTTCCCCCAGACAATGGTTTTGTTGCTGTTGCTCCTAACAGTAATTCTAACTAAATCTCTATAGTTCTAAAGTCACTCCCTTCCACACTGCCCAACTAAAACACACACACACACACACACACACACACATACAAGCTAAACTCCTCTGTACTACTTCCTGTCAACTAGTTGCCAACCCCTCCTCTCTGAGCCAGGTTAATTTTATTTAATTAACACAAATGTAGCACATCTTTACACAGTCAACAGATGCAGCAGGAACAAGCGTAACACATCTTTGCCTGGTTAAACAAATATTCCACAACAGGTTATGTTAGGATCATATATGTATATACATACACGCATGTAACAATTTAAAAAAAAATACAGAGGTCATGGATTTGAGAGCAAGGAGGGATGTGTGGAAGGATTTGGAGAGGGGAAGGGGAAAGGGGAAATGATGTGATTATCTTATAATCTCAAAGAATAAATAATGTTTTTTAAAAGTTGGACAGAGGGTCTGGAAAGATGGTTCAGCAGTTAAGAACACTGGCTACTCTTCCAAAGAACCTGAGATCAGCTCCCAGCACCCACATCAGGAAGCTCACAACTACATATAACTCCAGCTGCAGGGAATTTGAAGCCATTTTATGGCCTCTACAGGCACACACACACGCACATGCACATGCACGCACGCGCACACACACACACGGGTGGGGGAGGGAGAATAACTGTATATATTCATATAGATACATACACATAAAGAAAAGAATAATCAAGTCTTTTAGTTAAAATACTAACCATAGAGGCAAAGGAGAAGATCCAGATGCTAAGAGAAAAGTATTTAATAATCTACATTTTCTAGCTGGAAATTAATTTTGTAAAACAGCCCAACAAAAACATTGAAGTAGGCATAATGAGCATTGGGAGGAAAGAGATAATACAAAAGAACTTCCACTAAAAAATTTTTGCAGTGTTAGAAAGAAATTGAATGCAAAAAAATAAATTTTCTAGTACTTAACTGCACCCCCAATTCAAGAATACCATCCTTCAATAAAAAGAATCAGAGTTTCTTGGAAAAAACACCCATCCGCAAAGCTGGGAAGAAAAACCCAAAGTATTGAACTGGTCTAAATTTTAAAAAATTCTTTTTTAAAAAATTGAAGGGGCAGGCTACCAGTCTCTTCAATATGAATATCTGCTTGTAGAAGAATAGGTCGAGTACCTCTTAGCAAGCAGCTTACAAAAACATTGACTCACAATGGATAAAATTCAGAATATATGAGCTAAAACATAATAACTCCAGAGAAAATACAAGAACCAGCTTCCTGACCTTGCGGTTGTTTGTGATTTCTCAGGTGCAACACCAAGAGACAGCAGCAAAGCAAAACAGACAAACTGTACTTTATTGAAATTCAAAATACTTGGTTCATCAAAGATTATCAAGAAGGAAAACACATCCCGCAGAATGAGAACAAATCTGCAAGTCATGTGTCTGATAAGGACCTGACGCCCAGAATCTTGGAAGACTGCCTACCAATTGGTAACAAAAAGATGAACTTCAACTAAAAGTGTTTGACTATTTATGCCTGCAATGAATATGCAGAAATGTCAGAAGAATACATTTAGAGATACTCAATGGCACTGGTCGTCAGGAAAAGCAAAATATTATATCCCCATCACCAGGACCAGCTGTAATATAAAACAGGAAAAATGGGGTTGGCAAAGAACTGACGATGTTAGAACCCTTACACGTTACTAGTGAGATGTAAGATGCTCTTATGCTTCTGGAAAACAGTTCCTCAAAATAAGTGGGAAAGAAGGCTGGGCAGGTAGCTCAGTTGGCAGAGTACTTGCATGGCATATGCGAAGCCCTGGGTTCAATCCCCAGCACCATATAAACTGGACACAGTGGCATTCCCTGTAATCCCAGCACTCAGGGAATGGAGGCAAGAGGATCAGAAGTTCAAGGTCATCCTCAACTGTACAACAAGTTGGCCAACCTGGGTTACGTGAGACCCTGCTTTTAAAAGAAGAAGGGTAGGGATGGATATACATTATAATGATATTATAAACCACTGGATAAATAGAAAACCGTAAGTCCAAGGACAGAAAAAAACTTTTCAGTGAAATTCCAACCAATTTTTGCAGAAGGAATGAGAGAATTAGAAAATGCCTTTTGGTAAGCATCATAGTAAAAATTTATCCAACCAAGAAGTACCCACGGGGAATAGTCAAAGTTTAGAGAGAAAATAGATACAGTGCCAAAACACTTCCCAACCAAGTACTTAACAATCCCAGAAGGAAAAAATAGTTTCCTTCTTGAAAAAAAGTTCTGACAAGCATCCCTTTAATCAAGTAACCACAGTGTTTTAGTGTTTCTATTATTGTGACAAAGACACCATAACTAAAAGCAGCTCAGGGAGGAAAGAGTTTATTGAGCTTATACATCCTGATTGCAATCCATCATTGAGGGAAGCCAAGGCAGGAACTCAAGAGAAGCAGAATATGGAGGCAAGAGCTGAAGCGGCCGATCATGGGGGGATGGTGATTACTGGCTTGCTTCCATGCTTGCTCAGCCCGCTTTCTTATTTAACCCAGGACCATTTGCCTATGGGTGACAATGCCCATGGTGGGCTGGGCCCCACACATCAATCATTAATCAAGAAAATGCTCCGCACATGTATCTACCAGCCAATCTCACGGAGGCATTTTTCTCAGTTGAAGTTCCCTCTTGCCAGGTAATCCTAGCTTGTACCAAGTGGACACAAAGGTAACCAACACACAAAGTTAACATGACCAGCAATGGAACAAAAGAAACCACAGAGCTCCTGAGAGAGACTAGTGAGAACCCAGCATCACTGGAATCCGTCAGGGGTGTGAACTTAGCCAAATGCCCCTCCTCTTTCCTCTTCTGCTCCCTTGTCTAACAAAAAGAGGGCACAGAACGGACAATCTCGCATTTCTGCTCGGTGTCTAAGTTTCTATGTTCTAACATTTATTAAACGCCCCTAAATGTGTGTCATGATGATCAAAATTTGGCAGGAGCTGGGACAGGGGAGTGGGAGGTGAGGGGAGACAAGCTTTTCTTTGAATTTAAGTAGTTCGTGTTCTTACATAGCAATTCAGAAAGTACATAAAACGGCATATATAGCAAGGCTTCTGAACTTGGACTCATTTCAGAGAGAATGCTTGCTGAGAAAGTCCAAATCGGAGAGTTTTTAAAGCAATAATAATCATTCCTTTCAAGGAAATACACCAGTTCAAACCAGGGTAGGAAAGCGATTATGTGGTAATGCGTGCTTATATAAATAAGTACCTGAAAAGGGTCCTTTTTTTTTCACTCTCTCCCTCTCTTTCCTTAAGCAATTTTGGGCATGACCGCTCCACCTCGTGAACCCCACTTAAAAGTCTCTAAAGAGTGGGACGAACTCCAGGTCTTTCAGGCAAAGCTCTCACACATTCCAGTCACTGAAAGCGTCCTCCGTAGCTCACAGAAATCTCTCCTTGGCCCACAGTCACTGCTCTCTGAAGGGTGAGATTGATGTCATTTAGTTAAGCAGGAGAGAATGGTGCTGTAAAATAACTCAAGCCCTCACAGGGCAATTCGGATGATCAGCAAGCTCATAAATAAATGCAGGCATGTCAATATTCACCTGGCAAACCATCAAAAGCCGAAGTCTGAGCTGATCTTATTCCGTCATTCGGCTTCAGCTACAGGCTTCTGTGCAAACAGAAACACACTCAGCGGCTAATTAGCTATCCTTTAAGACTCGAAGAGCCAATTCACTATACTTTTTTGCTAAATTTTTTTATTAGCCAGTCAATATACAGAAGGAAGTTTGTGAAATCAAACCGTCGGTTAACAATCGCGGTAAAGAATGAGTTACAGGGGCTGGGGGGCCTAGCTCAGCGACAGAGCACTGCCTGGCACATGCCAGGGCCTATTGTTCAATTCTCTGCCCCCGAAAAGAAACGGTGGGGATGGAGTCATCGCAGAGCTGGGGATGTAACTCTGTTCCTTGGTAAAGTGATTATCTTGCAGGACCAAAGCCCTGGGTTTGATCCCTAGCACTGCCTAGAAAGGCTATGATGACTCGGAACTATAATCCTAGCACTCAGGAGACAGGAGATAGGGAGCATCTCTATGACACAGTAGATTCAAGGCCAGTCTGGGATACATGAGACCCAGAGAGAGACAGAGACGTCATGGAAGAATGATTCATGGGTTCTTTACTTGTTTGTGGTCTCCTTTTTAAATTATTCATCTTTCTAGTATGTTTCCCACGTTATCGTCCCACACCCATACACATGTGGGCAGTGCCAGTTGGACTTGGTGGGTCACCAAAAAAAGAATATGAACTTTGGAGGGCATATTAGAGGGATTGGATGGCAATGGAAGGTAGGGATGATCATATTTTATTATAAGCATGTGTGAAATGTTCAAATATAAGGAAAACGTCAAAATCACCCTCAAGGGACTATAGGCACTCAGACTGCACAGGCCTCTCTTCTTTGCTCATCGCCTATGTCCTGTCTGTCTTAAGATCCTGCCAGCCCTGCCTTTTCAAATGCCTCAAGAATCCAGTCCTCTCCTGCTGCCTTCCAGGCCAGACTCACCACACCCCGCTTGCTTTAGTCCAACAGACCTTAATAGAGAGCATCTTTTTTTTAATTTTATTGATTTTTATTGAGCTCTACATTTTTCTCTGTTCCCCTCCCTTTACCCTCCCCTTCACCCTCTCCCAAGGTCCCCATGCTCCCAATTTACTCTAGAGATCTTGTCTTTTTCTACTTCCCATGTAGATTAAATCCATGTATGTCTCTCTTACGGTCCTCCTTGTTGTCTAGGTTCTCTGGGATTGTGATTTGTAGGCTGGTTTTCTTTGCTTTATGTTTTAAAAAACACTTATGAGTGAATACATGTGATAATTGTCTTTCTGTGTCCAAATTGCCTCACTCAAAATGATGTTTTCTAGCTCCATCCATTTGCCTGCAAAATTCAAGATGTCTTTTTTTTCTGCTGTGTAGTACTCCATTGTGTAAATGTACCACATTTTTCTTATCCATTCTTCAGTCGAGGGGCATTTAGTTTGTTTCCAGGTTCTGGCTATGACAAACAGAAGAATCTAAAATGGCTGAAAGACATTTAAGGAAATGCTCAACATCCTTAGTCATCAGAGAAATGCAAATCAAAACAACTCTGAGATTCCATCTTACACCTGGAAGAATGGCCGAGATCACTGATGACAACTTATGCTGGAGAGGTTGTGGGGTAAAGGGAACACTCCTGCATTGCTGCTGGGAGTGCAAGCTGATACAGCCCCTTTGGATGTCAGTGTGGCAATTTCTCAGAAAATTAAGAAACAACCTTCCTCAAGACCCAGTAATAATACCATTTTCGGGTATATATTCAAAGGATGCTCAATTGTGCCACAAGGACATGTGCTCAACTATGAGAGCATCTGTTGTTTGTTTGTTTGTTTGTTTGTTTGTTTGTTTTTCAAGACAAGGTTTCTCTGTAGCTTTTGGAGCCTGGAGCTCACTCTGTGGACCAGACTAACCTTGAACTCACAGAGGTCCGCTTGCCTCTGCCTCCTGAGTGCTGGGATTAGTGGCGTGTGCCACCACCACCTAATTTCAGAGAGCATCTTCTATAGCTTACCAAGCCTTTCGAATTCTACTATCATTCTGCAGCATAATGGTGTCTCCATCTTTATGTTTGACCCAAATTCTTTCCATTCAAGAGATCTTCAGCCTCACTCATGAGATAAGAGCAGACACTCTCCTGCAGGTCTTCTTTGGGCCCCCACCAATCCATTCTTAGACACAATTTTTTTACATACAGTCCTAACTCCCTCATCTTCTCTGCAATCCAGCCACATAATTCTACATGTCCCCCTTTCATTATAAACAATCCTACTGAATTGCTTCTCTTAAGGCCAATTACCCTAAAAAGAACCAAAAAAAAAAATCTTCAAAAATTCCTCAAGGAATAACCCCTGAGTCCCATTGGCTGGCATCCTTCCTCTGCTAGCCCTCTAGAAGATAGAATTCGCCAGAATCAGACTTCAGCATTCTTCTTCCTATTTCCGTCCCCTCCTGAGATGATCTCATCCAGTCCCATAAATATCCTTGCACTGACAATTCCCAAATAAATATCTTCATCGTAGCTCATTTTCATGAGCTGCAAAACCAAGCTTCCAACACACACTCAGAATTTTCCTGGGCAGACCAAACATGGTATGTCCAGTGATTTCCCCACTCAATTAATTATATACCAACTACCTCATTACTCAAATTCAAATGTTTGGACACGGGCCACGGAAGCACACACCAGCAATCTCGGGAATTAGGAGGTGGACAGGAGAATAGGAAGTTCAAGGTCATCTTCAGCTATGTAATGAGTTCAAGATCAACCTGAGCTACAGGAGACCCTGCCTCAAAAAATAAGTTTGAATTCATTTTTTTCCCAACCATTCACTTTATCTTCTAACATCTAATCACACAGTACACCTCTATCTCTCTAAACTTTAGAGCGATAAATTTTGGAGTCTAAAATAACCCTACATTGCTCCTCTGGAATCTACCTTAATCTAAATTACTAATATTTCTTCCCAGCATTAATATAATAGACTGATTATTCAGAGTAGCAGAGCTATATCAAGAAGCATAATTTGGCAAGAGAGTCACTTAGAGCAAGCTTAATGTCGTTGGATATTCTGCCTACCTATCTCCACCTTTCCCTATGTCCATCTCTATTTCCAGTACTGGGGATTGAACCCAAGGCCTCACGCATGCTGTGCAAATATTCTACCACTGATCTACATCCCAAGTCCTTTCTTTACTTTGAAACAAGTAGCCAAATACAGCCAAACATACCTTGAGTTTGCAGCCCCCATGCCTCAGGCCGCTGAGCATCTGGAATCACAGGCCTGTGCCATCACATGCCCCTGTTGTAATAAACAAGTAGGCACAACATATAGTAAAAAAACAAACAAACAAATAAATAAATAAATAAAATAAAAATCTAGAGGCTAGAAGGAAAGTGTTTATTCCTATGGGAGGTAATGATCCAAAGGGATGGAAAAGTTGGTCTATATTTCTGGCCCTCAGCTTGTCTCCTCTATTAAATAAAGTAGTTATACTAGATGGTCTCTGGGGCCTCTTAAAGTTCTAGAAATCTATTAAAGGTGTTTATTGAAAAAAAATGCTACATCCCTTGCTCTTAAAAGTCAGGAAACTCAATATTTTCTATTTCCCTGAAGGACAAAAGCAAATTCGGTTTTTTTTTACAAGGTCTTCCCTTGGTCCTTATCTCTCAGAGGTCAGTAGCTTCCAATAGAAAAAATAAATAAATGTGTCTCTGTCTTACAGTAGCCTGAGTGTTTGACTATAGCCTATAGCTATCCTGAATCCTTCTTAAGTAAGACAAACAGATACCAAGAAGGCAATGTCTGTAACAGCCCAGTGGGCTGCTTAACATGAAGGCCACCATTTACAGGGCACTGTGTGCCAGGTTCTGGGTTAAGGCATTTTCAATCCATCCTTATATTCATTACTTTCCTCATTACTGTGATTAAAATACCAAAGAGATCTCAGGAAGGAGGGGCTTATTTGAGCTCAGAGTTTAAGGGTACAGTCTATCATGGTGGGAAGTCACAGCAGTGGGAGTTGACCATATTGGATCTGTCATTAGGAGACAGAAGAAGATGAATGCTTATGCCAAGCCCATTATCTTCTTCTACCTCAGTCCATAGCCTCAGCCCACCTGGGGTAGATCTTCACAACTTCACTATGGAGAGTAGATTCACCTACTATCTAGATTCATCTAGATAACCCCACTCAGGCATACCCAGAAAGCTGTTCTTATGGTGACTTTAAATTAATCCCATCAAGTTAACAATCAAGAGCATCACAATTCTTGGGGCTGGAGAAATAGCTTAGTGGTTAAGAGCACTGACTGCTCTCACAGAAAACCCAGGTTCATTTCCCAGCACAAACATACAAGCAGGCAAAACACCAATGCACATAAAATACAGAGAGAGAGAGAGAGAGAGAGAGAGAGAGAGAGAGAGAGAGAGAGAGAGAGAGAGACCTAAAGGCCATGGCTAATAGATTTCATATTAACAGGTAAAATAAATTTGGAGCCAGTTTCAGCTGACTTTAAAAACTCAATGCAAGACACTGTTATACCACAGTACTGTTAGCAGTAATCAAAGTCTGAGTGGCTGTTTCCAAGTTCTTGGCCTCTTATTCAAGGAACTAAAATAAAAGCTCACGCATATTGCGAAATACCAGGGAAACTTTATTCAAAGCAAGGCAATAATACAGCTCGGAAATAAATATGGTCAGAAATGACAAGAGGTTGAGGGAGTGAAAGCACTCGAAAGCCCTGGTTATTCATCATGGTTTCCTTTTACAGAGTTCAAGCAAAGAGAAGGTTTAGTTGCTAAGGGGTATATCTGGTGGGTCCCTATTCTGAGTAATAGATTGAAGTATATAACTTTTTCTTTCCTTTATATGTCCCGTCCCATGATTCCTCTAAATTTAATAACATGTGTGCCCAATTATGCATGATCATAAAATGGTAAATAAAAGAGTAAAAGTTCAATTAGAGGACACACACAATTTGCCTTGTTGCACATGTACCCAAAACCAGGCTAGACTGGACTGACCCATTGTCCATGGTTCCCAAATGTTTTGGGATACATTTGAGTAGACTCTGTCTGTATGATGGCCATTAAGGAAAGGAGAACCCTATTAGACTGTTTGGAGTGTGGGGTGTGTTGCTTGCTGAAGTTGGGAGTCCCAGTTGCTAACAGATTGTCCATTGTTCGGAGAGGTTTTTAGGTGCACAGTATATGCATTAGTAGAACAGGAAAGACTCCATAGCCCATACCAAGTGGAGACCCAAGCAGCTCAGCTATTCCCTACGCATGCTTGTTTCAGTTCCTCTCTCTTGGCATTCTGGATGCCTGCAGTGAATCTCTATCCCTCTTACACTGGCAATACAATGGGTCCTGATGTCCTGCAGACCACACCCTATCCTCCTTCTGACCCAAGAGGGTCCACTTCACTATAAGAGTTTGAGTCATGTGAGCATTCAGTGTGAACCCTTGACTGGGGAAGGCATGACGAGAATCATCTTATACATCCAAGACTGCTTAGCGTTGCGAAGTAAAAGGCCAGGCTGGGGTAGAAATATTATGGCGAGAGACCAGGGATATGGTCAGAATTCAAAAACTGAAGTTTCATTTACATAATCTCATTGCTATCAGCAGAAAATTGAGAGAGCTGTCGGGAAAGCACCGACACCCCTAGAGAATCACCTTAGAAAATAGATTTTTAAAAATGGTTTAATTAAGACTCTAGGTATTTAAGTGAAGTAACAGGTCAGCACACTTATGGAGGAGTTTTCCTTTTTAAAATGCTTCAAAAGATTTTCAGCAATAGAATTTAATTCTCAGCCCTGTCTCCTGAGCTACATCAGAGCAGAATCAACTCTCCGGCAGTTTTCCTACCTGAGGAATTGATGCTTTTCCTAGCCAACGGGATCAGTTGGCAGAGTCTCTGAAACTCTGCCCCAAATTTCTCAGAGAAGTCCCTTTAGGAAGCTAGAAGCCCCTTCCTGACTGAGACTACTGAAGTCTTCAGACACCTTCCTCAGTCCAGGACGGCGCTGCGAGAACTGACGAACATCGGAAGCTCATTCGTCCTCAACCCAGTCGCGGGGGCTGGATTTGTAATGTTGGCTAAAACAGTTTTAGAAAAACAGATTGACTCAAAATACTCTCTGGGATGTTCTTCCACCTCGGAGGAGAAGCAGTGAGGGACGAGGAAGGGGAAGGTACACAGGCGCTGCAAGGTCATCGAGGTGACGCGCGTGAACTTCCAGCTGAGGCTTCCAGTCCTCAGAGCAGAGGCAGCCGGTACCAGCAGAATGTATGTTTGAGAAGCCAAGACTCAAAGCACGAAAGAGGGACAGCCTGAGAGGTGGAGGGGGCAAGGAATAGTTGAAGTCTTAAAGATACTGCTCAGGAGAAGTGTTCAGGGGCAAAAGGGTCATGGCCATGCTGTTGCCTTGATGTTCTAGACCTGTTTCCTCTCACTGGTGTGGTCTGGGGAAAGAGAATTAGGAACACAATCAATGACAACAGCATACCTACAGGGAAAATACTTGCTTCTTTTGTGCTCTCAATATAAATATTTTCCCACCCTATCTAAGAGGTGGCACCAATAGTTTCTGGTTTATTCTATTTAGTCAGCATCAACACACAGTTAAAAATAAAAGAAATTGACCTAAAATCTTATAATAATGACAATAACATAAAATCCAGGTAAACAAACATATCTTTTCCTTCCTTTTACTAAATAAAGGTAATATTATTGTCTCTCCCTACTAATAAACATAAGTTCTTTATGCATACTACAGAACTCTCATTTTTTCCTTCTTCCTTTTCAAAATGAACTTTCAAATTCCAATTTTCTTCAAAGTGCATTGAGACATGACATTCTGAGCCATCACTGGGCGGCATAAAGGGGAGTGTAATAGCTATAATTAAGTCTGTTTGTATACCAGACAGGCTTAAATATCACCGTAGCTATGCCACCGGAGAAGCTCTGAAAGACGGCCAGTTTTTATCTGCGTGGTATTTGTCACAAGGAAAGAGATTCACTGCAGTTCCTGTCTGGGGGAAAAAAATACTTCCTGGACTAATGCAAGATCGTGCACTTACCAAAGGGGAAAATGAACCATCGTTGTACACTGAATGATAAGATGTGCTGACTTCCAGATGCAGGCCTCTGCCCCAGAATCCTGACCTATCACAGAAACAGAGCATATACACACGTCTGCAAAATCATATCTCCTTAAATTCTGCTGCTGGTGCCCGCCACTGAGAAAGCATCAGGGAAGGAAAGATCCACACGTGTGCAGTCTGCTGCAGAAACAAGATACCTGTTCGGCTCCTACTTCACGCTCAGAATGAAGCTAGAATTTGAAATGGAAATTTCTCCTCGCAACCCTTACTTCAAATGAGTTGTGTTCGTTTATTCCCCTCTAACGCTGTCAGGTATCTTTTAACCTTAGCTGGGCTCTTTCCTTTTCTTTTGAGACAGGGACTCTCTGCTTAACAGCTCTGGCTGTCCTGGAACCCGCTGTGTAGATCAGACTGACCTGGAGTTCACAGAGATCCACCTGCCTCCGCCTCCTGAGTGCTGGGATTAATGGTGTGCACCACCACCACTGGCTTTTAAGGAGATAAAAACCAATGTTTGTCTTTGTTCCTATATGTTTCAAGGCTCACTTACCCCTAAGTCTGTGATTATACAGTATCCTTCAATGTAGAAGTGTTTACACACATTTTGCAATGAAATTTCATTTCATAATCTGGTCCTTTGGAGGCCCTGAAGTCCAACCAATTCATTCTGGAAATCCGTCTCTTTGGTCAAAGTACTCCTGAGAAAGCCATCTGTCTCCATCTACCTAGATCATTACGTGGCAACGGGAGCAAAGCTGGTATTTGTTAGTACTGCCCTACACACTGTTTCGAGGCAGCATCTGTTCTGATAAGTTTTGGCTTCTTTTCTGCAGGTCAGTCCCCGAGCCATCTCAGTTCTGAAATATCTTTAGCGCCCTGCACAGCCGAAGGAACTCTTTCCAAGTTCAATGATCAAGTAACCCTGGTTATTTTTGTCTTAACTGAGAAGCTATCTCCATCAGATGGGAATGTAGACAGGTCTACAGGGCATTTCCTTGATTAATTATTGATGTGGGGGAGAACCCCCCTGTGGGTGGTACCATCCTTGGGCGGGTGGTCCTGGGTTGCATAAACAGCAAGCTAAATGAGTCATGGAGAGTGGTTCCATGGCAGCATTTCTCTGTGGCCTCTGTTTCAGTTCCTGACTTCAGGTTCCTTCCTGGAACTCCTGTATCAACTCCCTTTAGTGATGGACTGGAACCTTGCTTATAGAAGTCACATAAACTCTTTCATGCCCAAGTTGTTTCTTGTTATGCTGATTATCTCAGCAGCAGAAAAATAAAAGAACACAAGTCTTTCAAAACTAAATGTACCCAGGAATGGTGGTGCATGCCTTTAGTAACAGAACTCAAGAGGTATGTAGAAGCAGGTGGATTTTTCTGTGAGTTCAAATGATCTACATAGCAAGTTCCAAGCCATCCAAAGTTACATGGTGAGATGTGTCTCTAAAAAAGAAACCAAAAAAAATTACCCGATACCTGAATTCTTTGGTTCTGGGGTTAGCTTCATGAATACTATGTAATGGTCCCACCTCATGAGAGACAACCAGCTCATCTATACACTCTCTAGCTACCACCACAGCTCACCATGACGCGTTGAGTAAAACATATAGGATCCTTGTTTATAGGCTACAAATACAGGATCCTTGCCACCTTCCCCTTCCATTCATTCTTCCAACCTCCTTCTTTGCCTTCACATCATAACTCCCAGAAGCCTCTGCTCCATTGTTCCTTGGAAAGCAGCCATGGGGAAGCGCCAGTGATGCCCAGCTCTGTCTTCATCAGTGTGCTCTTTCCCAACTTGGCCTTGGTTGATTCATCTGCAGCTCTTCACTGCGGTTCTCATATCTCTTCTCTCAACCAAGTAACTTTCTCCTTTCTCGTGGTCCTCTAAAGCACTGACACTCCCAAGATCTTTGCTGTATCTATACCCCTACTTAGGATGATTATGCTCATTTCTGGCTCTCTATCTTGGGTATGGATATACCCAAGACTGCAAATGTGGAAAACTAAACTTTCACTTAAATCTGGAGTTTGGCTGTGTTGCCTGGTTCAGCAATGGCTCCAACAGGCAATTAACTACTCACCGAAGCCAAAAAACAGGCAGCTACTTCTGATTTCTACTTCCCCATGAGTCCTTGTGTTCAGTGTATCAATAAGCCATTCCCCTCTGCTTTTCCTTCTTAGTATGCTCTGAATCTCCCCCTTTCCTTCCCCACAGCCCCAGTCATAGCTCAACCCCTACTATTCCTCCCCTAAGCTTCTCCACCAATTTCTCACTGGTCGCTTAGCTTCCTCCTGATTCTCCCCCAATGACATTAGATATTTCAGAAATAAAACTACACCTATAAATACTCAGACACTCATAATCTAAAAGCTGCCATAGCTGTGATGTACCACTGATAGCATGCTCTTATGTGTTGGATAATTTTTCTCCCATCCAGACTATCAGGCAGTTGAGAACAACTTTCAGATCTTAGTGAACTTGGGTGATACGATGCCTCATGGAGTAGATTCTCATTTGATATTTGATGAATGGATTAATTAGGAGGTGCTGCTGACTTAGTCACCATCCTATTGCTGTGAAGAGACACCATGACCAAGGCATCTCTTCCAGAAGAAAGCATTTAATTGTTGGTCTGCTTACAGTTTTAGAAAGAATTAGTCCTTTATTCTCATGGCAGGGGCACGACCAGAACACAGTATGGTACTCATGGTGTTGGAGCAGTAGCTGAGAACTACATCCTAACCTGCAGGCAGAGAGGCAGGGGGGAGATGGAGAAAGGGAGAAGGAGATGGAGAGAGAAAGAGAAACACTGGGACAGGTGTGGGCTTTTTGAGACCTCCAAGCCCATGGTCAGTTATATACTTCCTCCAACAAGGCCACACCTTCTGATCCTTCTCAAATACTGCCACTCCATGAGGACTAAGATTCAAATATATGAGTTTATGGGAACCATTCTTATTCAAGTCACCACAAGTACTTGCATTAGCTGAGAGGAACAGAAGAAATGAAAGTGGAGATTCGGTGTACCTACATAAGGCTTCCTGGTGGGAGGGAGAAAAGGTAATGTAACCAAGGTTTCCCTGACCTTATTAGATCAAGCAACTTTTTGAGAATCTGATGGAAATTTAGGTACTTTCTCCACAAAAGAAAAAAAAATGTATGGATGCCCATCACACAGTATTCTGTATTTTACTAAAAGGGCTCAATCCGCAGGCATCTTAAGGATCCATACTGCAGGATGTCACAGAGAAGCAGATGGGGGTGGAAGGATCAGAGTGTAGATGACTGTAGTGAATTCGTGCAGAAAGAAGAGGGAAATTGCCCTGCATAGTACATTGTACAAACTACTTAAATAAAAATTAGACTCGTTGAGAGAAAAAATACATTTTTCACTTTAAAAATACGTGGGGGAGACATTTCAATGATAGGGCAGTTGCCACACCTCACAGTTATAAGAGCACAGACTGACAGCAGACACCTCACAATATAAGATACTGAAGATGAAGGAAAATGATAAGTGTCAAAGTACCTGACGTATACATCAAACCCAAGTACGTTATATCAAGGAGATACACTATTCGTGACTTTTGGGAACAGTATGCTGCTACCTTAGCCTGATGACCTGAGTTCGGTCCCCAGAACATAAGTAAATCTGAATGGAGAAAACTCACTTCTCAAAGTCGCCCTCTGACGGCACATACACACCATGGTGCATGCACAGGCGTGTGCACGTACGATAAAAACAAATACTAGAGTCAATAAAACCAACAAATGCAATAAAAGTAAGAAACGTTCAAAGGAGAATAATTAAAATACCCAATTGGTATAGAAAAATATGTCTGACATTTCCTAATTGATAAAATATAAATTAAAACAACTATCTCATTCTTCTTTGTCCCCCAGTTTGACTAAAATTAGCAAGATTGATAACATTCACAGTTGCCAAAGACAGGAAAAATTGATGCTACCATGTACTGTGGTGAAATAAGAGTGACTATTCTTTCAGGTGGCAATTTGACAGCATTGCAGTTCTGAAAACTGGGTATCCAGCCCTACTTTAGGAGGCTAGTTGTGAGGCTATGACTACAGTATTATTTTGTTTTGTTGTTGCTGTTGTTGTTTGGTTAGTTTATTTTGGTTTTCGGAGACAAGGTCCATGCTGGCCTCAAACTTTCTAGTAGCCAAGGGTGGTCTTGAACTCCCGATCCTCCTGCCTCCAGCTTCCTGGTACTGCAATCATAATACTTGCCACCACACTTGGGATGCAGTATTGTTTACTGAAGGGAAAGTTAAATTTCACCTATAAGATAATACTACTACAACTTGAAAGAATTCATAGACTATTTGCACTTGGATATATTGCTAAGCATGACCACATGGGCCCTATCTTCCCATTTACATTCTTAAAAACCTGTATACTTAGACCAGGCAGTGGTGGCGCATGCCTTTAATCCTAGCACTCAAGAGGCAGAGGCAGATGGATCTCTGTGAGTTCGAGGCCAGCCTGGTCTACAAAAGCTAGTTCCAGGACAGGCACCAAAGCCACGGAGAAACCCTGTCTCCAAACACCAAAAACCAAAACACAGAAACAAAAACCTGCATACTTGAGTCACACACACATTTGTGTGTGAATAAAGCTCACTGGTTGCCTTTGAAGAAAGAAATAATAAAATATAGGAGGGATGACTTTTTGTTTTATGTTATTTAAACACTGTGTTTGTGACCAGGCTTAATGGAGGTAAGGCAAATCTTCCATGATGGGACCCCATCCGCCATCATTCTAGTCAGTGGAGTCTCTTGGGATTTCGCCTACTCTCCACTGTTCACTGTCATTCTATCTAATCCACAGATTGTGTGCTAGCTCTCTCTTAGTCTGCATAGAGCCTGTGGATGTAGGGGTTGATGTGGACATCATGAGCCTTGCCTACAGGGGTAGAGAGCTGCATCTCACGCCAACTGAAGGCTCTAAAGACATTGTAAAGGAAGAGACTCCTCCTCACCTGAGAAAACTGTGATCCTATGTATGCATTTGTGCTGTTCTCACCGAGGACTTTGCAAATGCAGCCATGATTTTGTATATGTGGTGTGGTGGTTTGAATGAAAATGGCTCCCATAGGCTCATATGTTGGAATACTTGGTCTGCACTTGGTGAAACTATTTGGAAAGGATTAGGAGATGTGTCGCTGGGAGCACACTTGGAGGGTTCAGAATTCCAGGTCATTCTCAGGTAGTTTTCTCTGCCCTGTGCTTGTGGATCATGATATGAGCTCCCAGCTACAGCTCCATTCCCATGCCTGCCTGTCTGCTGCCATGTTCCCCGCAGTGATGGTCACAGACTCTTTGAAACTGTGTCACCCCAGACAACTTTTCTTTTACAAGATTCTTGGTCATGGTACCTCTACACAGTAATGAAAAAGTCACTAAAACATGTAGTGTTCAATGGCAGGTCTGTATTCAGTTTAGGTTCAATGGCCTTGCTGCTTCAGCATTTGGTGTGAGGTATGAACTATGTAGTGTCTAAAATGTTCCCATAGTCAAAGAGGAAATAGAAATGGCAAATAAACCACGTTGCCTCTCTGGATATCACTGTGCCATCTGCCACCATCTGCCTTCTATAATCAACCATTTCTATCACCCCTGGATTCCCTGAGGTCACTCAGGCTTCAACCTGTGGGAGTTCTTTCCCTCACATCTCCCATTGCCAGGTGACATATGTGACTCTTCGTGGACTTGTTACTGTTCTAAATGCCTATATAAATGCATTCTCCTGGCCCACCTACCGCTTTAATGCCACAGCCTCATGGGAAGGTTTAGGTTGCTAGAATTGACTACACAATGAACATGCGAAATGACAGGATCATTTTCTCCCCTTCTGTTTTCAGAAAGGTTGGCCATTCTTGTCTTGGGCACACTCCTGTGGGAGTCACACCACAATTCCAAGGGTTAAGTCGGTCCTTCTCAGTTATATACCAGGGTGTCTGCTGAGGGTACCTAAGACAAGAATGAACTTGGCATGCTACGTATTTTACCTTTATCCCACATTTTGGGCCTGAATCCTTTCAAGGCAGAACATCTAAGCCAGTGCCTTCATAGGGAGACAAACAGAAAGGTTTCTGTCACCACATTAAGGGCCAGTGGAACATTTATTTGGTTAATCTACCCCATACAGCTAAACTGCATCCTACCCACAGCCACCAGTGAAGATAGCCACTGAGTCCTAGCCCACGCCCTCCGAGGTACTCAGGCAACAGAGCGATTCCTTCAGATCAGGACCCATTTCAAATGATACAGCTTTATGCATGCCTTGTCTAAGCAGGTCACCATGGCCAGGATATGTCATTCTACACACCAGACCCCCACACCACAGATTTTAATACATCCCGGAACACAAATTACAACGGATGGTGTTCTGTGGCTTTCCTGACCAAGTTAGTTGATTATTTGTATGAAGACTGACAAATTCAGCCTCTAATGAACCAAAAAAGAGAAGGAGAAAGTAACCAGTGTTGTATAAGTTTTATAGTGAGTTGCTGGAGAGAGACTCTCTGGAAGTCTTTCCCTGACATGAGTAACCTGAAAAAGGTCTGCCAAGTTCATTTAGCCTAGCTCCTGCCTCAGCCTGCTGCACACTCCAGGGATCCATTAGCATAATCCAACAGAAAGGAAAAGATACGCACCAAGAAGATGTGTGTCTGGCTACACACTTGACAGCTACATTCTTTTCCTAGGGCTAGCCCACTGGAAGCAGAACAAGATGCCAAGCATAATGTAAGGGAAGTTAGGGGGTAAAAACAGCCCTAGGGATATGTAGTAAAGTTGGCTAACACATGAACAAATAAAGCTAGGGGGGAAAGCTGAAGAATCTCATTCAGAGAGCTTCAGTCACCCCCAACACAAGTGACTCAGCCAGCTCCTTCCAGTGAGTGCACAGCCGGATGATGGAGGGAAAGATGAAGGGCTTAGAGCGATTTTTCCATTTCTAATTGTTCTTAATCCACACTCCCTAGATGGCTTAATCATTAACAGACTGAAGTGGTGGCCTGGCATAATGCTGGGTTAATTACACTATTTAGGTTGCCAAGGACAGAAGTAAATTAGGCTACCTCAAGTAATAAGGGTTCGGCATTCAGGTGCATACGTATGGCATCCCCTTTCCCTGCCTGCTCACCTCCATTCTACCCTCCCCTAGCCCTCAATCTAACTGACTAAATCTCTCTATATATCTCAGATCCAATTCCAGAGAAGTCTACCAGTGTGATCATGTCACATTCATTGATCAGAGTCTCTCCTGAAAGTTTTTCACGTCCTCCAAACTGGATGTCCTTAGGTCAGGTGTCTACCTATGATCCACTCAGCAAACGCCCTGTGTGCAAGCTACAGGTTAGGGCAAGGGGCTGTGGCAGACTTATTATATAATATTAATGTGATTGATAGATAGATAGATAGATAGATAGATAGATAGATAGATAGATAGATAGATAGATGAGAGAGAGAGAGAGAGAGAGAGAGAGAGAGATAGATAGATAGATAGATAGATAGATAGATAGTAAAGTGCCCCCATCCCGAAAGACTAACCATTGAGAGATAAATGGATTGCAATAATGGATAAATCAACTCATGGAGTCATAATTCAATGGTATCCTGGGAGATGGTGGAAATTTCAGAGGTGGTACCTAATTGAAAGAAAGAGATCACTGGGAATTCGTCTTTGCCAGTTGTATCTTGCCCTGAGTTCCTCTCTGGTCCTCTCTGTTCCCAAGCAACCATAAGAGGAACAACCACACATTGTTGCCCCCATGGTCTTCTGCCTCACACAGGCCTATGACAATGGAGCAAACAAGCACGTTCTGGGTTCTCCAAACTGTGAGCCAGAAGGACCCCTCTCCTCCCTTACATTGTTCCCTGAGTGTTTGTCACCGCAATCGGTCATTTGACACAGCATCTCAGATGAGCGTCTGTCAAGCCACGACCTAATGCTTAGGGGAAAATCAAAGAAAGAATCTCTGTGGGAGCAGGGTTGACCTTGTGAACTTATCACCAAGGTAGTTGCACAGGATCTGTACCCTTTGGAGGACCAATAGTTGCCCTATGCTCTTCTGTGACCACTGTGAAATTCATTCTTAGTGGAGAAGCCACGTTTTCATTTTGTGCAGGGACTTAAAAATTCTGAATCTTACTCCTCTACAAGTCTTCCTGTTGCATGGTAAAGAAGAAAAGAAGTTTGGTAAAGATCAAGTAAATTTGGACCCAAGCATTCTGAGATCATCTCTCCACTCCCCTGACACATAAGAAAACCAAGGTCAAGGAAAGGATGATGGGTTGAATCAGCATCCCACAGTGAGTCCTGGCAGCGTTGTTTGCCTAGAACAGATTCTTTTCATGCCAATTCACACTTTTTGTTTCTCCATGCGGTATGCATCCTCCTAGCCAGGAATGTCTACTTTGCCAGGAGTTTTGGTAAAGTACTTAGAAATCTCATAAAACGCAAGCTGATATAAAAGGACAAATTCAATCCTTTCCTTCCTCAATCTTGCGACTTGTCTTTTTTTTTTAACCTACGACTTCCTCAAAGCAAATTTCCATTAGTGATCCCAGTATCTACAACAAAAGCCGAGCAGAGAAATGGCAAGCGCCGAGTCTCTAAGGAAGATCAGTTGGTACTCGCTGAAAGGATTGCAAAGCTTTTCCTCCCAAACCCATAATTTCATTTCTAGATATAGTTGCCCATATGTACAAACATGCATGCCCAAGACTATGCATTGTGATGTTGCTTATAATAGCAAAAAATTGGAACCAATCTACAACATCCATAACACATAATTGATTGTTTAAAAAAAGATTGTATCATGCTCATGCAACAGAATACTATATAGCTTTTGGGAAAAAAACTAAGTTAATCTATGTTTACTGGCTTGAAACAGTTTCTGACAAACCAATTTATGAAAAATCAGCATACAGAAGAAAAGACAATATACATCTATTTGTGTGAGAATGGATACATAATTGTATCCTACAATTATATATATTTATGTATATGTATATATAGAGGAAGAGAATATTTGTGTATGTACAGAATTTGACCAGAAGGATATACCAAAAAAAAAAAAAAAAGCTGGCTGGCCCAAAGAGAGGGATCTGAAAGACTAAGGAATAAGAATATGAGAGAGAGATTTTTATTCCATGCCCTATTGTCCTCCCAATGTTTATATTATATGTTATATTCTCTTTTCAAAAATTAATTGAGGGACTGGGACAATGGTTCTGTCGATAAAGTATCTGCTGCTTGTGTATGAAAACCTGAGTTTGGATCCCAAGCACAAATGTAAAAGCCCCATATGGTAGCATACCTCTATGTATGTAGACAGCAGCAACTGGGGGACACCGACAAGTGGATCTCCAGGGCTAATGGAAAGCTAATTCAGCCAAAATAGCAAGCCCCAGGTCCTGTGAGAGAGACTGTCTCAAAGCACATGGCAGAGAGTGGTAGAAGAAAGAAAACTGACATCAGTAACCTGTCTCAGCATGCACTTGCATGTGTGTGTGTGTGCCCATGTGTGTGTGCCCATGTGTGTGTGCCCGTGTATGTGTGTACCCATGTATGTGTGTGTGCCCATGTATGTGTGTGCCCATGTATGTGTGTGTGCCCATGTATGTGTGTGCCCGTGTATGTGTGTACCCATGTATGTATGTGTGTACCCATGTATGTATGTGTGTGCCCATGTATGTGTGTGCCCGTGTATGTGTGTACCCATGTATGTGTGTGTGCCCGTGTATGTGTGTGCCCATGTATGTATGTGTGTGCCCATGTATGTGTGTGCCCATGTATGTGTGTGCCCGTGTATGTGTGTACCCATGTATGTGTGTGTGCCCGTGTATGTGTGTGTGCCCGTGTATGTGTGTGCCCATGTATGTGTGTGTGCCCGTGTATGTGTGTGTGCCCGTGTATGTGTGTGTGCCCGTGTATGTGTGTGCCCATGTATGTGTGTGTGCCCGTGTATGTGTGTGCCCATGTATGTGTGTGCCCATGTATGTGTGTGCCCGTGTACGTGTGTGCCCATATATGTGTGTGCCTGTGTATGTGTGTGTGCCCATGTATGTGTGTGCCCGTGTACGTGTGTGCCCATATATGTGTGTGCCTGTGTATGTGTGTGTGCCCATGAATGTGTGTGCCCGTGTATGTGTGTGCCCATGTATGTGTGTGTGCCCGTGTATGTGTGTGTGCACATGCATGTGTGCCCATGTATGTATGTGTGTGCCCATGTGTGTGTGCACATGCATGTGTGTGCCCACGTATGTGTGTGCCCATATATGTATGTGTGTGCCCATGTATGTGTGTGTGCCCGTGTATGTGTGTGTGCACATGCATGTGTGCCCATGTATGTATGTGTGTGCCCATGTGTGTGTGCACATGCATGTGTGTGTGCCCACGTATGTGTGTGCCCATATATGTATGTGTGTGCCCATGTATGTGTGTGTGCCCGTGTATGTGTGTGTGCACATGCATGTGTGTGCCCATGTATGTATGTGTGTGCCCGTGTATGTTTGTGTGCCCATGTATGTATGTGTGTGCCCATGTATGTGTGTGCCCGTGTATGTGTGTGCCCATGTATGTGTGTGCCTGTGTATGTGTGTGTGCACATGCATGTGTGCCCATGTATGTATGTGTGTGCCCATGTGTGTGTGCACATGCATGTGTGTGTGCCCACATATGTGTGTGCCCATGTATGTATGTGTGTGTGCCCGTGTATGTGTGTGTGCCCGTGTATGTGTGTGTGCACATGCATGTGTGTGCCAGTGTATGTGTGTGTGCCCATGTATGTGTGTGCCCATGTATGTGTGTGCCCATGTATGTGTGTGCCCGTGTATGTGTGTGCCCGTGTATGTGTGTGCCCATGTACGTGTGTGCCCGTGTATGTGTGTGTGCACATGCATGTGTGTGCCCGTGTTGTGTGTGTGCCCATGTATGTGTGTGCCCGTGTATGTGTGTGCCCATGTATGTGTGTGCCCGTGTATGTGTGTGTGCCCATGTATGTATGTGTGTGCCCATGTATGTATGTGTGTGCCCATGTATGTGTGTGTGCACATGCGTGTGCCCATGAATGTGTGTGCCCATGTATTCGTGTGTGCCGTGTATGTGTGTGCTCATGTGTTTTGTGCCCGGTGTATGTGAGCACACACTATGGAGGCGAGAGGAGAGGAGAATAGAGCAGAGAAGAGGAGGGGGCAGGAGAGGAGAGAGGAAAGGTTGATTTATTAAATGAGTGATAGAAAGAGGGCCCTCTCAGCGGCTGCCAGTATCGTGTCAGGGCAGCAGTTAGAAAGCAACACTTATATCCCTGAGTTTGCCGTGTTTTGTATATTATATAGAACTTATCGATGAAAGAAATTAAATGTAGTCTGATCAGAATTTTAAAAAACTAATTCTAGCTCTTCCTTGCCCTGTTCTGAACAAACAGAAGAAGCTGAAAGCCTTTTGCGTCTGTGTAATCCATCGCTCGGCTTGTCACTGACACAGCTGTGCAACACAGCGGAGAAAATGAGAAAGATTGGCAAACCTCCCTTCGGAACACTTGTCCCAGGTGGAGAAGAGGGAAGATTAGCCCTCCCAGCGAACCCCCCCAACATTCCCTTGGGAAAACTAACTCTGCTACCAGGGCAGACAGGAAATGCCTTGCCCTCCTACCCCATCCCCATACCTTCTGTGCTTACGCAACCCTGTCTAGTAGGTCAAAGGTAGCTGCAGAGCCTTTGATATTCCTTTCCTTGGGAGACAGCATTAGTTCAGTTCCTTTCTTATTCTGAGCTTCCATGTGATAGATTTGACCACAGAATTGTGACAGAGTTGGTACAACACCAAACCTATGTCCAGCCTTCCAGAGAACTGGCCAAGTTCTGAGTGAGGCACTGTGTAAAAAAAAATCCCAGTGGTCCTTCTAGAGAGAACCCGTGGAGAGGCCCTGCAGAAAGAAAATGGTCCTGCAGTCTATATCAAGTTACGTAAGACACCAGTAACATGAGTGAACCCATTGGTTTACACTAGACCACTAAGTCACTCTGGTTAAATTCCCTGGCTGAGTGCTGGCTCAAAATTCGGACCCACAAACTGATGGCATATAATTAAAAAATAATCATACCCCACTGCATTTGGGGGTAGTATGCCATGCAACAATTCATAGCCTACGTACCACAGCATCAAATATTAAACACACTGGCACCTCCAAACTTTCCTCAAAAGTCAATCGAAATTACTTCAGAGTAACAATAGCGCTACCCATGACAAGCCGCCGTGGCTTCTGGGGGGAGGGCAAAGTCCTAGCGAGGACAACAGAGCTCCTCCAGCACTTGTCCCCCACACTGCCAGATATCAAGTCCACACTGAGAAAGCCAAGACCACTCCTTGCCTGGCAGACTTCAGGGTTCGCGGCCAGGGATCCTAGAGTTTGCTAGCGCACATGAGACCATCAACCCTGAAGTGTCCTCTGGCTGGCCCACCTCCTCCGACACTCTACCCATGTCTGCCCAGTGCACCGCGTCCGCTGGTACCACGCCAATCATCTCACAAGCTCTCACAAACGTGTCCTCAAAGGCAGAGGAGCCTTCAGGCCTTTTGGCACACACCTTGCACACCTCTGGAGCTGGGCGTACAAGAAGAGCCACGTCTTAGAAAGAGAGATTCCTGGATTAACTTCCCCCAGCCCACCACGACTGGCAGCTGCCGCCCACTCCAACCCATGTGCCTGTTCTCACCCACCCACAGGGTTGCCAAGGCCTGAGGGAGGCGGTCCTGGCAGAAATCATAATTAGGGATTTCGTCATATACTTCAGCTCCCTGAGAACACATTCCCCCTTATAATATGCAAATCTATTGTTTGACTTTGAAACATCTCACTAACTTTCAAACATGCTGTCGGAAAGCCAGCAGCTGCAGAAGGTACGAGAATACCTGGTCTGAATTCAGAAAAGGACCTTTTGGGGGGTTTTAGTAAGAATGGAAGATTCGAAACACACCATGCAGGAGGAACAGTGAGGTCATCAGACACAGTTCAGCAAAGACAAGCTGTGCAGAGGAACTTCAAGTGGGGAAAAGAAGAAATGCAAGGAGGGTCCCCAAGCCTCCTGAACCCCAGTTTCATGAGAGGGAATTCCATTGCATAGGCCTTCACCACTGTTAGTATAGACAAAATGGGGGGGGGGGGCTGGTCGTGTGAGTTATGTGATAGATGCTGCTTCTAGACACTACAGGGAAGGCAGGTGTTGTTTGGAGGGGTGGCTTCCCCCTCTAAAGATAGAGGAAGAAACTGAAGAACTTTCTGTAACCATCCCAGTCATTTTTATAATTTCTCACTTCAAATCAAATATTTAGAGACAAACTATTGTCGTGGTATCCTTGGCTCATGTGTATGTAGCCACGCCAAGCAAGGGCAGAGGAGATAGAGGGGAGGTCTGAGAGAGTCAGGTTACCTGCCTGCTTGCTTGCATTGGTCCAGCTTCACTAAGAAGCCCACAAACCTCTTCATCCCTTCTGCTTCATTCACCTGGTCTTTTTTTCAATTCCTTTTTTCCTTTCTTCATTACCCCAAGGGAATAATCTAGGCACCCTGGCTTTCTTTGCATGCAAAATGTAACTGTTCCTTTTTCTTCTTCCAGATAAAGGCAGGCTCCAGGAGGGGGGTGGGGGGGGGGAGCTCCAGGCTTCTTCAAATTAGCTCTGAAATAAAAGTCACTGCCAGATGTTATATAAAAGGTGACGTAATCCTAAAGTACTTCATTACATATGCAGCTCGGCTCTTCAGCCCAGGGGGAGTTTATTACATTTTGTCGATTCCATTTTCTATACCCACATCATTTTTACATAATTTTTCCTGCCTGACAGGCAGCTTCACATTTTCACAGCAACCCATCAAGAGAGCGTTACAAGAGCGTAGGGAACCAGGTTAGCAGTTTACAAATAACGGCGCTAACGAGTCAGATTTGTCCCAGAGATACAAATCAGGGGTAAATGGTCCATCCATGCGTGAGAGAAGCACATCTATTTTAGAATAATAGAGAAGAAACCGAGCACGTTCCAGCCGGCACTGCGCTCTTTCAGAGCATGTACTAAATCTTTTTCAAAAGTGGGGAAATGGAGATGTGCCTATCCAAAGTTATTCTTGCCTTTTTCTTCGTTTTCCTAATAAATTCCCACCTCGAAGCGAAATAGGTAGCCATAGAACATGCATTAAGACCGAAGTTACTGTCTTTTCAGATTCTTACAAAATTTAGAAGAGAGCACGTCATTCGTGCTCAGTGAAATATCTAGCTACTGCGATGCTTCAAGTGCAAACATTGCGAGACTCTTCCTTCCACTCGCCAGGTGCTAAGCATCCTTCTCCCCCTCCTTCCTGGGCACTCGCGTCGACACTGCCCTCTAATGGCGAAATGTGGAAGTGCATGCTGAATCCTTGGTCCTTGAGAATTAAGGATTGCACTAGGCATCTGTAGGTCCGCCCTTAGTTTTGGTGAATTTACTGACTCCTAGATAAATAAAAAGGTTCCTGGAGTTCCCACCCCAGAGAGTCATGCTTATCGGGGACCAGAAAGATGGCTTTTGGGATAAAGACACTGGCCATCAAGGCTGACAACTTGAGTTCCATACCTTGAACCCAAATAGTAGAAGAAAAGCAAGTCCCACAAGTTGTCCTCTGACCTCTACCTTGGGGTTGAGATGCACACACCTGAAGACACACAATCAATAGATGTAAAATGTAATAAATTTTTCTAAAATATCTAGTATACCCAAAGTTTCATCTTTATAAGTTTCAATTTTAAAGGAAAATTGGTTTAAATGAACTTTATTGTTTTTCCACATTTATTACAAACAAGATAACGGGTGCTTTTACTCTTTGATAAGAATAGGATTCGAATGTGGGGTGAGAGGAGATGTGAAGACTTTGGGGAGCAATTTTACCCAGACCTTCCCCATGCCTAGGGAACAGAGAAATTAACAATCATCCCCCAAGAATAAAATTTATCTAAACTCAAACTTTGTCTCCAAAGGCAGCACGTTTAGTTCTACAGATGATTTCATAAATTAAGAAATCTTCTCATCGGCCTGGAGAAAAGACTCAGTGGTTAAGAGCACTGGCTGCTCTTCCCTCTAGAAGAGGGAACCCGGGCTCAGTTGCCAGCACTCACATGGCAGCTCACAGCTGTCTGAAATCCAGGGGCTCTGACACCTTCATAGAGACATTTATGCATAAAAACACCAATGTACATAAAACAAAAAAATTAAAGAACTCGTCCCTTTTTTTTACTTTATTTTAGCTTTCTGTGACAATGTTTTTGTTTGTATTTCATGCGCATGGCTCTTCTTTCTGCATGTATGCCTGCGTGCCACCTGTAATCTGATGCCAGCAGAGACCAGAAAAGGGTGTTGGGTCCCTGGAAGTGGAGCTGCAGATGACTGTGAGCCACCGTGCAGGAGCTGGGAATTAAACTTGAGTCCTCCAGAACAGCAATCACTGCTGCAAACTTCTGAGCCACCTCTCCAGTCCCTTATTTCAGTTTCTTTAATTGTATGTAGGGGAAATGGGTGGTTTAGGTAAGTCCAGTTCCTGAGAATTACAGAAGAGCACATTAAACCCCCTGGAGCTGGTGTTACGTTGGTCATGAATTATCTCACACAAGTTCTGGAACCAAACTTTGGCCCTCTGCAAGAGCAGTAGGCACTCTTAACTGCCAACTTGAAAGCTGTCTCTCAGAACTCAAGAATTCCTCTTAAAGTAACTTTTCATCATATCTAAATTACTTGTGCTCATAATATATAAGTCATTCTACAAACCCTGTTCCCACAAACATGGGACCAAGCAATCCCATCTCTTCACGGTTGTAACGCTAAGATGCTTGTACTGCTACTTCTTGACTTCTCAGTTTCAGCATTATATATCTTGCACCACGGAAGACGACTTCATATGTGTGTGTTCACCTGCACACACACACACACACAGTCCCACCACATAAATTTACCTACCAATTTTGCCATGAGCAATTATCAATGTTTATAGGATCGTGAATATTAAATTTTTGACAACACTTTGTGTTATGCCATGCCCACCTCGCCTAGATTAACAGCCTAGATAAGCTTTTTATTCTCCCTGCAGTTTAAGGAAGGAAGAAAAGAAGAAAGAATGGAAAGAAGGAAGGAAGGAAGGAAGGAAGGAAGGAAGGAAGGAAGGAAGGAAGGAAGGAAGGAAGAAAGGAAGGGACCCTTTTCCCACCTTTAGTTTTGTGTGTATTTGTAGTGCGATATTAGTTTAAGATGTGTTACATTTGTTTGTGATGTGGAATATTTGTTTAATGATTGAAAGATGTGTTGCCTTCTTTTATGATGCATTTGTTTAACTCTGTGAAGCTGTTACTTTGTCGGCCTTAAACACCTGATTGGTCTAATAAAGAACTGAACAGCCAATAGCAAGACAGGAGAAAGGATACGAGGGGCCTGGCAAGCAAAGAGAATAAATAGGAAGAGAAATCTAGGCTCAGGAGGAGAGGAAAGAACAGAAAGAAAGGAGAAAAAAAAGAGGAAAAAAAAAGGAGAAAAGGATGCCAAGGGCCAGCCACCCAGCTACACAGCCAGCCATGGAGTAAGAAGGGAGGAAACAAATAATATAGAAAGTTAAGAGGCAAAAGGTAGATGTGATAATTTAAATTAAGAAAAACTGGTTAGAAATAAGACAAGCTAAAACTGGGCATTCATGAGTAAGACAAGATTCTCCATGTATTTACTTGAGAGTTGGGTGGCTGGTCCCCAAAGAGTTTAAACAGAATCAGCTACATGGATTCATTGCACTAATTTTCTAGGGTTGCCGTGTCAAAGCATATGACATATCTGATGGCTTAAGCCACCTAGGATTTATTGTTCACAGTTCTGAAGATTAAAAATTCTGAGATTAAGGAATCATCAATCCCTGCTCTCTCTCTCTCTCTCTCTCTCTCTCTCTCTCTCTCTCTCTCTCTCTCTCTCTCTCTCTCTGAAGGTTCCTCCCCATCCATTCCTAGTCTCCCATTTCCAAACAATCCCTGGAGTTCCTTGGCTTGTCAGCTGTGACAAGACTTGTGTGTGTGTGTGTCTCTATCTGTATGTTTTCACACATCCCTCTTGTCTCTGTGCGTCTTCTCTTACTATTACGACGCATGCCGCCTCGAGATGACAGCTGACTCTCGTTTTCTACAACCTCACTTTGGTCTGCCTCAAACACATCTTCAAAGCCCTGTTTCCAATAGGGTCACATTCCCCAGTTCCTAACTTAGGGCAGCAGCACATCTTTGGGGAGGGAGACATAGTTTAACCCACAACATCTATTCTCTCTTATTTGTCCGCAGCCCTGCCCGGTTGTCTGGTATTCAAATGTTTTCTGCTTTCTCAAGGGTTTTGTAACCTATGTCAGTTCGCTCTCAGTTGCTCCTTGCTTTGTGAACTACAGCCCACATCCTTCCAGGTTTTAATGGAAAAACAAGACTCACTGGTCCCTCTGAGATCTCATTGGCTGTACAGGATCATGCGTCAGTCCCACACCAAACATTAGAGGCAAGAACTCAAAGCCATCCTAAACTACTTACGTTAAAGTCCAGCCTTGGGTCAAGATCTTGGGGGTGGGGGAGGCAGATTTGTGTCTCTAGAGAGAAGCACGTGATCCTTTTCTCACTCCAGGATGGATAAGGAGAAGAACACAACGGAACAGCAGAAATACGTCTCAGTCTCTGTTTTAGCCTCTGAGGTTTTTATGGGAATTGGTTTGGTAATGTCTGAGGGATAAATACATCACTTTAATACCGTTTCCTATTCTAAAGTGTTAGAGATGATATTATCCCAAATACAAATGTATATAAGTAGGAGGATATACCCTTCTTTTTCAGCCCCACAATTCTAAAGAGCATGATCAGAGGGTTTTGGTTTTGTTTTAATCTAGTTAGCCAAATCATAGCCATGAGCCAATGAGCAATGTTCTTCTCCTGGGATGCCACAAGAAGCGCCCTCCAAACTGTTTCTACACAACAACCTGATAGTCCAACATTATCTAATCCCACATGTGATGAGTTTGAGGCAAAGGCTTTAAAGACATAAGACTCAAGACCACAAAATGAAAAATTAAAAAAGAGAAAAAAAAACGCACGTAACTGGGGGGGGGGGGCTTGAAAGAGAAGGAAAAGAAAAAAGAATAAAATGGGAGTGAAAGAATAAAGAAAGGAGAAGAAAATGAAGACTCTAGGAATACACTAAACAGGGCAGGTGGACCTGCCTAAGGCCATGTCCCTCTCTAGATGGTTCCTCTGGCCTCAACTTCCTCCCACCCAACCGGTCCCTGGAGTCCTAGTTCTAACACACTCCCCCACTGCAGCTGTGAAGTGAGCCCCAGCCCCCCAGCCCCTCAGTTAACCCCGCACGACTGGACATGCTGATATGTCTGCAGGCTCCTGAGTCCACAAGTAGGCTCCCCAGTGGGCTGGGCAGCTAAGTGCTGAGTATAAAAGCTGCCAAACCATAGAGCCCCAGGGAAGCATTTCCTAAAAACTCCGAGTTAGCATGACACATCTTGACATCCCATTCCGAGAACCCTTCACTTCAGCTCCTCTGGGGATTTTAATAGTTTGGAAAACAATGAGATCCCTATTCCAGGTGATGTTGGGGAAAGGCCTGTTGCCAAGATCAATGACCTCAACCAAACACATCAAAGCAGAAGAGACTCGGGGCTTTCCTGTCTCACCCCCTCTTCCACTAGCCCCTGCCCTGCAGGATGCTCCTAGGATTCTGCAGTGTGGTAAGTGTTCGGAAAGCCAGGCCAGTGGAGATTTTTTTTTTAGCCCAATGACATTCAAATCACCTACCCAGGTTTTCATTTTACTTGTTACTGTGGCTATCTAGGCCCCTTTCCTAAAAGTGAGTATTCAATTGGCCTGATGGGAGAATCAGACTTCCAACTGCTGTTTGCTCCCTGGCAAATCTAATACGAGACCAGAATGAGACCACTTACAGTGTTTCTTGTGGCATCTCGGGAGCAGAGAGGGCCTCAGGCATATGGGCTCTACCCTCTCAGTTTTTCCAACAAAGAATCAACAGAAGCGCTGTTCCGTAACAGGGGTGGAGTGTTTTCATCTGTCTTCTGACTCCACAGAGCCTGCAGCTGACCCAGAATTCCCTGAACAAGCAAAGGTTGTAACAGAGGCAAGAAAACCACGTGTTTCTTGCTAATGACCTTTTAAGATCAACATTTGCCTAGCCAGTTCGGAGCCCTCGGCAACAGTCAAGGTCCCTCCGTCTAAGAGAGTGAGTTCCGCTGCTTCCCTCCTCCGTTTTCATGTCAGCCACTAACAAAGTCACGTCGCAGGACAGTACGGAAATTAGCCGACACCTGTATCTTCTACTTTCTCCAGAATTCCTTAAAAATGTCTCTCCGTGGAGCAGAAGAGCTGTGCCCAGTTTTGCTAAGCATCATCTCACAGTTTGTTGAGGTTTAGGGAATTTTCTACATTATGTAGCCATCAATTTTCACCTTCTGAAACTGGGCAATATGGAGTCTCACCAGGACCTCCCACACATTGAGCAATCTACCAGACACCATGGTCTGTAGTGCGTTTGACCCACAGGATGAATCTCTGTACCAGGCACTATGGTCTGTAGTGGGTCATCCTGTACCAGACACTGTGGTCTCTGGTGTGTTTGACCCACAGTATGATCCTATAAGACCAGGACAACCTTCCCAAGTTTAGATGTGAAGCATCAAAACTAATAAGTTTTAGAGCTGAGATTCACTTCCAGGTCGGTCTGGCTCCAAAAACAATCATCACACTTCTCTCCTGCCTACAGAAAGTCTTCGAGAAGGTTAATAACTGTCACCAAACAATGAAAGTAAATATTTGTATTGCAAGGAGCAGAATCACCCGAATGTTCATGCCTACCTGAGCCATGGAAACATTCTCAAGTCTCAGCTTTCCGTTCTCAAGCACGTATGAGGCACCTCTTAGGCTCCTCTTTAAAGCATCCGGGTCCTCTGGGAATTGAAATGCTTCCTGGTTAATATGTGGAGTGTTGTAAGGTCACTCCTAATCTGTTGTATAACCAGTCCCTACAGACACTTACTCCTTATGGCTGGGAGAGTAGTGGAGATGGATTTTTTTCTTTGGGCCACCAGCTCACAAATAGAGACATGGAGACTTATTATTAATTATGAAAGCTTGGCCTTAGCTTAGGCTTGTCCCACCAGCTCTTACAACTTAAAGAGCCCACATTATTATAGTCTATGTTCTACCACATGGCTTTTCCTTCTCTCCCATTTTCTGTATCCAACTTGTTTACATCTCAATCGCATCTCAGGTGTCTCAATTCATCTCCTACTTCCTTCCTTTCGGCCCAGAAGTCCCACCTATACTCCCTGCCCAGCCAATGGCCAGTCAGCTTTTTATTACACCAATCACAGCAACACATTTTCACATGGTGTACCAACACCCCACAAGAGTAGCAACCAGAAGCCCCAATAAAAGAGATGGCATGTTTTTGAGAGAAGCAAGAACACCCTCCAACCAAGCTGTGAGAGTTCTCACTCAGACCAGGATCCACAAGAGGGAATGCACGTAGCAGACACCAGGAACATTTAGTTAGTCATATTGAAAGGTGCATGCATGCATGCGCGCACGCACACACACACACACACACACACACACACACACACACACTCAGTCCCAGTCTTTGCAAAGCTTCTAGTCTGAGAGCTGGAATTGGCCAAATTATCCCACAAACTTGACTGTGACAGTGTTAGGAAGAAGAGCATGGGGCTCTTTGCCAGCTTATAACAAGCCATCTGACATCACTAGGGACAAGCAGAGTCGTGTCCAATGAAGAAAACTTTCTCTTCGTATGTTTCCAGGAAGAAATGATTATACTCAAGATGGCTGATGGTACTTTCTGAGTTACCTCGCAGTGATAGCTGGATGTGACCTACTCCCCAAACTGTCTTCGAAGCAGCTCACATGATGCAGAAACGAACCATTAGGATTCTCCTGTTTTCTCTCCCAAGATTTGACATCCTAGAACTTCAGTTTAACACCATAAGCCTCATCCAGCCCTTTTCTACCCCTGGTTCAGGTCTTCCCAGCTTCCTTCCTCCACATAGCCTAACAACTTCATACATGCAAGTTCACAGTAACACCCCTGTATGTCCAAGGAAAATTTTGTTCTTGCTAGCTTTTCTGAAATAAAAAAAAATAAAAAATAAAAAGTTTCTCTGTGCTCTCTACAAACCAAATGAGTTGACCACAGAACTAGTGTTTGATCAGCTACATTTACCAAGAGCTGTCTTTTCAAAACCTAAAGAAAGTAACACCATGACGCTGAGGGAGTGTTAACTCTCCGTCGAGTGGACAGCTCTTCCAGAGGTAACTCGGACTCCAAGACGGGCTGTTCCACCCTTCTCAGCCATTAGTAGGCAGGGGCTGCCTTACCATCCTTCCCAGAGTCGGGCAAGGCTATTATCTACCTCACGGGTTTAGTGAGGCAAATAGAAGTTTGATTTCTTTTCAGATAAAAGAGATGATGCAAATGAGAATTTTATCCTGCACGGAGGACTGACGGAGTAGGAGCATGAATCCGGCTTGATTACAATCTTCCATCATTCTGATGTTATAATTACTGGATGGAATCAATCAGCTTTCAATTGTTACCTTGGTAAAAGATTAAAACATCATTACTTGTCCTACATATTTCACACTTTAGCAAATTTTAATAAACTGAATGCTTGAGAAATTGTTATATTATCTTTCATGGTATTGGGATGCTAATGACATTCCTATTGATTTTAATTCACATGCGCTGGTCAAAAACGAGTCAGATTCCAGCGAGGCATGGCACCCATAATCCACGCTAACAGATGAAGGCCGCTAAACACTGAAATAGCCCAAGATGAAATCATTAATCAGAACTATCATAAAATGATTGCCAAAGAAAACTAGGGAGGGTTTAATCTTCACAATGAACATCTTTTGTGACATATCGTTTCATCTGTAACTTTTGTGCATTGGTGGTTTCTCGAATAAAATGTTTTTAAGTATGTAAGTAAAAAAGTCCTCAGAAGACAAAACTTGGAGCATACTGATTATCAGTGGAGATCCTCACGGGCTGTAAAGCGACCCCCGAAGAGCTCAGACTACACACATTCTTCCTTCAGAAGACTTAGGAGCCAGGAGTCTGACTCAGTGATAGAGTGTTTGCCTAGCATGCCTGAGGCCCTGGGTTCAAACCCCAGCACAACCAAAAAGAATGTCTGAAAGGCTCTCAGCTTTGTGCCAAGAAAGTATTTATGCAGACTGATATATTACAGATAATGCAAGATAATGTAAGAATTAATTAAGAGTGGGGGGTTTGTAGTTAGATATCATGTCATTTGATTTTTGCCTTAGTCTTCTGAGAAGCAGAACTATAATACACATAGCCCTCCGGAGTGTTGGTCTCAGCATGAAAGGCGGCCGTGCGTCTGCATGGTCGAGGCAAACTTTATTTCCATGGCTAAAAACAACATTAAAGTTTATACCTGTGAAGATTGGTTTTTTTATTCACCCTAAAATTCTTTGCTTGTATTTCTGCATAGTATTCTTTTCTCTAACCAGAACATCGGTTTTTGTTTTTATTGCTTTCTTTTGTGTTAACAGGAACTGAATCCCAGACCTGTTCACTCTAGGCAAACACGCTGTCACTGAGCTACACGGCCATCCCTCTAGCTAGTAAAGTGGACCACGCTCCCTAGGGGTCTGACGGCGTCTGGGCGGTCTGGTCTCTGGAGTTCAACTGTGCAAGATCTGAAGAGCCACGGTGAAGAGCAGACAAGAGCAGGCTGTTAAATGCTCTGTCACGTGATCCTTTCCCCCTATAGCCTGCCCTAAATAGACCTATAAAAATCATGATAAACGTCCTCTGTGGGGTTCAGTTTCTTGTAAAAGGTGAGAAAGGCTTCGAGGATGTAGAAGGTAAAATATAGATGCCCCTGGAAAAAGACTCGAGACTCAGGATCCCAGTTTTACAAGAGAAGTGATGGTCAGTGTAGCAGGAAAGACAGGGCATGAGGATGAACGGTTCATACAGGAGCCAGGGCTGGATAGAATAGGAGGCCCAGGGGACACCAGGGGAATGCGCAGCATGAAATAAACCCTTCAAAAGCCCCCTTTTCTCAGGCTCAGATTCACTGGACTTTTCCATTTGGGCAGAACCTCATGAGGCCAGTTCTCCATAGCAGCTTTCGCGTTCTAGTTGAATTCATTCTGCCACATTTTTAATTAGCTTTTTGTTTATTTATCGCTTATTTGTTTGCCGTTTTAGTTATTGTTTATTTCTTTATCGTTTTATATATGTGTGTATGTACATGAGTTTAGGTGCACTATATGCATGCAGGAACCCACAGAAGCCAAAGAGGTCACCAGATGCCCTGAAACCGGAATTACGGGTAGTTGACAGCCACTGTGTGGCTGCTGGGAGCAAAACTGAGGTCCTCTGCAAGATAAGTCAGCACTCTGAACTGCTCAGCCATCGCTCAAGCCCCTTCATCATCTTTTTATTCACCCATATATTCCTATAAGGTTACTTGAAAATTTAAAACAACACAATACTAATTTGTTTGTTTTTATCCCTTTATTGGTTAATTTTTTTAAACTGTGTGCATATGCATGCCTCTGTGTGTGGGTTTGTACATATCCATGCAGTGCCTGCAGATGCCAGAAGTGGGCGTCAGATCCCCTGGAGCTGGAGTCACAGGCAGTTCTGAAATGCCCTGTGCGGGGTGCTGGGAATTGAACCCTGGTCCTCTGCAAGAACAGTACACACTCTTACGCACTGGGCCATTTCTCCAGCCCCAGTTGTCTGGGGTTTTTTGGTGGTGGTGGTTTTTGTCTTTAAATCACAGCACTAGATCAGGTCGCCTTTGGGTCTGACTTGAGAAAAGCATCATCCCAGCATTGTGCTGTCACCACCAGTGATGACGGTAACAGTTACCATGACAATGCCGAGCTCGATGTGATTCAGGCATTGTGCTAATGCTTTATTTATAGTAGCATAGTTAGCCTTCGCAACAGTTGATGGAATAGGGTCTTGTAGTGCTGAAAGAACTAAAATCAAGAGGAAATAATTTAGCTGGACACAATACCAGTGAGTCTGAGGCCAAAGGATAGAGAGTTTGAAGTGAACTTGAAATAAATAGTGAGATTGCAGCCAACCATGGCTGCATAGTGCGGTCCTATCTCAAAAGTCTAAAAAAGAGAGAGAGTTGATTTATTCAAGATGATAACATTGCTAGTGAAGGAGCTAGTGAGATGGCTCACAGGGGGAAAGTATTTGAAGCCATGAAGCCGGATGACCTCAGTTCAGTCTCCAACTCCTACAAGTTGTTCTGACGTAGCCTGCATGTGCCCACACACATAAACACATAGAATAAAGAAATGGGTTTGTTTTTAATTAGCGAAATTATAGTTCATTCTTTAAGTAACTGTAAGGTTTTAAAGCTACATTTTTAAAAATCTAGATTAAAATCCCAGCACTCGGGAGGCAGAGGCAGGCGGATCTCTGTGAGTTCGAGGCCAGCCTGGTCTACAAGAGCTAGTTCCAGGACAGGCACCAAAGCTACAGAGAAACCCTGTCTCGAAAAACCAAAGAAAAAAGAAATTGTATTAGATATACTCTTGTGAGTGTATCTAGTCACAAAAGCTATGAAAGCAAGTTGAGAACAATCACAAATACATGGAAAGCGTAAAAAAAAAACAAATACGTGGAAAGCTTCACTTCAAGGACTGCGAACAGGTTTTATTTTTCAAAGATACCCACAACGCCTCCCATTGCACATACCCTCGGTGCAATTTTCACTCTGCTCACATCAAAATGTGCGTGTTTGGTTTCCCTTTCTTGAATCTGGAGTGAAGTCTGATGTCTCCAGGAAGTGACACCAGGTTCTTCCAACAATGGTTGACAGAGAGCTCACAGCTTCTGTCTGGTTCCCTCAAGATGCTGTTCTTGGACCTGGATTCTATGCTATGAGGAAAGCCAACTATCAAGGGTCCAGGCCAGAACTGGGTGTTCCAGCTCATGTTCCCCACTGAAGTTCAGCCAATAGTGAACCACAGACCTAAAAATACAGGAATAAACGATCCTTTGGATGTTTCTAGACCCCAGGGATCAGGCTCACTGCCAATATTCAAGTCTTCCCAGCTGCGGTTCCAGATATCACGGAGCAGAAAGATGGTAGGCATATTGTGCTGACTGTACCCCCTCTAGATTGCTGACTGACATATTCATGACATATTCACAAATGTGATGAGATGATTGCTGATTTATAGTAAACATGATTCTATTCAGCAATGGTACCCGGACAGAGTTCAACAAACATCATTGAGATTTGTGGAACAGGCACCAAAGCATAGGAACACAAAATGGCAGGTAACCTAGAAAGAGAATTGTGTTCATCTTTTCTAAACTAATACTTGGGCTTCCCTGTATCCTGGAAGCACCAGAGGATATAATAGAAATTGTAGACTTTTATTACTATGTCAACTGAACAAAGGGACTTCTACAGTCTTGGTTATCCCCCTTGGCCTCCATCTCCTCATGTGTAAAATGAAGTTTATAGCTACTATAGGTTTTTGTTTGTTTGTTTTTGTTTTTTACTCTTTGGGGGCCCATCACCCAGTTCCCAAATAAATACTTAGCTGGCTTGTTTGTAGCCAGCTTTTTTTTTTTTTTTTTTTTTTTTTTTTTTTGGTTTTTCGAGACAGGGTTTCTCTGTGGTTTTGGAGCCTGTCCTGGAACTAGCTCTTGTAGACCAGGCTTTTTTAACTTAAATTATCCCACCCGTTTCTCTTTAACTACATTTTGCCTCCAGGCTTTTTACATTTCTTGATTCTATACATTTTTCTTTTCTTACTCCGTGGGCGGCTGGGTGGCTGGGTGGCTGGGTGGCTGGGTGGCTGGGTGGCTGGGTAGCTGGCCCTCGCATCCTCCTCTCCTTATTTTCTCGCTCCTCACTCTCTTCCCTAGATTTCTCCTCCTATTTATTCTCTCTATGCCAGCCCCACCTATTTTTCTCTCTGCCTAGCTATTGAGCACCCAGCTTTTTATTAGACCAATCAGGTGTTTTAGGCAGGCAAGGAAGCACAGCTTCACAGAGTTAAACAAATGCAGCATAAAAGTATACAACAAATCTTTCCATCGCTAAACAAATATTCCACAGCATATAAATGAATGTAGCATATCTTAAACTAATATTCCACAACAGGCTACCTTCCTGAACTCTTACTTTTAAAAAAAAATCAGCTCTATGAGAAAAAAAGATAGTTGCCAGGTGGTGGTGGCCATTCCTTTAATCCCAGCACTTGGGAGGCAGAGGCAGGCAAGTCTCTTGAGTTTGAGGCCAGCCTAGTCTACAGAATTCCAGAACAGCCAAGGCTACACAGAGAAATCCTGGGGGAAAAAAATTAAAGAAAGAAAGAAAGAAAGTTGGTCAAAGTCTAAAGTCTTTATTTTAATTTTATTTTGCCAGTGACCACAGTTTGCTAGGAGTAGGTAACAAACAGTCATATATTAGTGCTTAAACATAAAAATATATCATCTCATAGGTCTATAGACTAGAAGTCCAGAATCGAAGGCTGCCAGGCTTGGTGTACTTGGGTATCTATGAGGAAAAAATCTGCCCTGTGCCTTTTTTCATCTAGGGCTTGCCAGACATCTTTGGCATTCATAAGGTAGACTCACCACCCCTGACTCTGCCTTAAAAGCTTCACGATGTTCTCTCTGGCATGTATCTGTGTCCGAATTTCCCTCTGTTGTGAGGACAATAAGTCATATGGACTGGGGCCCATGCTAATGACCTCATTTTAGCCTGATTAGTTTTATAAAGACCCTAACTCCAAATAAGAGCAGAATCTGAGGTCCTGAGGATTAGAACTTCCTCCTAAAAATTTAGGAAGGATACAACTCACTCCATACCGTCAATGAAGGCGATGGTCTACCATGTGTAATGAGGTCATTTACGGAAAGCACAGCATAAATCCAGTGGACAATGACAACTTGCTTGATAAGTACAAAAATGTGCAAATTTTGAAATCCCAGACTAAGGGACTCTGGCTGGATTGTTTTATGAGCCTTGTGTTCAGCCCAGGTTCATAAATCCTGGAAGGAAATCCAAGCCAATTCTGGAGTTTCTGACAAGCTCCAGAGGCTGAATGGATCAGACAGAATCTCACTTGGAATTTAGGTTTATTGAGTCTAATTTGAAACTTAATGCAAATTCATGGAACATAAACTCCTTACAAATTGACTAGAACCCAATACAAAGGGCTCCCGATCCACCTGGAATACACACAATGAATGTTGGAATTTTCCCATCTCTGGGGAAACATGAAGGGGCCAGGCTGGCAAGGCCTCACTATCACCACCTTGGAAGTGTAGAACATTTGCATCTCATGAATTATTTCAAACAGCAAAATGCATAGAGTAATAATGAGGAAAGTTTAGAGCGCTGTGAATCTCCTTATATAAAAATACATCAAAACTTGCAAAATTTCAAGACAAGAGGCTGGAAAACTATGCTTTTATTGAAATGTCAGAAAGCGTGATGGTTGGTCTTTACTGTCAACTTGACTAGATTAGAATCACCATGGAAACATATTTTTGAATGTGTCTATGATGTGTTTCAGAAAAGTTTGACTGAGCAGGAAATACCTCCCCTGAATATATGGGTAGCACCAGCTCATATGCTGGGAGGGGGTTAGTCCTTGAATGAATGAAAAGGAGAACAAGAGTTGAACACCAGCCCCACCCCCTGACTATTATGAAAACAATATGATTAGCCCCCCTCATTCTCTTGCGACCATACCTTCTCCACCATAGTGGACTGTATCCCTCAAACCTTAGTTAAAATAAACATTTCTGACCTGTTTCTTTGCTGGGTATTTGGCCCCAGCAATTAGAACAATAACTAATAAAGAATATGTCAGTGTAACCGGTTAGCAGAAGTATCTGCCATTTTAATCTACAGGAGACACTACGGTATGCATAAACTAGGCTTTGGTGAGGGTTCTGAGTAGGCATCTCATCTTTAATTTGACTGTCGCTAAGAATTAAACCTTTTGATTATTCTATTGCGCTGTCACCAAGGATGTGCCCGTAATGGCTCCACTGCCAAGAAACAACACTGGAAAATTAACAGCCGGGGACTGGAAGTCAGATGACTGGGTTACCAGCCTTCCTTAGACTGTTAGACTTGGTGTGAGCACATGTCACAGCTGAGAAGGTGAAGGCCAGTGAGATGGCCCCGCTGGTGAAGGTATCTGCTGCCAAGCCTGATAACCTGAGTTCAAGTCCTTTCAATTCCTGGGGCACATGTGGTAAAAGCAGAGAACCAAGTCCTACAAGTTGTCCTCTAACTACCACATGCAATGTGTGTTATACACACACAGACGCATACGAATAAACAAATAAATAATAGGTGCAATTTTTAAAAATATTTTTTTTTTCCTGGCACTCAGTTGACAGCCCAGGCAGGTTTTGAACTTTTTTTTTAATTTTTTATGATTTATTTATTTTTATTTTATGGGCATTTGTGTGAAGGTGTCAGATCCCCTGGAACTGGATTTTCAGACAGTTGTGAGCTGCCATGTGGGTGCTGGGAATTGAACCCATGTCCTCTGGAAGAGCAGTCAGTGCTCTTAACCGCTGAGCCATTTCTCCAGCCCCTTTTAAAAATATTTTAAAAGAAAACAAAAGTTTAATGAACAGGCCACAACTGGCAGGGTTTGCTCTTTAAGAATGCATTCCCAGGCTGGAGCAATGGCTCAGATGTTGGAAACATTTGCTGCAGAAGCACAAGGAACACAGTTCAGATTGCAGGATGCACAGAACAAGCCGGGGTTGCAGCATCTGCAGAACAAGCCAGGGTTGGAGCATGCGCAGAACAAACCAGGGTTGCAGCATGCGCAGAACAAGCTGGGACTGCAGCATGCACAGAACAAGCTGAGGCCTGCGCTCCTCTGACTCTAGCACCGACAGGGCCATAGACAGAAGGAGGGCTAGGAAATCATATCAGCCTCTCTGAGAGATGCAAGCTTTAGGCTCAGTGAAAGACCTTGCCTCAAACCAATAAGATATAGAGTTATAGAGCAGGTCTCCTGACACCCTCCCCTGGCTTCTGCACATGTACCTGCACACAGAAACACATATACCTCACACACATGAACATACGACTCACACACATGTGCACATATACCTCACACACATGCGCACATATACCTCACACAGATGTGCATATATACCTCACACTTGTACACATACTCCACACACATGCACATACACATGTGTACATAGACCTCAGACATATACATATATACCTCACACACGTGTGCACATGAATATCACACATGTAGAAATACGCCACACAGTGTGCAGTGCATATCACATACATGTGCACACACACCCCACATACATGTAAACATACACTTAACATGTGCATAAACAACACATGTGCCCTTACCCCTCACACAAATGTGCACACACAACTCATACATGTATGCATACACCCAATATGCATGTGCACATATACCATACACATGTGCACATGCACATCACACAGGTGTACATATGCCACACACTTGTGCACATACATCTTGCACACATACATACACACCAAAAAAAAAGAGAAGGAATACATTCCCCTCTTTACGTTTATTCCTATGGGAAAATTAACTAGCTCTCCATTTATTCAAATTAACTTGAAATCGTGAAGGAATATGTCTTTTGCATTAGAAGCCCCTGCTCTGTGGCTTAATAACTTTATTGAAATATTGCTTTACATACCATCAGATTCCCTGCTTCTAAGAGTACAATTCAACAGTTTTTGATAAGCATATTGAAATGTGCAACCATCACTGCATAATCTAATTTTAGAGCATTTTCATCACCTCAGTAACATCTTCTATGCTTGTTTACATTTAGCATTGCATCCTCTCCTAGCCTGTGTAACCACAAGTCTTCTCTTGATCTCCTTAGAGTTGTTCTTTCTAGACATCTCAGACAAGTGAACCTACAAGACACTCTGCCTGGTGTGTGCGGGTTTCATGCATGGTACATCATACATCTGTGTTTCCTTCCTTTTTATTCCTGAATATCCATCCACCGTATGTATTTTGTAGCTGTTCCTAGGCTGAAGTTTAGATGATCCAGAGACGTATCCAGTCCTTACCACACGTGCCAGATGTGACTGTAAATATGTCGTAGGTAGTACCGAAATACGGCCAGTAGAAATTTACCCCTTCCTGTGCACACCCCTATTTTCCGCTTCTCACATCCAATCTGGCCCAATCACTCAGCTTGTCCAATAGGATAAGTTGGCAATAAAGCTCTAAGATTTTGAAGCCTGGAGCTTAAGAAAATTGGCAGCTTTTGCTTCCCTCTTTGGGAAGCCAGCTGTTGTTCATATAAAAGCTTTGGCTTGGCTACTGGACAATACAGCATCACAAGCGGAAAGCCATGGACAATGGAAGACGGTCTTGGATGTTCCAGTTCCATCCAGCTCCAGCCACCTCTACATTCCATGGAGCTAAGAAGCCACGGAGCAGAGCCCAGTCAACCCACACATTCGTGAGAAGATAAGAGTTACTGTTTTTCAGCCCCTCCATACTGACTGATTTGTTATGTAGCAAAAATGTAACCAAGTAGCATCATCATTAACCTTTCTCAAAGGTGTTTTTGGGGGTGGCCTGTTTGTTTTTGTACTATTATTCTACTCTACAGGGATTTCTAGTAAGCTATGACTTCAACATCACTTCCTTGAAAGTTTGAAGAACCCTGAAGAGTTTTGTGGCAATGATGTTCTTTCTGGTACTTTGAGATAACAGTTTTAAATGTTCTAGTGAGCTTTATAAAAATGGATATTCCATCGTCCCTTTTGCCCTCTCACCATAGTGCATAAGAAATTAGTGTCCAGCTGCTCTCCCAACAGGGTACATGTTAGCTTAACAATCTCACCAGTAAAGTCAGATCAATAACTCGAGGATTTCCTAAATTTTGGTGAAAGGAAAATAAGCATGGTAAGTTCTGCATAAAGCTACCAAGACTGTCCTCACTCTCAAAAAAAAAAAAAATGGAAATTGGTGGCAAAAGGGGGGGCGGCATAATTATAAATTAATTTAACAACAGATTAACTTAATCAGACCACCTCCCAAATTGCGCAACTCTAGGAGGCAGCTTTTGGAGCTTCCAGAAGTTGCATGATAGATGGTGCACGAGAGCAAAGAAAATGAGCTATGACTGCAAATAGAACATCCTTCGAGAACCAGAGCCTCGTCATTTGTCTTCGCCACACCGTTCTCCGGCACAACACGGGCGCTAAATAAACCTAATTCAGTGACTGCTGTTGGGAAAATCACTACAGGCTTGAGTGGCCAAAGAAGTCTTCATCAAAAAGAGTAGTATAAAATTGCACCCTGGGGAAAGGAGGGCAGTGAAGGAGACAGAACAATGAGGCCAAACAGGCTTAATCAATATCATCTTTTAAGGGAGAAATCCTGGGCTAGGCATGGTGGTGCGCATCTTTATCCCACAGCTCAGGAGGCAGAGGCAGGCAGATCTCTGTGAGTTCGAGGCCAGCCTGATCTACAAAGAAAGCTCCAGGACAGTCAGAACTACATAGAGAGATCCTGTCGCACACTAGACTCAGGATATTATAATAGTTTAGGAGTCTTGAAAATTGCCCTACTCAATTCCCATCATCCCCATGCATCTCATGTAAGAGAGAAGAAGGTAAGTGCTGCCATGAACAACACCCCTCACTTGGGGGTCTATCTTCTACCTTATGGCACTTTGCTACCTACAATCACAGAATCCAGGGAGTCTAAGGACTCTCCATCTAATCTTGAAATTGGCAGAACAGAGAACACGGTACTCAAAACCACACCGCAGGAGCAAGGAGCTCATCTTGAAAGAATATCACAAATCTAGAAGGCAAGAGAAGAGATCAAACAGCAGCTGGAGTCTACAGAGAGGTGGGGGGGACACTGGAAGCAACTGGAGTCTACAGAAAGGGGGAGGGACGCTGGAAGCAACTGGAGTCTACAGAAAGGGGGAGGGACGCTGAAAACAGCTGGAGTCTACAGAAAGGGGGAGGTGTAGCGAGCTGCATGGTGTCACACCTGATGGAGATGTATAATCAACTCCTGAGATGGCTAAGGCCTGACCTATGCTATGATCATGCAATGATTATCAGCTGCTTGCATACGCGTGAACCTATGGGCAGTGCCCACCTGGCAGTTCGGGGTTGGCAGCCCATGCCTACTTAAGGGCTGGGAAAGGTTTGCCCAGAGAGAGGAAAAGGAGAGGAGAGGAGAGAGGGGAGAGGGGAGAGGGGAGAGGGGAGAGGGGAGAGAGAGAAAGTGTATAAAGTCCTGGAATAAACTGCAGCAAGAACAGCTCCGGTCGTTGCGTCATTCCTTGAGGAATGAGGGTGGCCGCGACAGGGAGGGACGCTGGAAGCAACTGGAGTCTACAGAAAGGGGGAGGGACGCTGGAAGCAGCTGGAGTCTACAGAAAGGGGGAGGGACGCTGGAAACAGCTGGAGTTTACAGAAAGGGGGAGGGACGCTGGAAGCAGCTGGAGTCTACAGAAAGGGGGAGGGACGCTGGAAGCAACTGGAGTCTACAGAAAGGGGGAGGGACACTGGAAACAGCTGGAGTCTACAGAAAGGGGGAGGGACGCTGGAAGCAGCTGGAGTCTACAGAAAGGGGGAGGGACGCTGGAAGCAACTGGAGTCTACAGAAAGGGGGAGGGACGCTGGAAGCAGCTGGGATGACAGGGGGTCTTTAGGAAAAGAGGTTTAGAACTGAGTGCATATTCTCCATCTGCTCCCTCTTCCAGAGGCATCTTTCCTGTTGGGCTCAAATTGCTTTCTGAAGAGAAGGGGGTGGTATTTTGCTTCAGCTTGGGTTTTGGGTTTGGGTTTTGTTTTGTTTTGTTTTGTTTTGTTGTTTTTGTTTTGTTTGCCAGTCTTGGGTTTCTTTTGGATGTGACACAATGCTGACAACAACCTAGCTACATTCAGGTTAAAAGACACTAGGACAAGGAAAGGAACATTCCCAATGTGTTTTGCAGAATGCTAATATCCACTTGGGAGATACACCAAAGGAATTAACATTGCAGTCAAGGTTCTGGGGGGAGGGGGGGATGGTCAGCAAAAAAAAAAAAGCCAATATGACTTTAATCCAGGCCCTTCCAAAGCTGATTTACCATAGAGCTTTTCGTGGAAGACACTGTGAGAATTCTGCTGCAAAGGATAAAATGGTAAGACCCAAAGTTATTACCTGGTGATCTGGAGAGAAACACAGCATCGGATATCATTGGCAGAAAATATCGCGACTTTTATATTCTGCCTGTGACAAAACTCTTTCCACTGCAGATTCAGTTCTGCTATTTCACTTTAACTTCAATCAGGAAGAAAGAAAAAAAAGCCAACTCCCATCACGAAATAACTTGCAGGAGAAAGGTGCAGGGGAAACTGAGGAGGTGGAGATAAAAGGTGACCTTGGCCACAGGAACCAGATGATGCTGGTCTTGCAGGAAAAGCAGCAATAAGCTAAACACAGAGTTCTTACTGCTTGGAGAGATGAGATGCTTCGCACAGCTTCGCATAGTAGCTGCTATGTAAGAGAGAAGCTTTCTATGAAATCAACAAAGAAAACCCAAAAAGCTTGAGACTGTATGAACCAAGATGAGTATTTAGTAGTTAGCCCTGGAAGCAAAGAGAGGCCTGAGACAAGACCAAGGCAGATGGGAGTGCAGACCCAGCCAAAGTGACTCAGTATTACCCCTGGTTCCTCAGTGGCTTGGCACTGGAAGATTATATGAAGGGTGAAGTTGATCTTCATGCCAGCTGCCCTTTGTCATCATGGTGTGTGTATTCGTTCAGACAATTACATAAAAGAACCTGTATCTTCCTCTGAGAGCAAAGTCCCTATATAGATTTCATGAAGCCCTGAGTTACATAAACTCACAGTCAAGAATGGGCGTAGATCAACTAACTAAGAAAGCAATTGAAGATGGAGCCAAAGGATTGTTGCGTGGTACCTAGCCTAGAAGGTTTCGTTCAGTGAGTTCCTACCAAAACTGCTAGACACATTTGTGTTTTCACTTTACTTGCTGAGGCATCAAGAGACCTACACACAATCTTAAGGCTTCCATTGAGAATCATAACCACGGTCCAATGCTATGTGAATGAAGATTATATTTGGCCTGAATGTGTGTCACCTGTTGGGAAATGAAAATTAGCATTCTAAACAAAGATGATCAACAGGCAGTGTGGCGACATAAAAGAAACATGAAATAAGGCCACATCTCTATCAGAGTGGCCTGGCAGGCAGGGGCAAGATGTGATGATTAGGTAGACCTGACTCTCTAAGGATCCTGTTAAAACCGAAGGTCTAGGTTTGGAGTTGGGCCAGGGTAGGAACCAGCAACCAGTGTGCCCCAACAGCTTAGTCAGAGGGAGCTTGGTGTCACAGCTGTCTGTGTATGATACACGTAAGACAGAATCCATCCCGTTATGGATGCCCTCAGCCAAGTCTGGACTGGGGGGAAGTCTAAAGCAAGCAGCTCAGTAGATGCAGTTTCCTTGTCTCTCTCTCTCCTCAACTATGCATCCATTGAAAAGCAGCTTCTCAGCTGGAGAGATGATGGCTCAGCTGTTAGGAACGCTAGCTATCTCACAGAGGACCTGGGTTTTGTAGGACCGATGTCTAAAACACTAGTTCCAGGATATTCAAAGCCCTCTCTGGGCTCTGCAGACTCCTGCACGCACATCATACACACATGTACACACACTCACCTAGGCTCACATACGTACACATAAATAAACACAAATAAACCTGAAAGGATGCTTTTTAAAGAAAAGTAGCTCCCAGCATCTCCTTTGGGTTCTAGCCTTGATTTAAATCTTCAATTGCATCATCTTGTTAAATTCTGATTGGTCATCTCTGTTTACACCTGCCCAGTTCTCCATACTCAGATAAGAAGCATCCCTTTGCCTGGAGATGACAGCCCTTGCCCACCTACGAGCATTCAGCTCAGGAGTCCTAATCTGGGGCCTGACTAACCCAAGTCAACCGCATCATAGAGAAACAGAACTGGGCCGTGTCAAGAGAACTTGGGTCCTGAAGATCCAAGCGGGATTTCTCTTTCAAGGTTTCCCAAAAGTGCCAGTTCTGAGCTCTTCAATTCCAGGAGTCAAAAACACAGAGTGAGACCAAGACAGAATCATGCATACGCTTGATTTCATAAGCCATTCTAGGTTCTCCATTACTCTTTCTTGGAAGTGTGTTTCCATCAGGAGAACAAGGACAGCATTTCTGCTTCCGTGGATTCTATTTTGGAAAGCAGAGAGCACATAGAGATTTAAAATACTATCCCTTCTTACTTCTTCTTTTCTGCCCCTGTCACAGTGCCTGGCATGCTAATGCTCTCAAAGCAGAAAGCATAATATTATAAACCAAAAGAACATTTTCATTACCTAATACTCCTGTTCTGACCCTGTCTGCTTTACAGAATTTTTCAGATAAGAGAATTCTTTGAAACCAGATCAGCAAAAGTTCTGTTTCAATGAACAATTTGTTCCCTAAGCCACAGAAACAGCTTATGCAAGTAAATCCCATGTTAAAAATGGTATTTGTGAAAACATTGTTCTACCTGCAATATATGGAAACGTGCTTGGAAATGAAATTGCCTTGTGACTTTGTTGCTGGTGTTCTTTGAATTTTTATTACTATTAATTAACGTCTTAGTTCATCCTGTCTCCTTATTTCAGGACTTGTTGCTCAAGGAAGGCCTAGCCATACAACACAATGAAAACACTTTGCTCTTTATTCAACCAGCAGATTTGCTTTCCAGTAAGCAGCAGCTCACTAGACTTCTAGAGTCTCCATTTCCTCTACTTCTCCTTCCTCCTTTTCATGGCTTCATAATCCAGCTTTGGAATTTGGTTCTTGAGTTTAATCTAACTATGGTATTTATTCCTCCTCGTCATTATCCATGCCTCTGCAGAAATTCACTATCACTTCTGGACTCTGGGAGGCAGGGAGAAGGCCATGCTGGTGACATCGACCTCTAATCCCAGCTACATGGGCAGCTGAATCAGGACAGCGGCAACTTCAACCTGCCTGGGCTATAGGGGGAGTTCGAGGCCAGTGTGGGCAACTAAAGGTAAAAAGGGGTTGAAGTACATATCAGCAGTGGAACCCTAGGTGCCACACCAAGTACTGCAGGGCAGGGAGAAGAAAGGAGAGCTAGGAGAGAGAGGGAGGGAGGGAGAGAGAGAGAGAGAGAGAGAGAGAGAGAGAGAGAATATGAATGAGGAAAGTTGGAGACAGATGTTTTGATTGCACTCTAACCAATATATATATATGAAAATTAATGAAAGCTGGTCATGCTGATACATGCCTCTAGCCCCAGCCAGCAGTAGAAGGCTGAGGCAGGACCATGAGCTCAAGATCAATCTGAGATTTGTACTAAGACCCTGTATCAAATAAATAAATGTGGGGAAAAGGCTGAGCCTGGCGATATCCACTGTATGCCAACATTTGAGCAACTGTTGACAGAATGATCAGAAGTTTGGGGTCATCCTTGGCTACATACAGGGTTTGAAGCTAGCCTGGCATACATGAGACTCCGAGTCACACACACGAGAGAGAGAGAGAGAGAGAGAGAGAGAGAGAGAGAGAGAGAGAGAGGGAGGGAGGGAGGGAGGGAGGGAGGGAGGGAGGGAGGGAGAGAGAGAGAGAGAGAGAGAGAGAGAGAGAGAGAGAGAGAGAGCAAAGAAAAGGCACAGAATTAATATTGACTTCTGACCTTCAAAACCAGTACAGAGACACAAACCATTCTGGGGGATGATGACATTCTTTTATTAGTATCCAAAGAAAACCCAGCACACTTTTCCCCAATGTCACCCTGAGGCACGTGGCATTGTAGTGAGTGGGTTTAACTGATAAAGGCATCTTTATTTTCTGGCATTTAAATGTGCCCTTTAGAGACTGAAATCAATTACAACATGCCTAATTATAGTCTGGTGGCATGCCATGCTCGTGTACCTGTAGCAAGCCAGTTATTAGGAATAAGCTTTGCATCTTTCCTGTTAATCCAAAATGATGGCAAATTATGATATGGTAATTAGATCAAGACCTTAACTGAGAAAAATACATTGCAAACTGGATCTTTGCAAAGCTCTCCTCTTTTTAAATTAAATTTTACTGTCTGCTTTTTATTTCATCTCACCTTGCCAGCATGATGTCCTTGTAATTCATTCTCTAGCCCCGGTGGATTTGGGGCTACTTAGGATGGCAGATGCAGCAGCAAAGAGATGACGTCATCCTTCAGCGAAATTGCACTTTTATTCCAGAACCGTGTGTACTCTCGTTCATCTATCTTTGCTGACATTACTCCGCAGGAAGATTTTCCAGGGCAGATGTGCGCTCCCTTGGCAACAGAAATGGTAGGGAGTGCACATCCATTTCGAACCCCAAGAGAAAGAGTCTCGTAAATCCGTTTTATAAATGTGAATAATGGAGAGACATCAAATGTCCTCAAGCCTGTTCTGATTAAAAAACCTTCAAGAGTCCAAGTTTAAAGCCACCCTCAAATTTTATTCACATTATAAAAACATTTTCCTCATTTAAAAGCAGACTTTGGCTCACAATAGTATGCAAATGAAAGCAGCCTCTATCGCAAGCATCTATGGATATGTTAAGAAGTAACTGCTATGATCATTCGATAAGGAATGGGGCAAAAATTAGTAAAAGATCATTATACAGGGTTCTATCCAAGTGTGTTAAAACAACTTCAAACTCGAATGCAGATGTCAGGGTGGCAGGAAAGGACCTTCCAGAGAGAAAGGCGAGCACTCAGAGAAGGACACAAAAATGCAGACCAAGAACAATACTGAGGAAAAATCTCAAGAAGTCAGGTGACTCTCCCTCGCCCTTGCTCTTGTTCTAGTTAGGGTCATCACCATAGCCAAAGCAACTTGGGAAGGAAAGGGTTGATTTGTCCATCAATGAAGGAGGTCAGGACAGGAACTCAAGCAGGGCAGGAACCTGGAGGCAGGAGCTGATGCAGAGGCCATAGAGGGGAGCTGTTTACCGGCTTGCTCAGCCTGCTTTCTTACGGAACCCAGAACCACCAGCCCAGGGACAGCATCACCCACAATCAATAACTAATTGAGAAAATGCCCTAAAGATTTGCCTGCAGCCCAATCTATTGAGTCATCTTCTCAATTGAGCCTTTCTAATGACTCTAGCTGTGTCACGTGACGAAAACCACACAGCACATTCTCCTCTTTCTTTCCTCCATGGTTCTTTGGAGGAGTTGAGTAATGTTTTAAAAGTACTTTGAGCGGGGAAGATCAGTTAGACACAAAGATCTAAGTTCAATGCCCAGAACCCTCATTTTCAGAGCCATGGGTAATGGTACACACTTGTATGCCCCGTGCGGTTGAGGTGGAGACAAGCGGATCCCTGGGGCTTCCAGGCCAGCCCGCCTGTTCTACTTGGTGAATTCTAGGTGGGTGAGAGATAGGTCTTGTCTCAAAAAGAAAGAAAGAACAAAAGATGAAAGAAAGAGAGAGAGAGAGGGAGGGAGGGAGGGAGGGAGGGAGGGAGGAAGGAAGGAAGGAAGGAAGGAAGGAAGGAAGGAAGGAAGGAAGGAAGGAAGGAAAAGTAGACACCTGCACACATGCTTGCACACAACAAAGAATATATTTTTAATCTTTTCAGAAGTAGCTCATGCACATATTTTTATATTATTTGTTTGGAGACTGGAAAGATGACCGAGCAGCTAAAAGCACTGCTGCTCTTGCAGAATACAATTCCCAGCACCTACATGACAACTGACAACCATCTCTAACTCCAGTTCCAGGGACCCAACACCCTCTTCTGTCTTCCATGGGCACCAGGCATGCACAAGCTGCACATGTGTATATACACACAAGGCAAGGCATTCTTATACATAAAATAAAATATTTTAAAGGAATCTTTAAAAGTTGGTTTTTTTTGAAAATATGATGGTAGCTTAGTCATGAAGAATTTTTCACACAAGGATGACGCCCTGAGGTCTGAGTTCAATTCCCAACACCCACATAAAAATAAATCAGGCATGGTAACACATGGTTATAGTCCCAGTGCTGGGGAAGTAGAGACAGTAGAGCTCACTGGTTAGCCAGTTTTGCCTACCCAGTGAGCGCCGGGTCCTAGTGAAACACTCAGTCTCAAAAAACAAAATGGGACTGGGCGTGGCGGTGGCACACGCCTTAAATCCCAGCACTTAGGAGACAGAAGCAGGTGAATCTCTGTGATTTGGAGGCCAGCCTGGTCTACAGTGAGTTCTAAGACTGCCAGAGCTATATAGTTGAGACCCTATCTCAAAAAAGGAAGGAAGGAAGGAAGGAAGGAAGGAAGGAAGGAAGGAAGGAAGGAAGAAAAAGTTGGGCAGTGGTGGTGCACACTTTTAATCCCAGCACTTGGGAGGCAGAGGCAGGTGGATCTCTGTGAGATGAAGGCCAACCTGGTCTACAAAGTGAGTTCCTGGTAGCCAGGATTATTACACAGAGAAACCCTGTCTCATAAAGAAAAGAAAATGAAAGAAAAGAGGAAGGAAGGGAGGGAGGGAGGGAGGGAGGGAGGGAGAAAGAAAAGAAAGAGAGAGAGAGAAAGGAAGGAAGGAAGGAAGGAAGGAAGGAAGGAAGGAAGGGAAGGAGGGAGGGAGGGAAGAAGGAAGAAAAGAAAGAGAGAGAAAGGAAGGAAGGAAGGAAGGAAGGAAGGAAGGAAGGAAGGAAGGAAGGAAGGAAGGAAGGAAGATGGAAATGGGAGGAGCTGGGGAAATGGCTCAATGGGTAATGTGTTTGTTATGCAAGTATGAAGACTTGCGCAGCAGTTCATGAACCTGCAACCCCAGAGCTCATGTGCAGCACAGGAGACAGACACAAGAGAATCCCCAGAAGCCCAAGAGAGACTTTGTCAAGGTTGTTCTCTGCCCTTCACACGCATCCATAGCACATGTGTGTGAATCTGCACACACAACAACATCCAAAGTTGACATCCTCACACACATGTGCATACACACACAAAATGTAAGAAAACATTTCCCCACCTCTCATTCCAAAGCCCTAGAATCCACCTCTCCCATCCCTAGAATTCAAGGCCAAGCACCGCTACTGTTGTGGGATAAAACATCTGTTTAACTTTGTAAAGATGTATTGCTATGTCACCTTGCCTGCCTAAGGCACCTGATTGGTTTAATAAAAAGCTGAACAGCCAGTTTCTAGGCAGAGGAGGGATAGGCGGGGCTGGTGCCAGACAGAAAGGGGGAGCCAGCCAACCAGCCAGGGACCAGCTAGCCAGACACAGAGAAAGCAGGTTGGACAGAAAGTAGGTGAGGTAAACAAGCCTCAGAGCGGCACATAGATTAATAGAAATAGGTTAATTTAAGCTTCTAAAAAAGCTATCTAGAAACAAGACTAATAAGCTAAGGCCAGCATTCATAATTAATAATAAGTCTTTGTGTCATGATTTGGGGGCTGGCAGTCCAAGAAAACCTGCTGCAAGCTTCCACTGTCTTTCTATTATTTTTGTGCCTTCCACAGACACCTTAGGTGTCTGATAAAGCCCCTCTTGAAAATGTGCACACAAAAATACAAAGACTTACCAAGGAAATCAGTTATATGGCAAGATAACTCCATCACTAAGCCCTTGGGGACTTGAGGCCTCAGGACATGGAGCTGGAAGTTCTTCTCTTTAGGGATTCCAGCCTGTGTAAGCAGAAGGATACACACACATGGTGGTCACACATAGGTGTTGTCAAGACGGCTCAACCCACCTCTAGCTGGTGCACTCTGCCCTCAGGCTCTGAGGTTTGCTAAGGGTTGAGTCTTGATTCATTGCTGCCGTATAGAGAATCCCATGCCCTAGCCCACCCCCACTCCTCCGCTAGGAGAATTCTCTCCTACAACGTCTCTTTTTGCTTCCAGAGATCTCAACCTAGGACACGCACTCACTGTCCCTTAGCTTGAGTTTTCCATTTATTGACTTCCTGGTAAAGGCTCCACGTCTGTGTATATGGATCCAATGCATTCATTGAACAGCCTCCTACTCTTCTGTTCATGGTTTGACCATAACTAATGAAATACATTTCCAGCACAGACATTTGCAATAGCTCCTCTCTGGGAACTTCAAAATCTCATCTTTACACATTTAAATACAATTACTGCCTTACCACGTTTTAACTACCTAGTTAGTTGCTAGCGAGCCTTTCATCAATCTTGTGAGCTACAAAAAAACGTTAGTACCTTACTATCTTTGGGAATACAGCTCTGCTCCCAAAGCAATTTATCCTTGTACGCGACAAGCTGTGAAGTCTCCACTGGCCCCTGGCCTCTGGATCTCTGTCTGTACAGACTCAGGGCCAATTTCCATTCTCAACTGGATGTAAGGGCTTAACTTAGACCCTCCAGGCATGTCTTCCTGCTAGCAAGAGGTCACTTCTATGTTTACTGATAAGAATGGATATCCCAAATACCCAAGACCTTAAAAAGCAAACTAGAGAGACAAACACAGCCTGCTTCCCTTTTTTTAATTCGAAATGCACATAGATGTGTCAGTTTCTCTTAGCACATCTTACCCAGAGGACACACAAGAGACTTGGGGAGGGGGACAGAGAGACAGAGACAGACACAGGGAGAGAAGACACGCAGAGACTGCCATGAGATGGGGGAGGAGGGCAACGGAGACAGAAACAGACAGAGAGAATGAACTGAAAAGCTGAAGGACGGGAGAATTAAGGAGACTTTTATTCCCAATGGACGCCGTTTTGCGCGCTTTTAGTGTTATGATTTCCGGCTCGAGCAACCCTGGCAGGTCGCACTGCTGGTGCGGGGGAACACAGCTGGTAAGGGTACACCATGCAGAGAGAACTTGGATATGGAGAGTTTATTTAGTGGGTATTGGAAGGGTAGGAGGGTATGGAGTGGAAAATGAGGAGAAGAGAGAGAAATAGAGGGACAGAGAGAGAGAGGACAGAGAAGAAGGGAAGGGGGAGAGAGACAGAGACAAAAATTGCCTCTTCAGAAGAACAGCGGGCAGAGAGAGAAAGGGACCTGAGGTGGGCTTGCCTCAATGGAGTGGGGGGGGGGGGGGTGGAGAGGGTACCCAGGTGACAGGGCAGGCTTGCATAAAAATCATAACAAGTAGGGTTTTAGGTCACCACATACAGACAGAAAAGTAAAACGGAGCACTGGAGAGCAGAAAGCCATTCCTAAATCCCTCTCTTTTCCCAGAAGCCGTGGGGTATCCACAAGAAGCTCCAGCTGGAAAGAGGGACATCGGGCTGCGCACCTCAGCTCTGGTCCCTGCTCTCTGCGCTGCTCCGGACCAGCAGCTTCATCTCTGACCACACATCTTCTGCTATGTAAAAGTTAAGACAGTGGCACTTGTGAGCCATGTGCTTTTTTTTTTTTTTTTTTTTTTTGGTTTTTCGAGACAGGGTTTCTCTGTGGTTTTGGAGCCTGTCCTGGAACTAGCTCTTGTAGACCAGGCTGGTCTCGAACTCACAGAGATCCACCTGCCTCTGCCTCCCAAGTGCTGGGATTAAAGGCGTGCGCCACCACCGCCCGGCTGCCATGTGCTTTAAAAATACTTCAGGTACTGGAGAAACCTCTTGATGTCCCTGGGCCTCTCTGTTCTTCGCAATCAGAAAGTTGGGCAAAGGGATCTTTCTGCTCTAAGATACATGGTTCTGAATCCAGACAGAATCATGAACTTGGCTGTAAGGGATTCCTTTTCCCTTGTCGTGGCCTGCAAGCTCAAAAAGAGAAGAAATGGAGAGAGACATTTGGGCTTGGAGATCTAGGTCAACATGGAGGTGAGAAACAGCTGCCTAATTCTGAAGACGATACCAACTAAACTAGGCAAACAAGGACTTTTTTTCTGCTATCTAACTGAACACACCCTGTTGGGGGAGGACCAGAAGAAATGTCACTCACAAAGAAGGATACACTGGGAGAATCAAATAACAGGTTGTTATGGTTGGCAAGACAAAGCCCCAGCTTATGGTGTTCTAGCCAAGAGACTGCGTGTATATTGATTGCTTCAGGAGCCCCGTGCTGATGACATCAGTGGTGGACAAGTGTAGACCACCTTGGTGGGTCACTCAGTCTAGGGGCTGTAACCCGCCTGGCTGGTCAGTAATTCCAGGGTCCCGGAGAGACGCTATCTGAAAGACATGGGCGGGAGAGAGGTAGAAGGCCATGCTAGGTTTGTCAGAGCCTCCGTTTATTAGAGTCATGGTTACAGCTTATATAGGATGAGGAATTGGGGGGGGGGGGGGGGGGCAGGGGCATGACCAGAGCAGGAAGGAATCGTCAGCCAAGAGGTTACGATTGGTCAGGTCACAATTCCTGGGTCAGGAAGTCACAAGTTGACACTCCTAGTTCTCCAGATAATTGGAGTGTGGGGCGGGTTCCGCTAACAGATAGCTCTCTATTAACAGATAATTGGGTGTGGGATAGGCTCTGCCAATTTTGGGGGGAAATGGCTCCTGACAGACAAGATGTGGCGCCTGCCTATTCTGAGAACTAGGAATAGGAATCCGTCTCTATTAAACAGAAACATGGAGGAGGAAGCAGCATACATGTTGAGTTATTGTTTGACCCTAAGTTAACCTGTAAGCCCCACCTGCCCCACCCACCCAAGGACCAGGTAACTTCCTAGGATTCTGGGAGTTGTAGTTCTGAGAAAATTGCAGCAAAGCCTCATGAGAAAGTATGGTGGTCTATGAGTTTTGACCATATAAGCCCAGACAACACATGCCTCAGGGCCATTCACCTGAGGAGGATGGTCCTGACCAAATTCCATCTTGGTTAGTACTTAATATTTTAATAAAAGTGTGCTTTACATGGGATAAACCCGGACTAGCTGAACATAGCGGACAATGAGGAATACTGAGATCTCAAGAACAATCGCAGTGGGTTTTTTGATCCTACTGCATGTACTGGCTTTGTGGGAGCCTAGGCAGTTTGGATGCTCACCTTACGAGACCTGGATAGAGGTGGGCAGTCCTTGGGCTTCCCACAGGTCAGGGAACCCTGATTGCTCTTCGAGCAGATGAGGGAGGGGGACTTGATCGGGGGAGGGGGAGGGAAATGGGAAGCGGTTGCAGGGAGGAGGCAGAAATCCTTAATAAATAAATAAATTTAAAAAAAAAGTGTGCTTTAATTTGACCAAAATGGTGGAACTGGTTTTTCCAGGGAGAATCTCGGAATGAACACTGTGAGGTTGCAAACGCTGAAATCCATTATGGAGAAGGCCAACTGGGTGACAGTGTGCTGTCATGGTAAAGGACCAATCTCTCAGTGCCCTCTTGGCTTGGAGAATGTTCGCCCTTCCTTCCTCCCATCAGTGGGCTTGTGGGTAATTTCCTAGACACTGGGAAAAAAAATTTGCAAAGACACTTCATGTCCCTGACTAAAAGAATGTTTTGCTCTTGAATAAACCATTTTTTTTCCTTTGGGAAGCCAATTAATTCTGAGATTTTAGCAATCAACATACTGTCTTTGGCAATGCTGACCTGCAGCAGAGACATCTTCCCAAAACTCATAGGGACAAAATAAAGGGGGAGAGGGGGAATAATAAGACATCCTTCATCAACATAAGAAGAGATAGGATTTCAAATGTAAACTGAAACCTCATCCCTGATGGTCTAGAGCTTGGGGTTCAGTGTTCTCTCAAATGTAAGTTAAAGAATTGTTACTTTGAAGAAGAAAGACCAAGAAGATGGCTCAGCGAGTAAAAGACCCTTGTCAGATAACTCAGGCAAAACCAAGCTGTGGTGGCTCATGTCTGTAAGCTCACCACTCCTACAGAGAGATAGAAGTCAATACAGGAGAGTTGCCTGAAGGCTCCTGGGCCAGCTAGCCTGGAATATGCAGGACAGCTGTAGAAATAAGAGACAGCCTGTCCAAAATGGGGATGGCACGTGATCACAAACTCACTCCCGAAAGTCGCCCTCTGACTTCCCCGTATGCACTGTGACATATGCCCACACTGCCCCCCACCCAACACAGAGAGAGACAGGGAGAAATGAAAGATTTATTTCTTCTCTTTGGTCAGTGGGAAATAAAAAGTTACTAAATATGGAGCTGGAGAGATGGCCCAAAGACTAAAAGCACTTGCTATTCTTGCAGAGAAGCAGAGTTGGTTCCTAGCACCCCCATGGCTAGTTATAATCACCTATACCTCCAGCTCCAGGTGATCTGATGCCCACCTCTCACTCCTCATGCACCAGACATGCATGCATGCATTGCCCAGACAACCGTGCAGACACTCACGCACATACATGAAATAAAATAAATATTTCAAAAGCTATTAAATATAAGATGTAAGACATAAAGGTTTAGTAACAAGAAATCTTTGCATGAGAGAAAGTGAGAGGAAAAGAGAGAGGAAAGGAAGGAAAGTGGATGCAGCTGGAGAAGAGCGGGCTCTGTGCCCACACTTGGGACTGCCTCACGAGGAGACGGTCCTGACAAGGGATTTAGCACTGGAGAAGGACAGGCAAGCTGTGATGTGGAAGGCACTGTGGGTAAACACAGAAGGACCTGCACCCAGGAAGGGGAGGGGCCCAACAGTGTGGGTCTCTTATTCTTTCCTTCGTCTCTGACTCCTGCCAGACTCCTCCATCATGAAGCAGGCTCAGTCTTTCAATCAGAGTTCCAAAAGTCTATAAATATCTGTAAACAGCATATGCACATCTGTAAACAATTGTTATTGTGTGTGTGGTCTTTGTTTATCATTAGAAGAGCCAGTAGCTGCTGAGTATGGTGGTACTCACAGCGCTCTGCAGGCAGAGGCAGATAACTCTATGTAGGTTTGGGGTAGCCCAGCCACACAATGAACTCCAGGCCAGGGATGCATAGTGAGACCTTATCTCAGAAAAAATAAATAAATAAAACTGAAAATATTCTGGAGCTGAAGAAATGGCTCAGCAGTTACGAGCCCTTGTAGAGAACCCAGGTTTGGTTCCCAGCACCCACGTGGCAGCACACAACCACCTGTAACTTCAGTTCCAGAGGAGCCAATACTCTTTTCAGGCTTCCTCTGGCAGCAGGCTCACGTGTGGTGTATAGACATACAGGCAAGCACACCCACTATGCATAAAGTAAAAATAATTAATCTAAGAAGAGTAGTGGTGGCGCACACCTGCAATTCCAGCAGTCAAGAGGCAGAGGCAGGCAGAGCTCTATGAATCTGAGGCCAACCTGGTCTACAAAGAGAGCTCCGGGACAGCCAGTGCTTCACAGTGAAACCCTGTCTTGAAAACAGGAAGAAAAAAAGGAAGGGAGGAAGGGAGGGAGGGAGGGAGAGTGGGAGGGAGGGAGGGAGGGAGGAAGGAAGGAAGGAAGGAAGGAAGGAAGGAAGGAAGGAAGGAAGGAAGGAAGGAAGGAAGGAAGGAAGGAAGTTATTTAAAATAAAGTGTGGGTAATACCTGAATAATGACACCCAAGAAAGCCCTCCAGCCTCCACGCACGTGCTTACGTACACACACACAAACACACACTCACGCACAGAGGCGGGGAATTGGAGCTAATACTATATACGTCTTTCAACAACTTGCTGATTAAAACACTTGCTGTGTGCTGATTGATATATTGTTCACTCCACATCACTCCGTCATATTAGCACACTCCAATTGTTTAACATTCCTCTTTTGATGGACAACTGACTTCTAATTTTTCTCCTTCACAAATACTACAACAATATACACCTTTGTGTTTCCCAGGGTACATACATTCCTCTACCAATGGATACCTAGAAACAGAATTGTTGACTTCTAGATTATATTTACTTTTAGCTTTACAAAATATTGCTAAATTACTTTCCAAAGTGGTTATGCCAATTCACACTTCCACCCATCCACCCAGACTATTATATGACTTTTTTGTCATTTTAATGAATATGAAGCACTATCTTGTTTAGTTTGTATTTTCCATGTTCCTAGGTTGAGCATCTTCCCATATACACTTTCCATCTGTGACTTATCTGTTTCTCTCTCTCTCTCTCTCTCTCTCTCTCTCTCTCTCTCTCTCTCTCATATTGATTTATAGGAGTCCATTATATATTCTAGAAACTGTTTGTTTGAGATATGTCTATAGAGGGCTGAAAGATGTCTCAGCAAGCACTTGCCACCAAGCCTTATAACGTGAATTTGGTCTCCAGAATTCACACGGATGAAGGAGAAAACCAAGTCCCCAACCTCCCCATGCACACCATGGCATGAAGGCCATAAATGCGATGGTACATGCAAACACACACAGATGCATTAGCACACACACGATAGATAGATGGATAGATAGATAGATAGATAGATAGATAGATAGATAGATAGATACCCATTTAATAGGTTTTCTGTACCCCAATAACAGGATTCTCCACTGATGCAATAAGCCAGATCAAGCCAAATTAAAAGTAAAAAACCAAGTATATTTGAGCAAAGTAACTCCTAGGTGAGTCCTCCAGCCTCCAGAGATGGGGGGGGGGGGAGCAGGAGAAAAGTCACATGATCAGTCTAAAGGAGGGGGCTTAAATACCCTGTAGGTGGGGAGAGTGATGCTATGTCCTCCACAAGCTGGGTTTGTGCACCAGTGTGGTATGCTTTTAGGTGGGGTCTTGAGCAGCTAGCTGCTTCAGGGGAGGAGCCACCAACACCGCCAACACGGAACTGGACTTTTTGGTGGTTTTTCTGAAAGGGTGGGGCTTGGAGAGGGAGAAATGTCAATCAAGGGTGAGCCGGGAATTCCAGCTGAACACTGTTTATCAGAAAAAAATAAAGAAGAAGAGGCAGGGGGCAGAATTTGACCAACCATCCTGTCCTGGTAGTTGTTTTCTATCTGTCTGCTGTTTTGTTTTGTTTCTGGTTCTGTTTTCCAACTTGACATAGGCTAGTGTCATTTTGGAAGAGGGAATCTTAATTGAGAAAATGCCTCCATGAGACAGACCTGTAGGCAAGTCTCTGGGGTATTGTCTTGATTAAAGATTCATGTGTGAGCTTCCCCCTCCTTCCCCCTGCCCCGTGCAACCTCAAAGGCAGGTGATTCTTATAAGAAAGCAATCTGAGAACGCTAATAAGCAGCATTTCTCAAAGGCCTCTGCTTCAGTTCCTGCCTTGATTGCCTGCCCTGACTTCCCACGGTAATGGACTACGACCTGAGAATTATAATATGTAAATTCTTTTCACCCCCACATTGCTTTGGCCACATGTTTATCTGAACAACAGAAACCAACACTTCGAAAACTGTTAGATATCAGTAACCTTTTTCGCAGTATAACATTAAGTGATAGATGTATTCTTGAAAGAAAAAAATGTTTTATCTTGATTTTCTAACCTAAAACCTTGCTTAAGCACTAAGGACACCTAGCTCAATGGGACACCTCCTGCTAAGCCTGTGTGGGATGCTGGGGTCAAGCCCAGCGCCAAAATGAATTTTAAGTGAAAAAAAATGATTAAATACGTCTTATCTTTGATCCTTTTTCTATACTTTGTACCCAAAAACCTACTCAGTTCCTTGAGAAATTTAAACTTTCCATATCAGTCAAAGTCACACACACACACACACACACACACACACACACACACACGTCAAGGAGCAAAATAAATGAAATGCGCAAGATGGGGTATCTGGGAGAGGTTTTAGTAAAAGGGAGTGAGTGGTAAAAAGAAACAGTGGCAGTGCATCTGTCACTGTCCCCGAGGGCTAAGAAGGCTCGCTGTGGACTAAAGACACAGAGGGGAAACTGAGTGAGCTACCTAGACAAGAGCAAGTTCGCTGAGAGACCAGGCAGCCTGCGGCATCCTCACTGCAGGAAAACATGCCCAACCCAGGGTCCCTCTGACCATTCTTGTCCTGCTAAAAGCCAGAAAATGCAGGTGGCTTTGATGTCCATGCAGAGTGCCTTCCCGAGCTGGGAAGTGATCTAGAGAGGTAAAATGAAGCCATCCAACACCCTCGCTTGGCCAAGTTACATCAGACCTCGCCCACATTTCATCAGAGCAGGTAATTTAATGGAACTATGAAGCTCTGGGCAAATATTTTTCTCTCTGCCTGCATGTAAGTTTAATCTATGGTTTGTGAAGCAAGAACTCCACTCCAAACCTTACAAAACCTACACTACAATCCTCTAACCCAATAAAAAGTCACTTAAGAAAGATCAGGACTGTTCAATAGAAAGGAGAAAAAAACACATCCATAAACCCAAAAGAAGAACAGTGTAATGTTACAGCGATAAATTAAAAAAAAAAAACCCTTCAAACTGCAGGGGAGACTCAGGACAGGACAGCAGCCTAGACAGCGGGGATTATCAAAGAACCCATGGCTGGCTAGCATGCTTCATATACTGAAATCCCATTAAGACCCGTTAGAAATACAGAGGCCTTTCTTCCACACAGAGAACCCAAGGGGTCACAGCTGATGGTGCTTCTTCACATCCCTCACCCCAGTAACTAGGGTCAGAGTAGAGGTGGGATGGATGGTAAAAGGCTCCAGACTGTCATAGGAAAAACACAGCCAACCTGGAAACTTACAAATTAAAACACTCATCCATCCAAGTTAAATGTTTTGTTCTTTAATGGCCCCAACCCATAGGAAGCACAAGTTTCTAGAATGATCTTTTAAATAATTTATTTATTCTCATTTTAAGTACATTGGTGTTTAGCCTGCATGTATGTCTATGTGAGGGTGTCAGATCTTGGAGTTACAGACAGTTGTTAGCTGCCACTTGAGTGCTGGGAATTGAACCCAGGTCCTCTGGGAGAGCAGTCAGTGCTCTTAACTGCTGAGCCATCTCTCCAGCCCCTAGAATGATTTTTTTTTAATAGCTGGTTTGTACTTTTAAATTCCACTTTTCATGAAGCTTTCTCTTGGCTACACCCCCACATCCTTGCAGAAGAGATCTGAGGGGGCTCTCAGGCCAGGGTGCTCTTCATGCCGGCAAGTTATAAGAACTGGTGCTCCAAGACAGAGTGCAGAAAAGAGAGAGATCAGGACTGTTGAATAACACACAATTCCTTGTGAACCTAAGCGGTCTTCTACAAACTTCTAAATGTTAAATGTGACTTAAAGGATTGTTTGAAAAGAGTAATGAGGTCAGGGCAGGGGAAAGTTGACAACCACAAGGATACATGAGCCATAGAGCCTCAACTCCCTACCCGTTAGCTGGCAGGTAGGCCAGGAAAAAAAGATCACTGGATAGAAAACAGACACATGGGATTCAGACAGAAGACCTCAAGGCTCAAAGTGGAAGAGAAAAAACAATAGAGTATAAGGATCCATGGCAGTGGAAAGTTCCTGGATGTGGCAGGTGACATCCCATTTTCAGACAGAAGTCCCTGGTGAGAAAATGAGCTGCTGTTTGTTATCCCAAAAGAACCCTAGAAAGTGTGTGGAGGTACATCCCTGGAACACAGCACTGGGAGGCGGAGGCAGGAGGATCAGGGATTCCAAAGAAAGCCCGGGCTACTTGAAAGTCAGTCTCAAAATAAAATGAAAAATAGATCTCCTAGAAACTGAGAAAAAGAATCGGAAATGCAATTCTCAGACTACCACACATTACCTTCAATGGAGAAAGGATAAAAGGAAGCAGCCAGCGATGGTGGCACATGCCTTTAATCCCAGCACTCGTGAGGCATAGGCAGGTGGATCTCTTTGAGCTCAAGGCCAGCCTGATCTACAGAGTGAGTTCCAGGTCTGGACCCATAACTACTTAGAAACTCTGTCTCAAAAAACAAAATACAAAAAAATAAAAAATAAAAAAATAAAGGGAAGCTTGTCCTTGTGCATAAAGGTCAGCAAGGGCAAATCATGACTGGAAGAACTGCCAGCATGTCCTTTCTTTAAATTGTGTTCTATTTTATGTGTAGGGATACTTTGCCTGAATGCATGTCTATGTACCACACACGTACTTGGCATCCATGGAAGCCAGAAGAGGGCATCAGATTCTGCTGGAACTGTAGCTATGGATGGTTGTGAGCCACCCTGTAGGTGCAGTGCTGTGGGACAATGGTCTGTACCCTGTCACTTGTATTTTAAATAAACACTTGATTGACCAGTAGTCAGGCAGGAAGTATAGGCAGGGTGACTAGGCAGGAAGTAGAGGTGGGGCAGCGAGAATTCTGGGAAGAGGGAAGTTTCAGTCTGCAATCATCACCCAGACACAGAGCAAGCAAGATGCAACTGCCTCGCCGAAAAAGGTACCACCATGTGGCTAACCCAGACAAGAATTATGGGCTAATATGAGTTATAAGAGTTAATAAGAAGCCTAAGCTACTAGGCCAACCGGTTTATAATTAACTTAGACCTCTGTGTATTTCTCTGGGACTGAACAACTGCAGGATCAGGCAGGACAGAAACTTTGGTCAACAGTGCAGGGATTGAACCCAGGTCCTCTGGAAGAATGCAGTCAGCATTCTTAACCATTGTGCCACCTCTCCAGCCCTGTAGCAGATGCCTTTTTAGCCCGTCTCTGCCAAAGTCAGAAAAAGCCATCCACAGTCAACTCTGCCTTTGATAGACATGCTCACTATATAAACAAAGCAGAGGAAAGTGGCCCAGTTAATCGCCAAGACAGATACTAATGATGCTTGAGCACAAACCCAGAGCATCAGTCCCGTGGGATTCTGTCTTCAGCTTTGAGCCATTCCCTGAGCAACAGCTGAGTGCAGCTGTCTTGCTTGTGCACTCCTTGATGAGCAGGAAAGGAAACCTAGATATCAAAGGGAGGGTGGAGATCCAGGGGCTGTCACAATAAGCCAAACTTCACAAAACATTTCATTGGAATTAACATGAAAGTCCACCACTTAAGAGTTTTCATGCATGAGCACATAGTTATTAAGAAGAAAATGGCCGAGCATCCAATTCAACTGGGTGGGGTTAATTTTGTTTTTGTCTTTGTTTTTAATTTTTTCCTGTCTTCCAGAAACCTACATGACTGCCTCTATTTGTGAACTAAAAAAAAAAGTGTAACTTCTCTCACCATTTAATACATCTTTTTCAATTGTCTACACTGACCTGTCAGAGGCTATAGGGGAAATTTACCACTGCCCCTGCAAGCAAAAAGATAGATGTTCTCAACAGGAGAAAGAAATTTGGGTTGTGCTAGAAGTGAATCTTTTTTTTTCTATGAAATTATTGGGAAGGTATATTTTATTTTTTCTGTCACAACTCAAACAGCACAAGTTATGGCCCCAGTGTGTGATAAACGCAGGAAAGACTGGGGCTGCGGGGGAATGGCTCAGTGTCTAACGAGATTTGTTGAACAAGCACAAGAGCCTAAGCTCAGATCCCTACACTGACATCAAAGGCATAGCAGTAGGTGTTCGTCACCCCAACACTAGGACGTGGGGACACGTTGATGCTTGGCATGGCTAGCCAACCAGTCAAGCTAAAAAGACGAGCCACAGAGGATGACACCTGGCAAGGACCTAAGGGCTTCGCACACGCAGAGACACTCCTATGTATATACCGCAAACAAATAAAAAGAGGATTAAGTGTGTGTGCATAATATGGATAAATATGTATGTGATCTGGTGCAATCTGCCCTTTCAGGCATCCGTTGGGAAAGTTGGAACAGACCCTGGGGGCAAGAGGGACTTCTGCAATAGAACAAGATGCTGAGTGGGGCTATTTTGTTCATCCAAGAGGTCCAAGCAGAGTTGGACAACTACTCACCAAACATGTAACAAAAGTGACTCGGGAGCTGGGTGAGGTCAGGCACACCTACAATCCCAGCTTCTCAGAAAGCTAATGCAGGGGGTTCCAAGTTCAGAGCCTGCTTGAATTATAGAGCAAGTTCAAGTACAGCCTAAGCAACTCAGTGAGACGTTGTTGCAAGTAAAAATTAGAAGGAATGAAGGAGCTAAGGGGATGGCTTCAGTCAGTACAGTGTCTGCCTTGAGAACAGGAGGATGGGAGGTTAATCCCCAGAACCCATGAAAGAAATGCTAAGCATGGTTGTGTGTACTTGTTTTCCCAGCACTGGGGACCTGAAGACAGGCTAATAGCTGGTGTTCTCTAGGCAGCAGGACTATCCCTAATGAGTTCCACACCAGCAAAAGACACTGCCTCAAAAAACAAGTGAATGGCATATGTTGTTCCTCTGACCTTCACACACACAGGTACACTTATTCTTGTGAACCCACACACATCAACAGAGAGAGAGAGAGAGAGAGAGAGAGAGAGAGAGAGAGAGAGAAGAGGGAGAGCTCTGGGCTCAACCACAAAGCAAAAAAAGTGACTCAGGAATTGGAGATAAAACTTGACTCTGCTGACCAGTTCAAGAACTTCTGAAGGACTGGGGTTCTAGATTTTCTCCTTATATCATGCGTCCAAAGTAGTCACCGTAGTTTAACTTCTGAATGCAATTCCCAAGAGTGGACCGTAGGTGGCACTGTAGCATAAAATGAGCCCATTAACTTACTCACGCCTTCTAGACTTGAATGCATCCAGCCATACATAAGAAGAGTATGTCTGGGGCTGGAGAGATGGCTCAGTGGTTAAGAGCACTGACTGCTCTCCCAGAGGACCCGGGTTCAATTCCCAGCACCCACATGGCAGTTCATAACTGTCAGAAGATCCAGTTCCAGGGGATCTGACACCTTCACACCAATGCACATAAAATAAAGTTAAATAAACCATAAAAATATTAAAAAGAAGAAGAATATGTCTAATTCTTTTAAATCAGAAATGTAAGTCCATAGATTCTGTACACCTATCTGTCATAGTTCTGAAGACCTGAGTCACTTGGCACTCCAGTTTGTCATGCGTCTCAGCTTTTCTGCCTTCCGCCTTACTCAAAATAAATACCTCAACCACAGTACTTAGCATCAACGTGTTTGGTCCATCTTGAACCACAACGTAAGTTGAAAGGCAAAGCTGTGGCCCAAACACATCCCAGGCATCCTGCTTCATTATGAATTATTATTAATAAACAATAACAAGTAAAAGCAAAATAAACTTCACTACCCCACAAGTTTAGACCAGTGTCTCAAATAAGGTTGAGTCTGGCTCCCTTTTCCACAGCTAATAGAGACATGCATTGTTCTTTAGAACACTGGTTCTCAACCTTTCTAATGCTGAGACCCCTTAGCACCATTCCTGTTGTTGGGGTGACCCCCAACCATCATAAAATTATTTTGTTGCTACTTCATAACTGTAATTTTGCTACTGTTATGAATTGCACTGTATACTGATAGGCAACCGCTGTGCAGGGCGAGGCCCATGGGTCAAGAAATGCTGCTTTAGAAGCTTGTGGCGTGATGTCCGGCTCTCGGACACAGCTTACCCCTCCTGTGCCTGACATCCACCAGGTCCGTGGAGAATTCAGACGGTCGACCAAGGAATGCCACCATCGACTCCATAGACCACAAAAGTCCCACCCCTACAGTCTAGTCTCCAATCCAAGCAAACGTCCTAATATTAGGAACCTATAAAATGTCAACTACTAGGAGGCAGATTTGAATAAAACACATTGCATGCATGTATGAAACAATAAAACAATAAAAATTATTTAAGTCAAATCCACTTACTTCTGGAATAACTTGCCTCTCTGAGTTTTGTTATTAAACCTACAACATATTTTCTGTTACATGCCGGTAGACCACTGAGGGGAAGCAAAAAAACAGAACAACCATTCTTTGGTCTTGGGTTCAGTCTAGTTGAATCAGCAATGCTAATAAGCTGAGGAGGAAGAACACCCCATCATCACAGTACAAAACAGTACAAGAACTAGAAACCACACCCTTTCCATGGCCGTATTTGCTATAGTGATGCCATTATTGCCCCATGCAGGTCCGTTACGAGCATGGCCCTCTAATATCTGATCCACGCTGATTTGTTTTCATTCTGTTTCTTTACTTTTTGCTCTTATTGCTTCTGTTTTATTTTTGTTGTGTTTTTTTTTGGTTTTTGTTTTGTTGTTTGGTTTTTGCTTTTTGTTTTTATGTTCTCTGTGCTGACTTGATTAGCATATTTCCACTATGCTAATCCCTTTTTTGTTTGTTTTGTTTTTTGCTTATTTCTGGTTGGCTGGCTGATTGGTTGGTTGGATTTTTCTGAGGCACGCTCTCTACATGTAGCCCCGGCTGAAATGAAAATTAGAATCCTCCTGCGTCAGCCTCTGATCCTCATGCCTATCTCCATCTAGGTTTATTTATGCATCAACTCTCTAGGCCCAATCTCTTTCCTTCTCTGAGAAAACAGAGGACGTGTAGGACCATCTTTAAGTTGTTGGCCCACAGAAGAAAAAGGGTAACACCTAGCTAATTAGCTCTCCAATTAAAACGTTTCTGCAGCATCGCACACATTCTCCAGAGCCGTAGCCTCATGCACACAGGCCAACAGCCACCTCAACCCATATCACAAAATCGACACTTACAAATATTCTGCATGTGTACTTACAAATATGGATACGCTTGCATTTCTTTTCATAATCGTGACACATAATCCCTTTAGTTGCTTATAGAGCTGGGGAGGAGCAGTGGTCGTTGTGTTCTACTAGTGTAGGGAAATTGCAATGCTTGCAGAAAAGAGCTGGGCGATGCAGGCACACGCCTTTAACCCTAGCACTTGGGAGGCAGAGGCAGGTGGATCTCTGTGAGTTTGAGGCCAGCTTGGTCTACAAAGCAAGTTCCAGGACAGCCAGGACTGTTACATAGAGAAAATGTGTCAAGGAAAGAAAGAAAGAAAGAAAGAAAGAAAGAAAGAAAGAAAGAAAGAAAGGAGGGAGGGAGGGAGGGAGGGAGGGAGGGAGGGAGGGAGGGAGGGAGGGAGGGAGAGAGAAAGAGAGAAAGAAAGAAAGAAAGAAAGAAAGAAAGAAAGAAAGAAAGAAAGAAAGAAGGAAAAGGGGGAAGGGAAGGGAAAGGAAGGGAAGAGAAGGTTTAAACATGGTGGTTTCTGACTTAGCATGCAAGCCCCATTCAAGCCAAGTACATGAAGGCTGTGAAGAAACTGTGTTCCGGGAGAATCAGAGTCTCTGATATAATTCATGGATCTGGAATGCAGAGTGGCCAAGTATGGTGGTGTATGCCTTTGATCCCAACACTCGGGAGGCAAAGGTTGGAAGATCAGGAGTTCAAGGTCACACTTGGTTACCTAGAAAGTTCAAAGCCAGGCTGATTGAAGTGTGTGTGTGTGTGTGTGTGTGTGTGTGTTTGGCTGACTTCTTCACACCAAGATGAGGGAGAATTGTCTCATGGTGATGTGAAGCAGCTCAAAAGGAGCTTTAGAGATGGCTCAGCGGTTAAGAGCACTACTTGATCTTCCAGAGGACCTGAGTTTGATTTCCAGCACACAGAGCAGCTACCTATCTATAACTTGAGATTCAGGGAATTTAACACCCTCTTCTGGCCTCTGTGAGGACTGCACACACATGGTACTCAGGAATATACCTAGGCAAAATGCTCACACATATAAAATAAAATATTCAACTCAAAGGCTGGATATGGTGGCTCATGCCTTTAATCCCAGCACTTGGGAGACAGAAGCAGGTGGATCTCTATGAGTTGAGGCCAGCCCGGTCTACATAGTGAGTTCCAAGCTAGGCAAGGCTGTATAGTGAGACCCTGTGTCAAAAAAAAATTAATAAAACCATCACTCAGCCTATAGAAGGAGCCAGGCGGCAGGGTTGGCACATGCCTTTAATTCCAGTATTCAAGAGGCAGAAGTAGTCAGATCTCTGTGAGTTCAAGGCCAGGCTGGTCTATAGAGAGAGTTCTGAGGCAGTCAAGGCTATTTCACAGAGAAACCCCATCTCAAAAAAAAAATACAAAAAAGAAAAAGAAAGAAAGGAAGGAAGGATACAAGGGCTTTGTTTCTAAGATTACAAAAACAAAAGCAACATCTTGAGCTTCAAAAAAATTACAGTGAGACTTAAACGAAACAACTAAAAAGCAAAGTTTGGTATTGGCATAAAAACAGAGATGTTGACCAATGGTATCAAATTCAAAACCCGAATATTAATCCACACACCTATGAATACCTGATTTTTGACAAAGAAGCAAAAAAAGATACAATGGAAAATAGAAAGCACCTTCAGCAAATGGTGCTGGCATAACTGGATGTCAACCTGTAGAAGAATGAAAATAGATCCATGTCTGTCACTATGCACAAAACTCAAGTTCAAATGAATTAAAGATCTCAATATAAATCCGACTACACTGAACCTGATAGAGGAGAAAGTGGGAAGTAGCCTGTAATACATGGGCACAGGAGACCACTTCCTAAATATAACCCCAGTAGCACAGACAATAAGAGCAACAATAAATAAATGGGACCTCCTGAAACTGAGAAGCTTCTGTAAAGCAAAGGACACCATCAGTAAGACAAAAAGGCATCCTACCAAATGGGTAAAAAATCTTCACCAACCCCATATCAGACAAAGGACTGATCTCCAAAATATATAAAGAACTCAAGAAATTAAACATTAAAATTCTAAATAACCTAATCAAAAAGTGGTGTACTGAACTAAACAGAAAGTTCCCAACAGAAGAATTTCAAATGGCAATAAGATAGTTAAGGACATGTTCAACTTCCTTAGCTATTGGGAAATACAAATCAAAACAACTTCGAGACGCCACCCTACTCCCAACAGAAGAGCTAAGATCAAAAGCACTAATGTTAGTTTATGCAGGAGAGGATGTGGAGCAAGGGGAACACTCATCCATTGCTGGTGGGAATGCAAACTTGTACAACCACTTTGGAAATCAGTGTGGCGATTTCTCAGAAAACTGGCAATCAACCTACCTCAAGATCCAGCAATATCACTCTTGAGACTATACCCAAAAGACGCTCAATCATACTACAAAAGCATTTGTTCAACTATGTTCATAGCAGCATTATTTGTAATAGCCAGAACCTGGAAACAACCTAGATGCCCCTCAACTGAAGAATGGATAAAGAAAGTGTGGCACATCTACACATTAGAGTACTACTCAGCAGTAAAAAAATAATGTCACCTTGAATTTTGCATGCAAATTGACGGAATTAGAAAATACTATCCTGAGTGAGGTAACTTAGACCCAAAAAAACAAATGTGGTATGTACTCACTCATTAATGGATTCTAGCCATAAACAAAGGGCATAGAGCCTATAGTTCATGATCCTAGAGAAACTAAGTGATAAGGTGAACTCAAAAAAAAAAAACATATATAAGACCAACCTGGAAATTGGAATCAGACAAAAATTTGAGAGCAGGGGAGGGGGGCAGAGTGGTAGAAAGAAGGAGAGAAGAAGGGGTTGAGGAGAACTTGAAGGAATGGGATAGTCGAGGTGGAGGAAGGACAGATATGAGAGCAAGGAAAGCGATATCTTGATTGAGGAAGCCATTATGGAGTTAGCTCTAGAAAAATGCCCAAGAACCCACAGGGATGTCCCCAGCTAAGACCCTAAGCAATAGAAGAGAGGGTGTCTGAACTGACCTTACCCTGTAGTCAGACTGATGATTATCTTAAATATCACCATAGAACCTTCGTCCAACAACAGATGGGAACAGAGACAATGACCCACATCAGAGCACTGCACTGAGCTCCCAAGATCCATTTGAAGAGTGCAGGGAGTGAGAGTATGAGCAAGGAATTCAAGACCATGAGGGTCATCCACTGAGACAGTTTGCTTGAGCTAATGGTAGCTCACCAACTCCAACTGGACTGGGAGTGAACGAGCATGGGAACAACCAAGCCCCTCTGAAGGGGGTTGACTGTTGGGGCCACTGATAGTGACACTGGGATTTGTCTCTACAGCATGTACTGGCTTCTTGGGATCCTATTCCCTTTGGATGTAAACCTGGTTCAACCTAGATGTAATAGGAAGGGCCTTGGACTTTCCACAGGGCGGAGTGCATGGCCCTCTCTTAGGATTGGAGGGGGTGGGGTGGGAGGGTCTGTGGAGGGAGAGGGAGAAGAGTGGAAGGAGGGGAGGAAGGGAGGGAGAATTTAGATTGGTAATTTTTTAAGTAATAATATAATAATTTAAAAATAATTTAATTAATCAAATTAAACTATAATTTGATTATAAGAAAAAAAAAGCAAAGCTTGCTATAGAAATAGTTTCCCAGAGCAACTAAGTCTCTAGTCTTCTCTAGAAAAGGAGTGTTAGGTCTTGAAAAAGTCTACTCAAAAGAAGCCTATAAAATTTGAGACCTTTAACGTGTTCATATTCTGTGGTATCAAGTACAAAAAAACAATAATAATAAGGCCTGCCTGATGTATAACAACTTTTGTGTCATAGACCAGGAGTCTGTGACATCGTATCACATGGCGTGTGTCTTTGCCAGACCTGACTTATCAGACACTGGAACAACAGGAGTTAATTTCTCAGTTTTTGAGGCGTGAGGACTTGGCATGTTCACAGAAGAGCTTGCTTCAGCGCACACAGACAGCTGCCTGCCTTCTTGCTGGGTCCTCACGCGGCAGGGGAAGAACACGCTCTCTGTCATATTTTTATAATCTCACTATTACCTCTTCTAAACCTAATATCTCCCAGACACCCCATCTCCAAATACCATCATGTGGGCGGTATGACTCCAATATATGAGCTGCCAGAGGCTTGATTCAGTCCACAGAAAAGTGCAGTTTTATTGTGTTTCACATTATCGACCAGCCTTGGAGGAAAAAAAAAGACTATGGAAGCCTTAATATAAATATATTTGTTGGTTGCTTCTGTAAAAAGAAGCCAAACCACTAGGCAAGAAATCCACCCACCATTTTTATTTTTGTTTCTCTATGAAGCTGAAGTTCAACTTCTGCTATTTCAGTTTATAGAAACCTTTCTGGTTCTCTCTCTCTCTCTCTCTCTCTCTCTCTCTCTCTCTCTCACACACACACACACACACACACACACACACACACACACACACACACACACAAGAATTTAGCATATATTGTACATGAAGCCAAATCACGATGCAAGTGAGACAGACAATTTGGGTATGTTGGAGTCCTGCGGTCCAGACAACTTCAAGATACTCAAGTAGAGAGGCAGAGCGAGTCAGTAGCAGTTCAGCAGCAGCAGCAGCAAAGGAGCCCAGGTACCCGTGCTTTCCTTAGCAGTTGTACCCATTGACTCCACAGTAGTGATTACTGGTACCCTGCTTGCCCAGCTCATCTACCATCACCAGCATCTCACAAGTTTTAAGAAGACAAGTTCAGTGGAAGGGGAGCCTGCAAGCAAGAGCAGCTGGCAGTTGGAGAAGGCATAGATGGCTTGTGGGCCAGAACAGCCTGGGGACATCCATCTGTTGCAGGCTTGTTGAATAGGGAGCTAGATGCCCATTGCTCGAGGTAGTTAGCTGTCTGGGTACGTAAAGGAAGCGGTGGCTTTTCCTGGCAAACATAAACCCACTTCCCAAGGCTTCTGTGAAATACTGAGTTTAGGTTTTTGTTTATTTGCTGGAGATTTTCCTGTTTTTACCTTGTCAGAATCCAGCCCGAGCTGAGTCCAGACGGTCATTGAGGACCTGTCGGCAACACTGCTATTTGGGGGGCTTGCTTTTGACCTAACAATGTTGATGTTTCTGATCTTGAGGTGAGCTGTTTTTTTTTAATATTTGTGAATTTTATTGTTTTATGGAGCTATATATTCTCCTCTGCTCTCCTCCTTTCCTCTCCCCTCCGCTACTATCCTCTCACATGACCCCCACGCTCCCAATTTACTCAGGAGATCTTGTCTTTGTCTACGTCCCTTGTAGATTAGATCCATGTATTTCTCTCTTAGGGTCCTCATTGTTGTCTAGGTTCTCTGGGATTGTGACTTTGTTTTATGTCTAAAAACCACTTATGAGTGAGTACATACAATATTTGTCTTCCTGGGTCTGGGTTACCTCACTCAATATGATGTTTTCTAGCTCCATCCATTTGTCCACACATTTCAAGATGTCATTTTTTTTTCTGCTGTGTAATACTCCATTGTGTAACCGAACCACATCTTCTTTACCCATTCTTAGGGAAATGACCTTGGGGCTTTTTTGTTTTGGTTTTTGGGTTTTGTTTGTTTGGTTTTGTTTGTTTGTTTGTTTGTTTGTTTGTTTGTTTTGAGACAGGCTCTCTCTGTTTAACAGCCCTAGCTGTCCTGGAACTAGCTCTTATAGACCAGGCTGGCCTCGACCACACAAAGACCCACTTGCCGCTGACTCCCAAGTGCTGGGATTAAAGGCGTGTGCCACCACCTTGTTGACGTGTTTTAAACAAGGTCTCAGGTAATCTAAACCGGCCTCAAACCACGGGTTCTTCTGTCCCGTATTGCTCGGCTGCCGTGATTACAGATGTGCGCCAACATGCCTGACCTGACCAAGATTGCACTTCGAAAACGATTGGTCTAGCCTCTAGGAGGATGGCCCTTTGATTAAATGTCTGTCAACCGTGGTTGCAGGTTACGTCATTTAGAATATGATGGTCTATGAAGCAGCAGCTTCCCAGTGTCTTTACCGCAGCAAAATGCTCCTGACCTCAGCAAGAGGCTCCAGACATGAATCATTTCCTGGGGCCTAGGCGCAGGCAAGCTGCACTCTGACATTTTTCCTGTTCTCTAAGTGAGGTTCCTCAAGTACCTGTGGAGTCCCCACTCCCGGGTGCTTTCTCATTTTACTTAGCGCTTCCTAAGGGCCGCTTTTATTGTGCTAAAGCACTGGATGTACAAAAGCAGACAGCTTTAACTTGTAGTAACTGAGGACTTCGCTAAGCAATCTTAAAAACATTAAGTCAAGATAAATATTCTGGTGCCCTTTCTGAGGAGAAAGACTCATCAAAAAGAAAGTTACAGACTTTCTCTAAGGTCTTCACTCGGATCATATTGGAAGTACAGGAAGATTAAGAGTCCAAAGCCAGCCTCAGCTACATAGTGATTTCAACGCCAGTTTAGGCTATATAGTGAGACTCTGTCTCAAGCAAACAAAGAAAAACCTACTTAATATAAAAGATAGAAATACCTTTTTATTTATAAAGAACTTTATATAAAAGTGTTATTGAGCCAGATGTGGTAGTATACACCCCTTAATCCCAGCACTTGGGAGGCAAAGGCCAATGGATCTCTGTGAGTTTGGGGCCAGCCTGTCTACAGAAAGAGTACAAGATCAGCCAGGGCTATACAGTGAGACTGTTTAAAATGAAGCAAATAAATAAATAAATAATTCTTTTCAAGGATGAGCCATAAGCTCCTCTATAATTCAAATACTGGGGAAATCAAAATATATCAGGCTGAAAACAGCTAGCCTCTGTGTGCTCAAAATCCAGCTGCATTCAAAGGAGTAAGAGTGTAAGCAATTATTTTTTTAATAAGGTCTCATGTATCCCTCCAACTTGCTGCTTTGAACTTAACTTCTGATCTTCCTGACCCCAACTCCCAAGAGTTGGGGATTACAGGCAGGTGCCACCGTGCCCGTTTTTTTATTGGTCCCTAGGGATTGAAACCAGAACTTTGCCATGGAAAACAAGCTGCCAACCGAGCTACATCCCAGCCCATTTTTAGGGGCGAGCATCTCTGAAGGGAAAGGGGGTTCTTCAGACCTGCTAGGGGCAGAAAGTCAGCCAAGCACATGCTGAATTTTGATAACGCTCATCCATAGCCAGCCGCTGATGTGGCTGTTCTGAAATACATGATCTGATTTTCCTTGGCCGACGCGAGGACGCGTGGAAGCAGCTAAAGGCCCGTTTCCCTCCCCAGTCTCCGGAGGCTGCAGTGGCCGCTCACTCTGCGTTTGTACTGGCCAAATTCATTGTATTGTTGTATTATATCGTCCTCTAGTGGTTCCACACTTCTTCGTATCTCATTTCTCTTCAGGCAGAGTCCCTCATTAGATCATACGGTACTTCCTTTATCCCTAACAAATGTCTATTAAATGAACTGAGATGAATGGCCTGCATTTCACCTGATGGCTGAAACTAGGTGATGAACCGATTTTCACCAAGAGAATGTGTGTTCAAACAGCTTAGGCTCAGGTAACTTAGACCACTGTGGTTTTCTGTAAAATAGACGATATGATATCATTTCCCACTGCCTCCGCTATGGAGTGAATGGGGTTTGGTTTGGTGGTGGAGGTGGAAACGCTCTCATATAGGCCAGGCTAGCCTCAGATTCACTATGTATCAGAGGGCAACCTTGAACTCCTGACCCTCCAGCCCCTACTTTCAAGAGCTAGGGTTACAGGTGTATACCAGGACACCTGCCTGGACTGAATGTCTGTGTACCCGCCCCCAAAGCCTTTATGTTGAAACCTAATCATAAAGGCGATTGTTTTTGGAAGTGGGGGCCTTTGAGAAATGTTTATATTCGGTTGTAAGAGCAGGACCACCCACATTGAAATTTGTCTCCTTACATCAGTGGTTCTCAACCTTCCTATGATGTGACCCCTTAATACAGTTCCTCGTGTTGTAGTGACCCCAACCATAAAATCATTTTCATTGCTACATCATAGCTGCAATTTTTCTACTGTTATGAATCATAATGCAAACATCTGATATGCAGAGGGTCTTAAATGACCCCCTGTGAGAGGGTCATTTGGCCCCAAAGGGGTCGCGACCCACAGGTTGAGAACCACTGTCTTACATGCAGAATAAGGCATTAGAGTTTCCATTCTACTATATGAGGACGCAGGAAAGAAACAACTACACCTATATAAGTCAGGAATGGAACTTCTAAAAGCCCCCACTCTGCCAGCACCCTGATCTTGGAAAAGAATTCAAGGGTGGGAGGAGTTGGGTCTTAATTTAGCCCAAGCTTAGATTCACTACAAAGCTGAAGATGGCCTTGAACTTCTGATTCTCCTGCCTCAGCTTCCCTCCCAAGTGCAGGAATTGCAAGCGTGCACCTGCTTTCTGTAATGCTAGAGCCTTAACTCGGGGCTTTGCATGTGCTAGACAAGCACTTGACCAACTGGACCACATCCTCAGACCCCCAATCCTGCGCTTTCTGACCTCCAAAACTATGATGACTAAATGTGGATTGTTTCAACCACGCGGTCCACGGTGCGCTGGTAAAAAGCCTGGGCTGACTAAAGCAGGCTCTCATGTAACCTCAAGGCAGCCCAGGGTGGATTTGGGGCCAGGACTAGGGGCACAAAGTTCCAAAACTGATGATTATAAGTTTCCTATTGATAAAAAGTGCAGCCAGTTAGTGTGTTTAAAGAAAGTCTCTGTTCCAGGATACTGTGCCTACAAGGGATGCTGGAGAAGGCCCTGGTATCTCAGTCACGTCTCACTTCCTAAATAAGGCAATTATGTGACTGCCATGGGATAATCCTTCTGTACATTGTAATATGTATTACTCTCATTGGTTAATAATAAAGTTGAATTGGCCTATATAACCAAGGCAGGAAAAAGTTAGGTGACACGATCAAACTGAAGATTGGGAAGAAGAGGGGCAGAGTAAGGGAGAAGCTAGCCAGCCACTAGGGGAGCAAGGTATTAGAAAACAGGTAAAGCCAAGAGCTACATGGCAATACATAGATTAATAGAAGTGGGTTACATTAAATGTAAGAGCTAGTTAGTAATAAGCTGAGCTATTGACTGATCATTTTGTAATTAATTTTAAGCTTCTGTATGATTATTTTGGACCAGGTGGTTGAGCTAGAAAAGCTCCACCTCTGTTTATATATGACCTTATGGTTTATTAATCAGTTTTTATCTCAGTTTGGTATACCATGGGGATCTGGGGGGTTTTGTCGGGTTTGTTTTGTTTTGTTTTGTTCTTATTCTATGTGTATAAGACTCACTGGTTATCAATTTGAGGGAAATGTAGGGGTTACAAATGTAATATGCCCATGCCCTCTATCTTAGGGTTTCTATTGCTGTGATGAAGCACCATGACCAAAGGAATGTGGGCAGGAATATGGATTATTTTACTCTTTACTCTTTTGGCTTTGGGGGGGGGGGGGCTACCACCCAGTTCCCAAATAAATCACACATAAAGGCTTATTCTTAGTTATGAATGCCCAACCTTAGCTTGGCTTTTTTCTAGTCAGCCTTTTTATTCCAACTTAAATTATTCCAACTACCTTTTGCCTTTGGGGTTTTATCTTTATTTCTGTATACCTTTCTTTACCTCTTTCTCCATGGCTGGCTGTATAGCTGGGTGGCTGGTTGTGTAGTTGGGAAGCTGGCCCCGATGTCCTCCTCTCCTTGTGTTCTTGCTCCTCCTTCTATTCCCTGTTTCTCCTTCCGTTTATACTCTCTGCTTGCCAGCCCCACTTATCCTTGTTCCTGCTTCACTATTCACTATTAACCATTCAGCTCTTTATTAGACCATCAGGTGTTTTAGACAAACAAAGAACCACAGCTTCACAGAGTTAAACAAATGCAGCATAAACAAAAGCAGCACACATTAAGATAATATTCCCCAACACAGAAAAGGGTTTATTCAGCTTACACTTACGCAGCACTGTTCATCAGTGAAAGAAGTGGAGACAGAAACTCAAAGAGGGCAGGAACCTGAAGGCAGGAACTGATGCAGAGGCCACGGAGGGACACTGCTTACTGGCTTGCTCAACCTGCCTTCTTTTTCTTCTTTTTTATTTTTTATTTCATTTTTGTTTGTTTGTTGTAACCATCAGCCTGATTTATTAAAGAACCTAGAGTTACCTAATCTTTTATTTATTTATTTGTTTTTCCACTAAACCCTAATCTTATGGAAATTTTTTCTCAACTGGAGTCCCCTTCTCGCAGATGACTCTAGCCTGTGTCAAAATTAGTCAGCATACCCTCAAAGTATTTCCAGTGTGAAGAGAAGCCAGAAAGCACACACATCCTATGCCATCAGTGTCAAGAAGTGCTACAAAGAGAAATGGTAAAAAGAGCTTTAGGTGGTCAAATAAGAAAGAAGTCACTTCTGAAATAATTCTCAGATGTTTGATGTCTTTCATTCCTGCATAAGAACCACACAATGGCCAACAGACCACAGAATATCAACGGTGACCAGAGCTGATGTCATCAGTCCATACTGAAGTCATGGCTGAGGAAAAGGGTCCTACTTCTGGCTTCAGGGAACAAACATGTGACTGGATTGTATGCTAGAAGAAACACTTGGTGCCAACTAGCATTTAAAGACTTATCAGGTAGCAGGTGGAAAGAAAAATTAGTTAAGAGCGTGTTGTGATGGTGAACTCCTGTAATCCCAGCACTTGGAAGGCTGGAGCAGGAGAATTGCCATGAGTTTCAACTCAGCTTGAGCTACACAGTAAAACTTAGTGTCACAGACCAAGTGCAAGCACACATGTAATTGCAAAGATATACACACACAAGCACACATGCACAGATAAAAACACACACACAAACACACATGCACAGGCACAAATACACACACACAAACACACATGAACAGGCACAGATACACACACATAAACACACATGCACAGGCACAAATACACACACACAAACACACATGAACAGGCACAGATACACACAAGCACACATGAACAGGCACAGAGAGAGATGGAGACATAAGGAGAAAGAAACAGAGAAAGGAAAAGACAGAGAAAGGGGAGAGAGGGTTTTCTGAGATAGTATACTTGAGAAAACACAACAGGGTTCCTTTGGGGCAATCCTGGCAGTATACAATTCAAGATGGCTGCAGGCTTACCAAGCTGAATTTACACTTCTGAAGAACTCAAGTTACTTTTCCAAAGAAGACGGTGATGGGGGCTGGAGAGATGGTTGAGATTAAGAGCATTGCCTGCTCTTCCAAAGGTCCTGAGTTCAATTCCCAGCAACCACATGGTGGCTCACAACCATCTGTAATGGGGTCTGGTGCCCTCTTCTGGCCCACAGATATACACACAGACAGAATATTGTATACATAATAAATAAATAAATAAATATTGTTTTAAAAAAGAGTTTCTTTTTTAAAAAAAAGACATTGAAATGTCAGGGACATAAAAAATACTTACTTTTTTATTAGTCACTGGATAAATGTAGTTTAAAAGAGATACCATTATGTGTACATCTGTCAGAATGTCTTTCGATTGAAAAGATTGGCAGCACCAAAGGTTAACACAGAAACAGAACAATCAGAACTCTCAATCGTTGTCGATAGGGTTATAAAATTATCGGGCATTCTGGAGAAAGGTCTACGTGTTCTCATAAAGGCAAAAGTGCTACAGTAATGATTGCCTGTGCTCTGGCTATTTCATTTCTGGATATTTACCACAGAAGGGGGAAAACATTTGTCAACACAGAGGCCCGTGTAGTGCTTTAGCTATTATATCCCAGAATGGAGACAACCCAGATATCCATGAAGAAAAAAACTAATAAAATGTCATTTATCCTTATAGGATCAAAACCTAACAAAATAATAACAAAAAAAAATTGTGGATACGCACAGAAACTGCAAGGAATTTCAGAACACTGTGATTGACAGAAACCCACCCAAAAGAGAACATATTGTTAAGTGGCATTTCTATGACGCTCTATAAAAGACAAATCTCTTTGGCAGAAGATAACAGGCCTGGGGACATGGGGCAGAGTTTGAGAGCACTTGCTCTTCCCACAGAAGACCAGAGTTCAGGTCTCACTTCCTGGAGCAGGAGGCTCACAACCGTAACTCCAGTCCAGGGCCTCCAGGGCCTCTCCTAGCCTCCTCACGCACTGGCAACGTAAAGAATAGTCACACACACACACACATATACACAAAAATAAAAATAAATCTTGAGGGAGAGGGCAAGTATGGTGGTGGTGTATGCCTTTAACCTCAGCACTGGAGAAGCAGAGACAAGCAAATCTCCCTGAGACTGAGGCCAGTCTGGTCTAATAGCGAGTTCTGGACCCTATCTCAAATTAATTAAATATTTTTTTTAAATTAGAATAGTTGTTTCCTCTATTTTTGGGGTACTACCATCAAAATTCATGTGTTGAATATGATCATCAATGTCAAATAGTAGCAGATGAACTTTTGGAATCAAAATGATAAAAGGCTCAGTGAGTTACGAGGGCAGAGTCAGACGTGTCTATGAAACAGGAAATGGTCCCTGACTTCTACCACCACATCTGCATCCAACCTTGGACTTTACAGTGTCCAGAACTGTGGGAGAATAAATGAATGTTGTTTATTTTTTTTTTTTTTTTTTTTGGTTTTTCGAGACAGGGTTTCTCTGTGGTTTTTTTGGAGCCTGTCCTGGAACTAGCTCTGTAGACCAGGCTGGTCTCGAACTCACAGAGATCCGCCTGCCCCCGCCTCCCGAGTGCTGGGATTAAAGGCGTGCGCCACCACCGCCCGGCTCTGAATGTTGTTTATTAACCAGCCAAGGTATTACAATATTTTATTACAACCAACTAATCAAACTAGGACAGTGTAGGGGCTGGGGAAGGACTGCCTGAGAAGAGATAAGAAAGAACTTTGTGACTGGTGTGTGCTGAGTAGAAGCATGCTTGCTGAGCATACAGAAGGCCCTGGGTTCCACCGCTAGCCCCACCTGTGTGTGTGCACATGCGTGTGTGTGTGTGTGTGTGTGTGTGTGTGTGTGTGTGTGTGTGTGTGTGTGTGTGCGCGCACATGCATGTGTATGTTCCATAGCTTGAAGAGGGTTTGGCTTTGTTTGTTCACTTTTGCTTGAGACAGGATGTCATTCTGTAGCCCTGGCTAGCCTCCAGCTCCTTGTTGTTTGGACTCTAGCCTCCAACTCATTGTCATTTTGACTCTCGAGTGCTGGGATTACAGAAACATACCAGCATGCCTGACTGCACTTGGCAACTAGAAAATGGTTCCAGTTTTTCTGCTATTGTGAAAATAATAATAAACATAATAATGGGGTAGCTTTTCAACGTACAAAAGTAACAATATTGAAAGAATAAAGTAATGTTAATAAACCGTTTAAAAGCTGAAGCAAGATCATTTGTACCGCCCATAGCTCCTCCATCACTATTCCTTCCCGCTCATGTGGGACATGAAAGTTTGGAAACAGAGAGGGACCTTAATTGGTTGGGTTCCACAAGGGAATATGATGCATTTGTTACCAATAAACAAGAAGTAGGCGATCATTTAAAAATAGGGAGCAGAGGCTGGAGAGATAGCTCAGCATTTAAGATGTTCTACATCAGGGGCTGGAGAGAGATAGCACAGCATTTAAGATGTTCTACACCAGCTGTTCTCAACCTTCCCAATGCTGTGACCCTTTAATAGAGTTTCTTATGTTGTGGTGACCCCAACCGTAAAATTATCATTTTGCTTTTGGTTTGCTTGTTTTTTTTTCAAGACAGGCTTTCACTGTGTGTAGTAATAGGGGCGGCGGGGCTGCGTCCCCCAACACCCCAGCCGCCGGCTTCGGCTAGCTTGTGCCCCAAATAATTACACGGACACTGTATTCTTTTAAACACTGCTCTGGCCCATTTCTAATCATCTGTGTAGCGCCTCTAGGTGCGCTTACCGGGAAGATTCTAGCCTAAGTCCATCCTGGGTCGGAGCTTCATATCGTGCGTCTTCCCTGGAGCAGGTAGCATGGCGTCTCTCTAAAGCGTCTGCTCCAGAGAGGAGAGCTGCGGAGTCTGACCTCACTTCCTCTTCCTCCCGGCATTCTGTTCTGTTTACTCCACCCACAGGGCCAAACAGTTTCTTTATTGCTTAACCAATGAAATCAACAGATTGATATATGACACTCCCACATCACTTCCCCTTTTTCTGTTTAAACAAAAAAAGGAAGGCTTTAACTTTAACATAGCAAAATTACATATAACAAAACAGTTATCAAGTAAAAGTTACATCAGAAACATTTATACATATAACAAAATTGACCGTAAATCTCTATCAATAAAGCAAAATCTATACTAATGCAAATTATTCATATCTATATCATATCCCCCTTTAAATGTAAAAGAACATTTATAAACCATATTTGGGAACATGGGCGCAGTTTTTTCTCTCCAAACTGCTTCCTGCTGAATGGGGGCGTCGTTAATTAGGTCTTTCATGGTATAACCTGTGTGCCAGGGTCATCTCAGTTGGCAGTTGAGCGAAGCAATTTTCTGAAGATGTTCACAGCAACCCTTCAGGAGGACGTGGTCCATCATACCAAATTGGAATTGAAGAAATCCATAGAGTCTCATCCTCTGTGAAAACAAAAGAATCTCTTTTCCAAAGTATCATATCCTTAGATCCAAATTCTGAAATCATACCCTCATGATATCCGTTCTGGTTCCACTGGGCAGCCCATATAATGAAATGTCTCTCTGTACTTAGCTCCTTCACAGTCAAAAATTTTAAAGAAAACACAATGTACATAATCCAGACTCTCTGTGAATTTTTCATTTTTACGTGGCTTATTTTTATTTATATCTATAACTGTACTCTGTCTCTTTAAAGACTTTACTTTTACTTTTTTCTTTTTAAACCATTAACTTTATTCTCTATATTCTTTTTCTTCTCTCTCCCAAGCCTACGTACATTCATCCAACAGTGTGACTCATTTAGTGGTCTGAATCTGTCCTATTGTGAATCTGCAATTTTTTACTATTCAGGAGCACTTTTGATTTGCGCCTTTAAATCACTAGGTGCTTAAGAATCTAAGCTGCGACATTTCTAGGTTAACTTTTTGCTTTTTGAGCCTATATCTTTGACCTGTAGACCAGGCTGTCTTTGAACTCTCAGAGATCCGCCTGTCTCTGCCTCCTAGGCATTGGGATTAAAGGTGTTTGCAACTACACCTTGAACTCACAGAGATCTGTTCGTCTCTGCCTTCTAGGCACTGGGATTAAAGGCGTGTGCTACCACACCTTGAAGTCACAGAGGTCTATCTCCCTCTGCCTCCCAAGTGTTGGGATTAAAGGTGTGTACTACGACACACAACAACTCTCTTCCTTTTTTTTTAAGAACTTCAACTTTTAGCTTGCATATATTTTTAACACACAGTAAACCATTTAGAAATTTTCATTGTCTTTGAATCTCTCTTTACTGTATATCTCTCTTTTTCTGACCACATGAGTCTTTAATTTACCAAGCAATATCAGTAGGACTAAAGCAGTGGCTTTGACGGCTGGATCCTTAGCTTTCCAGCCTCATGGCGGATATACAGGCTGCAGCCATGTTTATAGCATTTCAAGGTCCCTGCCAGCCAGCGAACTACAACAGACAACACTCAAGTCCTCTCTCTGTAGCCGGCCCTCCTGCCTCAAACAGTCAGAGTTTGCCCTGGCAGGATGGCCCAGAAAGCTGGCATTTTTAAACGCGCAGCTTTTTTCCTGCTACGGCTGAAAACCGAAAAGCATGTGTTCAGCTTTCCGTCAACACTGTTTAAGTGTTTTGTGGCAGGACCTCTTAATGAGCCGCAGGGTTTTGCAGCTAAAGCTGAGTCAGGAAGCCTCTTGGGGCTACCAGGTAGGAGCGGCACTCAGAACTTTAATTCTGAGACTGAGCGTGCAGCACAGAAATTCTTTTCATCCAAGTTACATCCAAATCTGACACGCAGAGCACTACGCAGTCTGAAAACACATCTCTGTATGGCAGCAGGAATCCGCCATGCTCTTCCGCCTGCCTAAGCCTGATTCTGCCTTCTGCCCAGGAGCAGGCGGGGAGCTCTGAGTCATCGTCAAGGTCTCAGAGCACTCTCCTTCAGATCCCAAGCGGGAACACAAACATAAAGCCAGAGTTTGCACTGGCAGCAAAGCCCCAGGAAGCCACGCTTTAAAATAATGCAGCTTTTTTTCTGCTGCTGTTGCTGAATCAGGAAATCTCTCTACAGCACGCCACGAACAAACAGCAAAAATCTGTGTTAAACTCTCTCTCCATTATTTTTAAGCCTTCTCAGGTTTTTTAAGTGGGTTTAGGCCATCAAGTGGGGCGCCATTTGTAGTAATAGGGGCGGCGGGGCTGCGTCCCCCAACACCCCAGCCGCCGGCTTCGGCTAGCTTATGCCCCAAATAATTACACGGACACTGTATTCTTTTAAACACTGCTCTGGCCCATTTCTAATCATCTGTGTAGCGCCCCTAGGTGCGCTTACCGGGAAGATTCTAGCCTAAGTCCATCCTGGGTCGGAGCTTCATATCGTGCGTCTTCCCTGGAGCAGGTAGCATGGCGTCTCTCTAAAGCGTCTGCTCCGGAGAGGAGAGCTGCGGAGTCTGACCTCACTTCCTCTTCCTCCCGGCATTCTGTTCTGTTTACTCCACCCACAGGGCCAAACAGTTTCTTTATTGCTTAACCAATGAAATCAACAGATTGATATATGACACTCCCACATCAACTGTGTAACCCTGGCTTTCCTGGAACTCTCTCTGTGGACCAGACTAGCCTCAAACTTACAGAGATCCACCTGCGTCTCCCTCCCAAATGCTGGTATTAAAGGTGTGCACCACTGCCCAGTCATTAAATTATTTTTGTTGCTACTTCAGAACTGTAATTTTGCTACTGTTATGAATTATAATGTAAATACCTGATATGCAGGATAACTGATGTGTGACCCTATGAAAGGGTTGTTTGACCCCCAAAGGGATCGTGACCCACAGGTTGAGAACTTCTAGAGTCTAGATTCCCAGCACCCACATGGTGATTCAGAATCATCTATAACTCCAGTTGCAGGTTATCTGACACCTCTTCTGGCCCCTGTGGCTCTAAGTAGGTACCCACATGCTCTACAAGCATACATGTAAACAAAACACTCATACACATAAACAAATTTAAATTAATAATGAAAAAACAAGGACTAGAGAGAAAGGATTACTGTGACATGAATCCAACCAAGTCTCGGCCCCAGGACGTGCTCTGGAGTATATTCGACCTAGCAGAGCTGTCTGTCCTGGCAGAACAGCCAGGCCTCGTTAACTCCACCACTGTAGTTTGGGACCACTATAGAAAGCTGTTACAAGCCCTAAGGAGCTGACAGCTGGGGGCTGGGAGCTGACAGCTAGACACATTCTCCTTGAAAAATGGATCTGGGACACGTAGCTGTGTATCTACTATGGTACATTTTCTTTTTTAGTTTTTACTGCTTTTGGTATTCATGATGTTTTAAAATATTTGTAGATCAAAATGCAAATTGAGTCAGGCTTAAAAGTGCTTCTGATCTAGCCGGGCGGTGGTGGCGCATGCCTTTAATCCCAGCACTCGGGAGGCAGAGGCAGGCGGATCTCTGTGAGTTTGAGACCAGCCTGGTCTACAGAGCTAGTTCCAGGACAGGCTCCAAAGCCACAGAGAAACCCTGTCTCGAAAAACAAAACAAAAAAAAAAAAGTGCTTCTGATCACACGGACAACCCCTGCCCCAAATAAGGAGCCACTCAAGAATTCTGTTCGTTGAGGTGACTGAGCCTCAGGGAATGAAGCAGGAAGGATGGAGATGAAGCTGCACAGGAAAGGAAGGCACAGCCACACTGAAGAGAGGGGATGGCACTTCCTGTGGCCCGACAACTGGGAAGTCACAAAACATCCCGGAGTAGGACCCATGATAAATTGCGATCTGTCTTAGTGACCGTGGCAAAGACGCCAGCATCACACTTGAACTTTAGCTCACAGACCTCCCTTCTCCAGTCAGGCTCGAGAAAGTCTTCTGGTTCTCACTGGTTCGTCATGAGTAAGTTAAGGTCAAAGAATCCCAGCTGATACATCTACAGTACAACCTCTGCGCCTAAGGCTCAGGGATCGCTGTAGAAGACGGGGTGGGAAGACTATGAGAGCCAACGCCACAGGGAGCCTGCTGTGAGCTAGTGTCTCCAGAAATGTAAGAGAAGTTACACCCATGACACCTCAAAAACATGGCAGCCTATACAAGCCCTCAATGACCCACTAATAGATACGGCTAAGGTGAAAGGTCATGGGGCCTCAACAGTAGACAAAGAACTTCTGAGAGCAGAAGAGGCCCCTGTTGGTTATCCAGTACCAAGCAGTCAGCCCTGAGGTCATACATACACAGGTAAATATTATACTGACTGAGAAGGTTGTAGTTATGTATTTAGGAATGTGTGTGTGTGTGTGTGTGTGTGTGTGTGTGTGTGTGTGTGTTAGAAATGTGTGTCTGTGTGTGTATGTATGTATTAGGAATGTGTGTCTCTCTGTGTGTGTATTAGGAATGTGTGTCTGTGTGTGTATGTATTAGGAATGTGTGTCTCTGTGTGTGTATGTATTAGGAATGTGTGTCTGTGTGTGTGTCTCTGTGTGTGTGTATTAGGAATGTGTGTGTGTGCGCGCTGTTACAACAACTAAAGAAAAAAAGCCATGAATTTGAGATAGAACAAGGGGGTCTCGTGGGATGAAATAGTGGGAGGAAAGGAAGAGAAAGTGCTACAATTAAATTATAATTTCAAAAAATAAAGTATAAAAAAATGTAGTGGGTATCAATAAGCGGTGGTTTAAAAAATACTTTTTATTAACTGTTGAAACTATTAAAACTACCCTAAGATACTCCAGACAAGAATTTCAGAAATGGTATTAGAATCAAAGGGATTTCCTAATTAGCCTTAGAATATATATATCCTTAATGTCAATAAGAGAGACCCAGCAAGATGGCAGCAGGTCAAGGCTCTTTCTGCCAAACCTGATGACCCGAGTTTGATCGAAAATCCACATAAAGGTAAATGGAAAATTAATTCACTCAAGTTGATCTCTGACTTCCTCTGGGTGGCATACATGTGCATGGATTGCCAACACACACACACACACACATGCACAGAGACACGCAAATAAACAATTGTCTTTAAAACGTTATAAGAAAAGCAAGAAAAAAAGAAAGAAAAGCAAGAGAGGGCTGGAGAGATGGCTCAGTGGTTAAGAGCATTGCCTGCTCTTCCAAAGGTCCTGAGTTCAATTCCCGGCAACCACATGGTAGCTCACAACCATCTTTAAAGAGGTCTAGTGCCCTCTTCTGGCCTGCAGACATGCACACAGACAGAATATTGTATACACAATAAATAAACAAATATTTAAAAAAAAAAAAAGAAAAGCAAGAGAGACCAGTCTGGGAAATGGGGCTTGGGATATTACTTTGTTGGTAAAGTACATAAAGATTTTGGCTCCCCAGCGCCCTTATAAAACCTGGGTGCAGCCTGACAATATCAGGTGGCTCCCCAGAGCTCATTGGCCAGTCATCCTAGCCCAGACCATAAGCTAGAGATTCAGTATGGGGCTCTGACACCGTGGGACATGATGGCAAAGACTTTCACCCCAGTACTCAGGAGGCAGAGGCAGGCGGAGCTCTCGGTTTGAGGCCAGGCGGGTCTACACAGACCCTGTCCTAAAATAAAGTAGAGAGCAATTGAAGAAGATCCCCAACATTAACCTCTGGCCTCCATGTGTACGCACTCATACATGCACACACAAACACATGCATACCACATATATAACCACATATGTGCACACACACACATACACACACCAAAAACCATTCTTATGTTGGTCCTGGGGATCAAACTCAGGCCCTTATGCTTTCAAGGCCAGCACTTTACAGGCTGAGCTATCTCCTCTGACCTGGTTACTAAGTACTTTTAATAATTATGTTGTTACATGTCCTGAAACAACCTAATTCAAAGTCAGTACAAAATGAGAGCATAAGCCAGGTGTGGTGGCTCCCGCCTTTAATCCCAGCACTTGGGAGGTCGAGGTGGATGTACCTTTGTGCATTCAAGGCCAGCCTGGACTTTAGAGTGAGTTCCAAGACAGCCAAGGTTACACAGAGAAACCTTGCCTCAAAAATTCCAAAATAAATGAATTCATAAATATAAAAATGAAATAAAATGAGAATGTAAAGGTGACATCATTTACAAAGTAAAAGAGGTATTAAGATAAACGAGAGCTACTCGCTAAATATAGCAAAACCTCTGAGTTTGAGATTCTGACTTTTGTTTAGAAATAGAGAAAGTTTATTAAGTAAGGAAAATCAGGGGCTGGAGAAATGGCTCAGTGGTTAAGAGCACTGGCTGCTCTTCCAGAGGACCCAGGTTTATTTTCCAGCACCCACAGCGTGGCTCACAACCATCTATAACTGTAGTCCCATGGGATGTGATGCCCTTTTCTGGTGTGCAGACACGCATGCAGACAAAACATCCATATACATAAAATAAACAAATAAATGGTTAAAAGGAAGGAAGGAGAAAAATGAAGAAGGAAGGAAGAACAAAATGAAAAAAGAATGGGCTTGTGAGCTGTAGAAAGTATCCCACTCAAAAAGCACTGGTCTACGAGGTTTAGGACCCTCTATAAATCATTTACATAGCACCACCTGTCCCATAAATATACAGCCTGAATTTCTCGCATGCTCTGTTTGTTACATGAAGCCCAGGTAGGGCAGGGTTTCCAGTGTTCTGCCACAGGCTTCTTTTAATATTGATGTTGCTGCCTCTAGTCCATACTCTCCTCCCACAACTATCCCCCCCCCAAGAGCTATGGTCCCAAAATTCTTTTTAGGGAGCAGATCATTTACTTTTCTATGCATTCTTCCATGGCATAAGCTCTGTCATCCCAGACTGAAAGAGTCCACAAGAATCATACTCTATCTGGTGGGCGAAGAGGTTTTGGATTTTCTGTAGTAGGAGCTGGTAGAGTCCTTGTGTCATAGGGAGTTTAGTTTGAGATTGTCATATATCCTCTTAGCTGACACCATTACTAGCTGGTTAACCAAGATAAAAATATGACATCACCAGATGGGGCCTGATGACCACAAATGAGAACTGAAAGACAAACAATAAATTATTTCTGGGTCTGAAGACATAGTTCAGTGGCAGAGTACTTTCCTACTCTCTCCTGCAAAGCAGAACAGAATGAAAAATAATACAAACAATACAATTTTCTTTAGATAGGGTCTCACTATGATGTAGGTCGGTCTTCTATCTATCTGTTGCTTTCATTGGTTAATTAATAAAGAAAACTGCTTGGCCTGATAGGTCAGAACGTAGGTGAGTGGAGTAGACAGAACACAATGCTCGGAAGAAGGGAAGTGAGGCAAACGCTATAGCTCTCCTCTCCAAGATGGACGCAGGTTAAGAACCTTCCTGGTAAGCCACCACCTCATGGTGCTACACTCATTAATAGAAATGGGTTAATCAAGATGTGAGAGTTAGCCAGTAAGAGGCTAGAGATAATAGGCCAAGCAGTGTTTAAAAGAATACAATTTGTGTGTTGTTATTTCGGGTGTAAAGCTGGCCATGCGGGAGCCGGGCGACAAAAAGCAGGCCCGCTGCTCTTCTACATCAATAGATAATTCTGGCTGGCCTGGAGCTTGCTCTAGAGACCAGGCTAACCTTGAACACACAAAGATCCGCCTGCCTCTGCCTCCCGAGTACTGGGATTAAAATTATATGCCACCACAACCACCGAAAAATCCAATATTTATTCTTACCCCACAGTCCCAATACAACATTCCTGACATGGCAGTTGTCACTCTCTCTTATGTAGTACTGCTTTTATTATCTAAATGACCATTTCTTATCAAAACATATTCTTGCTTTTTATGACATTTCATTCACGTGTGTGTGTGTGTGTGTGTGTGTGTGTGTGTGTGTGTGTGTGTGTTGGTTGGGTGTGCAGAAACAAAGGAAAATGCTCTGGAGATCAGACTCAGCTTGCCAATAAGCAACTTTGCCCACTGGGACATCTTGCCATACCACAACATGAATTCTTTACTTTGACTTGTATCATATTATATATGTCCTTCTGAAATTCCTTTCTTTACTCAGTGTTTTCCTGATTCATTTGACTTGTTACATGTAATTCTAAATCATTTATTTGAGAGAACTATATAATTTTATTTTGTATCATGTTCATAGGTGTTATTTTGATTTAAGTGAGAATTGCCCCTTAAGTTCATGTATTTGAACGCTTGGTTCACAGTTGGTGGAACTGTTTGAAAAGGATTAGGAGGTGTGGCCTTTGTTGGAGAGGGTTAAGGCTTAGAGATTTTAAAAGCCCATCCCAGCCCCCTATTTGCTCTCCCTCTCCCTTCCTCTCTCAGCTATGCTCTAGTGCCATGGCTGCCCACTGGCTGCCTGGCTCCCTGCCGGGATGGTCATGGACTCACCCTCTGAAAAAGTAAGCAAATCCCCATCAAGTGCTTTCCTTTGTAAGTGGCCTTGATCATGATGTTTTGTCATGGCAATAGAAAAGGAACTCAATCAAGAATTAAAGTTGGTGCCCCATTCTGCCCTCTTACAAACAATGACAGAGTGAATAAATTTGCCTCCATGCACCTGTTTGCAAGCCTGTCTCCAGTGGATGGTTCACAGACTCTGGAGTCCACCAGAATCACCTGAGTGGTTTCTTAGACCGCGCCTGCTGTCTGCTGCCTCCTGCCCCCTTTCTGAGCTTCTCCTCTGATTCTAGCGAGTTCTCAAGTGGTGCTGATGCTGCTGTAAGACTTTAAGACAATTCTGAAGCCATTTTTGACAACTCTGAATCCTCTCAGCCTCCGTGCCATAGTGCTTCCCCTCCTCCCCTGGGAACCAAGGACCTAACAGCTACACATGCACGTACTCAGTTGCTGAACAATTACCCATATACGTATGCTTTGATTCAGTCCCCTGGAAAACGGGGTCAAAATGACCTCTTACCTCATCTGATCTGGCAACAGCTCTCCAGTCAATTATTGGTAATAGCCTTTCTGAATAAGCCAATCACAATCCCCCTTGATTCTGTGGCCTTCTCCTTTAAAAGTAGCCTGTGCCCACTATTTGAGGTCTCTCTGCTTCCCGAATGCTGAGGGACCCTGTCATGACAGAATTAATAAAATCCTCATGCTTTTGCATTGGCTGTGGTGTGTGAGGTGGTCTCTGGGGACGACTCCTCCTCGGTGTTTGGACGCTAGAGTTCAACACTGCCAGCCTGAAAATCCCAGTCCCAGAACCGCTGTCCTAGGCTGTGCATGCTGGAGCCAATGGCTCCACCAAACACTTGTGCATCTTCCACATAGTAAGTAGTGACAAATGGCTCTGCAGAAGGACTTCAACCGTGCGCTTTCCCACAAGGAGCTGGAGTTCTTTCTCACAGCCATACTTGATGATGCAACACTTCTGAGGTTTGCCAGCCTACAGAACATGGAATTGTATTTCACCTTGGCTTCCATTTATGTTTCCCCAAGGAAGAGGCTCAGTAGCTGTCTGTAGTCCCCTGGGTTGTCTTTTACCTGCCTTGTGTATTCACTCTTTTTGCTATTTGCTAAATATTTAACCTGTAACAAAAGACAAATTTTGATTAATGGCCCACGACCCTACCTTCTGTGTTGGCCTTCACACTACATTTGAGTAGTCTCTCCATATTGCCGGGGCTCCTGCCCAGCAATTAAATAAAACCCACAAACCTCTCACCTTTCTCCATTATTTAGACATATGTATTGGCATTTCACTTTTATTTTAATAAATAAAGCTTATCTGAAGATCAGAGAGTAAAACAACCCCACTGGTCAGCCTTATTGTCAGGGACCAGCCTTGTCAAAAATAAAGAGTACAAAGACGTGAAAATAATCAAACAGAAACCATAGAATGGTACCAGGAGGGAGTTCCAGTGAATACTGAAATCACTCACGTTTAATTTCCAATTGCTTAAAATACCCCAACCCCAACAGGTAGGAGTAAGATAAAAGACTGCATTAACGTGATACAACGACTTGAACAGGCCAGTTGAAGGTTGTGTCCGTAGTTAAACGTTCAGTTGTTAGCACGGTCACACCCTAGACCGAAACATTCCGTAGGCAAACCACTCCCTGGGTGGAATCCATTGTTATCTCATCAGCGGAACTGGAACCTTAGTTGGATCCTTGGATTTCTGTTTGAGGTGGAAACACATCTACTTCTCTCGCTGAAAGACAAGGTCTGGATATTAGCACACCTGTTGATGTTAACCTTGAGAGAACAGGACCCTAAATCTAAGTGGGACCTTTGTTTGAGGTAGTAACACAATAACCTTGAAGGAATAGAGGTAAATTCCAACTCTCTGACCTTTGGTCGAGATAGAAAGAGGCTCACATTTTTGAACCTCCATACCTTACAGACCGGGTAGTGGTAACACACACCTTTAATCCCAGTAGCCGTACTAGTTGCCATAGAAACCAGTCTTAGACACAGTCTCAGTCTGAGATCCCTGAAGGCAGGATCGCCATTTCAGACTGAGGTCAAGGTATGAGTAAGTGACTGTTTTGCTTTTTGGATCTTCAGGTTGAACCCCAATTTCTCTCTCTGAGTTTTTATTAATTGTGCTGAATTCAGACATATCCTCACAGCCCCGCCCCCCACTCTGTGTCATAGTATCATCAGAGATCCAAAAATAGTTATCTCTTTGTGGGAGTCACAAACACTTTAAAAAAAAATTAGCCTTCTCTTCATAAAAAGAAAAAGTTGATAGGCTTCATATGTACTTTGAGTTAGCAGTGCCTAAGCGTGACTTACACCTGTAAATCCAGTACTCAGATGTATGAAACGTGAGTATTGCCGCGTGTTGGAGGTTAGTTAGCCTGGGCTACATGTTGAGTTCTAGGTCAACCTGGGCTACAGAGTGAGGCTATTTGAAATAAGAACCCTAAAACAAAGAGCTAAAACTAGCAAGCTCAGTTTAGTGACAACAATGTGCATTTTCTAGGGGACGGCCCATTCCACGCACAGCGGGAATCCGCTGTACCCGAGATGGACCGTAGGTGGCGCCGCAGGGACGGGTAAGTGCGTCCGGGGTTCCTCTAGGAGACGCGACTAGAGGGCGGGGCGATCCAGCCTCCGGTGCGGTGGGAGGAGCCTGCGGCCCGAGCCACGTGTTCACGGGCGCGCAGGCGCAGGATGGGGCACTCCCCCGGGAGTGAGGGCTGCTGGGCCGGATGACGTGGCCTGGCAGCGTCCGTGCCCGTCCTGCCTCCGGAGAACGGCGCTCCCGGAACGGCCCGCGGCCTAGTCCCGCCCAGCGCGCGTGTGCCTGCCTGCCGAGCCCAGGCTAGCGGCGGGGACTGCGGGGGACGGCGCGCCGCTGACATGGGGGAGTGACGCGCCTGCGCCCGCGCTTCCGGAGCGGCGGCGAGACATGAGGAGCGCCCGCGGCGCGGGCAGCGGCGGCTCCTGAGCCGGCATGGAGGACAAGTACGGCGGGGACGCGCGGGCCGGGCCCGGCGGCGGCCTCGGGCCTGTGGACGTGCCCAGTGCCCGGTAAGGAGCGACCCGCGGCGGACGGCGGTGCCGGACTGGCTCCCCTGCCGGCTGCCCCTGCGGTCCGTGGCTTGAGATCCGCAAGCGGGCGGGAGTCCGGGCTCGGGGCGCCCCGCCTGCCAGTTTCCAGGTCCCTGGAGAGACGATCGTGGGTGTCCCTCCCCGCCACGGTAACGCGGGGCTCCTTCCCCTCTCCCACGTCTGCTCGAGTGCCTATGCGGAAGGTGTCACCGTCTCGCGCGGAGAAACCAAAGTACAAGCCGATGAACTTAGGTGTTCAGCACTGCAAAAGTCCAGCCCTGCCTGTCGTTGGGTTTTCGTGGGAAGGAGTGGAAGGCTTATTTTATTTTAATAGTACGAAATGCGTGCTGCTCCCTTCTCCCAAATTCGTACGGTACAGGAATTGATGAAGTGAAAGTTCTTTCCCCTTCCCTCAAGCCTGAATAGTGTACAGCGGCACCAGGCAATTGTGTGTGTCCTTTCTGGCCTGTCCCAAGTTCTGAGGTAGTGTTAAAGATACATAAACTAGCCCAGCTTTTTTTTTAAACGAGATTCAGTTATTCTAAGCAGTGTGCCCTCTGAGATTTAGTGATTGTTTAATAATGCTCCTGGAACGTAGTAACTGCGTTACCAGCTAACTTTGGTTTGTGAAAAGGACACATGCTGAGTAGAATTTAAACCAACTGCGGGGTTTGTAGCGTACATTTGGCTTTCTGTGTATTTTGAGCGATTCATTTATAGTGTGTCACGTGTTAATCAGTGGCCCATAAGAGCTAAATGCGGACGGAGTTACTAGTATGGATTGGTAATAGAGGGGAAATACCAGACAGGAACAAGACTAGACCAATTCACAAAATTGGACTGTGGAAACAGACTAAAGTATCAGATGATTGTTACATTTCCTGTTGGAAACTACTGGTTTCATAGCCTTTTCATTGCCATAGTCTTAGGAAGTACAGATACTTCAGGGTAAAGTGTGCTGTACTCATTTACTCTCAAATAATGCAAGGGTTGTGTGTGTGTTAGAGTGTGAGTTGTTTAAAAGTGTGTGCTTATGAGCCTCCTGTCTTAGACCAGTATGGGAAGTGTCGGTCCTTGGCCGGCTTACCTGTGGCATTACTAGCCTAGCAGAGTTGCACTTCTTTTGTAGTTGATTGCAGAATCTAAATTTTGACTCAGGACTGGTTGAGTTTTCAGGTTGCCAGGGTTTTCTGTATGGTCAAGTGCTGGTTATTAACTGCAACAAAAATTATCGGATCCTCTCATTGTGCCTGTTTTCATGCCTGGGTTCACATATGTCTTAAATAAAGGATTCTGCTTCGGCTTCATTAAGTCTTTGGTGGTCAGGACAGCCAGCGTTTGCTGAGCACCTCCTGGGCCCCACAGACTCTTAGTCTACACCTCCCTTTAATCTTGACAGCAGCCCTACAAACTTAAGAAGTAGTGTCCTTGTTTGATATGTCAGGAAACTGAGCTGCCTGAGGTCACACAACTAATGAATGACCCGGAGTCCTTGTTTCACAACGCGTGTATTACATACGCCTTCTGCTCACACCTGTGGGTACTTGACTATGTATTCGATGAGGTGGACTGGTATTGTTATTATTATGTATCCTATTTCTTTTTGAGACAAGATGTCATACTGTGGTGGTCAGACCGGCTCCTCCTTCAGCCTTGTAAGTGCTAGGATTACAAGCCTAGACCACTGTGTCTGGTCAGCATACTGCATTGTTTGTATATATGTGTGTTTTATGTACTCAAGTGTCCTGCTCTGTCACTACCTTCTTCCCCTGCGACTAGGTCTCTCCCTCGACCTGGAGCTAGCCTGGCAGCCAGCAAGCCTCATCCAGCCTCCTGTCTCTTCAGTGCAGGGATTGGTTAGCACCCTGGCTTTTACATGGGTGCTGGAGATTCAAACTCAGGCCCTCACGCTTAAACAGCAAGTGCTCTTACCTACTGAACTATCTTCCCAGGCACTTGGCTTTTATTTATTTATTTATTTATTTTTGGTTTCTCCGGACAGGGTTTCACTGTGTAGCCTTAGCTATCTTGGAACTCACTCTGTAGACCAGGCTGTCCTTAAACTCACAGAGATGCTTCTGCCTGTGCCTCCCAAGTGCTGGAATTAAAAGCGAGTACCACCACCACCTGGCTTATTTTAGTTTTTTTTAGTTTTTATACATGTAAATGTTTGCTGGGTATATCCCGCTCCTACCCCTTTCTACCCCTCCTCTGTTGTAATATCTAGAGAACTATGAGTGACCGTGACGAGCGAAGTTCTTGGAGTTATAAACCCATATCCAGATTTTAATGATTGCAAGTTTAGAGGACTGAAGGACTGTCTAACCACAGAGGAGACCAGTTACTTTTTTTATGAGATCACTTAATAGCAAATTATGGTTTCTAAGTCGGGCTGAATGCTCTGCATTGCCCTGAGGTCCAGTGGCCTTTACAAGAGCCTCCCCTTCTCTAGTCATTTCCCTGCTTAACATGAACTACGTGTTCGTATGTGGTTATTTAGCCTTAGCCAGTGTTTCAGAGATGTCTAGCGGGAAGATGTATTAACTAGAACTTTCAAAGTCAAAGAATGCCGGAGCCAGCAGGATGGCTTGCTGCCAAGGCTGATGGCCTGAGTTTGGCCCCTTGGACCTGCACTTAGAAGAGGAGAACCAACTCCTACTAGTTCTCTGACCTCCGTGTGACAGTGCCTGCTGCATGTGCGCACATGCCTACACAAGTGACAACAGTGAAGTAAATATGTGTAAGAGAGGGGACATGAGTCAAAGAATGTCAAAATAATTTTCCTAATTTGATAATTATAGCAGAGTATATGTATTGCATGAAAGAGTCCAGTGTCAGAATATGTGTATGGTTGCAAATGTGCATAGAATAATATGTTTATACACATAGCGATGAAAAGGAAGAGGTTTGTAAAGCTATACCCAAATTGGTTACCTGTGAGGAGAAAGTTAGAAATGATTTAAAGCCTTTCCAATAATTGGCTGTTCAGGAGTTAACATTGTGACCTCTGGGGTGCTGTGCGTGCATGTGTGTATGAAAATAGAGTTTGCTTACTCTGACTAGCATATTATCAATGAGTGTTTTATGTGATCTATATCATTCAGGCACCAATTTTTGAAATTTTTAGTATTTATACAGAAGTCATGAATAAATCTATAATCTTTGTAAAATAAGTATGTTAAATATAATTTGCCTTTTCCTTGATTTCAGTCATATGTAATCTATTGCTGAACTAAATCACTAGATTGAGCTAAACTTAAAAGCAGTAGAATCTTCAAGGCCTTCTTCCGTGTTCCTGTTTTGCACACGTGCTGTGCTTTGACATAGCCTTCCCTTCCCTCTTCTTAATCCCTGCATGGTCTTTAGTGCACATAGATCTCAAACGCTGCCGAGAGACCTTTCAGTTCTCTACAGGTCGGTAGAATCTTCTGTAAATATACTCGGGTCTGTTTCCCTGTTCTCTCCTGGAGACCCGGAACTCCTTGAGGGCAGAGTGCTAGCCTGGATTGAGTGTCTTGGTTATTATGTTGAAGCTTGAAACTGGAGAGGCTCAAACAAATAGGGATTCTCTCACAAAAGAAACCAGAGGGGTCAGGTGGTGGTGGCGCACATCTTTAATCCCAGCACTCAGGAGGCAGAGGCAAGCAAATCTCTGTGAGTTTGAGGCCAGCCTGATCTACAGAGCGAGTTCCAGGATAGGCACCAAAGCTACACAGAGAAGTCCTGTCCCTGTCTCGAAAATTAAAAAAAAAAAAAAGGCCCACGGTGATACCCCCTGAGACAAATTCGTTACTATTGTTTACAGTGTATTAGCTTTCATATTCAGACATATAAAATGGATGCAACATCTTTAGCTAAATTTTTTAAATTTTATATATTTTGGGGTTGTTTTAGGTAAGTTAGGTGTGATATAATAGGCAAGAGAGTCGTAAGTTTTGAGACCAGTCTGGTCTACATAACAAGACTCTGTCTCAAATATAGGGGGTAATTTTTCCTTAAAGGCAGAAATAAGGTGGATCAGTTCAAGGTACTTCTTTCCCTGCTGAGAGGAAGAAATGAGGCTGTACCTGAAGCCACCCTGCCAGATCTCCCTTGGTCCCAAGGGCCATATGTAGCATCCAACACATACTGAGTGAGCATGGGATATTCATCCAAACCAAGCTGGAAGTTGGGCCTCTAGTGGTTAGGAATGAGTATTTGCCCGAATGTGGGGAAGCAGGAGTCTGGGGGCCTGGTTTCTTGGAAGCCTAAGCTCTCCCACCCGTACTTTGCAGCTTCTTGTAGTGATAACAGTGGCAGGGCTGTGTCCCCAGCACCCCGGCCACCTGGCTAGATTATGCCCCAAAATAACAACACACAAACTGTATTCTTTTAAACACTGCTTGGCCCATTTCTATCTAGCCTCTTCTAGGCTAATTTTCGCACCTGGACTAGCCCATTTCTAATTATCTGTGTAGCCCACGAGGTGGCTTACCAGGGAGATTCTAGCCTACGTCCATCCTGGGTCGGAGCTTCATCACATGTGCCTCAGAGAGCAGAGCTATCCCCAAGTCCACCCAGGAGAGAGGAGCATGGCGTCTCTGCTCCAGAGAGCAGAGCTGTTGAGTCTGAGCTCACTTCCTCTTCCTCCCAGCATTCTGTTCTGTTTACTCCTCCCACCTATGTTTTAACCTATGAGGGCCAAGCAGTTTCTTTATTGCTTAACCAATGAAATCAACAGATTGATATATGACACTCCCACATCAGCTTCCTCCTGCCCTTAGGAAGTATGTCCAGTCCTCCTTTTCGGAACTCTGGGTCTAGTCACTTTCTACCACAGCCAGTGCAGTCGTTATCAGGACAGAGGAGGGACAGATGCCTCTTGCTGTGTGTTGTAAATTTCTAGTCTCTTCACATACAGAATGTGGTTTCTGCTTTGTTTTTGTGAGTCTCATTTTTGACTAACAATAAATAAAGCATATTTCAAATTTCTCCTTGAATTTGCTAAACTATATATATTGTCTGTGGGGGTTAGGGAGCACTGGGAATTGAACCTATGACTTCCCACAATCTACGGAATCACTCTACCACTGAGCTACATCCTCAGCCTCTTGCTTATTTTTTTGTTGTTCTTTTTTTGAAGATCAGGTCTCACTAAGTTGACTGTGCTGATTTTAAACACACTTTCTTCCCAGGCAGGGGTCTGTGAGTTCAAGGACAGCTTCGTCTATGTAGTGAGTTCCAGGCCCGCCAGGGCTACATAGTGAGACCCTTTGGGGTCAGGGAGGGGGGCAGATCCTTCTACCCAGCTTCCCAAGTAACTGGGATTACCCTGCCTGCCTCAGTGTTGCTTTACATATGATGTTAATGTGCATTGAATATAAACCAAGAATATATGTACCAAAACATAAACGTAGTTGTGTGGATGGTGAGTTATTTGGGGGAAGGTTTTTATTGTTGGTTTTTGTGTGTTCATGTGTATTTCCATGATTTTTAATGTCCTCCTGTACTTGTAAACAAGATTACAGCAGTCGTAATGATTTTAATTATATTAAAATTGTTTCTGTTTTTATTTTTCAGATTAACAAAATATATTGTGTTACTGTGTTTAACCAAGTGTTTGAAGGCTGTGGGACTTTTTGAGTCATATGATCTCCTAAAAACGGTTCACATTGTACAGTTTATTTTTATATTAAAACTGGGGTGAGTATAGAGAGAACCTTAATGTTTCTTATTTCTCTGTATCTTTAAGAAATCTTACCTACCTATCCTATGAAGTTTATTCCTTCTGACAACTATTTGATAATTTTTTTCTTTAAATAGAAGCTTACATAAGGGTATAAGTCCAGAGACATATCAGAAATGGGTTATTTTAGCTAAGTGTAGCAGTCTGTAATCCCAGCACTAGGGAAGTTGAGTCAAGAGGATCATGAATTGGAGGCCAGCCCCAGTTTACATGTGAGACTGTCTCAAAATAAATTAAAAGATGGTTAAATTCTTACGACTTTCCAAACGCTGGGTTTTAGTTAGTTTGTGCTGCTAAGATTTTTGCAAAGCTCTTTTAATACCTATTTTAATAGATGCTTTGGTTCTTATCTATCTTAGGAACCAGTCTTTTGTATTATCTTGTATCATTTAATCTCATGGGGGTAGGTGGAAGGCTCCCCTTACACTCATGAGAACAAGTGTAAAACTATGTCTTTTTTTAATAAAAAAAAATAATAATTTTGACAGTTTCTTCCGTGGTTAAGAGCAGTTGCTGCTCTTGCAGAGGACCTGAAGTTCCCAGCGTCTACTTGTGTGGCTTACAATGCCTATGATGTCAACACCAGATCTGACACTCTGTGGCGCTGTGGGCACCAGTACACACATGCGGACAAACACGTCCACATACCTGAAAATAAAGTTCATCTTTAATAGTTTTGGCTTTGTACTTCCCTAGGGATTTATAGACTGTCCCTGATGTAGCTCAGTCTCGAGGCAGTCATAAAAATGTTACCTGGGGTTTGTCTTAGCACAGACATTCCATGTTTGCAAGTTAAATCATGCTGTGCTGTGTTCCCTACACAACCCATCAAAGGACAGGGTCCTCGTGTATAGTTTGTATATAGTGTTCTTCCTAAATACTGATTTTTGGATCTTGAGATTAATAGTAATTCTCCTGTGTGTTAATAAACGTTTATCAAAGACGCTTGAGGGTGTAATTTGGTGAGTTAAGAAAGAAATTCTTGACTGGAAGAATTGACCGTTTTTATATAACTAGTAAGAAGATAGCTGCATGTTACTGTTCAAGATTTATCACTACTAAATATAAGAGAAAATGAGTTGCTCTCTGTGCTTTGTTAAGGTATTGAAAGTATTAAGAGCTAAGTATAGTGGCTCATGCCAGTAATTCCACCACTTAGAAGACCCAGGCTAGAGAATCACAAGTTCAAGATCTGCCTGGACTGCATCATGAGATACTTATACAATACAATACAATAATGAGTCTTGACACTCTTTATTACTTCTGTGTTCTGAAGACAGTTACCAGAGAAGCTCCTGGTTTTTGCCATAGAAGCCTCTATCACTATAAAGGCAGTGGCTACTACACTTCTGTGACAGAGGCACTTTTGTGGCTGACTTTGAACTTGCTTTGTAGATCAGGCTGACCTTGAACTCAGATCTGCCTGCCTCTGCCTCCTAGGTTAGTGCTAGGATTAAAGGTGTGTACACCCAGCCTAGAGCAAGGTTTCTTTAAATGCTATAGTCATGAAAAATTTGGCAACAAAAACTTAATTCAAAATCGAATGCATAATGACTCTAAGGTGTTTCTGTAGTACGAATTAGCTGTAGCTGCAGTCTTGTTTCTGCACACAGTATGAATGCTTTGCACTGTGCATGTCATCTTGCCATACAGTTCCAAAGAATACTTCTGGCTCATCTTGACTAACACTCAAGACTCTTAGGTTTTGAATTAGTATTTTTACATTATATATAAAATTTTCTAGTCTTAGAGAAACATAATGGTTTAATTACAGAAAGCAAAGAGTCAATATTTCCTAGTGTCATTCTTCAGCATGTTCATATCACATTAATGTATCTAAGGATTGTACATACATCCATCTCATTAGGGTGCAAATTTGCTTTCACATCTAATAGTAAAACTGTATACACCAAAGCATTTAAGATATTTTAAAGCCGGCCTTTAATCCCAGCACTGGGGAGGCAGAGGCAGATGGATCTCTGTGAGTTTGAGGCCAGCCAGGTCTACAAGAGCTAGTTCCAGGACAGGCTCCAAAGCTACAGAGAAACCCTGTCTCAAAAAACAAAACAAAACAAAAAAAAGATATATTTTAAAGATAAAATTTTGCTGATTTGTTAGAAGTAAATGTTTGATTTATGTATATATTTTACATACCAATATATCACAATAGCATAAAAATATATCAGATAGGAAGGGGCCATAGGAAGAAAGAGTGTAAAAAGCTCTGCTCTGGAGGATAGCATGTTTCCAGTTCCAGTGTATTTGTTAAACTACACCTAATATTTAATGTAATGTTAATATATTATTCTTTCAATGTTTATAGGACTGCGTTTTTTATGGTTTTGTTTCAAAAACCGTTTTCTTCTGGGAAAACTATCACAAGGCATCAGGTGAGATGTCGGCAGAACATTTGGTCCTTCAGCTTCCCTTTCAGTAGTCCAGAATAAAGCGCCGTTTCTACAGTTTGCCTTTGTTGTTGCTTCTGTGTTTGAGACAGGATCTCCTATAGCCCGTTCTGGCCTCAATCTTGTTATGTGGCCAATGACGACCTTGCACTCCTGACGACCTTGCCTCTGCTTCCCTAGTGCTGCAGGCTCCCACCACCATTCCCAGTTTACATGGAGCTGATCCTGGGACTCACGCATCTAGCTACATCCCCAGTCCTAGAGTTAACTCTCCCCTGACTTGCCTTTCCAAAATTGAGGCTCCAACAGTGAACTATAAAATCTTAATGTAATGTAGAAAAGGGTAACAAATTTTAAAGGGGTGTCTTTAACACAGTCTCCTTACTCAGAAAGGTACACAGATCAGACATGGAGTCATGCACCAGAGGCTGGAGTGTCGCTGGGGAATAGATTATGTGCAGGGGGTAGAAGTTGGCCCCTAAAATCAGCTATATTCATGTCTTGTACTACTTACATGATTTCTTTATTCTTAATTTTGCTTACTTATAAAGTAAAGATAACAGTATTGTTTTGTGTATTTGTGAGGAATAAATTATTTTATCCATGGGTTTATTTTTTAATTATACCTCACATGTGAGTATGCAGTACATATGCAGTGTATCACCCTGGTCATCATCGTAATTCCCCTCAGATGCCTTCATGACAGAAAAGTTCCTCATTGAGCTTAGCCTCTCACAAAGTGACTCCCTGGAGTAGTTATATTTTACTGTGTGTCTCTTTCATGTCACAGTTATGGCCCTCTACCATATTATCAGCATGGCAAATTGAAGTTCTTCTATTTAAGATTTGTTTATGTATGCAGCATTTCTGCTTGCATGTGTCCCTGCAGGCCAGAAGAAGGCACCAGATCTTATTATAGATGGTTGCGAGCCATCCTGTGGGATGGGAATTGAACTCAGAACTCTGGAAGAACAACAGCATGTCTCTTAACCTCTGAGCCTTTGACCCCGGAAAGCAAGACATTTTAAAAATACAGTTAATCTTTTTAACTTCATCTAAGTTTCTTTCTCCATTTTCAGATAGCTATAGCATAAAAATTCCTCATGGAAAGCCAAACATGGTCGTAAATACATGTACTCATGATACCCACGACATCAGAAAGGAAGATTAATATGAGTTCAAGGCCAGCCTGACCTGTGTAGTGAGACCTTTTCTCCAAAAGAATCCTCATAGAGATTTTAAAAAAAAAAAAAAACAACCTTTATTCCTAGAAAACTAATGGAAAAAAATAGAAAATTGTGCTGTGTAGGAAAAAAAGATTTAAGACCTAAAAGGTAGGTGTAGTGGTGCACCTCTTTAATCCCAGCACTCAGGAAAGGAGACTGATTGATGGACCTCTATGAGTTTGAGGCCAGTCCAAGCTACATAGTAAGACTCTCAAAAAAAAAAGAAAGAAAAGAAAAGAAAAAACCTAGCAACAGATGAGAATATAGACAGTGGAAGTAAATCTAGCTAATAAGAGGATTTTGGCATAACGGGGTCTCACTGTTAGCCTGAGCAACTTGGAATTCATTATGCAGACCAGGTTGGCCTGAAATTGAAGGTGTGCCTGCCCTGTCTCCTGGGTTCAGAAATCAAAGACATGCTCTACCATGTGCTGCCTTCTGTAGGTGTTATTTAAGCGTGGAATATTTACTAGCAAATGGATATGACTGAGGTTTTTAATTTTTTTTCTATTTATAGTGGATCAAAATATTTAAACATGCAGTTGCTGGATGTATCATATCACTTTTGTGGTTTTTTGGCCTTACTCTTTGTGGACCACTAAGGTAAATAAAAACATGTATTTTCGCTATTTGTTTACATTTATTCATTTGAATCTTAATTTTGTTCTGTATCTTTTAGTATTTGCATGTGCATGTATGTAGAGGTCAGATGGGTCTTGGGGATCATGAAGATTATTATTGCCTGGTATTTTGTAGCCTCATTCTTTCTAAGACAGTTAATACCAAAATATTTTCCAAAGGAGTTGTCCATATTTCTCTTTCTCGTGTTTTGTGAAACCAAAGGGATTTTCTTTTCTTACTCTGACTGAGTTCATACTTCCTGAAAAAGGTCAGATCCATTCCTGAGCAGTGTTGTCTTTTCGTAGGACTTTGCTGCTGTTTGAACACAGTGATATTGTCGTTATCTCACTGCTCAGTGTGCTGTTCACTAGCTCTGGAGGAGGACCAGCGAAGGTAGGTTTGCCATCATTAAACACATTGTTCATAGCAAAAACAAACCATATCTTTTACCATTTATAATAATGAAGAGACTTAATACTAGCTAAACATTTTTCTGGTTTCATTTTGATATGATTATAGTTTCGTAGGAAGTTGTGAAAACAGTGCAGAGATGTGCTTTCTAGTCAATGTTTCCCAAAGGAGACCTAGAGGTTGCTAACAGTATAACCCATGCTTTAATCCTTTACTCGGGTTTAGCAGTGTCACGCATGTACTTGTAGATTGTGTAAACACCTGTATAACCACAGTAGAGAGCTGACAGATCACCTGCCAAGATCTCCTTCACGTGCCACCTGGAGCCCTCTGCCTTATTCTTCACCTTCATAGGAAAAGCCTGTGAGCTTGCTGTGTTTATTTAGTCTGCTGAACAATTACCCAGAGACTCACCAACTTGTCGTCCCTATTGAACAGAAATAATTTAAGTATTACTGTCTTTTGGAAAATGAGTTGTCAGTCTACCGTCCAAATGTTAGAGCTGGCACTATACTATCTCCATTTTACCAAATTAAAATATTCCTACTCATGGTGCCTTGTCCTGGAAACTGGCATCTGATTCCATAGCAGTTGCATCCCCTCCCCTACCACACACAATAAATAAATCTAATTTTTAACAGATAAGAGAATTTGAGGCTAGCCTGTACTACATAGTGAGACTCTACCTTTAAAAACAAAAAGATGGGGCAGCAGAGACCAGGGAAAGGAAAAATGAAAGGAAATGGGGGTTAAGAGAAAGGAACATTTTAATTGTGTAGATTTTTTTGTATGCTGCCTTTGGCCATAATTCTCACCGCACTAAGAATTTATTGAACAGATGAATGTCTTCTTTTCTTTTTCTTTCTTTTTTTTTTGTTTTGTTTTGTTTTTCAAGACAGGGTTTTCCCGTGTAACAGTCCTAGCTGTCCTGGAACTAGCTCTTATAGACCAGGCTGGCCTGAAACTCACTGGGATTCACCTGCCTCTGTCTCCCAAGTGCTGGGATTAAAGGTGTACACCGCCACCGCCAGGCCAAATGTCAGACATTTTTTTTGTTTTGTTTTGTTTGGAGACAGGGTTTCCTCTATAGCTTTGGAGCCTGTTCTGTAACTAGCTCTTGTATATCAGAGCTGGCCTCAAACAGAGATCCACCTGCCTCTGCCTCCTGAGTGCTGGGATTAAAGGCGTGTGCCACTGCCACCCAGAATGTCTTGTTTTTTTTTTGTTTTGGGGGGGTTTTTTTGGTGTTTTTTTGTTTTTTTTTTTTTTTTGGTTTTTCGAGACAGGGTTTCTCTGTGGCTTTGGAGCCTGTCCTGGAACTAGCTCTGTAGACCAAGCTGGTCTCGAACTCACAGAGATCCGCCTGCCTCTGCCTATCGAGTGCTGGGATTAAAGGCGTGCACCACCATCACCTGGCGGAAATGTCTTGTTTTCATTTAAATTTTTATTTACTGGAAGTTTTATAGTTCCATTGCTAAGTGTACATGATATTCTTATGTAAATGTGTGAAATAATACATGTAAGTATAAATATTGCATAAAATACTTGTGAGTTTACAGATAACAAATTGTAGTAAGAATATGAAGTTTTTATATATAACTTTCTGAAATGCTTATATAAACTAGGCTTATACATTTTCTCTTTAACTTTCTTTTATCCAAATTCTTTCCCTGCAATGACAACACAGACTTTAAAAGTTTATCAGGAAGCTGGGTGGTGGCGGCACATGCCTTTAGTCCCAGCACTCAGGAGGCATAGGCAGGCAGGTCTCTGAGTTGGAGAACAACCAGGGCTACACAGAGAAACCCTGTCTCTTAAACAAGGTTTATAAGGGCACTTGGGTATATGGCTGTGAGAGCAAGGACCTGAATCCAAGTCCCCAGCACCCATGTAAAAACCAGGCCCCAGGCCTTGCTCTTTATGCCTGTAACCCCATTGTGGTGTGGTAGAGACAGGTAGATCCTGGGGCAGGCAAGCTAGCCCGCCCAGTCAGAGCAGCCAGTTTCAATTTCGGATTCATTGAGAAACCCTATCTCAAAAAATACAGTAGAGAGGTAAGAGGATTGGAGTGTGGATTTCCAGCAACCCCTCTGGGTGGCTTACAACTGCTTGTAACTCCAACTCCTAGGGATCTGACACCCTCTTTTGTTCTCTGACGACACCTACTTTCATGTGCACAATTCCCACACACGTACACATAGTTTAAATAAAAACGAATCTTAAAAAAGTAGAGAGCGATAGAAATCACCAACTGTCTTCGTCTGTCTTCCTTATGCTTGCGTAAAGCACACACATCCACCATATGCATCTTTAACACTCTCTTAGGAATGATTTGATTTTCTCAGCATGGTCCCATGGACCTTTTCCCTAGGGGAGCACTAGCTAGACTGTTCTGTTTCTTAAATGTTGCAGAATGTGAAACAGCTCTACTAACTATTGTTCCTTAGATACTGAGGGCTTTTCAACCAAAAATTAGGAAACTTAGTCTGTAAACCTTAATGATTTGTTCATATTAATATGCCTGGTAACATTTTGAAGGAGATACAGTGCTAACATTAAAATGCTCTGCAGAGTTTATTTCTGTTGCTTTTATTATTTGTTATATTGTAAACTCTGTAAAGATGATAATGTCAAGTGTTAACTTTCACTAAATGTTCCATTTTTGTTTTGTCTTGTTTATCAAAACAGGGTTGCTTTGGAGCTTGCCCTGGAACTAACTCTGTAGACCAGGCTGGCCTTGAACTCACAGAGATCCACCTGTCTCCTCCCCAGTGCTGGGTTTAAAGACCACCACTGCCCAGTATACATTTTTAACTCTTCTGAAGACATGCTTAGTGGAGGATTGTGAGTACAAGGCCAGCCTGGGCTGTGTAGCAAGAGCCTGTCTCAGAAAGTGAAAGGGACAGAAACCTTTTCCTCTAGCATTAGTGCGGGTATCATGCTAATAATTAACCTTTTAATAAAAAAACAAAAATAGAACTTCTGTTTCTTCTCTTTCAGACAAGGGGGGCTGCATTTTTCATTATTGCTGTAATCTGTTTATTGCTTTTCGACAATGATGACCTCATGGCTAAGATGGCTGAACACCGTATCCTTTTGCACTAGATTAAAGTCTGAGAGAAAATTAGAAGCCGGCAGAATGGGAAAAAGAAGGAAATTAAACTCATGGGTCACAAGTGACTTTCAGAGATTCATGTTGACATTAATCACTGTTCAAGTAAATAGTAAAATTATTCCAAGTTGAATATTTTAGAATATCCCCAGTATTTTTCTACAGTGCTCATATTTTAGAATGTCCTGCTGCTGGAAAACAGCAAAACATTTAAAGTCCTTTGCCCTAGTTTTCACTGCCTTGCCCCGAATTGCTCTTGCCTGCTCAGTCCATACTCTTGAACCCATCTTCCAAGTCAAATATGTCTGTTCTCTACTCTCAACTCTATAACCTGCCTTATTCTTTTCCAGCCATACGCCTTTGTCTATTCTGCAATACACCAAAGTACCAGTTTTCCTCTGAGTGCTGACACTTGGTACCCTGGGGTTTATTAGTTTACTAATAGCAGTTTATTCTGTCACACTGAGATGGGGGCAGAAAAGGCTCCAGATTGTATCTGCTACATCCACTCCCAACACACCCTTCTGTCTGCTGCTCTCTTTGCTGGGCCTTGTGTGCTCAGCAATGTAGAGTAGACAAGTTGAAGACCGATTTTACAGACTGACCTGCAGATGTAGCATTAAGGTCTGCTTCCATCACAGGAGTGGACCAAAAAGATGCCTTGCCTATTTGTGCATCTTTTGGAGGCTAAGAACCAAAATGGAGTCACTATCTCAATACAGTCATAGTCATACAGCGGTCCACACACCCAGAAGCCAAGCATGGCAGCCCATCCTTATAAGCCCATCTCTTGGGAGGCGGGGCAGGGGTTCAGGATTGTGTAATTTGTACATTTTTTTTTTTAGAATTAAACTGAATTGTTTCAAAAGTACCATGTTACTAAGGGTAGTTGAAATGGCATACCCAGGCTGGTTTGTCTTCAAAATAATTAAACTTTGAACAGAACTTTCGCTTTGGGAGCTGAGTTTGAAAAGTGTTTTCCTTTACTACAGCTTCCTTAGCTGAAGGACATCATGACAGCGCTCTAACTCACATGCTTTATACAGCTATTGCCTTCTTAGGTGTGGCGGATCACAAGGTATGCTCTTCTCCATGTTGTAACTGTCACTGGGGGAGTGGGGGGCATGGGAGGCAGGGCTTCGGGTAGCCCAGCTCTCCTAGAACTTGATGGGTAGCCAAGGACGACCTTGAACTCTTGATCCTCCTACCTCTACCTCTAGGCCTATGCCACCATAGAAAGTATAATTTTTAAGTTTCGTTTAAACCTGGCATACGTCTTTACTCTTCACACTGAAGCAGCTGAGGTAAGAGGATCTCCAGTTTAAGGCCAACTATATTATCAATACTGTCAAAAATATATATATTTAAACTAATTTATCTCAGGACTGGAGAGGTGATCTCAAACGTTTGTAAAGAAATGTATAAGTCTTTACATATTTTGAATATGATAGTATATATGCTTTAATGAGATGTTTCTCGTTTCACTTATAGGGTGGTGTGCTCTTGCTGGTGCTGGCTTTATGTTGTAAAGTTGGTTTTCATACGGCTTCTAGAAAGCTCTCTATAGATGTTGGTGGAGCTAAACGCCTTCAGGCCTTATCCCAGCTTGTTTCTGTGTTTCTCCTTTGCCCGTGGGTGATTGTTCTTTCTGTGACAACTGAGGTAATTGTTTAACAAATAGAGTTACCATTAGAAATTTCAGTTCAGCATTTTTTAATTTGAGGTTGAGAGTAGTTTAAATTATCCTCATTTTTTTCTTTGATTTTTCCCCCCTTTTTTGAGTTAATTTTAATTGTTTATAAAAATGTAAGTCAGTACTATTACATTTACATATACTTCACATTCATTCCTATGGCCCAAAGGAATTGATGAAGAAAATCCAGCTAGTAGTCTTGAACTCAAAGATTTTTGGCTCCTTAGTATTATAAAATTAAACAAGCTTGGAGTTTTTTAGTACTCTGGAGAATACTAGGGAAATGTACTGATACTTTGTGACCCTTCCATGTTGGCATGCTGTGAATTGTATTGAGTCATGAGTATTTGTTTCTATATAGATAATCAACAAACATTCTGTGAAATCTGCTCTCCCCCCGTAGAATACTGATGGTGTTTTGTGTTGTCTGTTTCTGTTTCTAGAGTAAGGTTGAGTCTTGGTTTTCTCTCATCATGCCTTTCACCACAGTTATCTTTTTTGTCGTGATCCTGGACTTCTATATGGATTCCCTTTGTTCAGTCAAAATGGAAGTGTCCAAGTGTGCCCGCTATGGATCCTTGCCTGTTTTTATTAGTGCGCTCCTTTTTGGAAATTTCTGGACACATCCGATAACAGACCAACTCCGGGCTGTGAACAGAGCAGCACACCAGGAGGGCACGGAGCACGTCTTGTCTGGAGGAGTGGTAGTGAGCGCCGTGTTCTTCATTTTGTGTAAGCATTCGCCCTTGCTTTTATTTGCATTAATCTGCTGTGTGGTTTCTGCTGTTTAAACCTTCAGTATAGAGGTCGTTCAGTACTTGCATTTTAGTCCTTGTTGACAGTGACCATGTTGGTGACTTAAATGCTCAAAGCTTGTCTAATAGTCTCCTTTTCTCTTTGTAGCGGCCAACATCCTATCATCTCCCTCCAAACGAGGTCAGAAAGGCACCCTCATTGGTTATTCTCCTGAAGGAACACCCCTCTATCACTTCATGGGCGATGCTTTCCAGCACAGCTCACAGTCGGTCCCTAGGTTTATTAAGGAATCACTAAAACAGATTCTTGAGGAGAGCGACTCTAGGCAGATCTTCTACTTTTTGTGCTTGAATCTGGTAAGAATTCTAAATATTAGTCGTATTTTAAAGCACGGTGTTTTTATTTTGGCATGATACGTAATTTTAGCACTTTAGTTTCTGACAAAGATGAGCTAAAATTTACATTTTTCTCTAATTAGTAGCAAGTCACCTATTCAGACGAGGCACACAATTTCTGCAGTACTGTGGGAATTCTGGTTTAGTATGCTGTTTTAAACTACTGCTCCCGTAGCTTGTAAGAGGTGGAGTTGCCTCTTTAATAGGATGTCAGTGCACACTGCTGATACTGACGTTTTAAACCTTGCCTACAGATACACAGATCGAACAGTGCCTTCTAGTTATAAAATGGTTATGTCTGGGGCCGGGCGGTGGTGGCGCACGCCTTTAATCCCAGCACTCGGGAAGCAGAGGCAGGCGGATCTCTGTGAGTTCGAGACCAGCCTGGTCTACAAGAGCTAGTTCCAGGACAGGCTACAAAACCACAGAGAAATCCTGTCTCGGGGAAAAAAAAAATGGATATGTCTGATAGAGCTTAGTTCTTTATGATCTTATGAAATACAGTTTCCAGGTTAAGTGTCAGGTAGAGTTTGAAACACATCTTCAAAGACAGTTTGGGTAATTAAAGATTAAATTCTTATGATTAAAGTTAATAGAGTTCTTTACTGTAATTTATTCTCAACATGCTCCTCCTGTAATGTTTGAAACCTTTTTAGCTTTTTACATTTGTGGAGCTGTTCTATGGCGTATTAACCAATAGTCTAGGCCTGATCTCAGATGGATTCCACATGCTCTTTGATTGTTCAGCTTTGGTCATGGGACTCTTTGCTGCCCTGATGAGTCGATGGAAAGCAACCCGGATTTTCTCCTATGGGTAGGTATGCTATCAAGGCACTCAGTTTCTTTAAAACAGTTCAGATTCCATCTTCAGAAACAAAATACATTACATCCCATAGAGATAATGCCAAATCTTCACTTTTATTTCATTTTAAGTTAATGGGGAATAAGATCTACACATTGACTAATAATACTGATAATACTGACTGGCAGTCAGCTCAACAACATCTGTTTAAAAGCAAAGAGAAGAAATGCCACCTAAATCATTTGTGGTTTTGTTCATCATGTTTCTTTGAGGGCATGAAATATTCTTGACCATTGGCATCTTTTTGTTAAAAAGTATTTAAAATTTGAAGTGACTATATGAAAATATCCTCACATTATGACAATAATTGAACAAATGTCAAATCTCTTTTGCATGCAAGTTGTTTTAGTAAGACTTACTCTAGCTAGGCAGTAGTGGTACACGCTATTAGAAAGAGAAGCCATGTCTCATAAAACCAAAAAGAAAAAAAGAAAGAAACCTATTTAAATAAACATACCCCTTAGTGATTGTTTATATTTTGGAATTCTTGTGTGTGTGTGTGTTTTGTTTTAAGTGTGTGTTTGTGTCTGTGTATGTTTGAGTGTGTTGTATGTGTTGGCTGCTTATATGTGTGTACCGTATGCATACCTAATGCCCACACACTGGCCAGAAGAGACAGTCAGATGACTTGGGACGAAGTTAGACAGTTACAACTGCTGTGTAGTTGCAGGGACTCAAACTTGGGTTCTCTGCAAAAGCATAAAGAAGTGCTCATAACTTCTGACCAGTCTCTCCAGACCCAGTGAAAAGAGGATGAACCCAAAACACAGTAGTTTTGGTAGAGAACAGAATGTGTGCCGTGAGAGATACGGGACACATCAGAAGTTTAGAGAGAGATGATTTGTTGCTACAAAACCAGACAAGGCTTTCTGTAAGAAGGGCTGTATATATACAAAATTCCAATAAATATGTATTTGGGGTGACTTTTGAACATAAATAATATTTTTAAATTTTGATAATTTTATATTATTTACTTAGTAGTGTGAAAGCCTGGACTTGTTTCCTCACTTATTATAAGTTTATAATGTATATATTTAAAGTACTTGTTTTTCCTTTCTAAAAAGTACTCTGTGTTTTTAGGTATGGCCGGATAGAAATTCTCTCTGGGTTTATTAATGGACTTTTCCTGATAGTCATAGCTTTTTTTGTGTTTATGGAATCAGTGACTAGATTGATTGATCCTCCGGAACTAGACACAAACATGTTGACAGTAAGTATTTCTCTTTCCTCTTTGAGCTCCTGCTTGGTTCACGCTCTTCCATCAAGGCTCGACTGACCTAGGGCAGTTCTGACTTTGTTAAGTCAACATGACTTCCATTCTGGTGCATTGTCTCCTCGTGTACTGTTTCATTTCCTGTGGTCTTGGTGACAATTTTATCATGGTGTATTAAAAGAAAAGTTTCTTAAATAAATCTGAAGTTTTAAGTCATTTTTAAACAAGCTATAGTGATGTATACCTTTAATCTCAGCCCTTCAGAGATAGTCCAGAGGACTCTGTTTTATCACATTGCATTGTTATCATGGTTCTGTTTTATCTCTGTTATTAGTCTCTTACTGTGCCTGACTTATACTTTATCATAGGTATGTATGTGTAGAACAAAACGTAGCATATGTGGGTGGATTTGGTATCATCCTCAGGCGTACATTGAGGTCTTAAAACATACACCCCAGCCGGGCAGTGGTGGCACATGCCTTTAGTCCCGGCTCTCAGGAGGCAGAGGCTAGCAAATCTGAGTTCAAAACCAGATAGTTCCATGACAGGCTCCAAAGCTACAGAGAAACCATGTCTCAAAAAGGGGGGGGGGGCATATGCCCCAACAAAAACAAAGACTAATAATGTATTTACATTATTACTGCAGGCTTTTAGAAACCAATCCTTAGCCGGGCGGTGGTGGCGCACGCCTTTAATCCCAGCACTCGGGAGGCAGAGGCAGGCGGATCTCTGTGAGTTCGAGACCAGCCTGGTCTACAAGAGCTAGTTCCAGGACAGGCTCCAAAACCACAGAGAAACCCTGTCTCGGAAAAAAAAAAAAATAGAAACCAATCCTTTTCTCAGATACCTTGGACTAATAATGTTAACTTGTATTATGAAATGTACAGGTTTTGTTATGGTTTAATAAATATTTTTTCTTTCAAGATTGTATTTTTAGATACCTGAAGGCATTTGTACAATGTTAGAGATAAAATCAGAAAAATAAAAATTGTACATATTTTACCCAGTAGATTACATAACTATTATAACAATTTTAGTTCTTCCTGTACCCCAATCCTTATGCATTGTTTCTGTAGATGGCATGTCTCTTCTGTTGGGTGCTTTCTGTTAAGCCTCTTCATCTCACAGTTTCTCAGGCTCTCTGACCTGGGGTTGCATTCCTCCACAACTTAAGATGTACTCTTAGACCTTGAGTTATGTATCACTAACTTTTTAATGCTGGCACTTGAGTCTTTTAATTATGTGTATTTTGCCTATATGTATGTCTGTATACCATGTAACAGGCTAGAGAGGTCGTGGGATCCCCTGGAACTGGAGTTGTAAATGGTTGTGAGCTACCATGTAGGTGGTGGGACTCATATCTGGGTCCTCTGGAAGAGCAGCTAGTGCTCCTAACTGCAGAACCATCTCCCCCCTGACCTATAAGTAGCAAAATGACACTTAATTCCCAAATCATTGAAAGCAGTTTAGAGTTTTGGTTTGCTTGTACAGTTGAGCCAATGATGTGCCATCTGTTTTGAGACAGGGTCTCACAATGTAGCCCTAGCTCACCTAGAACTCACAGGGATCCAACTACCTCTGCTTCCTGAGTACTGGGATTAAAATTGTGCACTACCATGTACTGCCAGAATTTGCCATTCTTGATCACATTAGAGTAAATTCAAATATGTGTACCAGTTTTTTCTGTTTTGTTTTTTTTTTTTTAATAATTTTATTTTGGTTTTTCGAGACAGGGTTTCTCTGTGGTTTTGGAGCCTGTCCTGGAACTAGCTCTTGTAGACCAGGCTGGTCTCAAACTCACAGAGATTTGCCTGCCTCTGCCTCCTGAGTGCTGGGATTAAAGGCTTGCGCCACCACTGCCCGGCTTTTTCTGGTTTTTGAAAGTTAAAATTATCCAAAATTTTTTGCTTGTGGAACTTAGTGACGTTTACTGTGAAGTTCTTAAGCTGTGCGTAGGAAAAGTATACAGCCATGTAATAGCTTCTAAATAGCAACTTTGTTTTCTAAGTTTAAAACTAAAGTTTTGCCTATCTCCTTTCTGCTAGCCAGTCTCCATTGGAGGACTGATTGTAAACCTTATTGGGATCTGTGCCTTTAGCCATGCCCATAGCCATGGCCATGGAACTTCTCATGGACACTGCCACTCATCCGATCAAGGCCATTCTCACCATAATCATGGACACGGTGATCACGGTCACAGTCACGGCTTCACGGGTGGAGGCATGAATGCTAACATGAGGGGTGAGTTCTTAGGAAGTCCTGTCTCCTGAATTGATGTTCTTACTTGTTTTTATTAAATATTGGCCTGCTGGTGTTACCACTCTAGAGATGGTGGGACCTGGGAAAATGGAGCCAGTAATGAAGCAGACTAAAATCTCATGAAATAGCTGTCTTTATTTAGAGCCTTAGACAATTTGTACTCTGAGGGTTTGGTGCGGGAGAATTGTCTGTATTTTGTCAATCATATTTTAAATAAACGCTGATTGGCCAGGCAGGAAGTATAGGTGGGTTAACCAGACAGAAAGTAGAGGCAGGGTGATGAAAACAGGAAAATGCTGGGAAGGAGGAAGCCCATTTCTCCCCATTCCTGCCCAGATCACCAAAGAAGCAGTGTGTGACCTGCCCGCTGAAAAAGGTACCGAGCCATGTGGCTAACATAGATAAGAATAATGAGTTAATATAAGCTACAAGAGTTAACAAGAAGCCTGAGCTAATGGGCCAATAAGTTTTATAATTTATGGAGATCTCTGTGTGATTTTCTTTGGGGGCTTGCTGGATGTGGGAACTGGGCAGAAACCCCAACAAGCCAGCCCTCATGTTACAGAATGGCGCCCAGTGTGGGGGGATAATGCGTGAAACAATCCCACACCAGTTTGGATTCAAAGGGTTATTTATCTGAGGGGGGAAAAAACTTACAGAACACCACCCTACAACGACAGCCAGGAAAGGAGTCTAGTCGTTGGAGCTGCTTTTTAAAGAGAGAGACCACACCCCAGTGGGCTGGTATCTCAGCGACTATTGGCTGAAGAAGAGGGAGGAGCTCCCGCAGCAGGGTTAAGAAAAGTCACGAGTAAAGTTCGCATGAGTTCAAGCTGTATACAATCACAAGGACAAGCCACATGTGACAAAAATGTTTTTCCATGTAGAGAATAGTTTAAACATTTAATTGAACAACAGCAAGCATACTGAGTGATCTGAGTAAACTTACCCCATCTGCTATACCTGGGAGGAGCACAAAACATCTTCCAAAAAACAATCTGTGTTTTGAAGAAACTGAGGTCATAAGACTTTTGTCTTTTGTTTTCTTGGAGTTTTCTCACAAGCACTCAGAATTCTCACACGATTCTGTTCATGAACTGTCTTCTGAAATTCTGGTACAATTATTACTCAGGATTTTGTTGTTTTTTGGTTTTTTGTTTGCTTGTTTTGTTTATGAAGACAGAGTTTCTCTGAGTAGCCTTGGCTGTCCTGGAACTCGCTCTGTAGACTAGGCTGGCTTTCCTCTCCTTCTCAAATGCTAGAATTAAAGGCATAAGCCTGGTTTATTCAGGATTTTTTTTTTTTTTTTGGTTTTTCGAGACAGGGTTTCTCTGTAGCTTTGGTGACTGTCCCGGAACTAGCTCTTGTAGACCAGGCTGGCCTCGAACTCCCAGAGATCCGCCTGCCTCTGCCTCCCAAGTGCTGGGATTAAAGGCTTGCGCCACCACACCCGGCTCAGGATTTTTTTAAAGGAGAATGCTAAGACTATAGCTCAGTGAAGAGTACTTGCCTAGTGTGCCCAAGGCTCCCAACACTAAAGGAAGAGGGAAGCAGGGACTATAAATGCAGCAGCATCGATCAGCCTGGGGGACACAGTGTCAGTGAGGTAAGCTCATCACAGAAAGATGGCTTTCTCAGAAGTCTGCTCTCACGTGATGAGACTTAGGCTCAGCATGGAAAGGGAGCCAGGGAGAAAGGTAAGGACAGATGGGTTCTTGGGCCTGAGGTTCCTAATGAGTAGTTCTGAAGACCCACAGTCTATGAAATCTTACACCTGTAGGCCACATGATGGATTACTATACCATAAAAGGTAGGGAATGTTCACTCCACAATAAAGTCATCTTAAAAAATGGAAATGAAGGGGCTAGAGATGCCTACCTTTGATTATTAACATCATAAAACAAAAAAGGAAATACACTTGTGCTCAAATGGCCATGTTTGAATCAATTGCTGTACCATTAATAAACTTGTGACTGACAAAACAAATATTTTTTGTACTATAAAAAGACCTGGGTTTTATTCATCTCTTTTGGTATTGAATTGTTTATGCCAGTTAGTAATTTGGGTAATGCCAAAACTTGGCTCAAGCCAGATGGTGGTGGCACCCACCTTTAATCCCTGCACTCTGGGAGTGAGTTCCGGGACAGCCAAAGCTACACAGATAAAAAAAACTTAGCTTAAGGGAACTGGTACAGTGTGACTTGGTGGGTAAAGGCTCTTACTGATCAGTGATGCCTGTTGGCCAAAATGTAATCCTAGAATCCATGTAAAGGTGGAAGGAGAAAACCAACTCCACAAAATTGCATCTAACCACCACACATGCATCAAGGCATGTACGTCCATACACATATATCATCATACGTAGTAATAAATACATTTTTTTCAAAGAATACTTAATTTTACTTTGTTTTTGTAGGAATAGCTTTTAAGAACATGATTTTTTACACATACCAATTTGACTGCATTATTTTTAAAAGGTCCTTCTGAAAAGATTAAAAAATGCTTGGTTTTGTTTTGTATTTGGTTGTTCGGTGGGTTTTGTAAGGGTGGGGGGAATGAGACAGGGTTTCTCTGTGTAGCCCTGGCTGTTCTAGAACTCACTATGTGGATCATACTGACCTCACACTTAAGAGATCCACCAGCCTCTGCCCAAGTGCTGTGATTGAAGCTATGTGCCACCACTACCTGGCACTAAAAGCGCTCCGTTTTTTAGATAGTTATATTACTTTTTTAAAGACAAAAATCTTTAAAATTACAAAATTTTAGCCGGGCAGTGGTGGCGCACGCCTTTAATCCCAGCACTTGGGAGGCAGAGGCAGGCGGATCTCTGGGAGTTCGAGACCAACCTGGTCTACAAGAGCTAGTTCCAGGACAGGCTCCAAAGCCACAGAGAAACCCTGTCTCGAAAAACCAAAAAAAATTAAAAAATAAAAAAAAATAAAATTACAAAATTTTAAAGACAAAATGAGCTAGTGTTGAATGCAGAGTCGTACTGTGTAACTGACCTGGAACTCTCTGAGACCTGCCTTATGTTTTCCTCTTGAGTGCTGGGATTAAAGGCCTGAGCCACTGAACAGTAGAGCCTTCCCAGACAGATACTATGTCACGATTGCCTGCGTCCTTACAGAGTCTATACTCTGGGTTCCTTGACAGTAACTGTGCTTTAGCTGCTAACAAGGGGCCTGGCACTGATAGGCCAGTTAGATAAACTGTCCTTGCTCATGTCCTTAACATTTTATTTGTAGGTGTATTTCTCCATGTTCTGGCAGACACGCTGGGCAGCATTGGTGTGATTGTTTCCACAGTTCTTATAGAGCAGTTTGGATGGTTTATTGCCGATCCCCTGTGTTCCCTTTTTATTGCTGTGTTAATATTTCTCAGTGTTATCCCACTGATTAAAGACGCCTGTCAAGTCTTACTTCTGCGACTACCACCTGAATATGAAAAAGAACTACATATTGCTTTAGAAAAGGTAATTTCCTCACTACTTTATCCTTTAAAAATAGCGCTTAAAGTTGAGTAATTGTTTTAACAAATAATAAGGTATAAATTAATATAATAAAGTTTATCTTAAAGAACATAAATATAGTAGATCTGGCCTTAGTGGCTCAAGCCTGTAATCTCAGTTGCCCTGGAAAGTAAGATAAGATGAGCAAAAGTTTAAGACTAGCCTGGGCAACTTAAGTAAGTCTGTCTGAAGATAAAAAGAGCTAAGAATATGTATATTATAGTGACAGAGTACAGGGGAGAATGGGCAGGAGAGGGAGAAGGAGGAAGAAAAAGACAAGACAGTACACAAACCAAGAACTGAATAAGTATAAGATTCTGTATGACAAAGATGCTAAAAAAAGATTTTTTAAATGTATTATGTATACATTGTTCTGCCTGCAGGTCAGAAGAGGCACCAGATCTCATTACAAATGGTTGTGAGCCAACATGTGATTGCTGGGAATTGAACCCGGGTCCTCTGGAAGAGCAGCCAGTGCTCTTAACCACTGAGCCATCTCTCCAGCCCTGATGCTAATTTTCTAATCTCTATTCAGTTCTTTGTCATTAGAATTTTGTTTTTGGTTTCTTTTGGTCTCTTTTCAGTATTATTTTAAAATAAGGCAAGAAGCTATGGTTCAGTCAATAAAGTACCCACCTCACAACCCTGAGGATCTGAGTTCAATCCCCAGAACCCATGTCAAGATGCTAGGCATGTAATGTCACCTGTACTCCCAGGGGACCAGGATAGCCTGATTTAATAAGCTCCAGGCCTGTGAGATGCTTGGTTTGGGGTTTTTTTTGTTTTGTTTTGTTTTTTGATTTCCGAGACAGGGTTTCTCCGTAGCTTTTGGTTCCTGTCCTGGAAGTAGCTCTGTAGACCAGGCTGGCCTCGAACTCACAGAGATCCACCTGCCTCTGCCTCCCGAGTGCTGGGATTAAAGGTGTGTGCCACCACTGCCCGTCAAGATGCCTTGTTTTAAAGATGGATGGTATTTTTAAGGAAAACCTCACTAACCTCCACAGACAGACAGATACACATACACACACGTGTGCACATAAAAAACTTATTTGAAAAAGTGCTTAAGGGGCTGGAGAGATTGTTCAGCGGTTAAGAGCACTATAACTCCAGTTCTAAGGGATTCAACACCCTCACACAGACATACATGCAGGCAAAACACCAATGCACATAAAATAAAAATCATTTTTTAAAAAAAGGCACTTGAGAATAAACAAGAAAATAAACTTACAGAATTAACTGAGTAATTAGTAGAAGCCTGTTTTGTGATTATAAAGTTATAGAATTAGCTCACAAACTGATAGTATGTACTTACACCTTTTTTCTTTTTTTCTTTTTTTTTTTTTTTGAGATAGCGTCTTGCTACATACCTCTGGTTGGCCTGGCACTCACTGAGTAACCTAGGGTAGCCTTGAATTTGCGGCAGTTCTTCGTCAGTCTCACCAGTGCTAGGATTACAGTTTTCATTTTAATGAGTTACTTAAGTTTTCTCACATTCTCATAATCAATGAATACTATATCATACTTCTTTTAAAAGATTTTGTTGCTGGCTTATTTTTTAAGATAGGGTCTTGTGTAGCCCAGTCTGGACTTCAATTCCACATGTTGCCTGCTTCCCAAGTGCTAGGAATACAGGCATGTTCCACCACCATCTATTTTTTTTCCAGTATGAGGGACTGAACCCAGGGCTTTGTACGTGTTAGGCAAGCCCTCCATCAACTAACAACATCCTTAGTTCTAAAAAGTATTTTTTTTATTTTAAAAAATATCTCATAAGGATAAATTGCCATTTACCTCTCTAGTTGGCAGCTAGCAGTGTGAACCTGGGAGGGCGGAGCCTAAAGATGAGGTGGCCTGACAGTCTCATGACATAGCAGCTTTATTCAGAGCCTCAGTTTACACTCTGAGAGTTAGGAGTCACGTGAGCAAAGTGTCCCAGTCACAAGGACAAGCCGAATGTGGCAACAACATGGGCTTTTGCAGAGGCATATGGATAAATAACAGTAGCCAGGTGTAGGAGTGCTCTGAAGAACACTCACGGGTCCCATGGGAGGTGCACAGAAGCATTCCAAGAACAGTTCATGTTTTCAAAGAAATTGAGCTCACAAGACTCTGGTTTTCTTGGAGTTACCCACAAACACTTCAGAATTCCCCTCACGCAGCTCCATTCACCGACCATGTTCCAACAGTTAAGAGCACTTGTTGCTCCTACAGAAGACCCAGGTTCAGTTCCCTGTACCCACATGGCATCTTGATTGTCTGTAAATCTAGGGGATCCAGTGACCTTCATGAGCACTGCACACAGAGTGTATTTACATACATGAAAGCAAAACATTCACACAGACACACAAAAACTGTATCTTTAAATAACAACAACACATATGCCCATTACAGAGAAGTTTGAAGTACAGCAATGAGATGAAATTTGACAGCACTTTATAAGTTGTTTCACTGCATAAAATACTTGAGGGCTGGCCGTGGCTCAGCAGGTTAGAGCACTGGCTTATCTTCCAGAGGACCCAGCGTCAGTTCCCAGCATCCACGTGACTGCTCCAGTGGATCCAACACCCTCTTCTGGCCTCTGAACACCATGCACACACATAGTGTGCGTACACATGTAGACAGAACACCCATATACATAAAAGAAAAACAAAAATAAATACTTTAGCTTTCTCCATTTAATACCATATTGAAGAAATGTATATGTTAATGGCAATGCAATATTACATTTATTTAGCCAGTTTTCTGTAGTTGACAATTTAGCCAACCCTCTGTCTTGAAAACTAGGCTGTCTTTTAAATCTGTTATCTCTGTGACTGTATGCATGTGTGCGTGTACATTATCGGTGTAAAGGAAACTATAGTTATGTAAATATGCCCGGGCAATGTTTAGAGTAGGCGAAATATGTTCTCTGTGTCTTGAACAGCTTATTATAAACTGTATCTTTTTATTTCTTTGACCTCACCATAATGATTCCTAGATCAAATAATCTGTATATATTTTATAAAAATCATTTATATCACCTCTCTACTTAACTTCACAGATACAGAAAATTGAAGGATTAATATCATACCGAGACCCTCATTTTTGGCGCCACTCTGCCAATATTATAGCAGGAACAATTCATATACAGGTGACCTCTGATGTGCTGGAACAAAGAATTGTGCAGCAGGTAACTTTTGTCTGTGATAATTCACTTATAAGATTCTATACACTATAGGGCTTAGTAGCCATTTACTCATAAAATATCAATCTTGCTGGACCTGGTGGTGCTCGCCTTTAATCCCAGAACTCAGGGACACAGAAGCAGGCAGAGTTCCATGAGTTCTAGGCCAGCGTGGGCTACATCTCAAGACCCTGTCTGAAGAACAAAACTGTACTAACTACATTATTCTAAATTCTTTAATTTTCTGAATTTTTTAACAGATTACAGGAATACTTAAAGATGCTGGAGTAAACAACTTAACAATCCAAGTGGAAAAGGAGGCGTACTTTCAGCATATGTCTGGCCTGAGTACTGGATTTAATGATGTTCTGGCTATGACAAAACAGATGGAGTCTATGAAATACTGCAAAGATGGTACTTACATCATGTGAGGTGTGCCCGTGTGCATGGACTGTGGAGGCTGAGTATGTATAATGTCACATCAGCATGAAAGTTGCACACAACTGTACAAAGTCTTTTAAAGCTCCCTGCTGTTGGATTAAGGAGTCTTTTAAAAGAAAATTGAAATGCAGAATGAAGCATTATTTGTACAAGAAAACTGTTACTCTGTTTGAATTATGTGTATCATACTCTTAAATATGAATGAACATGATGTAATTATATCACATCATCTTCAGAAATGAACACATAATGATGGATTCTGGTAAAGACCAAATTTCTTCTGTGCATTTATTTTCTATCAGAAAGCATCCCCACTGTGAATATGTATTTACATGTTTATTACAAAGACCCAGAGGAAGTTTTTAGTCGATTTTTTGCATATCTGAAGGACAAAATGGGAATAAAATTCTATATTTATGAATTTTCTGTATATAAAACTGATTTCTAATTATAACTTAAGTATATTAAGTAAAAACTGTATTTCCACTTGAAATGTAAATTATTCAGGAGAAATTTCAACCCTGATTTGAGATAAACAATGAGAATAGAGAACTATAATATAGTTCCTGATGTATTACATGATTTAACCACTCCATTAAATAAATTTTTTTATTTTTGGTAGTATTTGCAAATGAATAATTGATTAGGGCAAAGAACTTGCACTAAGTTGTGTCGTGTTACTTTCTGTTGTCTTGCATCTCGGAAGTAGAATATCCTGTCTTGTGTGCATCTTACACCCCAAGACCCTTCTCATCCATCTGCCCACTAGAAGAAGGCTGAGTGAGATGGGTCAAAGACGCTTGGCAGATTTAAAACAAGAGTCTATAAGTAAGAGAAGAACAGTCACAGTGGCTAGAAGTGCCACCATAGGGTGATTTCCAAGACTAAGTATGGCAGCAGTGAACGTGAGGTTGAGAAGGAACATTATCCCAGCCATGTTAGAGTAAGAGAATAGCGTGGGGTTCATAACTCAATGTGAGTCAATACCCTAGACTCTGGCTGCTTATTGAGGGAGATACTTACAGATAGGTTTCACCGCGGTTTCATAAAAGAGGAAAGAAAGGCAGGTCTCCAAAAGAATCAAAAAAGGTATTTGAGCTTTGGGTGTGGAACACTCTTAACTCTGGACAGGTGACCCAATGGTGACAGAGTTTGCATCTTTGCTTCTTGACCAAGCAGGATTTGAAACAATCTGGTCCAATGTCATACTGGTCTCTGGGAGAATTTTACGAAAGACTCGATCTCCTGGGTTATATAAAGAAGTGACCCTGAAAAGGTATATTGATACCTGGGGTTGACCTTATCCTAGTACTCAGTGATAGATCTATCTTCCTTGGATTGGAGTCTGGAATGTCAAGGTCTTCTGCCAGGTCTAAGCCATTGATTCTGAGAGTGTGTAGACAGTATCGCCTGCAGCTCTCCCTCCCAGGATGTCTACAGTCTGAGACTTCCTCCTCTATAGGGACCGCCACCAATATTAGCCTCCTCATCCTGATGCATATAATAAAGCTGCTGAATTTTCTGGCTGCTGCAGGTGCATCCCCCTAAGAGCCTACATCCTACCAGATCCCAGCTTTTCTGAACACATTCCTGTTGTTTATTCATTATCTGTGACCTCCTCCGGTTACCCCCAAAGCCATGCGTGTCCTGGCAAACATGACAGTTTCCAAAAGGACCATTTCTTTAAATGCTATTAGAACGTTATCAGGAGCTGGGCAGTGGTGGCTGACACCTTTGATCCCAGCACTCAGGAGGCAGAGGCAAGCGGATCTCTGTGAGTTTGAGGCCAACCTGGTCTACAGAGCTAGTTACTGAGTAAGGGGTCTCCTTTTCTTTTAATGCGCTCTAGTCTGAAAGTCTGTTTTATATGACTTTGTTCACCTCCCAGGGACCAAATAATTCCAAAGGCAGTTTGAGGTCACTTTGACAGCAGACCAATTCAGTTCAGTAGCTGGACCAATTTTAGGGCCAAGATTTAGAGCCTAGTTATGATTTAGATGAAGCTTTTCTGTCCTCTACCTGGAGAGCGTGGGAAGCATCAGATCGAGAAAGACGACACGGGTCTGAGGTTCCTAAAATGACTATTTCTTGACTGGTGACAGTTGGCTTCGTTGCCTGTAGAAAAGGTGTTCACTGTCATTCTAGAAGTGGAATGAGCCCTCAAACTCCCTGTCTCATTGTGTGGCAGGCCGTGTGTAATTTGAGTGCGTCGTCTTGCTATCCTAGCTACAATAGCGTTAGGAGCTGTGTGTTTCAGAGCAACGTGCAAGGCTTCTCAGAACTTGACATGCCTGAGCGCTGGTGGTGTGCCATTCATGGTTCAACCTTGGACCCTGTGTCCAGGATAACGTCCATAGTTCTCACTGGTGACTCCAGAACACGGGGACTATTCTCCACCAAGAGCTTCCGGCTAAGTCAGACTCCCAAAGACCTGAGTAAGAGCACATGTAAGAAATCCCAGAATGGGGGCTGGAGAGATGGCTCAGATGTTAAGAGGATTGCCTCCTCTTCCAAAGGTCCTGAGTTCAATTCTCAGCAACCACATGGTGGCTCACAACCATCTGTAATGGGGTCTGTTGCCCTCTTCTGGCCTGCAGCATACACACAGACAGAATATTGTATACATAATAAATATTTTTAAAAAAAAAAAGAAGAAGAAATCCCAGAATGTAAGAGCTTTTAGGAAAAGGGAAGGATTGGGGAAGTCTCAACTAAGCAACCTGAGACACGCCACCTGATTCTCCCGTGTTCTGTACCTCCACACCAGACTGTTGGCTAGATCAAGGGTTGGCGTACTGGGTTGTTTTATGTCAACTTGACACAAACTGGAGTAACTGGAAAGGAGGGAACCTCAATTGAGAAAATGCCTCCGTAGATCTGGCTGAAATGTCTGCCGTCGGTGCTGCCTCGGGAGGCTATAGGACGCCCACGGTCCCTGCTGCTGCTGGCTGTTGTAGGCAAGGGAGCATCTTCTGCAGACTCATAGTTGAGAATGACAGATAGCAAAGATTTCTGTGACAACCCCTCCCCTTCACCCACCCACCCCGAAAATAGTCTAGACAGGAAGTCATTGAAGAAAACCCTTAAAAGTTGTTATGGGGGGGAGGGGGGCTGGAGAGATGGCTCAGCTGTTAAGAGCAGTTGACTGCTCTTCCAGAGGTCCAGAGTTCAATTCCCAGCAACTGCATGGTGGCTTATAACCATCTGGCCTGCAGGCATATATGCAGACAGAACACTGTATACATAATTAGGAAAAATATTGCTTTAAAAAAAAAGTTGTTATAGGGCAGCAGGGTGGTGGTGGTGCACGTGCTTAATCCCAGCACTCTGGAAACAAAGGTAGGTGGATATTAGTGAGTTCAAAGCCAGCCTGGTCTACACAGAGAAACCCCGTCTCAGAAGAAAAGAATGTGATAGCAATACTGAAGGGTAGATCTTCACAATTGATGGCTCTCGTGGGGGGGGGGGACAGTTATCTTTAAGGGACTGGCCATTGGAAGTTTGACCATGCTCCAGTGAGTATACTGGCAACACAAATTGGACTTGGTGTATTTTTTTCTTCTTGCTATATTGGGGCGGGGGGAAGGGGGATGCACAAGGATAAAGAAATAGAGAGGAGCCCTGGGAAGGGATGTGATCAGGGTATATTGTATGAAATTTCCAAAAATCAATAAAAATATTATGTTAAATAAATAAAGAGCTTTTCACACTGACCATGGGAATTCTTACCATATACCTGAATTCTTTGCATCTCATCTTCATTGCTGTGATTGTTTTCACTACATAGAACACTATGTATTTTCTACACTATGTAGCTTTCAGGGTACACCTTGTGAGCCAAAGACTAAATCAATCCATTCTGAAGGGTTTCTCTCTGTTCTGTTTACAAAATAGAAATTAAGCTATTTTCAAAAAAAAAAAAGTCAGCGGTAAAGCATGTTCTTAACTGCTGATTGATGGGGGAGTGCCCAACCCCTGGTGGGCGGAGCCATCCTGGGCTTCTCTAAGGAAGCAAACTGGGCAAAGCTGGAAAGCAGCCCTCCTCCTCTGTAGCAGCTACTGCTTGCATTCCTGTCCTGGCTTCCTCCAGCGACAGACTGAAATGTGGAGGAGGCAGCCAAACAAACCCTTCCTCCCCAGTTTGCTTTGGGCCACGGTGCTTCATGACAGCAATAGTAACCCTGAGTGGGACAGAAATTGGTACCAGGAGTGTAGGGAATTCTCAAGAGCATCTCACCTGGCGTAATCTCGCCTCCCTCAGCAGATATAACTCCCACCTCACCCCCTGAAACATGGCCTTTTGCACCTTTGATTGAGGAAATTAATCCTTCGTTGTCTGCTAAACCAGCAGTGACTGGATCTGAAGGGGATGCCAGGCCGGACAATACTGATCTCCCTAGGGACCCCCCAAATAGTGGCTTCTAGACCTATAACCAGACTGAAAGCTAAGCAGGCTCCTAGAGAGGAGGTAGAAAGTGTAGCCTGTGGGGAGGTGCGTACACCACTGAAGAGCTTCATGAATTTGCTAAAGCATTCAAGCACACGCCTGCGGAATACGTGTAGGAATGGGTTTTAAGGGTCTGGGATAATGGAGGAAGGAACAGAAAACTGGGTCAGGCTGAGTTGATTGATACGGGCCACCTGAGTAGAGATTCTAGGCTTAATATGGAAGCTCACACAATTTTTTTGAAAAAAAAAAAAGCTGTCAAAAGTTTGTTTGAATGGTTGGTTGAAGCATTGTCAAAAGATGGCCTACTGCCGGTTAGTGGTGGAGCATGCCTTTAATCTCAGCACCTGGGAAGCAGGTGAGTTTGAGGCCAGCCTGCCAGTCTACAGAGCGAGTTCCAGGACAGACTCCAAAGCTACAGAGAAACCTTGTTTAGAAAAACAAAAGAAAAAAGAAAAAAAAAACAAAAATCTGACCTACCGAAAAGGAGTTGGAGGTGCCTGATATCCCTTGGCTTAGTGTTGATGAAGGGAGTTTAAGGCTCAGGGAAACTGCAGTGCTCCAGTGGGTGGGTACCCTGTGTAAAACCCAATCCTCCACAACGGGAAGGTCCAAAAGACGTGCCCTTCATAATTCTATAAGACAAAAAAAATGGTAAGAGGACAGCACCAGCACATTTGAAGAGCTCTGCTGTCGCTCCGTTCCTCGTCCCAGACCTTAGGGTTGGAGACGCTGCAGCTCAGCTGGATTAATTAAATGCAATGGGTTTAGTTGGGCCTTGAAGTAGCAGAGGCCAGGTGGCAGCCCTGAATCGCCAAAGGCAAGGTGACTGAAGTTGCTGTAAAGGGCAGGCAGCTAGACAAAGCAAGGCCCTTAACGGCCTGACTCACTGGTCAGCCCAGGCAGAGTGATTTTGACATTACAGGACTCTGTGGGCTAATCAAGCAGGGTGTTTCCAGGCATGAAGTAGATAAGAAGTCTACTGAATTTTTGTTGGTAAGAGGAAAAGCTCCCAAACCAATGAAAGAAAGACCACATTGGATCATGGCAATAGGGAGTCTCAGTCCATAAACCAACTTCCAGACTTGAGCCAGTTTGCAGTCCCTGAACCCCTTGAACAAAGGGTTGGCTGAGTTCCCCTGAGGAAGGACCTTGATCAAATACTTAAGGGTCTTACTGCCAGCCTTTCCCCAGTCCTTCCTCAGGGGGACCTATGACCTTTAGCAAGGGTAACTGGCACTGAGGGAAAGGAAACAGCCATACTTTCCAGTGTCTATTGGATACTGGTTCTGAACTGACTCTGATTCCGGGAGAACCCAAGAAACACTGCGGCCCTCCACTAAAACAGGAGGTCAGGCGATTAAAGGGATTTTGGCTGACTCCTGACTCACGGTTGGTCCCAAAACTCATCCCATGGCTATTTCCCACCCCCAGAATGTATAATTGGGATAGATATACTTAGAAGTTGGCAGAATTCTCACGCTGCCTCCTGACCTGGGGGGCGGGGGGGCTATTATGATTGGAAAGACAAAATGGAAGCCTTTAGAGCTGCCTCTGCCTTCCAAACCAGTATTACATCCCCAGAGAAAATAGTATCACCAAGTCGGGCGGTGGTGGCGCACACCTTTAATCCCAGCAGAGGCAGAGGCGGGCGGATCTCTGAGTTCAAGGCCAGCTTGGTCTAGAGAATGAGTTCCAGTACTATAAGGCTGCACAGGAAAACCCTGTCTAGGGAAGAAAAAAAAAAGATTGTGTCACCACCAAGAACTTGAAAGATGCAGGGGTGGCGGTTCCCGCCACATTTCCCTTTAACTCTCCTAAGTGGCCAATGCAGAAGATAAATGGGACTCTTAGCTATTCCTCCAGCACCGTGTCTGCCTGCATGCCACCAAGCTGCCCGTCATGATGATAATGGACTGAACCTCTGAAACTGTAAGTGAGCCCCCTCAATTAAATGTTTTCATTTAGCCGGGCGATGGTGGCGCACGCCTTTAATCCCAGCACTCGGGAGGCAGAGGCAGGCGGATCTCTGTGAGTTCGAGACCAGCCTGGTCTACAGAGCTAGTTCCAGGACAGGCTCCAAAGCCACAGAGAAACCCTGTCTCGAAAAACCAAAAAAAAAAAAAACGTTTTCATTTATAAGAGTTGCTGTGGTCATGGTGTCTATTCACAACAATAGAAACCCTAACACATATGGTGACCCCCAACCATAAAATTATTTTTGTGGCTACTTCATAACTGTGTAATTTTGCTACTCTTTTGAACCATAATGTAAATCTTTTTGGAAACAGAGGTTTGCCAAAGGGGTATCAACCCTGGAGAACTGCTGCTTTAGGGTGTTTCTTGGGGTTACCATGTCCTGTGATTAATGTCAATGGAAAACTACAACAGCATAGTCAAGACAGAATGAGAAAGAGCACAGACCCATCAAGAATGAAGGTTTGGGTCCTTCTAGGAAAAAGCTAAGATCTGCTGAAGTGCTTGCTGAGGATGGAGGAAACACAGAACAGGTAGGAGAGGAGGTCGTTATAAATACCAGCTAAGGGCATGTGACCAGTTGCAGAAATGAGGTTTGTAATTGACATGAATGTTTCTGATGCATTTTGTTAAGAATGTGTTTGTAAATCGGGCGGTGGTCGTGCGTGCCTTTAATCCCAGCACTCGGGAGGCAGAGGCAGGCGGATCTCTGTGAGTTTGAGGCCAGCCTGGTCTATAAGAGCTAGTTCCAGGACAGGCTCTAAAAATCAACAAAAAATGTATTTGTATATATATTTGTGTTACATACATTTAATTCAGATTATTTGAGCTGGGAGCGATATGCTTTAATCCAGATCTAATCTGATCCACACTTTCTGCTGTATATAGAAGGACATGGAAGAAGGAAGCTTTTGCTCTTTGCCTGCGTGCCCTCAACTTGCTAGCAAGTCCACTCCTTCTCTGGCATTGGAGCCTACTTCTTTGGGATTCCAGCGTGTACTGAGGACCAGCTGAGACATCTAGCCTTGTGGGCTGAGCAACTACTGGATTCCAAATGAAAACAATAACCAGGGCACAATAATGCCTTAACATGACAAACTATCCCACTTTATAACTGTGAACATGTTATACATTTAACTAGGTCATAATTACGCCCCAAAATGGTATTGATCCCTCGTACAGTGGCAAACACATTATGAATTTAAAATAGGTGGCAGTGTCCCTCCAGGAACATTCTTTCAATAGCCAGCAACTGTTTGATTTGATTGACCACAGCCTGTAAGTCATTCTAACAAATTCCATGGAGAGAGAGAGAGAGAGATTCATTCTGTAAGTTCTGTGACTAGATAAAAGCCCTGAATGCAGTGGCTGAACATGAATTTTATATCTTTTGTATTTTATTTATTTTGGTGCAGGGTATGTGTGTGGGTGTACATTTGTCACGGCACACATGTGGAGGTCAGAGGAGCCAGCTCTTTCTTTCCTCCTGTGTGGGTTCAGGTCAGCAGGCTTAGCAGCAAGCTCCTTTATTCACTGAGCCATTGCACTAGCCTAACAAAAAGCATTTAAGAGTCTGTTGACAAATCAGGCATGGTGGCATTCACCTTTAAAGCCAGTACTCAGGAGGAAGAAGCAGGAGGATCTCTGTGAGTTCGATGCCAGTCTGATCTACATAGAGAGTTCCAGGATAGCCAGGGATACATACATAGAGACTCTGTCTAAAAATAAGTAAACAAATAAATGTCTGTTGTCATAAACAGACCACAGTGACTGTTATCATCAGCATAACTAAGGGTCACAGTTAAGGGTCAGCATCTGGTTGGGTTTTTTTTGTTTGTTTGTTTGTTTGTTTTTGGTTTTTCGAGACAGGGTTTCTCTGTGGCTTTGGAGCCTGTCCTGGAACTAGCTCTGTAGACCAGGCTGGTCTCGAACTCACAGAGATCTGCCTGCCTCTGCCTCCCGAGTGCTGGGATTAAAGATGTGCGCCACCATCGCCTGGCTCAGCATCTGGTTTTGATACAACCAAATCTTGTATAAAAATTTACTATTTCTTGGAGAGTGTGTGTGTATGTGAGGGGGGGAGGGAGAGAGAGAGAGAGAAGGGGGGTTAAAAAGATTTATTTTCTTTTTAATTATGTGAATGTGTGTGCGTATTGTGTTGGTATGTGGAAGGATGAGGCATAAAGCCACAAGGAAGGCACTGGATCCCCTGGAGCTGGAGTTACATGAGGCTGTGAGCTACTGGACACGGGTGCTGGAAACCAAACTCAGGTTCTCTGAAAAAGTAGTATATGCTCCTAACCAGAGAGACATCTCTTTGGATTCCAGCTTTTACTGTTTTTGGACCCAATTTGTTTTTAATTATGTGTATTGGTAGGTCTGTGTATGGAAGTATATTCTCAGTGAAATATAATAAAATATAGCTTTTTGCTATTGTGATTTTTTTTTAGCGTGTGTGTTGTAGCAAAAGCTAGAAGAGGGCTTTGGAGCTCCTGGAGCTGGAGTTTTAACCACTCCTAAGCCAATCAGCATGGACCCTGGAAATTCACCGTGAGTCTGCGCTGGAGAAGGGAGCTCAAACATAGGTTTAAGCCAATAGGCAGTCTTTATCAGCTGACCAGAGACTACACTGGGAATTCAGGATCGCAGTGTAGCCCTGAGTCTTTCTCAGGCTGAGCGTTTAAGCACAAAACATATCTTGGGTTAATAGCTACTGTTAGACACTAAGAGAGGGCCAGTCATTGTCTTCAGGTGAGTACCACCAAGGAGCCCACCAGGCGCCAATGAAAACTCATGGTCACACAGATGATCCTGAATAAGTTCAGTAGGTCTTTCTTTTCTTTCTTTCCTCCCTCCCTCCCTCCCTCCCTTCCTTTCTTAAGATAGAGCCTCATTACATAGCCCTAACTGGCCTGAAATTCTCTGTGTAGATCAGGCTGGCTTCAAACTCTTAGAGAAATGCTTGCCTCTGCCTCCCAAGTGCTCGGATTAAAAGTATTGACCACCACACCTGGTTTAAACTCAGTAGGCCTTTCAAAACAAAACCAACAAAAAACCCCACAAAAAAGTCAAGGCTTGCAGGGAGCAGGACGGGGTGGGGGACTAAGACTGGAGGGACAGCAGAGAGGGTAAGGGGCTATAATAATCAAAACGGCTTTATTCATGAAATTGGCAAAGAACAAACTCAATAAGGTTTTTTTTTTTCCTTTTTGGTGAGTGACTTAATCTGACTGGGATCCATTCGCAGCACCACAAAAGAAAATCAGCAAAGTCAAAGCACTACACACTCGCACAATAGCTAAAGTTGAAAACTTTAGCATCAGTTGACAAGGATGTGAAACAACAGGAACTCTTGTTTGTTGCACGGACATGGGAAATGACATGCATGGAGCCATGAATACTAATCCCAGTACTCAGGAGGCAGAGGCAGGAGGATTGCAGTAAATTTGAGTCCAGTCTGGTCTACACAAACAGGGTGTAGTCAGGCCAGTCAGAGTTGTTTCAAAAGAAAGGGGCAGCCAGTAGATGGGCCAGTGGAAAAAGACACCTACCACCGAGCATAACAACCTGGGTTTGATCCACTGGACCCACAACCATCCACACGGGCGCCTATGGGACCATTGGCAGTTAATGGTTGCTGGGAGAGAGGTTTTGATGTAGCCACTGAAAAGTTGCCTATGCGTTGTAAATAACACCTTCCCCATGCTATGCAATCAACCCTAATTCAACTCAGCCACACACAAAACAGAGAAAAAGCATTGCCACAACTCCCAGTTGCTTGGTCCTTGGTGGGACACGCCTTTAATCCCAACATTCAGGAAATTGAGGTAGGAAGATCACTACACATTCCAACGCCAGCCTCAGACACGTAGTCTTCCAAGCCAGAGTGAGCTATGATAAGACTTGTCTCAAACCAAGCTTTTGTGCGTGCACACAGAGAGGAGTGTGGTAGGTTCAGGGATATAGTATTTGCTTACTGAATATATTAATTTGTATAGCAAGGATTTCTAGAGGGCTGGGGATACAGCTCCACTGGCAGTGTTTACCCCGCATGCTCGAAAGCGCGGCTTCAATCTCCAGCGTGATGTAAAGTCGGTGCTGTGGTGTACACTTGCTATCCCCACCCTGAGGAGGTGGAGGGAGAATTGGAGATTTAAAAGCATTCGCAGCTCAAGCTTGAGATCCTAGTCAAAAATAAATAAAGACTCATTAGGGTTACTGAAAACTAAGGTGGAAAAAAAGTTTATGAAGTTAATAAAGAGCATAAGGTAAAAGAATGGAGAGTTGCATTAGGGATTCCTCTTAAAGAAGTAGATTTTCTTTTTGGTTTTTTGAGACAGGTTTCTCTGTAGCTTCGGGGCCTGTCCTGGAACTAGACCAGACTGAACTCACAGAGACACCCCCCCCCCATCTCTGCCTCCTGTAAACAAATAGATTTTACTTATTTTTTATTTACTTATTTTTTTAATTATTTATTATTTATACAGTGTTCTGTCTGCATGCCAGAAGAGGGAACCAGATCAAATTACAGATGGTTGTGAGCTACCATATGGTTGCTGGGAATTGAACTCAGGACCTCTGGAAGAGCAGCCAGTGCTTTTAACCTCTGAGCCATCTCCCCAGCCCCATTATTTACTTATTTTTGAAGTAATTGTAAGCTTACAGCAAAATTGAGCAGAAGGTACATTATCTTTTACCACTGGGGCAGAAACTGTGAGGGTGATATTTTAATTTGTTTAATTATAACAACTATTTATTATGTATATGTGTGCTATAACTTCATGCTGTAAATCTCAAATATCTATCCCAGATAGCTGTTGGAATAATCTTTTTCTTTTTGGTTTTTCTTTTTTTTTTTCTTCTCTGTAGCTTTGGAGCCTGTCCTCAAACTAGCTCTTGTAGACCAGGCTGGCCTCTAACTCACAAAGATCCACCTGCCTCTGCCTCCCGAGTGCTGGGATTATAGGCCAGTGCTACCACAGCCCGGCGTCGTTTTGGTTTTTCAAAGTAAGATTTCTCTGTGTAGCCCTAGCTGTCCTGGGATTCTCTCTGTAAACTAGACTGGCCTCGAACTCACATTCTCCTGCCTCTGCCTCACGAGTGCTGGGATTAAAGGAGGGTAAGAAACAATAGTAGGGCGTCTCCTAGGCTAGCATAGACTGCACAAAGTAGACTGCACACAAGTAGGCAATTGCACACCATGCCTACCTAAGGCAGGTGGCCGCACAGCAGGGAGTGCGCAGGCGCCGAGCCTGAGCTCGCGTGGGGTGGACCGGGCTGCGGGGGTCGCAACGTGGCTCTGGCCCCGCCCCCGCCGAATGTGGTCGCGGGATCGCCCAGGAAACGCATTCTGCGGGAACTTGCAGCGCCAATGGGAAGAGAGCGAGTGCCACGAACGGACCAATGAGGAGCGAGCGGCCCGGGGTTTAAACCCAGGCCCGGCAGACTCCTCTCGGCTTGCTGCGGAGGAACGGCTGTTGGTGTCTGCCTTTGGCTAGCCAGAAGTGGGCTCTTTGCTGCTGGTCGCTGAGCCTCTTCTACAGGAGGAGCCATGGCGCTCAGGGTCACTAGGGTGAGCCGGGCGGGGGCTGCGATCGTCGGCGCGGTCTTCTACCGCGGCGACCAGGCGAGGGAGGGGGGTCCCGGGGGGTCCCGGGCGAGGTGGGGGAGCGAAGGATCGGCTGGATGGTGGAAAAGATCTCTGAATCTATCTGGGCATAAGGACTGGGAGGAATGCACGGTGTACTTTTGTGATGAAGGCCCCAGAGCGAGCACTTTGCTTTCCCAGAGTGCTATCTACAGCTGAGGCTTTTGTGTTTTTTTCTTTCCGATGTAAATTCACGGTCTTTAGGATGGCATAAGGGGAAGTTGGGTAATAGGTGAGTGTAAAAAATCCGGGTGGAAACTCGGCGTGGCACGGCCCGAGGCTAGACCCTAGAATCCTGGCTTTCCCTCAGGGAGCCTCAGTTGAGTCTGTCCTTAATTAACGCTTGATTTCCTGGGGCCTCCATGAGTCCGCTCTCAAGTGATTTTTAACTTTTTTTCAGAGCACGAAACTTAACACGGAAAATAAGGCCAAGGTCAGCATGGCAGGCGCCAAGCGTGTGCCTGTGGCAATTGCTGCAGCCTCCAAGCCTGGGCTGAGACCAAGAACCGCTCTCGGAGATATTGGTAACAAAGTCAGCGAACAGGCACAGGCCAGACTGCCTCTGAAAAAGGTAACTATCTTCCTGGCCCAGCTGTCCTGAAAGAGCCTGACTTCCAGCTGTCACCCTTGGGAAAACCTTCTGTTTTCTCCATTCTGTCCATAGGAACTAAAAACTTCAGTTACTGGGAAAGTTTCAGCCAAAATCCCACCAAAACTTCTGGAGAAGGTTCCTGTGAGTGAGCCAGAGGTGGAAATTACTGAGCCTGAGCCTGAACCTGTTATGGAAGAAAAGCTTTCTCCTGAACCTATTTTGGTAAACACAGCATTTTTAAAACATCTCATTTCTTCTTTGACGCATTTCTCTCTGATACACACGGCAGCATTTAAGTATCTAAATATTATTGAGTGCTTATCAAAAGCCTTTACTGTGCACTAACACACTCTGGAGTAGGTATTAGCTATAATTAAGATGGTGGCAGATAAATGTGACTTTGTTTTGTGTAGACAGGGTCTCACTGCTGCTGGAGGGCCTGGAACTTGGAGGTTTGATTGCCTCCTGAGATCTGGGGTCAAGGGTGGGCACCATCATTTTTCTCTGTGTCTGTGTAGCCATCGCTGTCCTAACCTCTGGTGCTAGGATGAAGCAAATGGGTCAGATCTTTTCATTGCTTTATGTGTAGTTTCCTGAAGCAAAGGTTTTTGTTATAGTGCAGTAAGTCCAACTCTGTCTGAAATTAACAGAATGAAGCAGAGATGTGCTCATGAAACTTTTACTCTCTAATATGGCCACTAAATTAATAAATCTTAATTAATTTATTAGAGTAAATTTTTTTCAGACAGAAAATAAGATGAGTTGCCGGGCAGTGGTGGCGCACCCCTTTAATCCCAGGGAGTTCAAGGCCAGTCTGGTCTACAAGAGCTAGTTCCAGGACAGGAACCAAAAGCTACGGAGAAACCCTGTCTCGAAAATTCAAAAAAAAAAAAGAAAAGAAGATGAGTTAAATAGGGTGTGTGGTGGTGCAGCCTCTAATCCCTGCACTCTGGAGCAGAGGCTGGCGGATCTCTGAGTTCAAGGCCAGCCTAGTTGATTAGCAAGGTCCAGGCCAGCCAGGGCTACATATAGTGAGACCCTAATCAAAGGGGAAAAATGAGGTTTTGACTGGGATCGTAGCGCTGTCTGTTAGTTTTTCCTTTGACTTCCTTTATGTGTGTGTGCGCGTCTGTATTAGGCCAGAAGAGGGTCCCTTGGAGCTGGAGCCGCCCAATGTGGGTGCTAGGTTCTGAATTCTGGTCCTCATGGTGGAGCAGCAAGGGTTCCCTAATTGTGAGCCATCTTCAGCCCCAAACCCTCGTTCTCAAAAAAACAAAAACCAAAAAGTTTTTTACATTATGTTTTGTGTATGAGTGCACACTTGTAGAGGTCAGAAGATACCTTTTAAGTCAGTTTTTCCACCACATGGGGCCTGGGGGTTGATTCAAGTTGTTAAGCTTGGCAAGCAGACACATTTACCCATCTTGCCCAGTTCCTCCTGTTTTAAACTGGCTTAGTTTAAATTGGGATTTTTACTTTGAATGAATCCAGATCTCACTATCGAAACCTGACTGACGTGCAGTTTGCTATGGAGACCAGGCTGTCTTCAGGTCACAGAGATCTGCCTCCCACGTGCCCAGATTAAAGGCATATACCACCATGCCTGGCTCTGGAATGTCTTTTTTAAGATTTACTTTTCATGGGCAGGGCAGGGGTTTGCACTTGAATTCAGTGCTCAAGGAGGCCAGAAGAGGGCATCATATCCTGGAGCTGGAATTGTGAGTCAACCTGGTCCTGCATAAAAACAGGATGCCCTTGGCAAAAAATCAAGTGCTCTTTACAGCTAAGCCATCTCTCCTGCCCAGTATATACTTTTAATAATGCTTTTTCCTTTAGTGAAATGAATTACATTTATTTAGAATGATTTCTTGGGATTGAGGATACCAATACTGACTTTCCCAGACTATAGCAAGTTCTCTTTGTTTCATGGAGTCTCTCCTTTTTAAGGTTGATAATCCTTCTCCAAGCCCAATGGAAACATCTGGATGTGCCCCTGCAGAAGAATATTTGTGTCAGGCTTTCTCTGATGTAATTCTTGCCGTGAGTGATGTGGATGCAGATGATGGAGCTGACCCAAACCTCTGTAGTGAATATGTGAAAGACATATATGCTTATCTCAGACAACTGGAGGTCAGTATTGTTACAGTCTGCTTTTACTAAATGCTTCTAGGAGCTAAGTTTATTAAAAACTGTTTTCTTTCTTTCTTTTTTTTTTTTTTTAGACCAGATTTCCCTGTGTGCCCTGGCTGTCCTGGAACTGGCTCTGTAGACCAGGCTGGCCTCAAAAAGTTGTACGCCAGCCAGGCATTGGTGGCCTGCCTTTAATCCCAGCATTTGGGAGGCAGAGGCATGCTGGCCTCTGAGTTTGAGAGTGAGTTCCAGGCCATCTAGGGCCCACACAGAAACGTCTTGAAAAAGTAAAAACAGTGTGTGTGTGTGTGTGTGTGTGTGTATACATACGTGCATGTATGCTCATGCAAATGCATGCCCTTGGAGGTCAGAGGCAGCAAATTCCTCCTGGAGCTGACTTGCACTAATTGTGAACAGTTGGTGTCGGTGATGGGAAAGAAACTCGTGTCCTTTTACAAGAGCAGTACCCAGCTGGGTGGGGGTGGTGGTGGTGCTCGCCTTTACTAAAGAAAGACATAAATGCATTTGGGAGGCAGAGGCAGGTGGATCTCTGAGTTCAAGACTCGCCTGGTCTACAGGACAGGCTCCAAAGCTACACAGAGAAACTCTGTCTTGAAAAAACAAAAAGAGAAGTACCCACCTAATGACAGAGCTCCTCCTGAAAATACTACAGTCTGTATGTAACTCTAGTAGTTTGGAGGTGTCATCACTTTTGGTCACCTACCTATAGCAGTTTTCATTGAATACTTTTAGTCGGGCCTATTAATGTATATAAGAAATTTTTGCTGGGTGGTGGTGGCGCACGCCTTTAATCCCAGCACTTGGGAGGCAGAGGCAGGCGGATCTCTGATTCGAGGCCAGCCTGGTCTGTAAGAGCTAGTTCCAGGACAGAAACCCTGTCTGGAAAAACAACAAAACCAAAAAAAGTTGTATACCATCAATTCAGCAATTAGATATTTTTATCAACAACACACTTGAAATTTCTTCGCAATAGATAACACTTGAAATTCTGTTTTGAAACAGTAGAAATAGTCACTAAGTCCATGAAGTGGACTTGTCACACGAATACAGCATTTCTGTGTTGGGGAGATACCGCTATGCAGACACATCACAGGTGGTTTGAGGAGGAGGTTGATGAAGATGTTAAAGGGCTATAGCTGTCCCAACACGAGGTGTGTTAATCAGTGTGCTTGGCGGGGAAACTATTTCATGTGTCCAAAAGGAGCACACTCAAAAAATTCAAGTTGTTTTGTCAATTTTGGCTGCTTGGAAAACTTAATGGCATTACCCTTTCACCTCTTTAAACAAGACAGTTCTTCTAATGTAGCTTCATCACATTGCCACCCCGAAGCCTAGGAACAAAGTACAGGACCTTGGGCGTGCTAAGTGGGTGCTTAAGCCCTGAATTGTATCCCCAGCATTGTCGGGTTACCATTGGTCTATCCAGTCTCTTGTCCTTGTGACAGGGTGGTTGTGGCTGTGCTTATGTGGAGGTCAACAGTTGGTTCTCCTTCCGCCTTGACATCAGCACTTTACCCATTAAAGCCATCTTCTTGGCTCCCATTCCTTTTGACATCTATATTTTCTAAGGGAATCTGCAGTAAGATACCTGTCCAGGCGTGCTGTCTGTTAATTCTTGTTAATACTAAAAGGTTTTTGTTTTATATTTGTTTTCTAACTGCAGAATTGAATTTGGCAGTTGAACATAGTGGTCCTTGATGCCTTATTTTCTTTATGCTATGTTGGTGATTTGAATTTATAACTTAAAGCAAGATTCTAGCTGGTCTAAAACTTTCACGATTATTTTTTCTATATCACAAAGCTTAGGTTCTATAGTACCAATCTTTTTTTTTTTTTTTTGGTTTTGTTTTTTGTATTTTTTTTTTTTTGAGACAGGGTTTCTCTGTAGCTTTGGAACCTATCCTGGAACTAGCTCTGTGTAGACCAGGCTGGCCTTGAACTCACAGATCTGCCTGCTTCTGCCTCCCAAGTGCTGGGATTAAAGGCGTGCGCCACCACCACCCAGCTATAGTACTAATTTTGAATGAAGATGAATCAAATCTATATTGGTAGGAACTGACAACAGGTGCAAAGATGTGGGCCTGCAGTACCACTGGCTAATTGAATGTCACAGTGTCTTCAAAATATGAAGTCTGTCACACTCTTCTAATCCTTTCTTTTTTTTTAAATTAATTTATTTATTACGTATACACGTATGCCTGCAGGCCAGAAGAGGGCACCAGATCTCATTACAGATGGTTGTGAACCACCATGTGGTTACTGGGAATTGAATTCAGGACCTTTGGAAGAGCAGGCAATGCTCTTAACCACTGAGCCATCTCTCCAGCCCCTAATCCTTACTTTCTTAGTGAAGTTTTGCCCAGAGCTGTTTTATGTTAATTAACTGGTCTTTGTTGTCATTAATGGTACATAGAGTGGTGCCTCTAGGCTAACCGACATTTTCTTTTGCAGGAAGAACAGTCAGTTAGACCAAAATACTTACTGGGCCGTGAAGTCACTGGAAACATGAGAGCGATCCTAATTGACTGGCTGATCCAGGTTCAGATGAAATTTAGGCTGCTACAGGAGACCATGTACATGACTGTTTCCATTATTGACCGGTTCATGCAGGTGTGTATGATTCAGTAATTGCGAGTTCTCCATGCCTGAGTTCTGTGAGAGCCTTGCGGGGTGGGAAGTGGACACTGGCAGTTGAACCCAGGTCCCAGACATGGTGGCCAGATACCTTAACCACTGAGCCTGAAACAAATAGCTTTCCAGGGAGATGAGGTGTGGCCAGTTGATGTTCAAGTCCATATTGTTCATTAACATTCCAATACAGGATAATTGTGTGCCCAAGAAGATGCTGCAGCTGGTTGGTGTGACCGCTATGTTTATTGCAAGTAAATATGAAGAAATGTACCCTCCAGAAATAGGTGACTTTGCTTTTGTGACTAACAACACTTACACCAAGCACCAAATCAGACAGATGGAAATGAAGATTCTGAGAGTTCTAAACTTCAGTTTGGGTCGCCCTCTGCCTCTACACTTCCTCCGTAGAGCATCTAAAATTGGAGAGGTACAGATTACTTGAAATTTTTGCTTTGCCACATTAGATAATACAGATGCTGACTTAGATAAGTGGCTAACTACATGGGAGAAGGATATGGCTGTTACTATTTATAATCAACCTCTGTATTGTTTGGTTGCTTACTCTTTTTAATCTATAATGTATATAGTGTTCTGGGCACCAGATCTCATTGTAGATGGGTGTGAGCCATCATGTGGTTGCTGGGAATTGAACTCAGGACTCAGAACAGCAGTCAGTTCTCTTAACCTCTGAGCCATCTCTCCAGTCCAAGGTCGCTTACTCCTAAGACCTTCTGTGGGCCTTTGTATTTGAGAGTGTGCAGTCACAGATGGTACAGAGAGTGTGTAGTCACAGATAGGCCTTGCTTTGTAAGTGACTGCTGAAGTAAAGCTCTGCCAGAGAGGCTCAGCATGTGGCTCTGTTCCAGGTTGATGTTGAACAGCATACTTTGGCCAAATACCTCATGGAGCTCACAATGCTGGACTACGACATGGTGCACTTTCCTCCTTCTCAAATTGCAGCTGGAGCTTTTTGCTTAGCACTGAAGATCCTTGACAACGGTGAATGGGTAAGCTGTCTCTCCCAAACCCAAGCTTTCGATTGTAAATGGCCTTTGAATGCACACCTCCTCAGCCCTTAAGACGCTTTTGCGCCTAAACAGGAATGTGATGTGAAGGCTTCCATTTCTTCAGCTTTCCTCTTAGGATAACACCCTTTTGGAGTCTGCTTAAAATCCTTGCACACATGGAAGCTAAGCCAAGTGGTCTAAAACCCATTCACATTGTTATGTACCAGATGCTATCCTGACCTTGGGGTAGAGAAACCAGCAGCTACAATGCTGTGGTTAGATTTAGAGCACAGGCTCTTGCAGAAGCATACCTGGGCAAAGAGATGACTTAGATTTCAGCTGTGATTACCATGCACTATCCCCCTGCCGGACTCGTGAATAGCATCTGGAAAGTTTTATGAATGACTGGTGTTTTAACGTGTTTTTGGCTGGACAATGGTAGCGCACACCTTTAATCCCAGCATTCTGAAGGCACAGGCAGGCAGATCTCTGTGAGTTCAACAACAGACTGGTCTACAGAGCTAGTTCCAGGACAGGCTCAAGCTACAGAGAAACCCTGTCTCAAACCGTGTTTTTGCTGTCTTAGACACCGACTCTGCAGCACTACCTGTCCTACACTGAAGAATCCCTTTTGCCTGTTATGCAGCACCTGGCTAAGAATATCGTCACAGTGAACCGCGGCCTTACAAAGCACATGGTGAGTTAACTGAAATCTTAATTAAAGGTTAAGACCTTTAATTCTGCTGGTTGGTGGTGGCGCACACCTTTATCCCAGCACTTGGGAGGCAAAGGCAGGGGGTTCGAGGCTAGCCTGGTCTACAAGAGCTAGTTCCAGGACAGGCACCAAACAAAGCTACAATCTCTTTTCTCCCTCCAACCCCTCCAGTGCACACACCCCATTGGGAGGGTTTCTGTTTTCTTTCTTATATAGTTCTTATATAGTTCTTATATAGTTCTTCTCTCTTACAGACTGTCAAGAATAAGTATGCAACAGCCAAGCATGCCAAGATCAGCACTCTGGCACAGCTGAATTGTACACTGGTTCAAAATTTGTCCAAGGCTGTGGCAAAGGCATAACTCAAGTAGACCACCACTACACCCGCAAATGCGATTGGCACCATGTGCCGCCTGTACATAGTGTACGTACATTGTTTGTGTGTTCTTCAATAAAGGTCATTTTACTTCATAGCTCACCTCATTTGAATGGTTTGCTTCTGACTCTAGGATAACAAAAGTTGTCGTTTAGGAATTTTTTTTTCTTATTTTTTGTATCTTTTTTCTGTTTTTCATTTAGGAATATTTTTAAAACTGGTTTTACTTTAACAGGGGATCCAAGCAATGTATATAATTGTAGCCTATGTTTATATACCTTTTATGTGTCCTGATCATGTCTTAAGTCAACCTGCAAAGTCCTCTGCCTAGCTCTGGTTTCAACTGTATATCTACCGGCTTGTCCTTAGTTCCGTTTTCTTCAGGTGGTTGCTGCCCTTCACCATCTCTTGAGCTATGGACTTTCATAGCTGAAACCCAGGTTTTTGTGTGTAATTATTTATTTGTTCTTAATTGACTTGGAAAATAGGATGTTTAAAACTAAAGATATCTTCTAAAAGAACTTGCCCCTCAGTCTCAATGTCCTGTATAAATGTAATCATGCATGTGTTAACAAGGAAATATTTTTAATATGGGTTCATTTTTCCCAACAATGCCATTCACTGCCTATATTGCATTCATAGTGTGCATTTTGTACTGTATGTATTCAGTCTTCCCTTCAAAGACATTCGGACTGCATTCTCTCATTGCCTCTGTTATACATAGTACTGCTAAATGCTGTTTTGTGCTTTGCTTCACCTTATACGTAGCAGCTTTCCTAGGGGGAGTATGCTTCAAATTCTGACACAGCTGGATAAGACCAAGGTGCCACTTCCTCTCTTTCTTCTGTCTTGTGACTCTGGCAAAAATCATGTCTCTTTCTGTTTTAATTCATACATCCAGTAAGAAAGTTGAATAAAATTTTATTAATGGAAAGCTTTCCCAATTTTCCCATTTGCCCTTTTGACTGTTTGTTTTCCTTTGCTGTATAGAAACTTCATGTTGCTAATAAACATCTTTGCCTTCAAATACCGACTTGTGAGTTTAAGGCCAGACCCTGTCTCAAAATTTGTTTTTCTTTTTTTTTTTTTTTGGTTTTTCGAGACAGGGTTTCTCTGTGGCTTTGGAGCCTGTCCTGGAACTAGCTCTTGTAGACCGGCTGGTCTCGAACTCACAGAGATCCGCCTGCCTCTGCCTCCCAAGTGCTGAGATTAAAGGCCTGCGCCACCACCGCCCGGCTCAAAATTTGTTTTTCTAAAATGCTTTCTCTTTTAGGTGTATATTTCCTTAGTAAACTGTAAGCGGTATGATGGAGGTCACTGTGATAAAACATCTTAGGTGACAATGGCCTCTGATCTAATTGAAGGGTTGTGTACTGAGTTTTAGGAGTTTGTGGGGCCAGATACAGCTTGACTACTTACAAGTGCTTGGTGGTGTCAAATATTTGCCGCATGAACTTTGAGGTTGTTTGGTTGCCAGTACATGGTTTTACCTGTGTGCTAGCTTAGAGTACACTGGCATATATTTTCCCATTTGGAAACTTCTTGTTGAGCCTTCACTATAAAATCCTGAGTTTCCTCAAGCTTATTGCTGTGATTTTACTTTTTACTACTTTTCCATTCTATTTTTTTTATTGATATTTATTGAGCTCTACATTTTTCTCTGCTCCCCTCCCTGTCTCTCCCCTCTGCACTCCAGCCCTCCCCCAAGGTCCCCTTGCTCCCAATTTACTCAGGAGATTTTTTTTTTTTTTTGATTTTTCAAGACGGGGTTTCTCCGTAGTTTTTGGTGCCTGTCCTGGAACTAGCTCTTGTAGATCAGGCTGGCCTCGAACTCACAGAGATCTGCCTGTCTCTGCCTCCCGAGTGCTGGGATTAAAGGCGTGCGCCACCACTGCCTGGCTACTCAGGAGATCTTTTTCTACTTCCCATGTAGATAAGATCTGCGCAAGTCTCTGTTAGTGTCCTCAGTGTTGTATAAGTTCTCTGGGATTATGGTTTGTAGGCTGGCTTTCTTTGCTTTGTTTTAAAAACCACCTATGAGTGACTACATATGATAATTGTCTTTCTGTGTCTGGGTTACCTCATTTAAAATAATGTTTTCTAGCTCCATTTTCCTGCAAAATTCAAGCTGTCATTTTTTTCTGCTGTGTAGTACTCCATTGTGTAAATGTACCATATTTTCCTTATCCATTCTTTGGTTGAGGAGCATTTAGGTTGTTTTCAGTTTCTGGCTATGACAAAGCTGCTATGAACATGGTTGAGCAAATGTCCTTGTGGCATGATTGAGCATCCTTTGGATATATACCCAAAAGTGGTATTACTGGGTCTTGAGGAAGCTTGTTTCCTAATTTTCTGAGTAATTGCCACACTGACATCCAAAGGGGTTGTATCAGCTTGCATTCTCACCAGCAATGCAGAAGTGTTCCCTTTACCCCACAACCTCTCCAGCATAAGTTGTCATCAGTGTTTTTGATCTTCATTCTTTCAGGTGTAAGATGGAATTTCAGAGTTGTTTCAATTTGCATTTCTCTGACTAAGGATGTTGAACATTTCCTTAAGTATCTTTCCACCATTTTAGATTCCTCTGTTGAGTTCTCTGTTTGGGTCTGTACTCCATTTTTTTTGTTGTTGTTGTTGTTGGATTATGTGTTCTTTTGGTGTCCAATTTCTTGAGTTCTTGTATATTCTGGAGATCAGACCTCTGTCTAATTAATGTGGGGTTAGTGAAGATCTTTTCCCATTCTATAGGCTGTCATTTTGTCTTGTTGACTGTGTCCTTTGCTTTACAGAAGCTTTTCCGTTTCAGGAGGTCCCATTTATTGTTTCTCTCAGTGTCTGTGCTGCTGGGCTATATTTAGGAAGTGGTCTCATGTGCCAATGCACTTCCTACTTTCTCTTCTATAAAAGGTTCATTTGGCTGGCTTTATGTTGAGGTCTTTGATCCATTTGGACTTGAGTTTTGTGCATGGTGATATATATGGGTCTATTTTCATTCTTCTATATGTTGATATCCAGTTATGCCAGTACCATTTGTTTTTTTAAATATTTATTTATTATGTATACAGTATTCTCAGTAATTTGTCTGCAGGCCAGAAGAGGGCACCAGATCTCATTACAGATGGCTGTGAGCCACCATGTGGTTGCCGGGAATTGAACTCAGGACCTTTGGAAGAGCAGGCAATGCTCTTAACCTTTGAGCCACCTCTCCAGCCCGCCAGTACCATTTGTTAAATATGCTTTTTTCCATTTGCTGTTTTTTGCTTCTTTGCGATACTTTTTTAAATTAGAATATAATTACATAGCCGGGCGATGGTGGCGCACGCCTTTAATCCCAGCACTCGGGAGGCAGAGGCAGGCAGATCTCTGTGAGTTCGAGACCAGCCTGGTCTACAGAGCTAGTTCCAGGACAGGCTCCAAAGCCACAGAGAAACCCTGTCTCGAAAAAAAAAAAAAGAATATAATTACATAATTTTCCTTTACCTTTCTTCAACTTCTCCCATGTTAATGCTCCCCTTACATTCTCAAATTTACGGCCTCTGACTTTATATATATGTTTCTATGTTCATAAAGTAATATGCTTAGACTGTATAATGTTACTTGTGTGTATAGTTTCAGCACTGACCATTTTGGTATTAGAGATGAACTAGAGAACCTCCTAGGGAAGACTTCTGTCATTTTCAGCATTCCTTCGTTTCCTGTAGTTAGACAACTACAGGTTGGGACCCACCTGAGTTTCCCCCTTCCGTGTGAGCATGTCTGGCGTCATGTTGTTGAGACTTCATGGATGTAGCTTCCCTAACTTTTCATGGGGACAGACTCAGTCTTCCTGTTCACTGACTTTTAGCAATATTTATGCCCCCTCTTCAGTGTCTCTTGAGTGAGCCTTAAGTGAGTTGGGGTGGGACACTACAAGATAACTTGCTCTGAACTGTGAGAGGTTGTGGTTTTCTGTGGGTACAAGATAAGAATTTAGAACGCTGGCGCACGCCTTTAATCCCAGCACTCGGGAGGCAGAGGCAGGCGGATCTCTGTGAGTTCGAGACCAGCCTGGTCTACAGAGCTAGTTCCAGGACAGGCTCCAAAGCCACAGAGAAACCCTGTCTCGAAAAACCAAAAAAAAAAAAAAAAAAAAAAAAAAAAAAAAGAATTTAGAACGCAGTGCTTCTAACAGCTGTCTCCAGCTGGCCTGGCTCTCAGTGTTTCCTCACCCTCCTAAATGCTGGAATTACAGTGCTTCACAGCCTGCCTTAGGTTTGTTTCTATTGGTATGGGGGGAGGGGTGGCATAACTCAGGTCTCATATGCTTGTAATTTAATCACCACCCAGTAAAGATTTTAAATCTTGAATTTTTGAGAATTTGGTATAAGGTGTTTTGTTCCAATTTGCCACCCCAATCCCTTCCAACCCAACTTTGTATCCTGGGATCTGAGTTTTAAATTTATTCTAACACCCTCTCCCACCCCTGGGTTTCTGTAGCCATAGCTGTCCTGGAACTCACTCAGACCAACCTGACTTTTTTTTTTTTTTTTTGTCTCTACCTCCCAAGTGCTAGGATTAAAGGTATGGTTCCCACCACCCATGTGGGGGTAGCTCTGTATAACAGCCCTAGCTGTCCTGGAACTAGCTCCATAGATCAGGCTGGCTTCAAACTCAAGAAGATCCAAAAGACATGCACTTTAAACAGAAACTAACAGGACAGGCAAGGTGTGATCTACTTGGAATAGCAAGAGAGAACATCCAGCACTCCAAAGAAGTGCTGTGCTTGTTCAACAAGGCGCTAGATATACATAACCTTAAGTGACCATGGAAACCTTAACAGATCAAGCATTAATATAGGGCCAGCTTTCCTCCATTCCTCAACTTCAAGGCTCAATTGTAACCTATCAAGTCAAACAGCCAATTTTCAAATGATTTTCAATCCCAAACTTCCGGCCAACTGGCAAACAGAACCTTGCCACATACTCTGTCCAGGTAATTACTGTACATCCCAGGCTGGCCTTGAACTCACAATCTTCTCACAGTGAGCCTCACAAGTTCTGGGATTGTAGGCCTCCTTCCTCTTTCTGCTAGGAATCTCACTGTTAGCTGAATGGAGGACCAGAGCAAGGAATTGAAAGACCAATCGTGGGTGTGACATGGTAAACGCTGGGCTACTTAAGGCATTCGTTTCTCCACTAAACGGGAGATACGAACCTTACGGCCGATGAACAAATACCTAATAGAGACTGGGGATATAGTTCAATAACCAAGGGATCCTAGACTTCTTCCCAGCACTGAAAGAGAAAAGTTTTCAGTACAATACTTCAAGAGCCATGTCATTCTCAGCACTTGAAAGGTGGAGGCTGAGGATTGGGAGTTCAAGACCAGCTTTGAACTGTACGGGACCCGATCTCAAAAAATTAAAGAGGGAGGAGAGAGCGGAAGCTGGAGAGATGATGGGATGTTTAAGAACACTGGCGCCACTTTCAGAGGGGTCAAGTTCAGTTTTCAGCACCCACGTCAAGTGGCTCACCGTAACTCCAGTTTTGGGGGGACTCTGATGCCTTCTGGCCTCTGTAGCCACCACTACAAGCACATGGTTCATATATCCCATCCTCCAAACCCAGACCTGAAGTGTAGTAGCAGGAGGGATAATAACAGCACCCAGGCAGGACGAAAGTCAGAACTCCCGCCCCCCCCCCCAGCTCCCGCCCACTCTTAGTTTGAGTTAATTTACTCCCGGATTACCTCCCTTGGCTTGTTGCTGGGTCGATCGATACCCGAACATTCTATTTGCTAAGTAAACGCTTTACCACTTAGCTACATCTCCACATACCCCTACCCAAAAGCTTCTAATCGACAGAATGTGTTAGTGAGAGTTCAATCTACTTCTCCTTGGAAACCAGAGAAAAGAACGCAGCGCCGTAACTACAGCGGCAGGAGGTGGGGCTTTAGGGCGGAAGGGGCGGGGCGGAAATGGGCACTTCCGGGTTTCAATTTCGTGGCGGGACTAAACGCTCGGATGTTCCCATAGAGATCAAACCTATGGCCTCTGCAATGGAGCAGCCGAGGCAGAAGCCCGCAGCCGAGGCTGAGGACTGCGGAGAGGTGCGGGATCTGCCGCAGGCTGCGGAGAAGTGCTTCGAGGACCGCATCCGCCTGCTGCTCAGGTGCCCCCGCCCGGCATCCCGTCCTTGCTCAGGAGGCCCAGGGTTCAAATTCAGACTCACTGGCTGCCTCTTCTGGCTCCGAGCCTGAATGCACTTTTAAGCGTTTTAAATTCGTCACTGGGGAAGAGGGCAGCAAAGGATACCGTGCGTGCAGAGCTGCTGGGTCGGGGGTTAGATGGGCAGTGCCCGGTACTTGGCAAGGCTTCGAACCTGTTCTGTCTTACCTTGTCACTGTAGTCACGGCTGGTTGAGCAGTACGTCCAAGCCAAACTACAGGAAGCGGAGGAGCCCAACCTTTCCCCCACCCCCTTTTTTTTCTTTTGATTTTTCGAGATCGGGTTTCTCTGTATAGTTCTGTCTGCCTCAGGAGTGTTGGGATTGAGGCGTGTGCCACCCCCTCTCGGCCCAACCCACCTTTTGTTTCCTATGTTCTCCAGTTAGCGGTTTCTAGGGACATTTCTAGGGAAAATTTGACGTCAAGGAGCTGATTCAGCCCAAGGCCAGGACCAAATCCACTCTTCTGATCTTCTAAGAAAAGCTGTCTCCTGGACCGGAAATGGGACCCAGCGTCTGGTGTATGCGTAGCGAGTGCTCTACCACTGGGCTTCAGCGTAGTTCTTCCGTGTTTAAATAAGGATGGGAGCCAAAAAGATTTCATAACACGTGAATCCGAATGTTAATGCTCGTAAAGTTTTATTGGGACTCAGTTTCCTGCTACAGGGGCAGAGATTAATAGATAAAACAGACTGTATGACTCCCGAATTCTAAATTATTTGCTATCTGGTTCTTCACAGGAAAAAAAAAAAAGTATTTTTTGCAGACCTTTAAAAGTCATAACAAAGAGACTTGTTTGAATTTTTGGAACAGGGTCTTGCTGTGTAGCACTGGCAGTCTGTAATTATGTATGCCAGGCTAATCTTGAAATTTATAGTAATCCTCCTGCCTCTGCCTTCAGGGTGATAGAATTATAGGCATTAGCCACCATACCCAGCCATACAACGGCATATCTATTGGTTTTAACAAAATCTCAACCCTTGGATTTGACCGGTAAAGACTTAGGATCCAGATGCTGGTGTGAAAGCCTGCTAGCTCAGAGAGGCAGAGAAGGCACCCAGCTGGCCTTCCTCCTTAGCAGAGGTCCAGAAGCTGCCACTTTCTCAAATGAGTCTCCCTGTCCGTCCATCCTCCTGGCTCCCTCTAACTCTCTGTCATTTTTCCTGTGTTCGCTCCCTGTCAACTGGTTGCTTGTTCTGTCTCTTGACCTGTGGTTGACTTTATTTAATCCTGTTTACAATATTCAAGCAGAAAACTGTATTAAAGGTGTGTGTTAGGTCTGAGCCACACCACAACTAGAAACAGGTTTTTCCAGTAAATGACACGATCTCGGGATTCACAGTGTGATCAAATATCCTACAATACACTGTCTGTCTGCCTATGACAGCTTCTTTCCATTTCATCTGAAAAAGAAACTTTTTTGTGTATCTATACTTAACACTTCTACTTTAATCTGTAATAACTTGTCGGAGGCGGGGGTTTTGGCTGCCTGAAGCATACTGGGCAAGCGCTCTAAGACTGAGCTACATCAGCCCTTTTCTCACTCTTTATTTTGAGATCAAATTTGCTAAGTTGCCAAGACTGGTCTTGAACCTGCTCTGAAGCCCTGGTAGGCCTGTGCTGACTCTGTCCTCCTCCCTCAGCCCTCCAGGTCACTGGGATGACCAGCCTGGTACCTGTCACTTGGAGAACTTGCTGTAGTGTAAGCTTTCGTAATGTCAGCTGTTTCTTAGCTGTTGATATAGGTCTCTAAAAACCAACACTCAGGACTATGCAGCCGGCACTAGAAGCACTTGCTATCATTCTCAGCTTTTTTTTATATTTATTTTATATTTTATTTTGAATTAAGAATAACAGAACTAAAAAAAACTACTAAATATTAAGTACTTATCTTGCTACAAATATTTTTTGTTACTTTTTTTGTATTTACTGAAAATGCTTTTTAAGATTTTTAACCAGGTGGTAGTGGTGCACGCCTTTAATCCCAGCACTCAGGAGGCAGAGGCAGGAGGATCTTTGTAAATTCGAGGCCAGCCTGGTCTACAAGAGCTAGTTTCAGGGCATCTAGGACTGTTACACAGGGAAACCCTGTCTTGAAAAACCAAAAAAAAAAGAAAGAAAGAAAAGAAAAGAAAAAGAAAATAGAATTATAGAGCTAAAATTTTAACTTTTCCTCCAGGATACCCTTTTCCCACTGTATTCCATTTTATGACTTCCAAGTTTCATTGTTGCACAATGATTGTAACCACAATCCATAAATACTTTCCTATCTCTTCTCATTTTCAATTTGCAGGCTGAGAGCACAGACAAAACAGCAGCTCTTAGAATACAAGTCAGTGATTGATGCAAGTAAGTAGTTTCATTTTCAAGTACTTCTGCAAGTTGGCTGATGAATACTGTATTTTTTAAATTACTTATTTTTATTGTATATGCATGCATTTTGCCTGCTGTATATCTGTACCCATAAAGCCAAAGAAGCTGTTGGATGCCCTGGAACTGGAGTTGCAGAGGTTATGAACCACTATCTGGGTGGTGGGAAATGAGCCCAGATCCTCTGCAAGAGCAGCCAGGCCTTTTAAATGCTAAAGCCTTCTCCAGCCCCCAGGTTAATGGTATTCTTGGGGGCTGGGGAGAATCAGCTTTACAAAAAGTTGTTTTTCTCAGGCATGGTGACTCACACCTGTAAATCCAGTACTCAAGAGGTAAAGAGAATCAGATCTCTGTAAGTTTGAGGCCAACCTGAATTCCATATCGAGTTTCAGGCTAGCCCAAACTACACCATGAAACCCTGTCTCAAGAGATAAACAAATTGTGTAGATTCTGTGTAGCAACCCAGGTAAACAAAGAAACAAGCAAGAGAATTATGAAGGGTAGGAGGGTGCAGCAAAATGGCTCCGCTGGTTAAGGTGCTGGCCAATAAACCTGACACCTGAGTTCAGTGCCTAGAACCCGTGTGGTGGAGGGGAGAGCTGACTGTCCCGTGTGTTCCCTGTTATGCACACACACACACACACACACACACACACACAATACTTATTTAAAGAAAATTGTTACTGACTTAAAAAAAAACTTTTTACTTGTAGATGAAGAAAAAACTCCTGAAGAGACCATGCAAGAAAAACAAATGGAAGTGTATGTCATGTTTTAATATTTTATCTGTGGCTTTTACTAAGATTTCATCATACGATCCGTACCGCCTTCTTTTTTTTTTTTTTCCTTAGATGCTATCCACTTGGGTTCTTCATTTGTTTTTTTTTTTTGTTTTTTTTTTTTTAATTTATTTATTTATTAAGGATTTCTGCCTCCCCGCAACCGCCTCCCATTTCCCTCCCCCTCCCCCGATCAAGTCCTCCTCCCTCATCTGCTCGAAGAGCAATCAGGGTTCCCTGACCTGTGGGAAGCCCGAGGACTGCCCACCTCCATCCAGGTCTCCTAAGGTGAGCATCCAAACTGCCTAGGCTCCCACAAAGCCAGTACGAGCAGTAGGATCAAAAACCCTCTGCGATTGTTCTTGAGTTCTCAGTATTCCTCATTGTCCTCTATGTTCAGCCAGTCCGGATTTATCCCATGTTTTTTCAGACCTAGGCCAGCTGGCCTTGGTGAGTTCCCGATAGAACATCCCCATTGTCTCAGTGTGTGGGTGCACCCCTCGCGGTCCTGAGTTCCTTGCTCGTGCTCCGTCTCCTTCTGCTCCTGATTTGGACCTTGAGATTTCTGTCCCGTGCTCCTCTGTCTCTGTCTCCTTTCATCGCCTGATGAAGGTTAATATTCATGAGGATGCCTATGTGTTTGTCTTTGGGTTCACCTTCTTACTTAGCTTCTCTAGGAACATGCATTATAAGCCAAATGTCCTTTATTTATAGCTAGAAACCAAATATGAGTGAGTACATTCCATGTTCCTCTTTTTGGGTCTGGCTTACCTCACTCAGGATAGTGTTTTCTATTTCCATCCATTTGTATGCAAAATTCAAGAAGTCCTTGTTTTTTACTGCTGAGTAATACTCTAATATGTATATATTCCATACTTTCTTCATCCATTCTTCCGTTGAAGGGCATCTAGGCTTCTTTTTCACGGAGTCTTTCTTTGGCAGAGCTGTCTGTCTTTTCCTTTGTAATTCCAAATAAATAAGCCGCGCCTATGTTTGGAGGCTGTTGATTTGCAGCAGGGTGTTTGTTTGGCGTTGGGGCTGGTGGCTTCTGTGCTGTCTGGCATTCCCCCTCACTGGCTAGATCCAGCTTAGTGAGGAGGCTCAGCCTTCAGCTCCCCAGCTGTGGAGATGGGCTGCCTTGTGGTGAACCTTCGCTTTCTTCTGTTTTCCAAGACTTACTTCATACACATTGCAGTAACAACTTTACTAACATTGCAGAAATTCTTTGGTTCATGTTTCTTTAACAGTAAAATTGAAAACCTGGAAAATGAAATTGAAGATGTAAAAAGTAATTTCGAAAAGAAAAATCTGGCACTAAACAGGTAACTCTTACCTTAATACCACTAAGAATTGTGAACTAAATGCAAACATGAACTTGGAGAGGTTAAGGGGATTTTTTTTTCTTCTTTCTTTCTTTCTTTTTTTTTTTTTTTTTTTTTTGGTTTTTCAAGACAGGGTTGTCTCTAGCTTTGAAGCCTGTCCTGGAACTAGCTCTTGTAGACCAGGCTGGCCTCAAACTCACAGAGAGCCGCCTGCCTCTGCCTCCCGAGTGCTGGGATTAAAGGTGTGCTCCACCACTGCCCAGCAAGGGGATTATTTTTAACTAAGCTAAATTAAATGATGATTAAGGCCAGGCATAGCCTGTGATCCCAGCACTCAAAAGCTTGAAGCTGGAGGACCAGGAATTCAAAGCCAGCCTTGGCTACATAGGGAGATCCTATCTTTAAATGGAGGGTGGCATGCAAGGGGAAGCTGGGAGTAGTTGGTAGTGTATATTTTTAATCCCAGCACTTTGAGTACAGAGTCAGTTGGATCTTTTTGAGTTCAAGGTCAGCCTGGTCTACTTGGCAAGTTCAAAAACAGTCAGTCTGCCTAAGTGTTGAGACCCTATCTCAAAACAAAAAACAAAACAAAACAAAACAGAAGGGCACAGAAGAAAAGAGGGAGGAACAAAAGAGATGATGATTAGATAATGTTACAGAAACTTGACCCTGAAGAACTGCGTTATTCATTGGTATCTTCCTTTGAAGAAGGTATGTAGGAGGGTCTGATAAGGGGTCTTCATGAAGTTAACAGAGTTTCAAACATGCTGGTGTTTAAAAGCGGTACACAGGTCCATTTATTTCAGTAACTGTTAGTACATAGAATTGTGACAAAATTTTTCTGATGCAGAGTCTCATTCTATAGCCCAGGTTGGCCTGGAAATTGGGGTGCAGTTCAGATTGACCTAAAACTTACCAGAGTCTTCCTGCCTTAGCCATCCAAGTTCTGGGGTGACTGGAGAGGGCCACTTCCCTTATCATGAAGTTTAGATGTATTTTAATTACTGCTTTTGCTTTTGGGTTTGTCATTTTAGATTTGTTTGGGTTGTTCTGTGTTGTGTTTTGTTTAGAGATAAGAACCTAGGCTTGGAATTCATAAACTTCCTTTCTCCTGTTCTGGGACTACAGGCATACCAATTTCCAGGCGATACTGTTTTTAAAACATACTATGTTTTGTGTGTATTTGAGGCGAAATCAATCTTGTTAGTCTTATAAAAAGTTTTAATACCCTGTGTTATTTGTTCTGTGCAGTACAAGCTTTTTCTCTTAGGTCCCATTTTCTTTTTTGTTAATTAATGTTTCTTTTTCTTAGGATGAAACTTTCAGCTGCTCTTAGAAATAACTTGGAGAAGATGGGCGCTGAGAGTAGGTATGGCCTTTACATTTCTTTTCTTTCTTTTCTTTTTTTTTCTTTTCTTTTTTTGGAGACAGGGTTTCTCTGTAGCTTTGGAGCCTGTCCTGGAACTAGCTCTTGTAGACCAGGCTGGCCTCGAACTCACAGAGATCTGCCTGCCTCTGCCTCCCAAGTGCTGGAATTAAAGGTGTGCACCACCACCTCCCAGTGGCTTTTACATTTCTCCTGGGTTTGGAAAGAATGGGAACAAGAAGGGAGGTATGCAAAATGATTTTAGGTTGTGACTTTTAAAAATATATGTACATGAGTCAGTTGTGGTGCACAGCTTTAATCCCAGCACTGGGGGGCAAAGGCAGGAGGATCTCTGTGAGTTTGAGGCCATCTTGTTCTATATAGTGAGGTCCAGGACAGTCAGGACTATGTAGAGAGAGAGCCTATCTCAAAAAACTTAGAAAAAAAAGTGTGTGTGTGCATGTGTGTGGACAACTTGAGGAAAACTTATCCGTTTTCTCTTGACATATGGACCCTGCGAATGAAATAGGACACTACTTGTTTTTCATTGGTAGAAATGAGCTTGTTTTAACTGCCTGGGCTACAGGATGAGTTTAAGGATAGCCTGGACCACTTAATGAGCCCCTGTCTCAAAATAAATAGTTTTTAAAAAGGTCTGGGATGTAGCTCAGTGGTAGCTCTCATAGTTAGCAGGTATGATGGGGAAGTTCAGTAGCAGTTCTAAGACTCTGAAAGTCTTGGGAGGGATAAAGTGCCCTCCTGGGAGCCCCGAGAAGTTCTGGGATGGACCCTGCTGCCTCTCCCATCTTGATGTTTCAAGGCTGATTTATAACCTCTCCAGGTTCCCGCTGGCTCAGAGTCTGGATCCTAGACTCTGAAGTTTCAAGGCCAGGTGTGGTCGCGCCTGCCTTAAGCTCAGCTCTTGAGAGGCAGAGGCAGTCTGAACTCTGGGATTTTGAAGCTAGTCTGGACTCTTGTGAAACCTTGTCCTAAAATTTTTTTTTTTAACATTTATTCATTTTTGTATGGGGGTGGGTGGGTATGGCACCCACATGGAAGTGAGAGGACATCGCGTCTCTCCTCTGCTTAGGTTCCAGGGGTCAGACTCGGGTCATCAGGCTTGGCAGCGGGCAGTCTTACTCACTTAGCCCTCTTGGAACCTTACACCAGTAGTGAAGCTGGAGAGACAATACAGCAGCTAAGATCTGGCTGTGCTTCCAGAGGACCTGGGTTCCATACCCCACACCCACATGGCAGCTCACAACCATCTGGAATGCCAGTTCCCAGGGATCCAGTGTCGTTTTCTGGCCTCTGAGGGCACTACACGTGTTTTTTGTACTTATATATGTGCAGGTGGCAACCCACACACATAAAATAATAATTTAAAAAACAGAACAGTTTTATGTTAAAGGTGCAAAGTGCAATTTAGACTCCCGTTACGTAACAGAGGCCATGCGTTGTCTGCAGCCTATTTTGGTGTTTACCACTGCTAACAATCATTTGAGTAGGGCATCATTAGTGTGGACATCTCTAGCTCCTCCTGAGTGGTGCCTTAGATTCCTCCCTGAGCAAGCTGAAGCCCAGTGTAAGCAGTAAAACAAACCACCTTCAAGCTTTTAATTAAACACTCTCACCTTTAACCAGCCAAAGGTTCCCTTAGTTGGCTTCTGTGAATATCTTACAAATGTCCCTCCTCTGTCCCCTGGCTCTCGAAAAACACTGAGCCCTGGACTCTGGTGTGCTCCAAGTCACAGGTCTGTTCTGCTCAGATAAACTCATTACTTCGTGGTTGGGTTTTTTTGTTTGTTTGGTTTGGTTTTCTTATGGGTTTTTTGTTTTGGTTTTGATAAAGGTTCTTTCTGTGTTGGCCATGCTGGCCTTGAACTGATTTCATGGTACAGGCTGGCTTCAAACTCAAATCCTATCTTACCCTCCAAGTCCAGGAGTTGCTGGTTTGGCCCCTATGCCCCGTTTATACAGTCAGGGGTGAAATCTAGACCATGGTTCAGATTTGTTCATCCTAGGCAGGCAGTCTGCCAGCCAAGTACATTCCTAGCCCCAAAGTTTACTTTTTTTTTTAATTACTTGATATGGATGAGTGTGTGTGGTTGTGTTTGTATGTGTACCGCATGCATGAAGTGCCTGCAGAGGCCAGAAGAGGGCATTAGATCCCTGGAACTGGAGTTACAGTTGAATTGTTCAGTGAGCTGTCATGTATTTGCTGGGAACGCAAACTGGGTCTTCTGCAAGAGCAGTAAGTATCTTAACCACTGACCCAAGATTATTTTTAGCTTAAGTAGATAAATCATACTTTGTTTGCTTTGCAGTGTGCTCTCTGATGACATGAAGCAAATATTAAAACTACAGAAGTTGATAATGAAGTCCCAGAAGGTGAGCTGGCACATGGGGTGTGTGTTTTCAGGGTTTCGATGGGCATATTGGGCTAACTGTATGAATTCAGGATTGAGGTGTTCACTGGGACCGTGTGTCTGCAGACTGCTTTCCTTAGGTTGTTTTTGTTCTTTTACTGAAGGTATAGATTATCAACATAATTCAAGTGACTATTTTCTTCCCTTGGCTTTGTAGTAATAGGGGAATTGTATCAGTGCATATGCCTGTGGTCCTTAGCACTTAGGAAGCAGAGACAAGGACTAGGAGTTTGCTCATTCTTGGTTCCATAGTGAGTTGAGGCTAGCCTGGGCTATCTGAGAGATAACTGGGAGTACTGGAACAAGCCTTTGCTATTAATCCCAGCATGCAGGGTGAGTTCAAGGCCAGCTACATAGTAGACTTCTTTCTTCCTTCCTTCCTTCTTTCCTTCCTTCCTTCCTTCCTTCCTTCCTTCCTTTCTTTTTTTTCAAGACAGGGTTTCTTTGTGGCTTTGGAGCCTGTCCTGGAACTAGCTCTGTAAACCAGACTGGCTTCCAACTCACAGAGATCTGCCTGCCTCTGCCTCCCAAGTGCTGGAATTAAAGGTGTGCAACACCACCGCCCATCTAGTAGCCTTGTTTCAAAATCAGACACAAACAAAAAAAAAAGAAAAGACAAGAAGGGACTGGAGAGATGGCTTAACAGTTAAGAGCCTGGGCTGCTCTTCCAGAGGTCCTAAATTTAATCCCCAGCACCACATAGCAGCTCATAACTGTCTATAACTCCAGTTGTAGGGGATCATACACCCTCACATAGACATACATTCAGGCAAAATACCAATGCACATAAAAACAAAGACAAGGAGAAAGGGGGAAATTGGAGCCTAAGTCAAACTAGGCCTGAAGAGATTGCTCAGTGGTTGAGAGCACTGATCCTTCAGAGGTCCTGAGTTCAATTTCCACCAACTCACAACCATCTACAGTGGGATCTGATGCTTCTTGCATAAAGGTATACATGCAGATAGAGCCCTCATATATATTAAAACAAGAAGAAAAGAAAAAAAAAGAGGAAAATCAGACTAGTCGGAGGTGGTGGTGCACGCCTTTAAACTCACCACTCGGGTGGCAGAGGCAGGTGGATCTCTGTGAGTTCGAGGCCAGCCTGGTCTACAGAGTGAGCTCCAGGACAGCAAAGGCTACAAAGAGAAACTCTGCCTTGAAAAACCCAAAAAATAAAAAGTGAAGAAAATCAAACTCTGTGAAGCTCAGTGATATATGATTGCTTTATCATTGAGTGACATGTTTTCATTTTCATAAACAGGAGTCTGCGGAATTAGAGGGAAAACTGCTTGACATTAGAAAGAAGAGACTTCGTATGTAGACTGTGTTTACAATTTTTCTTACACGTGTGTGTGTGTGAGTGCTGGGGTACTCATGGGGAGGTTGGTGAACAACCCTTACGAGGTGATCTTTCCTTCCGCCACCCCAGCTCTCAGGCTTGGTCGCAAGGGCCCTTACTCACTGACATCTTGCTAGCCCTTGGTTTTGGTTTTTCCAGACAGGGTTTCTCTGTGTAGCCCTAGCTGTCCTGGAACTTGCTCTGTAGACCAGGCTGGCCTCAAACTCAGAGACCCGCCTGCCTCTGCTGGGATTAAAGCTTTGTACACCACTGCCACCTGGCCTCACTGACCCTTTTCAATTATTTAATTGCTTATAGAATACTTTTTATCTACTTCAGCTATTAACAGGGACAGATTTCTCAGCAGCTGATAAATTTAATTATCACAATTTCTGAACATGACACTTTCAGATTTTTAGATCATGGTCAGCTGTGGTGGTCTGCAAAGCGAGTTCCAGGACAACCAGTGCTTCACAAAGAAATTCTGTCTTGAAAAACCAATAAATAAATAAGTAATAATGAGAAAAGCATGTATCCTTTTGGTGAATGTAAAACTGAAAGTGGCTAAACATTTATGAGAACCAAGGCCTAGGAATTTAACTCAGTTGGTAGAGTTTACCCAACATGCAAAAAGCTGTAAATTTGGGTCTGGCATTAATCCCAACATGAGAGAGAGAGGGAGACAGAGAGAGAGACAGAGAGACAGGAGGATCAGGAATTCAAAGTCAGCCTGAACTATATGAGACCCTGTCTCAAAAAAACCAAACAGACCATAGAGAAGGCTCAGGGTTAAGAACGCCGACTGCTCTTCCAGGGTCCCCAGGTTGGACCCACACGACAGCTCATGATCATCTCTAACTTCGGGACCAGGACATCCTCTGTGTACTGCACACACTCGGTGCACAGAGCTACATGAAGGCAAAACACCATATACATAACAATAAAATAAATAACTTCTTGACTGGAATAACCAGGAAGTACTCTGCTTTATAATCTCTCATGGCCCTTGTTTATAAAGTTGTCCTCTGTGTCATGGGAACGCACGCCTTTTAGGTAAGTTCTGAGTTCCAGGTCAGCCAGGGCTACATATTGAAAATAAATATGTCCATTTAAAAAAAAGTAGCCTACTTAAAAAAAAAATGCCAGGTGGTGGTGGCGGTGAGGCAGAGGCAAACCATATAATGTTGTTTTATCTTTAACCTAACAGAATTAAAACAAGCTTCAAAAACTAAGCTTTTCGAGATACAAACTGAGAAGAACAAAGAGAAAGAGGATCTGGACAACATGGAAGATTTGGAAATGATAAAGACCATGCAGAAAAAGCTGCAGACGGAGATAAAGGTTACTACAGTCATTCAACATGTGTTCCAGGTAACAGTTCTATGCGTGAAGAACAGTGGTGGTGCACGCCTCTAAGGCAGAGGCAGGCAGATCTCTGTGAGTTCGAGACTAGCCTGGTCTACGAGAGCTAGTGCCAGGACAGGCCCCAAAGCTACAGAGAAACCCTGTCTCAAAAACCTCCCACAAAAAAAAAAAAAAAAGATATAACTGAACAGAGATGGGGAACAGTGGTGGCAGCACACACCTATTATCTGAACACACTTAGGAGAGAAAAGCAGAAGGATCAGGAGTTCAAGGCCATGTCTCCAAAATGCAGAAATTGACACAATGAGAGTTGTGTCATTGGTTAGGAGTAGTGGCTACTCCTTCTTCAAAGGTCTCAGGTTCAATTCCTAGAACTTACATAGCACTCATAACTATGTATCACTCTAGTCCCAAGGGATCTGATCTCCTCTTATGGCCTTCATGGCAATAGCCCTGGTAAGCAGATAGGCATTAGGCTTGTAGCTAAAAACCCATACATATAAAATTAATTATTTCAAAAAGGCAAAAACAAAAATGTCTTCTTTTTTAGGGGGTGGGGAGGCAGTTAGTGTTTTAAGACAGGGTTTCTCTGTGTAGCCTTGACTGTCCTGGAACTTGTTCTGTAGATCAGATTGGCCTTGAGCTCACAGAGATCCACCTGCCTCTGCCTGTAAGTGTTACAGTTAAAGGCATGCCTCACTGTTGCGGGAGGTCCTCCCGCTCCTCCAGCCTATAGCCGCTAAGATACCAGCCCATTGAGGTGTGGTCTCTCTCCCTTTAAAAAAGCGGCCACTTCCCTCTCCTCTCTCTCTTCACTTCCTGCTCTGCTGGCAACTAGACTCCCTTCCTGGTTGCGCAGAGGGCTGTTTTCTGGGACGGTGATCTGTAAGTTTTTTCCCCTTTAAATAAATACCACCCTATTAATCATAATTCCAAACTGGTGTGGCATTGTTTATGACTTACGCCTTCACCTCACCCACCACTGCCTGTCAAGAATGTTCCTTCTATAAAACAAATTTTTTAATGTTTTTATTCATAATAGCATAACACTTTCTAAAATCTGTGTAAATATTATTGCAATAAATAAGTCACTATCTTTGAGCCACTGTTTATTGATAGGAATGACCAGAATTCTTATTAATTATGATCCTAATCATTTCTTCATTGTCCACTCATTGTCTGCCACAGAAATGTTTGTCAACATTTTCAAAGGTTTAAAACGTTGATGAGGCCGGGTGGTAGTGGTGGCGCACACCTTTAATCCCAGCACTCAGGAGACAGGCAGATGGATCTCTGTGAGTTTGAGGCCAGCCTGGTCTACAAGAGCTAGTTCCAGGACAGGCTCCAGAGCTACAGAGAAACCCTGTCTCGAAAAATAAACAAAAACAAAAAACCGTTGATGAGCGAAACTTTTTTTTTCTTTTGAAAATAAAACGTACCCGTTCTAGTTACTGTTTCTCCAGAGAGGGATGAGGTGCACATAAGCAGAGCTAAGTGAGCCCGACTCCAGGCAACAGTACTTTCCTCGTAGTCTGACCGAACACTGCAAGGATTCTTAGTGAGTAAAATCTGACCAGGGAGCCCATAGGTGAACCCTGGAAATACCATCCGGCATTATGTGAAGCGAGGATGCCATGGTTGCTGTGGTCCTGCTCTTCCTCTTGATCACAGTGCTGCATCCCAGTAGATGCTCAGTGGATATTAGATGAGGTCAGTGCAAGGATGCTGGGGACATCGCTCAGTTGATAGTGTTCACCTGGCAGCACAGAGCCCTGGGTTTGGCTCCAGCACACATGACCTGGACATATTGGCAGGCTGCTGTAATCCCAGCACCCAGGAGGTGGAGGCAGGAGCATCAGAAGTTCAGCATCATCCTCAGCTACACAGCTGATGTATAGCAAGTTCAGTGCCATCCTGGACTACATGGAACCTGTCTGTCTGGGAAAAAAATAAAAAAAAGGAAAGGATTCATTAATCTTGTTAAATTAGGTACCTTTTTTTTTTTTTAATTGCAGGGCCTTATTTTGGGGAGTCAAACCAACTGGGCAGAGGATTCTGCCCTCAAGGAGATTGTGCTGCAGCTGGAGAAGGATCTCACCACGATCTAATAAGAATCCTGCTTCGGCACCTCAGCAGTGGTTTTGTGCCCAGTGCTCTAAATAGCAGAATTGGTGGAAAATGTAAGAGCTGGTTTGGGAGCTGCTCTGATGTGTCAGCTCGGAGGGCCCAGGTTGCTGTTATGATGTGAAGTCTTCTGTTTGAAACACGACCAAAGTGACTGGAATGCACTGCAGGAGTCTGAGCATTGCAGTCTTGGGAAGGAGGCATCTGGTCCAGCTGCTACAGAATGTGGACATCTTCACCACCATTTTCCCGGGAGTCCCTTCCAGGATGCTTTTGTGCATCTGTGCATTGGTTTATCAACCAGCACACTAGGAAGGATCCGAAGTATGAAATGTTGATTGTTTAAGTACTGTTGTGGATTGTGACTTTTTCTTTTTTCCCCTTCTCTATTTAGCATGCATTTTACTTTTGTAAGTTAATGAATTAAAAGAATAAATGTTACCATCTTATTAATTAAAAAAGAAAATGTCCAGTGGTTAAGGGCACTGGCTGTTGTTGCTGCAGAGGACCCAGGTTTGGTTCCCAGGACCCACCTGGCTGCTCACAACCATCTGTAACTCCTATTCCAGGGAATCTGACATCAGCTTCTGGCCTCAGCCGAGATACCAGGCACGCATGTGGAGCATGTACATACATGCAGGCAAAACACACACACATATGAAAAAAATCTTTAAACCAGGCAATGGTGGCTCACGCCTTTAATCCCAGTACTAGGGAGGCAGAGGTAGGTGGATCTCTGTGAGTTCAAGGCCAGCCTGGTCTACAAGAACTAGTTCCAGGACAGGCACCAAAACCACAGAGAAACCCTATTTTGAAAAAAAAAATATTTAAAAGAACAAAAAGTTGTCATTTTATAGTCTTTATGTTCCATTTTTGGGTAACTCGAGTATTTGGAGGTTGTGATGGTTAGTGTTAATTAGCTGCCTGGCAGAATCTACAGGCATCTGGGAGATGCCTGCTGGGGATTATCTTGATTGCCCCAGTTACGCTGAGAAGACCACTGTGCAGTGCTTTTCAGTGGTGGACCCTGGCTGTGGCTGTAACTCAGAAGTATTGTGCTTGCTTGGCATGCACAAGGCCCAGGGTTGGACCTCCAGCACTGGGTGTAGGAGGGACTAGCTGAAGGAGACCCTAGGGGTGGGCTCCTTAGTCATGTCTTCCTGCTGTGACACTCTAAAACTGTGAGCGTGAATGAATCCTTCCTACAGTCACCACTAGCTGTTTTACTCAGCAATGAAGAAGGGGTGGGGGGGGTTCATTTTCACATTTCTTTGTGCTTAGGACCTTAAGAGGGAAGGGTTATAAAGGCTGATGGTTTCAAAGGTTTTAAACCATCCATGGTTTTAATTTGAATCTGTGGTGAGGCAGATGACATGGTAGAGGAAACAAAGCTCTCAAGAAGTAAAAGAGGGCTGGAGAAATGGCTCAGTGGTTAAGAGCATTGCCTGCTCTTCCAGAGGTCCTAAATTCAATTCCCAGCAACCACAACCATCTATAATGAGGTCTGGTGCCCTCTGCTGGCCTGCAGGCATACATGAAAACAGAATATTATACACATATATATATATCTTTTTTAATATTTATTTATTATGTATACAATATTCTGTCTGTATGTATGCCTGCAGGCCAGAAGAGGGTGCCAGGCCCCATTACAGATGGCTGTGAGCCACCATGTGGTTGCTGGGAATTGAACTCAGGACCTTTGGAAGAGCAGGTAGCACTCTTAACCACTGAGCCATCTCTCCAGCCCCAGTATTATATATATAATAAATGAATAAATAAAAAAAAAGAAGTAAAAGAGAGCAAGGGCTCACTCATGGTATCCATCTTTCTCCCCCTGGGGCTCACATCTCAACGGTTCCACCACCTCCCAGCAGGCCCACAGACCAGTGACCGAACCTTCAATGCATGAGCTCTTGAGGGACACTTCAGATCTGAACTTCAGCAGGGTTTTTTTCAAAAGCAGTTTCACGTGGCTCAGATTGGCCTTGAACTCACTCTAACTAAAGCTGACCCTGAATTCCTGATCCTTTTGACTCTAACCACTGAGTACTGCACTTAATGTATCTGCATATCCAATATGCGGTCACCCTTTTAGAAGAAAGATAAACATAGAGATGAACTAGATAGATAGATAGATAGATAGATAGATAGATAGATAGATAGATAGATAGATAGATAGATAGGGATGGATGGATTCAGCATTCAAGTTGGGCAGTAATGGCACAAACACTTGGGAGGCAAAGGCACATGGATCTCTGAGCTCCAAGGCTACACAGAAAAAGCTCTGTCTTGAACTCCCACACCAAAAAAAAAAAAAAAAAAAAAGAACAGGAAAGATGTATCCAATGAATAATAGCATTTAAAATACATTATTTCTTGAGGAAAGGGTTGCTTTTTTTGAGATAGGTTGTTTTGTTTTTAAAGACAGGGTTTCTTTGTGTATCTCTGGCTGTCCTGGAGCTCTGTACACCAGGCTGGCCTCAAACTCAGCTCTGCCTGCCTCTGCTTCCCGAGTGCTGGGACTTAAGGCATGTGCCATCATGCCAAGCTTGATCTAGTCTTTAAATTAGCAGAAAATGATTTTGCCTAAATTAGCAGAAATAATTATTTGCTTAAATTTAAGTTCTGAATACTTCTCTTTGAAATATTTATAGTTATTAGTTATATATTTCATTTGATAAATCATCTTTATGTCTAGTTTTATGTTTTTGCCATAGTGCAATGTCTATAGGTTACTTTAATGTAAATTATATTTTTGTTATGCAGAAACGTTATTTTGGGAAATTACTGATTTGGAAAATTTGTGATTCAAAATCACAGCAACAAATAAATCAATAACTGCTTTTTCGGTCGTTTGTGGTGCTGGGAGTGAAACCCAGAATCTTGCCTGTAATAAGCAAGCTCCACCCAGCCCTCATGCATGTTCTGTCAATCAAGCTCAGCCTAGATTATCAGCATCATCTGGAAGAGCTTCGCCTTTTCCTGGGGTTTTATTGTTTTAGGCATTCCTTACTTAGCTGTAAGAGAGAAATATATCACTCTTCCCACAGCCCTGGGAAGTAACAGCCCCAAGTCCCAAACTGTAACAAATCTCCATCCATGTTATATAAAAGGATAGCATGTAATAATAAGTCATGAGGACTCTGTAGCCAACAAGATTTATCACATCTCACCTAGTCTCAGAGCTGCTCCCATGTAGAGGGATCGGCCTATATGTCACTTGTCTTGTAGTTTGTCTGTTTCTTCCTTCATGTCTACAGTTGAGATTTTCAGGAGGTCTATCCCGGTAAAATCTGATCTTTATTACTTTGAAGAAATCCATAGCTTTTGTTTCCTATGAAAACAAAGGCATAACATTTCCCCCAGAGCAACACATTTCCTGACTTCTACTCTGAAGTTAAGACAACTTTAAAATATATAGACTGGGGCTGGAGAAATGGCTCAGTGGTTAAGAGCATTGCCTGCTCTTCCAAAGGTCATGAGTTCAATTCCCGGCAACCACATGATGGCTCACAACCATCTGTAACGAGGTCTGCTGCCCTCTTCTGCTGTGCAGACACACACAGACAGAATATTGTATACATAATAAATAAATATTAAAAAGATAAAATATATAGACTGGTTTAATTCAGCAATTTTTCCCTACAATCCAATGTCTCTCATCTATTGTTTATTAGCATTTTAAAAAATTAAAGTTAATAGAACATTATGTACTCTATCTCGTGGCTCTCTGTACCCCTTTCTGTTTATTGAGCATCTCTTTAAAGTATGATTGGATCTTTCTACAACTGCTTGTCCTGAAGAACCGAATGGTCTGCCTGTAATATGCTTTATGTTGTAATAAGTGAAAGCCTTTCGTTTTCCCTGTTGATCTGCATTCATTAGTCCAGTGCAGCCTTTGCCACACCTCTCTGTATTCCAGAAGGCTGGGGCCTTCTTTTTCAATTATTTCTAGAAAAAAAAAATTTTTTTTTCTAGGAGCGCCTTGCCTACAATCCCTTTTGAAATGATCTTGCTTGCCAAAGCCAACACATTTGACCTTTTGGCTTTTCTCAAAACCTATAGAGATTACTTCTCCTATTAAAGTTGCATCATAAGTGTGAGATCCAAATGAGCCGTATTTCCAATCTACTCATCTTTTCCTGCTGATCTTGCCTTCAGAGGCCTGATCACCTTTTTGCATTCAGAATTAGCATTCCAGAAGCCGAAGATTTGATTAATATGTGTCTGACTTCTAGATCTGATACTGTCCTATTTACAGTTGAGGTCAAGAAATCAGTGAAAGCTTGTTTTGGGCCTTGTATAATTTTAGTAATGACTCAGACCTCTTTCCTGATTCTTTAACCTTGTCCCAAGCATTTAAAGCCACTAAATGACATGGTACCAAGGTGTGGTCATCAAATTCAAATTGCCTTTGCTATTCAGCATGCTGGCCTTCACCTAGAAAGTGATCTTGGGATATATTAATACATCTAGCCCTGTTTCATTGTTCTACGGCCCTAGCTTCCTCTTTCTGCCATGTTTACCTTTGTAACTGAGGACCAGCTTCCAAAGTTGCAGATGCCAAATCTTTCCAGTCTTGGGAGATAATTCTGTTCTGAGTTGCTCATGAGTTTAACATCTGCTGCACATAGGGTGAATGCATACCATATGAAGTGACTGCGTCCTTAAATCTCCTCATCTAATATTTCTACAGGATTCCACTTAACTTCTTCATAACCTAAAGTTGGTTTTCTAATAACCTTAGGTCACCCTTCTTCAGTTCACCATGTGGAGCCATGGTAGGTTCTTGGCTAAATTCCTCTGTGTCTGCGTATGTTTCCTATTTTCTTTTTTTTTTTTAAATATTTATTTATTTATTTATTTATTATGTATACAATATTCTGTCTGTATGCCTGAAGGCCAGAAGAGGGCACCAGACCTCTTTACAGATGGTTGTGAGCCACCATGTGGTTGCTGGGAATTGAACTCAGGACCTTTGGAAGAGCAGGCAATGCTCTTAACCACTGAGCCATCTCTCCAGCCCCTCCTATTTTCATTAATAGAAATAACTTCATTATTTCTAAGACTTGTATCAGCCAATGTTTCGTATTTGGCACAATTATCAAACCAATTTTTATATTTGGCACAAAAAACCACCGTGGCTCTTAAGGATAAAATATGAATTACCAGACTGACAGCAATTACAATTGGCATACGTCAATTTCAGCTGAGTCATTTAGCTCCTCAATTACTGCTTCCATTGTCAAGCCATCTATAGTAGCACTATACGGGATCCTCCCTCCCTGTCTTATGGTATTTTACACCCTTAACGTGGGAAGGATTTTTATCTTCTTAATATTATTTAACTCTCTCCTAAAGGACTTCCCAGGTGACTCACCAAATCTGCTGACTTGTCAGTTTTGCAGCAGCAGCGGCAGCAGCGGAGGCAGTAGTGACAAACTCGAGCCCCTTCCGCCGGAAGCGAGCCAGCTTTTCCGAGTCCCCACAAACAGCTACACTAGTTGGCCTGACCTGACCTCTCTATTCCCGTTGGAGTGCCAAATAATGCAGGTCTTTCTTTGGAACACCAGCTCCCAAATAGTGACATGGAGATTTTTTTATTACGAAAACTTAGCCTTAGCTTAGGCTTATTCCCAACTAGCTCACCTGGAGTTCAGACTGACCTCAAACATATGGTCTTCCTGCCCTGTTCCCAAGAGTGCTGGGGTTACAGGAATGAGTCTCTGTGCCGAGCCAGATTATGTAGAAGATATTCAAGACAGTGCCTTTCAAATGACTTCAAAATGAGATGCTCTTTCGTTCTTTGGGTTTTTTGTTTGCTTGCTTGCTTGATTTGGTTTGTTTTTTTCAAGACAGGGTTTCTCTTGAAAGACTCTAAATGCATTTGTAAGCTCCCTCAACCCTAAGGCATTTTTCTAAAACCTTACACTCACTCTATCTAGGAAAAGGGACGGCCGGGCGGTGGTGGCACACACCTTTAATCCCAGCACTCGGGAGGCAGAGGCAGGCAGATCTCTGTGAGTTCGAGACCAGCCTGGTCTGCAGAGCTAGTTCCAGGACAGGCTCCAAAGCCACAGAGAAACCCTGTCTCGAAAAACCAAAAAAAAAAAAAAAAAAAAAAGGAAGAAAGAAAAAATAACCACATGCTGGACTGCTCATCCCCCTGTGTCCTTGAGAATAAGCTTCAAATGTAACTCCATTTTGGGAATTAAGGCAAATACAACCCACAGATGTTAACTCAGTTCCTGATGTATTGATTTAGTCACTGAACCAAAGGTCAGGAAGACCACAGAGATGCTCTCCCTTACCACCTGACCACGCAACTATTCTCCTGCCCTGGAATAGACCAATCACTACTAGTAACCCTTTGTTTTTTGTTTTTTTGTTTTTTTTGTTTTTTGGTTTTTCGAGACAGGGTTTCTCTGTGGCTTTGGAACCTGTCCTGGAACTAGCTCTGTAGACCAGGCTGGTCTCGAACTCACAGAGATCCGCCTGCCTCTGCCTCCCGAGTGCTGGGATTAAAGGCGTGCGCCACCACCGCCCGGCTGAATAAGCCAATCCAATAAGTTGGAAAACAATTTACAGGTTCCCCCCCCCTTGTGTCTGTGGCTTTTCGCTTTAAAAGGTGGACTGTAACAGCTATCAATGTCCTTCATATCCCGAACCTGAAGGACCCTGTCATGACAGAATAAAAATCCTCTTGCTTTTGCATCAATTTGTGGTTATGTGAGCGGTGTCTGAAGCAACTCTTCCCTGATGTTTGGACATCTAGTCTAACACTCTGTGTAGCTCTGGCTGTCCTTTGTAGAGCAGGCTGGCTTCAAACTCACAGACATCCCCCTGCCTCTGCCTCCCAAGTTCTGGGATTAAAGGAGTGCACCACCACCACCCAGTGTGTTTGTATATTTGATTTCCAGCTGATGGCTCAATGTTTTGGAAAGTTGTGGAATTTTAATTTTTAATATTTTTTATGTTATGTGCACAAAAACACAGTTGTGGGTGTCAGAGGATGACCTTAAACTTTTTTTCTTCTTTTTTGAGACAGGGTTTCTCTCTAGCTATGGAGCCAGTCCTGGAACTTGCTCTGTAGACCAGGCAGGCCTTGAACTCACAGAGATCCACCTGCCTCAGTCTCCTGAGTACTGGGATTAAAGGCATGTGCCACCATTACTTGGCTCTTAAATTTTTTTAAAAAATAATTTATTTTTATTTTCTTTGCATTAGTGTTTTGCCTGCATGTATGTCTCTGTGAGCGTGTCAGATCTTGGAGGTACAGACAGTTCTGGGCTGCCGCGTGAATGCTAGGAATTGAACTCATGTCCTCTTGGAAGAGCGGTCGGTGCTTTTACCACTGAGCCATCACCTAGCCCCTATTTTTATTTATTTATTTATTTATCTATTTATTTATTTATTTACTTGGGTTTTTTGAGACAGGGTTTCTCTGTGGTTTTGCAGCCTGTCCTGGAACTAGCTCTTGTAGACCAGGCCGGTCTCGAACTCACAGAGATCCGCCTGCCTCTGCCTCCCAAGTGCTGGGATTAAAGGCGTGCACCACCACCACCCGGCTCCCTATTTTTAATATTTTTTAGATTTAATGTGTATGAGTGCTTTGTCTGCATGTATGCATGTACACCACAGGCATGTCTGGTGCCCTTGAAGTTCAGAAGATATCAGATTCCCTAGAACTGGACTTATAGATGGTCGTGAACTACCATGTGGATGCTGGGATATAAACCCAAGTTTATAGTAGCCAGTGCTCATAGTCACTGAACCATCTTTCCAGCCCAAGCTGTGCCATTTTCAAGAGGTAGAACGTCATTAAGGGCCTGAATCACGGAACCTTGAGGTTTTATACTCTGTGTCTACTTCCTGTGAGTTCTTTGGTTCCTGAATGAAGATGTGACAATACCAAATGCCTCACACTCCGGCCTCCATGCCTGCCTGTCCTGCCAGCATGAACCATCTTCCGTCAAACAAACAAACCATTCCTCCCTTAGATTGCTTTTTGCCAGGTATTCGGTCAGAGCAACAAGAAAAGGAACTAAGGCAATGCTATCTGACGACAGTCTTTGCTTTAGGGTTGGTGGCAGCTGGTGGTCCGATAATTTAATTAATGCATTCCAGAAACTTACCTAGTAGTTAAAAACATGTTATTTCAGACACAGAAATGGGTGATAATGGCTATCTGCAGGACTAAAGATAGCCTCAGATAATTTTGGCTCTCGATCTGCAGTATTCCAGTTCTCCACACACCATGCAGGCTTTGGTCAACCAGGCTGCAGAATCTTGAACACGGTGTGGCTTTTGCAGGAGACGTTAGTTCATAGCCGAGTAGGAACATCTAGGTAGATGCTTCCAGGGGTTCAAAGACCTGACTTCTCAGTCCTCAGAACTCGCAGCCTACAGAGAAGCTGCCCCTTTAAAAGCCAGCATCCTTCTTTTACCCTTCTTTTAAGCTGGCCAGAAGCCACTTAACCAGACATGCCACCAACCCTGTGGCCAGTCTGATAACAAGACTGATGTTGCGTCACGACCCAGACAGGAAAAGCGGAGAATGCTTTACAGAGCAGAAAGAGTTAGCTGACCTACACAGGCAGGAGGCAGACGATTCCTATGAACCCGGATTTTAAGGATGTTTTATTTAGAGCTTTGGCATGAGATTTGGCTCAAAAGGTGGTTTGGGTGGGTACCTGCCTTGAAATACAAGACTTAACCCTTTGCCAAAGACCCCGAGGTTTGGTGCACACTTACCAACACCCAAAGAGATTGTCCAACACTGAGCTAAACTACAGCACCTGAATTGCTGTAGCCGTTGTGGAAGAGGGGACTGAAAAGCCTGGAGTAGTGGTTCTCAATCTCTGGGCTGCACGGACCCTTTCACAGGGGTCGCATATCAGATACCCTGGGTATCAGATATTTACAGTGTGATTCATAACAGTAGCAAAATTACAGTCATGAAGTAGCAATGACAAATTGTATGACTGGGGAACTGGATTAAAGGGTTGCAGCATTGGGAAGGTTGAGAACCACTGGCCTCGAGAATACTAGAGATGTATATCAGTTGGTGGAGTGCCTGCCTGGCATGCATGAGGCCTTCAGATCAACCCCGAGTACCAGGTAAACCAGGCTTTGTGGTACATGCCTGTAATCCTGTAATCCCAGCATTCAAGAGGAGCAGACAGGAGGATCAGAACATCAAAGCCATGCTCACTTACCTTATATCAAGTCTGAGACCAGCTTAGGCTATGTGAGACCCTGTCTAAAAAACAAAGCTCAGGAAGGGCCTGGAGAGGTAGTTCAGTTAAGAGCACTGGCTGCTCTTCTAGAGGGCTGGGTTTGATTTCCAGCACACATCCAATTCCAGGGGGATTTGGCGCTCTCTTCCGGCTTCCATGGGGGCAAGTGGATTCACGGATGAAATAGGTCCCTGACCTTAGCACACCTGACACCATGATAGAAGTAACATTCAGGTCTAGGAACTCAGCATGTAGGTAGCAACACCTGCCAAAAAAAAAAAAAAATACAAAACAGGGAACTAAGACCTGATCCATCAGAGTCCATAGTTCTGGGCAAGTTCTCCTGCTTTTGATTTCTATAGTTCCTCTTCAAACTAACTGTTCTTATTAACTGAGGTATGTCAATCAGGATATGGATTTTTGTGGTTAAAAGCTCCCCTGAGCTGGGTGGTGGTCCACACCTTTAATCCCAGCGCTACAAGGTAGAGACAAGAGGATCTCTATGAGTTCGCGGCCAGCCTGGACTATAAGAGCTAGTTACAGGACAGCCTCCAAAGCTACAGAGAAACCCTGTCTCGGAAAAAAAAAAGCCCAAAAACAAAACCAAACCTCACACTGAGAAAGGCTCAGGATTGTACTCAAGTCTCAAAAGCCCAGTGTAACCCCCATCCAGCTAATAAAGACTTTTTGTTTTGTTTTGTTTTGTTTTTTGAGACAGGGTTTCTTTGTGGCTTTGGAGCCTGTTCTGGAACTAGCTCTTGTAGACCAGGCTGGTCTCGAACTCACAGAGATCCTCCTGCCTCTGCCTCCCAAGTGCTGGGATTAAAGGCGTGTGCCACCACCACCCAGCCATAAAGACTTTTGTTTGTTTTTCGAGACAGGGTCTAATAAAGACTTTCTACTGACTTGAATCTTGTCCAAGAGGTCTTCTCTGGTGAATACCTCACAACACAAACATTCATGTAGGCAAAACACTGATACTCAGAATTCTTTGTTTGTTTGTTTGTTTTTCGAGACAGGGTTTCTCTATAGCTTTGGAGCCTGTCCTGGAACTCTGTAGATGAGGCTAGACTCAAACTCACAGAGATCTGCCTGTCTCTGCCTCCCAATTGCTGGGAATTAAGGCATGTACCACCACTGCCCAGCCATAATTTTTTTTTTTTTACTGTTTCAAAAGTTCAGGGAAATGAACCTACTGAAGAGGATATTCTTTTTTACTTAGTTTGCCTGTTTGAAACAGTGTCTCCCTTGTGTGGCCTGGAACTCACTATGTAAACCAGGTGGCCTCTATCTTAGAGAGATCCCCTGCCTCCTGAGTGTAGTGAGGTCCCACCATGCCCAGGGAGAATCCGCTTTGTTTGTTTGTTTGTTTTGTTTTGTTTTGAGACAAGGTTTCTCTGTAGCTTTGGAGCCTGTCCTATAACTAGCTCTTGTAGACCAGCTTGGCCTCACAAAGATCTGCTCTGAAGCCTAGAGGGATGTGAGCCCCAGCTTCAGGCACGGTATCTGATAGGACCAGGTAGTGCCTTGCTCCATGTCCCACTTTTGACTTGAACAGGCCTAGCTTCCCTTGACTCTGGCTCTGCTCTCCACAGGGATGAGTGCCAGGAAGGTGAAGCGTATCCCCTCTCAGGTGGTCCTGCAAGCCTCATCACCACAGCTCCCTGCTGCGATGGAGGGCTCTACCACACAGGTGTTAAACTGAAGAGATCTAAAATAAAGGGCTCATGAAACTAACTACAGATTCTAGACAGAAAGTGAAGGGCCAGTCCTGAGACAAATTCCCTCAGCCACCTGCAGTTCAGCCAGACATCACACAGGAAATGTGTACTGGATGGAAGGGGCCATGGCATGTCCTAACATTTCAGTGGGAGAAAACATCAAGTGTTCATTTTAGCTCAAATTCCCTGCACACATTCCTGGAATAGTTTAGTTCCTGAAGAGAGTGTTGCTACTTCTTGGTTGTTTAGTTCCCCACTCCAGAAAGCAATGTGGACTTGGTAGTGAACCTCCAGGGTCAAAGCAAAGAACAGTTCTTTTAAAGGGAACAAAAGATCTCTTACTCTGAGCCAAACATCAGTAACTATGACCGGAGAACACTGATTCCGGGTGCCTTGAATGATGTGTTCCACGGTGGAGAGGTCACATGAACTTCTACAGTGGTGGGAACATCAGGAGGCAACTCCAGCAAAGCCGAAGACTTTGCTTCAGGTCTCTGGTACTATCTGATGACATTCTTATTTGGGTGGAAGCTATTGATGTTCTAGATTAATGTGTTCAAAGGTGTTCTAGATTAATATGGTCATTGGTGTTCTAGATTAATATGTTAATTGGTGTTCTAGATTAATATGTTCAAAGGGTCTTCTCTCATAGTCACAAAATGTTCCCTCAGATATAGGGTTGGTAATGTTATGTAGGAGGCTAGCTCTGGGAGGGAGTAACCAACAGGCCACCAAAGATAGGGTGGACTCACACACACACACACACACACACACACACACACACACACACACACAATGGGTGGACCAGCTAAAGGCCTTGAAATGGTGCAGAGATAATGGTGGTGGTTGGCTGGTGGTCAAGATATAAAGACAGTAACTAGTCAAGTAGAGATAGATAGGCTAGCTCAGGCTGGGAAATAAACTGGCAGGTCCATGCTAGCTAGGCAAGACTGTAGCAGCTCTAAGATCTCCCGTGTGCAGAGAGCTGTAAAATCTTCAGCTGTGGGCGTCCTTAAACCCTATGCATAGTCTTGAATCTTATCTACTTACATATACTCGGCTTCTGAGAAAAGTGTACCCCTGTCCTAGAAGATCCAGCTTAGGGCAGGAGGAAAACAGAGAGAGAAAAGGAATAAATACGAACCCCATGGCTATCAGGGTGGAGGCTTTTGCTGCCTGGCTTAGCCTGCAGTTTTTGAGGGGAGAGCACATTTACGTATTTATCTATTTTTGTGTATATATGCACATATGTGCATGCATGTACACACATCATGTCATGCCTTCAGAACCAGAAGACAACAGTTCTCCTGTGACGCAGGTCCTGGGGATTGAATGGAGCCCAGATCATTGGGCTTGGTGGCAAGCACCATTCCTCATGTCACCAGCCACAAACCTATACTTTCTCTAAAGACTCTATGCTTGTTTCCTTGGTCGTTCCAACTGAATTATTTTTATTTTTTAAAGAGTTATTTATTTATTTATTATGTATGTAGTGCGTTCTGCCTGTATGTATGTCTGATTTGTTACCCTTGCTCTACCACTGTGTCCCATCTGAATTCTTTTTCAGGAACGTAAAAATCCAGACTGATGCTGGGTGGAGACCACAGGAAACTATAGACGTCGCTATAAACCAGTGACTCTCAGCCTGTGGGTCACGACCCCTTCGGCAAACCTCTATCTCCAAAAATCCTTACATTGCCACTCATAACAGTATCAAAATTACAGCTATGAAGTGGCAATGAGAATAATTTTATGGTTGGGGGTCACCACGACACGAGGAACTGTCAAAAGGTCACAGCACTAGGAAGATTGAGAACCACCGCTAAAAACAGCAGCAGTACATGGCTACTAAGCGGATCTTTAAAGATCGCTCAAGATGGTTTGGGCTCTCAATCCACAGCATTCCGTTTCTCCACAGTCAAGAAGTCCTGGCGTCAATCAACTGCAGAATCTTCCGCATAAATGTGGCTCTAGGAAACTTCAGCTTAGTTTCCCATACAGAAAAAAAGGACGCGGCCTGGTTCCCCTGTGTGGTAATACACACCTATAATCCCAGAATTTGGAAGGTAAAGGTGTCAAGATCAGAAGTTCAAGGTCATCCTTGGCTACTAGCAAATTTGAGGCCAGCCTGGGCTATGTGAGACCTTTCAAAAACCAATAAATAAAACAAAAGAGAATACACATGGGTGATGTGGAGTGAACTCCCTGGCCTCTTGCTCCTTTACTCCATCCTTTCTCCTTTTCCACCTCTCAAGAGTGAAACTGGCTGGTCGGTGGTGGCGCATGCCTTCAATCCCAGCACTCAGGAGGCAGAGGCAGGCAGATCTCTGTGAGTTCGAGACCAGCCTGGTCTACAGAGCGAGTTCTGGAACAGTCATGGAACTGTGAAACTGTGGCAGAGCACATCTGCACTTCGGTCCCTCAGAGGCAGGTGGAGCACAAGTTTCCACCAGCCTGGTCCACACAGTGACGCCCAGGTCTGCCTGGGCTCTGTAGCTTGACACTGTCTCAAGGAAAACAAAAGGGCACACCTCGGATCTCAGATCCTTTCTAATAGTGCTCTGGGGCCAGACCTAGGAAGCTCTGCTCTCACCTCCGGAGGCTGTTGTCCTACGTCTAACCCAGAACTGGGCTGAAGGGCAAGGCCGAGTCAAGGTCGAGTGTCTGAAATCTGCCAATGCTGGGCTCAGTGCTGCTTCCAAAGGAGAAAATATTTGCTCTGGGTTCATGCAATCCAGCTGGATGAGCCAAACACCCATGCCCTCCCAAACCTCCAGGCAGGGAGGCGCTGCCAAACTCCACCCCTTCTTCTTGCAGGAAGAGGGCACGTCCTTAAGTCCTCTAGCTGAAGCATGTGTGTTTGTGCACGTGTGTGCATGCATGTGTGTATGTGTGCGCGTGCGTGTGTGTGTGTGCGCGCGCGCACGGCAACCAGAGATCAACCTCATGTAGCATCCCTCTGAAATCCACTTTGCTTTGGAGACAGACTCTCTCACTAACCTGGAGCTCCCCTGATTGGTCCAGACTGGCTTGTTTACACCTTCCCAGCACTGGGATTATGTGTGTACGCCATGACGCCTGTTCTTTTGATGAGTTTCAAGAAGTTTTCGTTTTTGTATAGCAAATAGTACTGGTTGAGCTATTTCCTGGGCTTAGAAATATATTTTACTTTTATTTTTTTAAAGGTCTTTTAAACTTATTTTTATTTTATGTGCATGAGTGTTTTGCCTGCATGTATGTCTGTGTACCATGTTTGTGCCTGGTGCCCTCAGAGGCCAGAGGAATAAAGACGATTGTGAGCCACCAGGTGATACTGGGAATCAAACTCATGTCCTCCGGAGGAGCAGCCAGTGCTCCTAACTGCTGAACCATCTCTTCTACCCGCTGGAAACATGTTTGAGTGTCTGCCTCACAGCTGAATCAACACTCTCCTGGTTTTATTTTTATTTTTAATTTTTTTAATGGCTTTTTCGAGACAGGGTTTCTCTGTAGCTTTGGTGCCTGTCCTGGAACTAGCTCTTGTAGACCAGGCTGGCCTCGAACTCACAGAGATCTGCCTGCCTCTGCTTCCCAAGTGCTGGGATTAAAGGTGTGTGCCATCACCGCCTGGCCACTCTCCTGGTTTTATTACAGAACGTAGGACACCAGAAGTGTTCGGAGGCAGAGCTCTTGACATTTTAGCCTCCATTTCTGATTCACGAGAAGGGAAGTATTAACGGCAACATTTAGGGTGTACCTGGTGTACCTGCTGTATGGATTTTCATGCAATCTCCACAAAGACCTCCTCAAATAGGCTGGTGGAAATTACATCCATTAACCCCGTCCCCTCTTTCTCTTTCTGATCTCTCTTCCTGTTGTACCCTTCTGAATGCTGGGATTCATGGGCTTGCATCACTACACCCAGTTTAAACTTTCTTTTTCCTTCAAGACTCTTTACTTAATAAGAGCATATAAATATTTCCATGCTGGGTGTGTGGTGGTGCGTGCCTTTAATCCTAGAACCCAGGAGACTGAGACAGATGGACCTCTGCAGGTTTGTGGCTAGATGGTCTACAGAGCATGTTCCAGGCCAGTTGGGGTACACAGAAAGACCCTTCCAATGTAGTAGCGGTGTGTTTAAGATGGCAGCATGTGAGCTGGGGAGATGTCTCCGAAGTTAAGGGCACTCACTGCAGGGGACTCTGATTTAGTTCCCAGCACACGGTAGCTCATGACCATTTTCCAGCTCCCGGATTTCTCATGCTCTCTTCTGACCTCCACTGGTACAACAAGCCCATTATGCCCATACATACATGTAGGCAAAATACACACATACATAAAAATAAGCATAAATACATTTTTTTTTGTTTTTTGAGACAGGGTTTCTCTGTTGCTTTGGAGCCTGTCCTGTAACTAGCTCTTGTAGACCAGGCTGGCCTCGAACTCACAGAGATCTACCTGCTTCTGCCTCCCTGAGTACTGGGATTAAAGGCGGGCGCCACCACCACCCGGTTTAAATAATTTCTAAAAGTCATACTCTACCACTCCTGAGGAAAATGCATTGTAACCCTTATCTAATTTATACAGACTCCATAAAGTTTTAAGCCATTACCCTTGTCATTTAGAGCTAGCCCCATTGGAGTAGGTGTTTCCATTTCTTTGGGCATTTGGACATGCCTGAGGATGGCCCTCAGGCAGCTAACGGACCTCTTCTATCTCAGCCTCATCGCTTATTGCCATCCCTCACCTGGGCTCCAAGATGGCATATCCAAGTTACTCCCCAAACCTTGGAGCCCAAACCTGCCCTAAGATACCTTTCACCTGCTTCAGTGACCCCCACCCAAAAATGTTCAGCATGACTTGTTATGATATGATTGACTTTTTTTTATTCTGTAACTTGTCTACACAGATATCCAAAGATTATTTTGAACTGCCATTACTACTTAACTTGACAGAACAGAACAGTTTTAGTTTGCTTGCATAAATATTGAAGGTTTTCATATGGTTTTCCCCTGTAGAAATCCTTTCCCATACTCTCCTTCATGGCAATCTCAAATTTGGCTCAGAGATTTATTCATCCTGCTGACAGCTAATCAATAAATATTTTAATTATAATTGAATTGAGTCTATGGTTATTTTCCCCAATGTCACAGACTCCATAGCAACAACTTTACCCAATGAACCATCTTACTGGCTCTAGTTTTGTTGTTTTGTTTTTTTTTGAGACAGGGTCTCATGTAATCCAGGTTGTCTCTGAACTCACTGTGTAGCTGACATTGGTCTTAAACCTCTGATTCTTTGGCCACCCACTCCCAAGTGTTAGAATTATAAGCATATGTCTTTAGTTACATTCATTTTATTTGGTAGTATTGGGAATCGAACTCAAAGTCTTGTACATGCTAACCAGTGCTTTAGTACTAAGCTGTATGTGCAACCTCTAAATACATTTTTTTAGTTTATATTTTATGTATGAGTTCTCTGCATGCCAGAAGAGGGTATCAGATCCTATTATAGATGGTTGTGAGCCACCAGGTGTTTGCTGGGAATTGAACTCAGATTCTCTGGAAGAGCAGCCAATGCTCTTAACTGCTGAGCCACCTCCCCGGTCCTCTTAAATACATTCTTCTCTCTCTCTCTCTCTCTCTCTCTCTCTCTCTCTCTCTCTCTCTCTCTCTCTCTCTCTCTCACACACACACACACACACACACACACACACACACACACACACACACACGGTGTTAAACTGTTACGTCAGTATAGAGACTTGCTATTTCAGTTAGACTAATAAGTCTGTTTCTGATTAGTAACCCCTGGGATTCATCTGTCTTTACCCCCCAGCAATACGGATGTTGGGTGTGTGTGCACACCCATGCATTCCTTCTGAGACTAGAGAAGGATTTGGAGGTCAGAGGACGATTTGTGTATTTATCATTCTCAGCTTTATTCCTTTGAGACAAGGTCTCTCACTGAAACTGGACCTAGATTGGTGGCCAACTATCCTCAATGGTCTGATCCTCCTGCCTCCACCCTTAGACAGCACTGTGGCTACAGGTGGGTGTGGGGCCACACCCAACTATTTATATGGGCTTTGGGGAACCAAACTCGGGTCCTCATGCTTGCTCAGCAAATCAGTTACCTGAAGAAGGACCCATGTTGAGCGCCAAATGAAGAAGGACGCTTAAAAGAAATCCTATAGTTACCCACTGTACCTTTTTAGTCCTGATATTTATTTATTTATATATTTTTTAATATTTATTTATTATGTATACAATGTTCTGTCTGTGTGTATGCCTGCAGGCCAGAAGAGGGCACCAGACCTCATTACAGATGGTTGTGAGCCACCATGTGGTTGCTGGGAATTGAACTCAGGACCTTTGGAAGAGCAGGCAATGCTCTTAACCACTGAGCCATCTCTCCAGCCCCCTGATAATTATTTCTTATAGTTCTGTATTAATCTACGCCTTTCTTAGCAGAAAGATGATAACTAGGTACTGGAGACAGCTCTGCAGTTTAGAGTGCATACTGCTCTTGACCAGGGTTCAGTTCCTGCACACATGTTCATTGTTAGCAATCAGCTATAACTCCAGATACAGGGAGATCCGATGCCTCTCAGTTCCGAGGATACCTGAACTCATGGGTACAATGCCCCCTTAGCTGAAAATAAATCCTGTGAAAAATGATAACTGAGAAGCTGGCAAGATGGCTCAGCTGCTGAGAATGCAAACTGCTTTTGCTGAAGACCAAAGTTCAATTCCCAGATCCTGGATCAGGGAGCTCACAACTGCTTGTAATTGTAGGGGATCCAATGCCTCTAGCTCCTCAGGCAACTATACTCACATGCACATATAAACACAAGTTTTTAAAACGAGAAGTGAAAACCTTCTCATCTCTGGTGGTTAGGAGCTGAGAAGCAATCAGCTGACCGACCCTGAGAGCCTTGGGATTTAGAAGTCCATCTCTTCTGTGTGCTTGCCTGCGGAAGGGCCCACCCTGAGTTTCTCTTCAGCACCACAAGACAAAGAGCTAGTACTTCTGACTACAGTGCCCTCCTTCCTGCTTCTTCTCTGAAATGCTGGTCCAGGTGTCACTTGATTCTGCCCTCGGTTACCACAACAGATGGTTCTTGCCAAGTGATTGTTGTTTGTGGAGCTCTGATAGTCTTTACCTTTCTCCTTTTGCCTCTCCACCCAATGCCATATAGTCCAGGTTTTTGTTGTGTCAGCTGCTCACTTGTGTACCAATATCCCGTATTTGTGATAAATCACGAATCATTAACCTTTATCAGCAAAATTAATAACTCGATATTTACAGCAGTTTAAAGCTATATTACTTACAAAGTTATGTCAAAAAGGCCACAACATCTATTATAGTGAGATAAGCATATAGATACACATTTATATATGTAAGCATATATATATATATATACACACACATCAATATGCACACATATTTTTTATTCATGTAGTATTTAGAATTAAACTCAGGGCCTTACACATGCTACATATGTGTCTTATGGGTTATACCCCTATCTTTTACATATTAGGATCTAATAGTCCATGCTGTTGCCCTAGCTGGCCTCAAACATACAGCACCTCTGTTTCAGCTTTAAGCATTAATATTACTATAGAATAGATTTGAATATAATAAATTAAGATGGCTGGTTATGTTTCAAAACTTAGACTATGATCCAGGAGTAGTGGTGTATGCCTTTTGTCCCAGCACTCGGGAGTCAGAGCCAGTGAATCTCTGTGAGTATGAGGTCATCCTGGTTTACATAGTGATTACCCAGACAGCCAGGGTTATATATAGAGAGACTCTGCCTCAAAAAACATGAACAAAAATTAGTCCATGAAATTTCTTTTTTTTTTTGGTTTTTCGAGACAGGGTTTCTCTGTGGTTTTGGAGCCTGTCCTGGAACTAGCTCTTGTAGACCAGGCTGGTCTCGAACTCACAGAGATCCGCCTGCCTCTGCCTCCCGAGTGCTGGGATTAAAGGCGTGCGCCACCACCGCCCGGCTAGTCCATGAAATTTCTGAGTACTCTCAAACTTGGCGAAAAAATGTAGTTAAATATCAGGAATAGTGAGTTATGGAAAACAAGCTGAAATCAAGCAATGCCCACCAGCAAGGGAGTAGGGATTGGCTCCCATTAAGTCAGAATTAACCCTTCCTTTTGTGCGCTAAGTAAATCTCAGGGTTTTTTTTTCTTTAATTAAAAATATTTTTTTTCATGCAACATATTCTGATTATGATTTTTCCTACTTCTCTTGGTTTCTACCCAGCTCACCTCCCATCCAGAACCACGACCTTTCTGTCTCTGGTTAGAAAAACAAACAGGCATCTAAGGAGAAATGATACAGTACAATAAGATAAATCAAAAACAAGCAAAGTGGAATAGGACAAAATAGCCAAACAAGAAAAAGAGCCAAAGAAAAAGCACAAGAAGGGCACACATATACAAAGACACACACGTTCACACACACACACAGGAATCCCATTAAATATACGAAACCGGAAACAGTAATACACACACACACACACACACACACACACACACACACACACACACACACACACGTATTCAAAGGACCTGCAAGGTTTAAAAAAAAAGTGTCCTGACTTAACATTCTTAGACAAAGAACCGCCAAAGGTGCAGGTGAGTTCATTTTCTGTCGGCCATCTGTTGGTTGACATGCCGCCTACCCTAAGAGTGGTTTGTTCCCCAGTGAGACACCCTTGGAGAAAATTTTTCATTCGCAAGTGGCTATCGATTGGAGATAGGCTGTGGGTTAGAGATGGGGGCACGAATTCATTTCTCCTTCAGCTCTGGAACCCCATCTGAGCATATCCTATGCATGCTGCCCCCGTCTTTGTTCCTGTGAGCCAGCCCTGTTGTATCTAGAGGGCCTTGATTCCTTGGTGTCCTCTGGCTCCTAACACTTTTCCTCCTCTTCTGCAGAGTTCTCTGACCCCTGAGGGGAAAGTTTAGATGCAGACATCCTTTTTAGGGCCGAGTGCTCCCAGGTCTCTCATGATACATATCGTCTGGCTGTGGGTCTCCGTATTTCTTCCTATCTGTTGCAGGAGGAGACTTCACAGATGATGGCTGCGCAAGGGAGGCATCTATGTAACTTCCAAGTTTTAATAAAATTATTTATGTTAGGAAACCACAGGAGGTTGTATTACTTCTGTTTCAGATTAAATTTTGTAAAAGGCGAAAGATTTATACGATCTGAAGAGAAACCAGAGTTCAGATTAAATTTTGAACTGTACTGAAATTAGAAACTAGCTATCTGGGAGGGAAATGGTCCTAGATAACTTGGGATGGTGAACCAAACAATTCAACCGGTTGCTGCAAAAGCGCTACAATAGAAAAGGCCAGAGTTGAGCGCCAAGGGCGGGGAAGAGGGGTGGGTCCTGGAGCGGAGGGGTGGAGCTTGCCTTTACAGCTCCTCAGTGACATCACACCGGCTCCGCCCCGCGCTGCTCACTCCCGATACTTCTGCCGCTCGCCTGCGCCCCGGAAGCTGCCCCTGCTCGGGGGTCACGATGGGCAGCAAGATGGCTTCCGCCAGCAGGGTCGTGCAGGTAAATCCTGGGCCACTCCCGCGCATGGGAAGGAGGGATGGTGCAAATGCAGCAGCCGCGCCGGAGCGGCGGGGAGAGGCGGTGGCGGAGAACGCGCTGTGACCGCGGCCCGGGCCAGCGGGCGTGTGTCTGAGAATGGGACTTGGGCTCCCGGTGGCCGGGAGTAAGGAGGGTCTAGCGCCGAGGGTTCGAGCCGCGCGGCGGGAGGCAGCCTCTGGTAGTATAGGCTCGTGCTCGCCCGAGGTCTCTGGACTCCCCAGCGCCTCATTAGCCCTAGGAGTCTGCGGACTGCGCTGCCCTCCGGCAGCTTGGCCAATCGCCGTTTAAAATTGTCTGTGATGTCCCCCCAGTCAGCCAATCCGGAGGAAGGCCGTAGCGGGGCGGGGGAAGGAAGCAAATCCTGGTTCTGACCTGGTGTCCCTTCAAGGACTTGGGAATGGCTGGATAACTAGCCTCTTGGGCTGCTTCCTCACCTTGAACCTGGTCAGATCTGATCTCTTCGGACGCCTGGCTACAGATGTGGGGATGTGTGAAATGTCACGCTAGTTGAGTTTATTACCTGCTAGTGTGTATGTTTCAGGGTTTGTTTGCTAAGCCTTTTCCCATTGTGTTTAGATAGAGTAACATTGCTAGAGTAACACATTAGCTAGAGTAACATTGCTAATCCACCCAGCAATTACTAACTCCTGACAGCTTTTGTACCTGCCTCCCCAGCTGTAGTCTGATTTAATAGGAGGTAAAATTCATGACTAAGTAGACACAGCCTTTTGTAATTAGAGAGTTTTTAAAATTTGGAATGTGGAGTATTTTCTGATTAGCTTTCACTTTTGTTATAAGTGCATTTTCCTTTGCAGGAAAACACCTTCTAAAAGACCTTTCCCGTGAAGGGGTCTGAGTGATGACCTTTGGTACCATCGCAATGACTAATCCTCAGTTACTTGTAGGCATTGAGGATTCAGCAAGTAGAGAATAGCCAACAAAAGTCCTCTGTCTATACCATATAACCTCACATATCAGTAATGCATATATAACTCGGGCTGAAATGAATATGAGCAGACATGTTGGCTTACACCATTAATCCCAGTTCTCAGGAAGCAGAGGCAGACAAATCTGTGAGGTAGAGGCTCACCTGGTGTGCAGAGCAAGTTACAGCCAGACCTACATAGTAAAACCATGTCTCAGGAAAAAAAAAAGGTTGGAGCCAGGCAGTGGCGGCGCATGCCCTTAATGCCAGCACTTGGGAGGCAGAGGCAGGTGGATCTCTGTGAGTTCGAGGCCAGCCTGGTCTACAAGAGCTAGTTCCAGGACAGGCTCCAAAGTTTCAGAGAAACCCTGTCTCGAAAAAAACAAAAAAGAAACAGGGTCTCTCTATGTAGTTCCATCTGTCCTGAAACTTGCTCTGTAGACCAGATTGGCCTTGAACTCACAAACATCTACTTGTCTCTGCCTCGAGAGGCACTAGCAAAGGCATGTACCAACTTAGAACAGGTGTTTTTAATTGCCTAATATGCTTTTTGTGTGTTGTCTGTTTTAAACTGCTAAGTAGTAACATAGCAGGGAAGTCATACTTGGTACAAATTAGGACATTTCAGAGTCCTTTCCCTATCAGTCAGAAAGGCTTCCACGACACAAGGTCACATCATCTTCATTGTTTTATTATTTTTTTATTTTTATGTATATATTTTGTGTGTCTGAGCCCAGAGTGGGCATCAGATCCCCTGGAGCTGTAGTTACAGGTACTTATGAGCTGCCTGCTGTGGGTGCTGGGAACTGAACTCTGGTCCCTTGCAAAAGCAGAAAGTGGTCTTGAGCACTGAGCCATCTCTGTGGCCAATTCACTGTGGGTTTTGGTTTTAACGTTTTGCTCACTATTGTGATGTATATAGAGTACACGTATGTATGGCGATCAGAGGACAACCTTTGGGAGTCAGTTGTCTCTTTCCGCTGTGGGTACCACCTTGTCGGGGTTGCTTAGCAAGTGCTGTGTTTTCATGTGCGTGTGTGCATGTTTATCCAGTGTGTGTGTCTGTGTGTGTGTGTGAGGGAATGTGATGTGCATGTGGATGGAGGCCGTCAGAGGTATCACATGGCCCCTGGAGGAACAGGCAGTAAGGAGCTGTCCTGGTGTGGTGCTGGGAATTAAATTCCAGTCCTCTGCAAGAGCAGTACAGTACATGCTCTTAACAGAACCCTCTCTCCACCCCTTAAGTAGTACTGTATTTTAATGAAGGTATTTAATCATGAGGACTGACTAGTAGGTTGTTGCTTTTATAGTTAATGAGGTCATTTTTTTTCTCACGTCTTATTTTCCATCAGGTAGTGAAGCCACATACTCCATTAATAAGGTTCCCTGACAGAAGAGACAATCCTAAACCCAGTGGTAAGTTGTATTTCATTTAGGTAGTTTCTAAAATGTGCACATTCATATTTAGAAGTGAATATTATAGACAGTATTTCTCACTTTATAATCAGGTAAGTTGTTGTACTTTAGATCAAAATGGTACCTGAATAGCATGCAAGTAATTAACTTTTAAAATTCGTTGTTTATTTACTTTTATGTAGGGTCTTACTATATAACTCTTGCTGACCTGGAACTGGATATGTAGACCAGGCTAGTCTTGAACTCATAGAGCTTCTCTGCCTCTCAGAGTGCTGGGAATAGACATAAACATACATACATATATACATACATACATACATACATACATGAGAGAGAATATTGTAATAGCTCAAGAAGCCATGTATAGTGGTGTGTAGCTATAATTTTAGCACTCACAAGATTGAGGAGGAGGAGGATAGTTACAAGCAAATTGAAGAATGACTCATTTCCTCAAGTTTTATTTAATGTGTATGTTTTGTCACATGTATGTCTGTGTACCACAGGCAGGCCTGGTACCCACAGAGGCCAGAAGAGAGTGTCAGACCCTCTGGAAATGAGGTTACAGCTTGATCACCTCTGTGGGTGCTGGGAATTAAACCTATGTCCTCTGGAAAAGCCAAAAGTTCTTTTTTTTTTAAATATTTATTTATTATGTATACAATATTCTGTTGGCGTGTATGCCTAAAGGCCAGAAGAGGGCACCAGACCTCATTACAGATGGTTGTGAACCACCATGTGGTTGCTGGGAATTGAACTCAGGACCTCTGGAAGAGCAGTCAGTGCTCTTAACATCTGAGCCATTTCTCCAGCCCCCTAGCTAGCTTTTCTTAAATTAACCCGACTACTTTTTGCCTCTGGGCTTTTTCCTTTTCTTATTTCTGTCTATCTTTCACTTACTCCATGGCTGGTTGGGTGCCTGGCCCCTGACTTCTTCCTCTCCTTGGTCTCTTGCTCTCTTTATTTATTCTCTCTGTCTGCCAGCCCCACCTATCCTTTCTCCTGCCTCGCTATTGGCCATTCAGCTCTTTATTAGACGTCAGGTGTCTTAGACAGGCAAAGAATCACAGCTTCACAGAGTTAAACAAATGCAGCATAAACAAAAGCAACTCATCTTTACATCGTTAAACAAATGTTCCACAGCAGAAACAGAACACCTTAGAATAATTTTCCACAGCAAAGACGCCTGGATAATTTGTCTAATTAGTATTTTTGTTTTTAATTTCAGCCTCAGACCTTTTGAGATCTGCTGGGCTACCCTCTCACTCCTCTGTAATTTCACAGCATTCTAAAGGAAGCACATCCCCAGATCTGCTGATGCATCCGGGTTCGCCAGACACTACACTAAAAACATTACCTCACAAGTACAGAAGGAAACCTATATCTCAAGAAGAAATGGACTTCATCCAGGTATGCTGTGCTCTTCAGCACAGGTTTGTGCAGATTGCCGTGACATTTTGGCTTAGCAGTGGTCATTTGCTGATCGCATGTTCCCTTTGTTTTGTCATCTGGAATTAGAGCTAAGGGAGATGGACAGGCCAGGGCTATCTCTGTAGGGACCCTCAGTAAGGATGCATGATACATGAGGAAATGACCCCATACGAAGGACTGGGGAATGTTGCTCATTAGTAGAACTCCTGCCTAGCATGTGCCAAAACCGGGGATCAGTCCCAACAAATCCAGCCATCTGAAAAAAAAAAAAAAAAGCTGTTTGAGTGAGGGGCTAATAACTTTCCAAAGAAAGACCACGGAGAAATTTGAGGCTGATGTTATCAATCATCAATCTTTCTTTTTCTTTTCTTTTTTTTTTTTTTTGAGTCAGGGTTTCTCTGTGTATCTCTGGCTGTCCTTGAACTCGCTCTGTAGACCAGGCTGGCCTCAAACTCACAGAGACCACCTGCCTCTGCCTCCCGAGTGCTGGGATTAGAGTCCACCACTACACCCAGTTTTGTCATCAATATTGAGTCCTTTCTAGATCTGAATTTGTAACATTTACCATAAGTGCTTCAAACTATGAAAAACCATAAATTTTGTTTTGTTTTGTTTTTTAAGATAGGGTTTCTGTGTACAGCTCTGATTGTCCTGGAACTCTTTGTAGACCAGGCCGACCTTGAACTCACAGAGATCTGCTTGCCTCTTCTTCCTGAGAGTTGTGATTAATAAGGCCTGCACCACCATAGCCTAGCTTTTTTTTTTTTTTTTTTTTTTTTTTTTTTTTTTTTTTATCCGAGGCTGGAGAGATGGCTAAGAGGTTAAGAGCACTGACTTCTCTTCCAGAGGTCCCGAGTTCAATTCCCAGCAACCATATGGTGGCTCACAACCATCTTTAATAAGATCTGTTGCCTTCTTCTGGCCTACAGGCATACATGCAGGCAGAACACTATATACATAATAAGTAAATATTTTTTTTTTTTTAAATTTTTTTAGTAAATATTTTTTAAAATTTTATTTTATTGATATTTATTGAGCTCTACATTTTTCTCTGCTCCCCTCCCTGCCTCTCCCTCCTCCCTTCAATCCTCCCCCAAGGTCCCCATGCCCCCAATTTACTCAGGAGATCTTGTCTTTTTCTACTTCCCATGTAGATTAGATCTATGTAAGTCTCTCTTAGTGTCCGCATTGTTGTCTAAGTTCTCTGGGATTGTGATTTGTGGGATAGCTTTCTTTGCTTTATGTTTAAAAACCACCTATGAGTGAGTACATGTGATAATTGTCTTTCTGTGTCTGGGTTACCTCACTCAAAATGATGTTTTCTAGCTCCATCCATTTTCCTGCAAAATTCAAGCTGTCGTTCTTTTCTGTTATGTAGTACTCCATTGTGTAAATATACCACATTTTTCTTATCATTCTTCAATCGAGGGGCATTTAGGTTGTTTCCAGGTTTTGGCTATGACAAACATAAGTAAATATTTTTAAAAAAGAAAAAAAAATTAACTGTCTGGGCATGGTAGCTCACAACTGTACTCTCAGATCTCAGAAGGCTGAGGAAAGAGGATTGCCGTGATTTCTTAGAGACCAGTCTGGACTATCTAGTGAATTTTTAGGCCAGTTCGGGCTACAGAGTGAGGCCTTGTCTGAAAAAATCAGCGACAGCCTGAGATCATTTCTATAGTATAAATAATGGCCAATTCAGTCCTTCGTCTCATGGCTTTTTGCTTCTCTTTTCAGCGTGGAGGTCCAGAATGACCGCTGTGGCTGCTGTTTGTCGCCAGACAAAAGGATTATCTTTACAATAAAGGACTTCCAAAATGTCAAATGAAAATTGTATATTAAGCAACCTTAATAAATATTCTGCAAAAAGAACGAAGTATAGAAACTCTAGATGGCCACTTGTATCTCCTCAATGTATCTTGGTCAGCTTCTCTAGCAAGCTGGCCTGCATACCTATTAAAGTCACAGTTTTACATATTAGCCTGTTAACTTACTCTTGATTATGAACTGTTACCAGTGATGAGCTATTAAGTATCTAGTGAACAATCAAATTTTCTCCTTTGTTTGTTTAGACATAAAGATGATTTATTAAGTGTAATTCCTGCTGTAAGGAATCTTTTCTCCTGAAATTAGATGAGGAACAATGAGATATTTCCACTTTTTTTTTTAAAAAAAAAGATTTATTTATTATGTATACAGTGTTCTGTCTGCATATCAGAGACAGGCAGATCTCAGGGAGTTCGAGGCCAGCCTGGTCTACAAAGTGAATTCCAGGACATCCAGAGCTGCTACACAGAGCCCTGTCTTGGGGAAAAAACAAAACAAAACAAAAAAAACCAAGTGTCTGTATTGTAGGGAGCATTGGCAACTGTGAGTGAGTGGAGCCCTGAGTTAGCATGAGCATGGCTGTGTCTAGGACTCGAAGGCCTCAGCCCAACAGGAACGGTAAAGCCTTCCTTGGCTAGGATCAGAGGGACCGAGTATTGGTGTCTATGAGTGAGTGATGGATGTGTACAAAGACTAGCAGCTGCAGCTTCTTCCTCCTGATGTTCTTCCTGCCTGAGATGCTGTCCTACAGATACTTACCTACACTAGCCAGCTCCTCCCCATGTGCTATACCTGATGAACTCAGGTTCCAGGAGCAGCAGGAGAACCCCAGCGTTACTGTACATATGTCTATGTGTATGTCACTTCACTGTGTCACCGTTCCGAGTCAGGGTTCCAGAACCCAAGCCCAGTGGGTCACAGCAGTGGACATGAAAAGTTTCTGCACCCCAATAAGCCTCTTGGCTGATGCAGCAATCCAAATCAAACCGAATCAGAAAAAGCCTGGATTTAATGAATAAAATGCTTCCAGATGATTTGCCAGCCCTCAAGAGAGGACATAGGGAGGAGAGACAAAAAAAAAAAAAATCCAAAAATTAACTTTTCTGGAGGGCAGTTTAAGTACCTTTTTGGAGTGGTCTTGAGCATCTCTGGGGTAGGAATTGTATTTGTGTTCACTTGTCTTTCAGAGATGCAGCAGGGTCTGGGGAGAGATGGGAGAGGAGGATTGAGGTGGTGCTTCCACCAGAACACTCCAGACTCTTTGGGTATATGGATGCCAGGGCCTGGGGTGGAATTTCCACCCGAACATCCCAGACTCCTTGGGTATAGGGACGCCAGTTCATGCCTGGCTGCTTCCTGCTTGGGAAGATGTGAGGAGGGGGAATAAGGAGTCGCTGGGCTCACACTCAGCAGGACGCATGGGTGGAGAAGCATCCATTAACTGTCATCCTGGAAACCTCAGGCATCTGTTGCTTGAGCAAGCAGAAAAGGCAAGATGCTAGGAAAAATAGATTATTAATACCTGCCCTAGTTGTACTGAGTGTGAGATCACCGACTCCTGATTCCCCCTCCTCACATCTTCCCCTGCCCGCAGGAAGCAGCCAGGCATGAACTGGCGTCCCTATACCCAAGGAGTCTGGGATGTTCAGGTGGAAACTCCACCTCAAGTACCTGGCATCCATATACCCAATGAGTGTGGAATGTTCTGGTGGAAGTGCCACCTCAATCCCTTTCCCCCATCTCTTTCTCCCTAGACACTGTATCATTTCAGAAAGCCTAGCAAACAGAGAAGCTCAAGACCACGCCTACAGGGTATTTAAACTGCCCCCCCCCGCCAGAAAACAGATGTGTTTTTTTGGTTTACTTGTCTCCTCTCTGGGGGACCAGAAAATTGTCCAGGGGCATTTTGCCCATTAAACCTGGGCTTTTTCTGATTCAGTTTAATTTGGTCTGATTTGGATTGATGTGTCCATCAAGGTGCAGAAACTTTTCAGCATAAAGTAAAAATAATGCATAAGATGAATATAGCATAGGAACAAAATTTCACCACTTATTCAAATTGCAAATTACTACTTACTACATCTGGAAGGATGTTCATTTGTCTAACTGTTTGTGATCATGTTTGTAAATCCTGATAAATAACTTTCACTATCTTAATGGCTGAGAGTCTTAAAATCCAACTTACTTGGCAACCAAAGAAACTATAATGGGTTCTCCTGCTAATCTTCACACATACTTGACTAAATCTTCTTCCATACTTGTAATGACTTCTAGAATATACTTTATAAAGCAGTCGTCCTTAATGTTGACTAGTTCATGATCAATGGATACTAGAATTATGTTCTTTTCTCTTGTTCAATCGCCTGTGGGCTAATCTTTTTTGTCATTCCAGAGTTGGTTTGTTTTTCTTGCAAGTTCTGGGCTATGAATGAATGTTGTCCCGATGAGAAATAAAGGTTTATATTTGATGTTAGTAGTAAGCTATTCTGGTAGCATGAAAAATATATAATTCATCTTTTTCTTTATTCTTTTTTCTTTCTTTTGAGACAGGGTCTTACTATGTAGTTTGGTTGACCTGGAACTCATACATAGACCAGGGTGACTTCAAATGCATAGAAATCCCTGCTTCTGCAGTGCTGGCATTAAAGGCATGCACTGACGTGCCCAGTTCTGTATATTTTGTGGTAAAGCCATAGCTCGATCAGTAGAGTGCTTGTCAGGCAGAACCCAAATGAAAAGCTGGGAGCAGTTGTGTACCTGTAATCCTTCTGGGCAGGCAGAAAGACAAGTCCCTGGAACTCTCTGACCACCCAGGCTACATGAATTAGTGAGCTCTGGGTTTAGTGAGAGACTGTCTCAGAAACACAGATGTGGAGCTGGAGAGATGGCTCAGAGGATAAGAGCACTGGCTGCTCTTCCTGAGGTCCTGAGTTCAATTCTCAGCAACCACATGATGGCTCACAACCATCTATAATGAGAGTGCCCTCTTCTGGCATGCAGGAATACATGCAGGCAGAACACAGCATACATAATAAATGTAATAATAAAAATAATAAAATGGAACAAGATCCCCAGAAAGGTCTCCGTGAACCCTAAAAAACTTTTATTTTTGATTATGAACACTGTATACATAATAAATCTTAAAAAAAATTAGATGTAGTGATTGAAGAAGACACCCAACACTGACCTCTAGCTTCTGTATATACACCCTAAATACATGCATACACCACACAAAAACACATAGGCGAATTACTTTGGGCTTGAGATATAGTTTAGTGAGCTCTTGCCTAGCATTCACAAGGCCTTGAACTCCATCCCATGGTTTCAAAACAAAAAGATGGTTTTCTGCAGTCTATAGGTGCCTTACTTGGACCTAAGTGGTGGCAAAAGGCTGAAGCAGTAATAGGTAGCTAACCAGTTGCCAGACATTTGCTTCACCCCTGCAAAGTTATTTAAGCCTTCCAGAAGTGTTTGAGTAAATCCTGTCATAGAGAAGGAAACTAGGTATAGACAGAGATAAATTTAAGTCATTCGTCTAGTGACTGAGTGCTGGCTGACCAGTATTCAAAAGCAGGGATCTGGATCCAGAGCCACTTCTACACTATACTGGCATCTATTAGTCTTTGTACTCTGCTGCTATGTCCAACATATCTCTAAAAATTAAGATTCCTAATTCTTAGAAACATCAGTAGCAAAGAAAGAGGAAAACATTGCCTTTTGACAGCTACTCCAGCTAATAATTTAGGGATCAGCCTGTTCTGGGATCTTATCGGCTAGGAACCAAAATTTTAGTATCATTCTGGCAAAGCCATCTGTTTTACAACAGTAGTTCACCAACAAGCCTTCTTGATTTTCTTTGCCCTGTCCAGTCTATAGTGTGGTCTCTTAGCAGTCAGGACAAACTCTTCAAAACATCACCTGGGACAAGAGAGATGGACCAGTGGGACAAAAAGACCTCATCTTCAAGCCTGAAGTCCTGACCTTCAAATGTGTACCATGGTACAATAAATAAAATGGAATAAAAAATAATCTGATTCTGTTGTTAAAACCGCATGTTTAAAACTGTGAGCCCCAGTTGTCTCTCTGTTTAGAGCATTTAGGATCCTGTCTCAGAGTTAACTTTTTTCCTGAGACAGGATCTCACTGTGTGGACCTGGATTGTCTGGACCGCATTATCTTTTAATCTTCCACTACAACGGAATGTTATAGTTCATGGCTTTTTTTAGGTTCACGATAATATTTGGCACATAGAAAGCAATACATATGTGTTAAATTTTTTTATTTATTTTGAGACAAGTTCTCTTGTATCCCTGGTTAGCCTTGAACTTACTGAGTAGATCAGGCTGGCCTCAAACTCGCAGAGATCTGCCTGTCTCTACCTCCCTAGTGCTGGGATTAAAGGTATACATGCTACTTAAAAGAGTTTTTTTTTTAAAAAAAGATTTATTTATTGTATATACAGTGTTCTGCATGCATGCATGCATGCATGCCTGTAGGCCAGAAGAGGGTACCAGATTTCATTGCAGGTGGTTGTAAGTCAACATGTGGTTGCTGGGAATTGAACCCAGGACCTTTAAGAAGAGCAGGCAGTGCTCCCAACCACTGAGCCATCTCTCCAGCCCTTAAATGAGTTTTTTATTGTAGCATAATTTATGTTAACTAAGAAGTTGGGTTCTAATAACAACCAGGTTGGTGATGTTGTTGTTGCAGAATCTTGTGATTCATGAAGTAGGCAGAAGTCATACTAGAATCATAGAACTCCCAATGACCAACATGGTCTTTTTATTGTTGTTATGTCTGTAGCCCAGGTTCTCCAGGAAATTGCAAACTTCCTGTCTCAGCTTCCAGAGTCCTTATGTGCCTGCCATACCTGGTGGAACAGGATGTGTGTGGATGGAACAGGATGCATGGGAATGGAACAGAAGAACAAAGAACGGCAGGGGAAAATCTGACTGGTTAACTGGGCTCATTTTCCTTTATCATAAGGGGTAAAGCTCTTCTTTTTGTCACCTAAAACCGGCCAGTTTGGGAGATCTGGCTGCTAGTTTCTTGGAAAGTCAGGTAAGTGACTTAGTTTCTGTTTAGTATGGAACTTCAGGATGCTTGGTTGCCTTTGGTTTGACCTGGTCAACTCTGTAGAAGCTCGATTTGAACAAATGATGTCATCGATTTTATTAACAAATGTATTAAGGGCATGGAGATGACTCAACTCTTAAGAGCATTTGCTCTTCCAGAGGACCCAGGTTGAGTTCTTGGCACCCACATGGTGGCTCACAGCCATTTGTAACTCCAGTTCCTGGGGATCCAATGCCCTCTCCTCACCTTCGTGGGCACTGTGCACCTATGATACTCAGACACATGCAGGCAAAACACCATACACATAAAATAAAAATTAAAAGCAATGGCATTAAAACGTGTGATTCTTGGTTTAGAAGTAATTTTGGCTTCATTTGTTTTCTCGAGAGAGAAAAAGCTGAACAATGTGAAAATAAATTCTTAAATTCAGCAGAGAACTGAGGTCTCAGCAAAACCACCCTGCAAACGGGAGCGATATGAAGACAAAAATATGACTCAAACGGAAACCATTGCTGGAGCCAGTTATCTGGCAGACAGATAGGCTTGAAGCATAATCACAGCTGACAGTGTTACTATGTCTAAACGCTGTTTTTCTTAATTCATTAGTTTAGATTTTATAGAAGACAAAAGACATGTTCTATAACATAATGTTCAGCAGGGCTGGATTTTGCTTCCCTTGGCCTGTTCATAAATCAGCCTTTAAGAATTTGGCTCTCCTTAGAAGGAGGGGTTTGGTGTCCATAGCTACTGGGGCGACAGGACAACGGAAAGTAAAACCAGTGCGGGGCCAAGCCTTACACCCTAGCTAAACTCCCGAACTCAGAAACACCGTGTCGTAACGCTGACCTATCCTTGGAAGCGAAGCAAATCCAAGCTAAAACCAAACACAAAAACATTAACGAATTGACAGCTAGCTAAAAGACGTCGCTTCCGGCCTCGGTGCGCACGTGGCACCCCTCCTGGCCCCTACCAGCTTCCGTAGGGCCGGCCCCGCCCACAGAGGTTGAGTGCGCCCAGTGGACGGAAGTAGCTGTTGGGAGCTTTTAGACGCTTTAAATTCCTGCGGGGTGGCGGCCCTGGCTTTCTGCTGGAGTCAGGCTTCCCACTCGCATGGCTGTGGACGTGAAGTCTCGAGCGAAGCGCTATGAGAAGCTGGACTTCCTCGGGGAGGGACAGGTGAGGAGGTCCTTCTCACGCTGGCACAGCCCGGCCATCGCGGGCTCTCTTTCGGGGAGGGTGGCCTGACTGGTGCCCCGTCGCAGCCTCCCGGGCCTCCCTCCCTTCTGGACTAGAGGCCGTCCGGCCGCCTAGCAAGCCGCTGCGAGAACGCTCCGGATCCTGGGTTTAAAAAAGGGGTAGGGGAGGGGACCCAGAACCAACCACGTAAAGACCTCTCACTGCCTTCCTTTCTAGTTTGCTACGGTCTATAAGGCCAGAGATAAGAACACCAACCAGATTGTCGCCATTAAGAAAGTGAGTTACCTTTTACGTCGTTGTCTCTCTGGTCTTTGTGTCTTGCTTGCCACGTAGCCCTCGCTGGCTCTGTTTAGACCCGGCTGGCCTAGAACTGCTGTAGCCTTCCGCTTCTCTGCCGTGCGAGTGCTGGGTTCGTAGGCGTGCTCCAGCACGCCAGGCAACTCTTACAGAATACTTGTGCACGATCAGTTGATTGGCGTGACCAGTTGTCTTTGAGACAGTCTTGCTATGTAGTCCAGGTTGGTCTCCAGCTCGAGGAAATCCTCCTGCCTCTGCCTCCCGAGTGCCGGGATTGCAGGTATTTACGTTTTGCTCTGTTTTAAGACGCACCATCACGCTCTGATGGTGGGAGTTGCCCGCCTTCTAGAGACAATTAGGGTCTGTGTTTCAAAGTGGAACTCGAGCTGAACCAGTTTTTGGTCAAACGATATAAACCAGAACTTTTTGCTCCATAAAAGTTGGTCGTTGTTGGCCAAGGAGGCAGGTACTGCCATCTCCTCAGTTCTTTGGATGCCATGGTCTTTCCAGGCCACAGGTGGTTGGTTATAGCTATGTTATCTGTGCACAAAGGTTTTCATCGGCATTAACAACGTGGATGTGGTACCCTTTCTAAAATGATTGAAGTGACTCTTAAACTTAAATTCATTGAGAACGCTTCAAATTCATTGAGAACGCTTCTGACATAGCTTCCTGCACGCCAGACGCTTCGACTTACTTTTCTTCCCCCAGTTTCAGACAGCCTGTAGAATAGGTCAAAGTGTCCTTGTTTCACCCTGAGGGGCGTGAGTTAGATGACTTCAAGATCACACAGCTAATAGTTGCTGAGGCTAGGACTAGAGCTGTCCGATGCTCTTTCTCACACGACCGAACTCCGTGGCCATCTCAGGACCACTCTGTTTTTCCTCACATGACTCAGGGCCTGTTGGTGTCGTTGACCTCCATATTCTGTTTTCCTCCTTTATACGTTCATTACTCCCTTGAAGTGTGAATGACCAGGCTTCCCTCTTCCAGCCTCCCAGGTCCTCTTTGTCACTTGTTTTTTTGTTTTTGTTTTTTGAGACAGGGTTTCTCTGTGGCTTTGGAACCTCTCCTGGAACTAGCTCTTGTAGACCAGGCTGGCCTCGAACTCACAGAGATCCCCCTGCCTCTGCCTCCCGAGTGCTGGGATTAAAGGTCTGTGCTGCAGCCAAGGGACTTGTTTCGCCTTTTTAAAAGCCCTTATGACCAGCCTCAAAAGTTACTATGTAACTCCTGCCTCTATCTCTTGTTCTAGGTATCCTATGTCATTATAAAATGTTTCTTCCTTAAAGGTGACTTTAATACTTATTTTATTTCAAATAATTCATTTTTGTGGTTTTAAAAGTTACTAATAAGCAAAGGCTTTTAACATACTATATTATCTCTTGTTTTGTTTTTTTAGTTTCTTTAACTTTCCATTGATATTTATCTCCTGAACTGTTGTAATATGGAGCGGTGGGGCTGCGTCCCCAGCACCCCGGCTGCCTGGCTAGCTTATGTCCCGAAATAACAACACACAAACTGTATTCATTTAAACACTGCTTGGCCCATTTCTATCTAGCCTCTTCTAGGCTAATTCTCACATATTAATTTAGCCCATTTCTAATCATCTGTGTTGCACCCCAAGGTGCGCTTACCGGGAAGATTCTAGCCTATGTCCATCCTAGGTCGGAGTTGAATCGCGTCTGCCGGGAGAGCGGAGCATGGCGTCTCTGTCTGAGGTGTCTTACCTCACTTCCTCTTCCTCCCAGCATTCTGTTCTGTTTACTCCACCCACCTATGTTCTAAGCTATGAGCCCAAGCAGTTTGTTTATTACTTAACCAATGAAATCAACAGATTGATATATGACACTCCCACATCACTGAACATTTGGCTGGTTTGAGGGTCTTCCCTCAAACTTAGACATCATTTGTACTTTCTTCTGTGAACATTGAGGGTTTGGTGCTGTGACCCTTCCTTTTTCAACCCTCATAACTTCTACTCATGTTCATTTGCTGACAACCTTTTTTGATTTTACAAAAAAAAAAAAGACTCATTAAACTGCTTTTACTATGACTTGGACTTCTTCAAATAAAAATACCGCTGGTGTGACTTAACAGTGAAGGGCACTGGCTGTTCTTATAGAAGACCCAAGTTCCCAGGACTCATGTGGTGGCTAACAACTGTCCGATACTCCAGTTCCAGGAGATCCAACATCTGCTTCTGTCCTCAGCAGGCACAGAGCATGCATGTGGTCCACAGATATGCATGCAGGCAATACCCATGCACATAAAATGAATATTTAAAAAATTACATGAAATTGCCATGTTTTTTTCTGTTTCTTAGCTTACTTAGCCAGTTTGCCCTGTTGATGGCTTTGCGTTGCTGTGTGAGTATGTCTCCTAGGTATTTGTGGTATGTGCAGGTGTTTTTCAAGTCTGCCCCTGCATGCCACAGTAGGACATCTGACTTCCTCCACTGTTCTTTGTCTTGATTGCCTTTGAAACAAGGGCTCTCAATAAAGCCTGATGCTTGCAATTTTGGTTTGTCTAGCAAGACAGACTGGATGATTGGCTGGCTCACCAGCAAGCCCTCTGAATCTTCTGTTCCAGTCTCCCCGTGGTGGGACTTCAGGCACACATAGTCATGATTGGCCTTTTACATAGATGCCGAGGGTTGGAATTCACATCCTCATGCTTGCAGAACCAGTGTTCCCCACCGAACCATCTCCCCAGGACTCCTCTCCCCCTTAAACTTTTATTTATATGTATGCATGTGTGCCTCCATGAGCGTGTATGCAGGTTGAACCCAGGGCCTTGAGCATTCTAGGCAAGTGCTTTGTCATTGAGCCACATTCCTAGCCTATATTACTGATTTTTGCTTCTGAATGTTTAAGTATTTTGTGTATGTATGGTATCTCGGGGTGAGAGCCATGCTGCTATGTTAGAGGACAGTTTGTGTAAGTGTATGAGGGGGATGGAGTGAAGTCTTGGAGTTGTTTAAAAATTTTAGCTGATTTAAGCATAGCAGAATACTAATCACTTCAATCTTGGTGATAAAGGACTTCATGAGATAATTCTTAGTTGTTGGTTTCATGGGGTTTTTTTTGTTCTTGTTTTTTGTTTGTTTGTTTTTGAGATAGAGTTTGTCTGTGTAACCCTGTCTTAGAACTTCCTCTGCAGTCCAGGCTGGCCTCTAACTCACAGAGGTCCACCTGCTGAGATTAAAGGTGTATGCCACTGCCACCCAGTTTGAGATTATTCTATTTTTATTGTGTGTCTATTTGAGTTCTTCCCCATATAAATTTTATAATCAGTTTGTCAGTGCCCTCTGTCTTACATTTTGTGCTGTGATATGTGGCCTGCTTTTAAATAGAAGGTTCTCTTTGTAGTATACATTAGCAGCTTTTTTCTAAAGGAAGTATACGTGTTTTCCAGAGGTCATTTTTCAGTGATTGACAACTGTTGTATAAAGTACTTAGGAGCAGAATGCTCTTTGACCTGGTTACTGCTTTGTATGAGACTAAACTTCTTAGCATAGTGAGCTATGCTTAGTCAATGTTAACTGTTTCTTACATCTGTTACATTTTATGAGTTTGTTTTGTAAAAAACATTGGATTATTGGACATATTACCAACTATATGTGTTATTTTCTGTTCATGCCATTTTTTTCTCCCAAGTATACTAAATTGAAGTAATTTTGGAGAAATAAAGTAGCATACCCTCTGTTGCTGGTCTCTATTTAACTTGAAAAGATAAAAGGATATCTGGATGTAGTAATTAACACGTATAAGCGTAGTATTCAGAGGCTAAGATGAGGATTTGAAAGTTAGGGCCAACCTGGACTATGTATAGCAAGAGCCTTTCTCAAAAACAAAGCAAAATAAACAAAAACTTAAATAAAAAGGGGGAGCCAGGCGGTGGAGGTGCATCATGCAAACTTTAGTCCCTTTAATCTCCCCAAAAGCACTCAAGGCAGAGGCAGGCAGATCAATGTGAATTTGAGGCTAACCTGACCTACAGAGTGAGGTCCAGGACAGCCAGGGCTATACAGAGAAACCCTGTCTCAAAAAAACAAAGAAGGTGGGAGCATAAAGGAATCAGTTATTGTTTGTGTGTGTGTTTACATGTACCACAGCATGTTTTATGGTACATGTCAGAGAACAGCTTGTGGTAATTCTTCGCTTCCACATTGTGGGTCCAGAGGTTTAACATTAAATTGTACAGTTAGCAGATGAGCCTGTTGTTTGCATGTGTAGTTCAGAAGGTTAAAGTATATGCTTGATTCATTTTGGTCCTGCTGTGCTGGAGCTCCAACTCTGCCTTCCACTGTCATGACTCACTCTGTTCCTGGGCAATACTTTCAGCCTTTGAATTCCCAGTTGTTCTCATGATCTACCTTATCGCTACAATTTTTTTTAAGACAGGGTCTAAAACTCAGGATGTAAACCTGACTTTACTCAAATTCTAACTCAGGAGATCTGCTGCTTTGTTTCATGAGTGCTAGGATTAAAGGAATGCCCATCAGTCTAGCTGTTTCGACCCATTTGAAGCAGAATCTTGCTCTGTAGCCCAGGCTCTGCCTCCCAAGTATTGAGACGACAGGTGTGCACCACCGTGGCCGTCCTGCTTGTACATAAGTTGTTGTGCATGTAGATTATATATTAACACATTGCGAGTTTTTGTTTAGTTTTATTTTAAAATTTTTGTTGTTGTATGTGCATCAGTGCTTCACTTCTGTGTCTGTCTGTGCACCACTTGTACAAGGTCAGAAGTGGGCATTAGATCCCAGTGGAGCTGGCGGTTGTAAGCTGTGTGTGGTTGCTGGAAATTGAACCTGGGTCCTTTGGAAGCATTCAGTGTTCTCAACCCCTGCACCACCTCCATCCTCCGCACATTGTTAATGTGTTTTGGTTTCCCCCACTTTCTCTCCCAGATCAAACTTGGACACAGATCAGAAGCTAAAGATGGTAAGTATTACATATAATTTGACCAAATAGGAGATGCATTTATTCTGATCTGAGGAGATGAGGAAAATGCCAGTGAGAGCTGACAAATAATTCTATAGCATTATTACAGTGTCTCTAATACAGTGGTTCTCAACCTGTGGGTCTCGACCCCTTTGGAGGTCAAACATCTCTTTCACAGTGCTGGTATGTCAGATATCTTGTATATCATATATTCACATTATGATTCATAACAGTAGCCAAAATTATAGTTAAGAAGTAGCAATAGCAATAATTTTATGGTTGAGGTCACTACAACATGAACTGTATTAAAACATTACGAAGGTTGAGACCACTGGTCTCGAGTAAAGACAAGCCTGATAGAAACAACGTTCAAGCCATGCGATAGTGGCAGATCTGAGTTCGAGGACAGGCTCCGAAGCTATAGAGAAACCCTGTCTCAAAGCCGAAAAAAGAAAAACAAACAACATAAAAGCATTGGAAGGATTCAAATCATGTAAATTAAATGGAGGGCAGTAAGGTTGTTGGGCCCTTGAGTGGATGTCCTCCGTGCTGGTTTTGGTGTTGTAACCTTTTGTATTTCTGGTTTTGTTTTGTTTTGTTTTTTGAGACAGGGTTTCTCTGTCGCTTTGGAGCCTGTCCTGGAACTAGCTCTTGTAGACCAGGCTGGTCTCGAACTCACAGAGATCCGCCTGCCTCTGCCTCCCGAGTGCTGGGATTAAATCCGCCCAGTGCATTTCTGGTTTTCTAATTGCTTTGAAAAATTGAAGGATACATCTTCACAGAACACAAAGTTTCTATAAATTGGACACATTAGGGAAAGATTTACTTCTTATTCCAAAGCCTTTTAGAGTGTCAGGCCCAGTGTAGCAGATAATAGTTACTATGAAAAAGTCCTCATCTGTGGTCATTTGTATTGAAAAAAAGGTGTCCTTAGTGCCATTTTGCTATTAGCACACAGAGTCTTCCTCTAATGTTTGTTGGACAGGAGAGAAGATTTATCACGTCTGTTGCATGTCTGTAATGTAAGGATTTTCAGAATGATGTGCTGTAGAAATAAGTACTTCACCATTTTTCATAGACGATGTTAAGTCACTTTAAAACAATGTGAGAAAAAGAACTTACACAAATAGTAAAAATTATTTGTTTTTTTTTTTTATGTGTGAAATGTTTATTTCCTGAAATGGCCTTTTCTAAAAAACACATTTGTTAAAGGTTCGAGATTTGAGAATCATTGTTCATTTTTGCATTCTTTTTCCATAGGTATAAATAGAACAGCCTTAAGAGAGATAAAACTGTTACAGGAGCTCAGTCATCCCAATATAATTGGTGTGAGTATGATCTAAGTTGTTTGCTTTTGGGATCCTCCATATTCTGAATATGGTGAATGTTGATCAGAGGCTCAGCAAGATGAGTTAATGTAGCTGAGCCTTGAAAGTTGGTCAGCTTGAAATTTATTTTCTTTATTTTTTGGTTTTTCAAGATAGGGTTTCTTGTGCAACATTCCTGAATGTTCTGGAACTTGCTTTGTAAACCAGGCTGGCCTCAAACTCACTGAGACCAAACTGTCTCTGCCTCCCGATACTGGGCTTAATTAAGCCTTTAAAGGTGTGCACCCCCACCGCCTGACTTGAAATGTATCTTCTGTCCCACTTTTGCTGTGAGTAGTATCATTAGCATTATGCATGATGATGCGTTGAGTCAGGTGTTGCCATACAGGCTAATTTCGTCAGAAATTATTTTGAGTCCTAGAGAGCTGTAGGCACAGGGTTAAAAGTAGCAGCTTGCATTCAGATACAGAACCTTTCTTTTTGTCTGCATGAGGGCTGGAATATGTTCTTTCGATTTTTGCCAGCTAGCCAATTGAAGGCATTTATGGTGCCTGCAGTAAGTAGTACCTGCAGTGGGCAGTCACACATTCAGTGGATGACAGATGAGCTTTAGAAGAGACTCTTTTTCTTGTTTTGTTTGGTGGCCTTTTGTGTAGTGTTGCCTTGAACTCATAGACGCAGGTGATCTTGCCTTCCAAGTAATTGGTGTTGTGGGGTATCCACCAGAGAAGACAACTCAGGCTTGGGTTCAAGCCAATAGAGTTAATAAGTTAATGAGTCTTATTAACTGGCTGGCAGCTACACTGACTGGAATCCAGTGTAGCACCAAGCATTTCTCAAAGTGAGCTTTTATACACAAAAAGCATATTCTGGGTTGACATTCTTCAGTTAATAAGAACAGTTAGCCAGAATCGGAGCTATAGAAGCCAAAAAGAAGCAAGGTTAGTACGTTTTCCCAGAACTATGGACTTTGATGGATTAGGTCTTTGTTTTCATTTGGCAGGTGGTACTATCTACACACTGAGTTTTATGACCTGAATGGTTTTCCCATAATGGAGTCTGTTGTGCTAAGGTGTGGGACCCTGTTACAGTCAGTTGCTGTAATTACTGTACTGGAACTACAAGTGTGTATCACTTTGCCTGACAAGAATTTTCTTAAGCATTTTGCTTAGAATTTTATTTATTTATTCATTTATTTGGCTTTTATCTTCTTTTGTTTGAGACAGGGTTTTTCTGTGTAGCTCTGCCTGTCCTGGAACTCACTCTGTAGCCTCTGCCTACTGAGTGCTGGGATTAAAGGTGTGCATCACCATGACAAGGCAGAGACTCTCCTTCAAAACCAGAGCTCGGTGATTTGGGTGGTTTTGTTAGTTAACTTGCTCTGGGAAACCCTTTTTCCCTTCTAAGGCTGGAATTGCAGGCACACCTTTCCTACCTGGAGTTTACATGGTTTCTGAATCTGAACTCTGGTCCAGTTTTATGTATGTGACAAGGCTATAACTGCTGAGCCCTATCCCCAATCCCAGAAAATTTTTTTCAACTAGAAACTAAGGTGAAAATTTCTCTTCTTGTTTGGTTTGGTTTGGTTTGATTTGGTTTGGTTTTTGAGACAGTATTTTTCTGTGTAGCCTGTCCTGGAATGCTCTCTGTAGACCATGCTGGTCATGAACTCAGAAATCTACCTGCCTCTACCTTTAGTGCTGGGATTAAAGGCGTGTGCCACCACCATCAGGGCTGTGGAATTTTGATTTATTTTTTTATTCTAATACTTGGGGGTTTAGGGAGAGGAGTTTTTAAGTTTTTAGTGAGTTTGTTAAGTAAGATTTAATATTTTTGTGCCTGAGAAAACTAACTCCTGTCAAAAAATGGGGCGAATGTTAATAAAAGACTTTCATGTTTACAGGAAATTACCAGCAGTTTAAAATTTTAAGTCAGGCAGTGCACATTTGTATTATAATTACTGAGAGATAGTGGCAGAGGAAGGCAGGTTGTGAGTTCAGGCCAGTCTGGACCACATAGCAGGCTCTAGGTCAGCTTGAGTTACATAGTGATATCTGGTCTCAACCTTTTCTGTTAGAGCATCTGCCAGTACTGTGGGGCAGGGTGGGAGAGGAAGCAAACAAATAATTCTTAAAAAAAGTTTTCATCAACACTAAATTCCAACATTAATACAGAATAACAATATAATTGCTTTGTTTTACTTTGCTTTGCTTTGCAGCTCCTTGATGCATTTGGACATAAATCTAACATTAGCCTTGTCTTTGATTTCATGGAAACTGACCTGGAGGTAAGATTAGGGTTCCTAGAGACTTTCCCCATGTAGTGAGAGTGGAACCTGTGTGTTTGTTTTGTTTTAATAGGATACTGACCCACAAAAAATGGCTCTCTTGCAGAAGTCAAAAAGACCTCTGATTTCTTTACATTTAGCTGTACTTCTAGTATTAAGTACAGAGATTTAGATTTTTTTAAAGTCTCATGCTTTTCATTAATTGAATCTCAGAAAAACTGACAACTCAAGGATTTAAAACAACTAGAATTTTCATACATTGCTGGTTTGATTGCAACAGTTTTGTGTGTGTGTGTGCTGTAATATATATTACTTATATATAATTGTATATAATATGTAATATAGTGTATATAATAAGTAATATATAATGTATATAATAAGTAATATAGTAACTTTTGAAAATAAGACAGTTTGTTCTAAAATTAAAGTCACATTTACTATCATATCAAAGGTAAAAGGGATTTTTTATAACACAGTATCAAATAATAAAAGGAATTTGCTAAGTATATAGGCTGGTGACAATGCTATATCTTATAGGTCCTAGCATCAATACCACTAATTTACCAATATTATGTATAATAACATTAGTAAAATTGCAGTCATTAGTAATAATGTAATCTATCAACCATTGTTTGCTATTTATCCAAGAAAAAAACATTGCTAGCAAAGAAATCACTTGGTGTATGGGTGTTCATTAAAATTGGAAACAGCTAAAATGTACTTCATCTAGTGGATATTTAAGCAGATTCGTCACCCATATAAGAAAATATTGCCCAGTAATAAAAGGAACCAATACGTCTTACAATAAACTAGCAGAGCTTACAGATAATCATTGGATTCGGTTCTCTTTTCCTCTCTGTTGCCATCAGTCATGAGCTTACATTTCACTCTATTTTCCCAGCCAATTCCAAGCTTGGTAGTCTTAGTCTAATTACCCTGGTAAGGAAATGCTTGACTCCCTTTGATTCTGCTGTAAGTACTTGGGTTTCTGGTTTTTTGTTTGTTTTATTTTGTTTTGTGGAGCTCTGGCTGTCCTGGAGCTTGCTCTACAGCGCAGGCTGACTTCAAACTCAGAGATTGGCCTGCCTGTGCCTCCTGAGCACTGAGACTAAAGGTGTGCACCACAACCAACGGGCATTATTTGGGTTTCTTGAATGATATTAAGTTTTAGGTCATAGGTCATATATCTGTTCTTAAGCATCCTGTCTCTTGGCAAAGTTGCTATAGTGAGGAGGTCTCAGGTAGAGGTTAGATCGGTCTTACTTTTACCATGTGACCTGAGCTGGGATGAAGTGATTTCCCAAAGCAATACTAAATGCACTTGTCAGAAGGTACGAACAAAGCCTACAGACATTCAATACTTTTGTAAAAATTTTTATTTGTTGTTTTTAATTGAGCTATACATTTTTTTCCTACTCCCCTACCTTCTTTTCCTCTTCTCTCCGCTCCCCCTGCCTCCCACACACCTAGTTTACTCAGGAGATTTTGTCTTTTTTCGCCTTTCTAGGTGGATCTGCTTGCCTCTGCCTCCCAAGTGCTGGAATTAAAGACATGTGCCACCACAGCCCAGCAGAGAATATCTTGTTTTCTCTGTCTGTGTTGATTGAAAGCTTTGTTGGATATAGTATTCTGTACTGGCATCCGTGGTCTCTTAATGTCTGTATAACACCTGACCAGGACCTTCTGGCTTTCATTGTTTCCATCAAGAAGTCAGCTGTAATTCTGATAGGTCTGCCTTTATATGTTACTTGGCCTTTTTCTTTAATATTTTCTTTATTCTGTATGTTTAGTGTTTTGATTATTATGTGACAAGGGTACTTCCTTTTTTGGTAAGGTCTATTTGGTGTTCTGTAAGCTTCTTTTTAAAATTTATTTATTTTTTTATTTATTTGCATACCCAATCTCCCTCCACTCCCACCCCCACCCCCGTCCTTTTCCTCCCCTTTCCCCACCCTACTTCCCATCCTCTCCTGAGAGGTTAAGGCCTCCCCTGGGAAGTTCCCTGAATTTTTGTTGGCATATCCTTCTTTAGGCTGGGAAGGTTTTCTCCTATGATTTTGCTGGGTATATTTTCTGTACCTTTGAGCTGGACTTCTCCTTCTTCTATCCCTATTATTCTTAGGTTTAGTTTTTTCATGGTATCCCAGATATCCTGGATGTTTTGTGTTAAGAATTTATTGGATTTAACTTTCTTCGATTAATCTATTTCCTCTCTCATATCTTCTATGCCTGAGATTATCTCTTCCATCTCTTGTATTCTGTCGTTTATGCTTGCATCTGTAGTTCCTGATTATTTACTGAGATTTTCCTTTTCCAGATTGCTCTTGGTTTTTTTTTTTTTTTATTGCCTCTATTTCAGTTTTCTAGTCTTGAACCATTTCTTTCACCTGTTTGATTGCTTTTTCTTGGTCTTGATTTCTTTAAGGAATTTGTTGATTTCTTCCAATATTTTGGTTGCCTTTTTGTAGACCAGGCTGGCCTCGAACTCTAGGTGCCTATGGCCCCAAGGCTCAGGTGATTATTCCTCCTAGCATTGGTGAGGCTGAGGCTCCAGTGGTCAGATAGTTTCTGGAGGCCACTGCTGTTGTCACGCCTGCTGCGTTGCTGCTCACGCTTCCCCTGCCAGTAGCCTGGCCCAGCCTGCCCACCATGCTACTGCTCACTTTTCTGTTTTCCTCTTAAAGATTTATTTATGTATTATAAATTTTAAAATTATAAATATAATATTAATTTATTTTATATGCATTGGTGTTTTACCTGCATGTATGTCTGTGAGGATGTCAGATCCTCTGGAACTGGAGTTACAGATAGTTGCAAGCTGCCATATTGGTGCTAGGAATTGAACCCGGCTCCTGGAAGAGAGCTCTTAACCAGTGAGCTCTCTTGCCAGCCCTGATATTTGATACTAGTAATCCAGAGTTGTAGTGTGCACAGTATTGCTTTCTCCTGAAAATGATGATGCTTTTTAACCTGCTAATTTTGGAAATTCGTGTGATATCTTCTAAAGGGAAGTTGGATAACCTCTCATAGAAGTACATGTGTATGAGCCGGGCATGGTGGCATGCCTTTAATCCTAGCACTGGGGAGGCAGAGGCAGTCAAATCTCTTTGAGTTTAAGGCCAGCCTGGTCTACAGAGCGAGTGCCAGGACTGGTTCCAAAGCTACACAGAGAACCCCTGTCTCAACAAGCCATAAACAAACAAACAAACAAAAGAAATACATGTGTATGGGTACATTCTGTGTATTTTTTTATTTGTTAGAGTTCGTTTGGAATAATGGAACATACTTGTGTGTTGCCTGTCTACTTTATAGGTTATAATAAAGGACAGTAGTCTTGTGTTGACACCATCCCACATTAAAGCCTACATGTTGATGACTCTTCAGGGGTTAGAATATTTACATCAGCATTGGATTCTACACAGGGTAAGATTTTAAGTAATGCTCCATCCGTCCATCCATCCACCCATGAGAAGTCTTGATTTGTATTCAAGGATGGCCTGGGGTTTTTCATGTAGCCCAGGTTGGCCTCAAATTCTTGATTCTTCTGATTTCAACTCCTCATTTCTGGGCTTGTAGGTGTGTTTTACTACACCTGACTTTTAATGTTGCTGCTTAAGTTTAATTAAACTTTATGTCATTGGTTAGTTCAGGTTTTTATTTTATGTATTTGAATGCATGTGTTTATGTGTGTGAGTGCAGGTGCATAAGTGAAGAAGGGTATGTGTCAGTTCTCGCCAGCCACTCTGTGGATCCTGAGAATAAAATTTAGATCATTAAGTTTACTGCAGATGGCTCTACCTGCTGAACCACATTGCCAGCTCAGTTGGTGGTTTTTGTTTTGAAGATGGGGTCTTCCCCTTTAGCCAAAAGTCTTAGTTAGGGTTTCTGTTGTTGTGAAAAGACACCATGACCACAGCAACTGTTAGAAGGAAACCTTTTTTTCAGGGCAGGGTTTCTCTGTAGCTATGGTGCCTGTCCTGGAATGAGTTCTTGTATAACAGGCTGGCCTCGAACTCACAGAGATCCGCCTGCCTCTGCCTCCAGAGTGCTGGGATTAAAGGCTTGTGCTAGGACCGCCAGACTATAAGGGAAAACATTTAATTGAAGGTGGTTCACTTACAGTTTCAGAGGTTCAGACCATTATCATCATGGCGGGTGACATGGCAGTGTACAGAATGACATGGCGGTCTGTGTGTTACACTGAGGGAATTGTGAACGAAAGAGACCTCAGAGCCCTCAGAGCACAGTGACACTCTTCCTCCAGCAAAGCCAGACCTCCTACTAGTGCCACACCCTTTGGGGGCCAGTTACATTCAAACCACCACCCCCGGGCTGTCTGTGTATTCATTATCCTTTGTCTTCACTTTCCTACCAGTCTGTGCCAGTATGCCTAGTTTTCTTGTTTTAAAGTTAAGCTAACAGGAGCTGAGGCCATAGCTTAGTTAGTAAACAAATCCTAACATATATGAAGTCCTATATTCCAATCTTCAACATCACATTTGCTCCATACACTGCAGTCCAGCACTTGGGAGTAAAGGTAGAAGCATCAGAAAGTCAAGTTTGCCCTTTTTCATTACCTAGTGAATTCAAAGCCAGCCTGGGCTACGTAAGACTCTGAATCAAATAAATTAATACATAAGGTACGTAGTTAGGTAAGCTAGTTAAATGTATCATTATGTTATTTTCCTCTAATCCTACTTGATTTTGTTTGATACAGGATTTGAAACCAAACAACTTGTTGTTGGATGAGAATGGAGTTCTGAAACTGGCAGATTTTGGCCTGGCCAAGTCATTTGGGAGTCCCAATAGGGCTTACACGCATCAGGTTGTGACCAGGTGAGAACGCCTTAAGAAATTGAGAGTTTAGGTGTTAGGCTAGTTATCACAACTGAGCATCAGCTAACTTCTCTGAAATACCTTTGCAGAACTCGGGAGTGAGTCCCTGTTGGTGTTGTCTGAAATCCAGCCCTTCTTATATTAAGTCTAATATAAGTAAAACACAAAGCCACAGTAAAAACACAAAGCTCTTTCAGAAAGAATCTAATTAACTCAGTCTTCAGATATATTTTTGATGAGATAGCGATTAACTTAACTATACTTTGAATCTCCGAATAACTCTTTTCACTCAGAAAAATTCTAAGTGGGGCATGGTGTCAAGCTCCTTTAATTTCAACATTGGGAGGCAGAACCAAATTGGTGAGGTGGAACCAAAATAATAATAATAATAATAATAATAAAAGAGTTAGGGGGTCAGACATGGTGTCTCACTTGAAATCCCAACACTTCTAAATGCAGAGGCAGGAAGATCAAAACTTCTAGGTATGGGCTAGAGAGGAGTTCTCTCCAGTTAAGAGCACAGCTGTTCTTCCAGAGGTCCTGAGTTCCATTCCCAGAAACCACAGGGTTTCTCAACAACTTTCTATAGTGGGATCTGATGGCGCTCTTCTGGCATAAAGTTATACATACAGATACATAAAATAGTCAATAAATCTTAATTCAGGGTTTGCCTTAATTAGTGATCTTGAGACCGGACTAAACTGCTTAAGATCCTGTTTTCAAAAAAATAAAAAACAAGAAATTTAAGAAAGAATGAGACAAGGATTTGATGCATTTGGATTTTAGAAAAGTTATATGCTAGCATATTAATGGGAAAAGTGTAGTAGAAAATAAATTTTGGATAGAATTTCAGGAATAGTATTCTTGAGACCTGGCAAGGCAGGGTGCTTCAGGACTCATGGTGAGTGGTTCGTTCTAAAAATATGCAAGGATAGTTTATCTTTTAACAATTCGCCTTAGCTGGACAGTGACGGTGCACGCCTTTAACCCCAGCACTCGGGAGGCCGAGACAGGCAGATCTCTGTGAGTTTGAGGCCAGCCTGGTCTACATACTGAGTTCAGGACATCAGAGCTTCTTAGTGAGACCCTGTCCAAAAAAAAAACATTAGCCTTAGTAGTTGGATTCTCGTATGATATTATTTCATTCTTTCCTAGATGGTACCGGGCCCCTGAATTACTGTTTGGAGCTAGGATGTATGGTGTGGGTGTGGACATGTGGGCTGTTGGCTGTATATTAGCAGAATTGCTTCTAAGGGTAAGTCCTAAATTCATGTACACGCTTAAGTACGGTTGATAAAATTCTCATAATTTTTTAGGAATTATCTTTTCATCATAATCCTACAACAAGAAATTGATAAGCAAAGTCAGTTTGTTAAAAGTTAGTTTCAACAGTTACTATAGTCCTAGGATGTGGGAGAGTGAGGCAGGAGGGTCAAAGTGAGCCCAAGACTAGATTGAGTTGCATGGTAAAATTCTGTCTCACAAAACAAAGCCTCAGCGACTTGGGAGGAATCATGGTCATTTTCACATTGCTATGACAAAATACCTGACAAATAACATTAAGGAAGGGTGGCTTTGTTTAGGTTCACAGCCTGAGAGTATAGTCCATCATGGCAGAGAAGTCATGGCAACGGAAGAGAGGTAAATGCTCGTATCTACTCCCTTTTATTTAATCCTGGATCCCTGACCCTGACCTCTTTAATGAACACAATTTACAAATGTAAGCATCGTAGCTGGGTTGGGACAGTATCATGGCAGTCTGGAGCCAAGGAATAACAACAGAATCATCATAAATACAGTTAACAGCCCTGCTCCAGGGAAAGGTTTCCCCATTGCAAATGTAACAACTCTGCTCTGGCTGAGAAAGGTTGGGTTTCCCATGGAAGTTGTTAACAGCTCTGCTCCACTAGGGGAAAGTTTCCCCAGTACTCTCCACTTCACACAATCACAACAAACCTCACCAAAAACCAAAAAAAAAAAAAAGAAGACAAATCTCTGAGCATAAGGGAAAACACCCTGACTTGGCCCCAGGACCAGGGCTTGAAATCCCACCAATCCCAAGCCACTCTGGGAAGCCTCCCCAAACTAAGAAACCTCATATAAACTCTGAACTCTGTTCAGTTTGCTGCTGTTTCTTACCCTAGAGGCTGTCACCCTCCTGAATTCTGCCTTCCCAGTGAATCTCTTGAGCGAGGTTTTTGGTTTTTCGAAACAGGGTTTCTCTGTGTTACAGTCTTGGCTGTCCTGGAACTAGCTCTGTAGACCAGGCTGGCCTCAAACTCACAGAGATCCACCTGCCTCTGCTTCCTGAGTGCTGGGATTAAAGGTGTGCACCACTACCGCCTGACTAAGGTTTGTTTTCTTGGTGATTGTACATTCCACCAGGCTGACAAGATTAACCATTACAGAGGCTGGTAAAATAACTCAGTTGATAAAATGTTTTCTGCACAAGCTTGAGACATTTTTGAATTCTTCCTACTAGAGCTTCTACAAACTCTGGACCCGTTAGAAAACAAACTGTTGATTGGGGGGGAAGGTGTGAGAAGGTAGAGAATCAATGGCATAGACAGCAGGAGTCAGGTAAAACAAAAAGCAGACTTGTTTATTCAGCAATGGGGAGAGCTTTATATACCCTCCTCCCCACACCCAGACTGCATTCGACCCAGTGATATTGCATGGTCACTCCCCCTCATTGGCTAGGCACGATCAGGACCTCTGACAGCACCTGTTGCTAGGCCCTCAGGTAGACTCCAGGTGGGCTCATCTCTCGGCCTGGTAGGCCTTATCTTCCTACAAGTCACACGTTAATTTGTTCAGGAACATTTAAAAATAGAAAGTGTGGTGGCTTACACTGTGATTCCAGCACCTGGGAGGCTGAGGCAGGAAAAATTACCTTGAGTTTGAAGTTGGCCTGTGTTACAGAGTGAGACTGTTCCACCCAGTCCCTCACTCACCACTGTAGTGGGATGACGACAGTGAAAAGTTGGCTAATAAGTACTTGAACTAATCCTAAGAGTATCAGATGTAAGCAACAGTCACTATTGCCCACCACTGAAATCATCCAGGGAAGAATTCCAGGGCTTGACTCTAGACACTGCTCAAAGGCATGGCCGAGGATTAGATGGCCGCAAAGTTGCTTTGAGTCTCTTCTGGTAACTTCCAAACTCAGCTTTTTGGGCGCTAGACTGATGACTCGGCACTGAAGAGGACCCGAGATCCAGCACCTGGTTCACGGTAGCTCTCAATTTCATACCCTCGTCTACCCTCTGAGGGTGCTAGGCATGAACATGGTACACAGATGTACATGCATTTGTTCATAATAGGAAATAATAAAATTTAAAAATCTGCTGTGTGGAGTGTGTTGGAAATCTGCTCTAGGGCGCCGAGGGAAGCGCTTCAAACTGTGTGTAGTGCATGATGCGAAATTACCAAAGAATCAATAAAGAATTGATGTATGTACCTGCTAGAAACTGCCCAGATTTGCTTTTTACAGAGAGGGCAGAAGGTGAGTTTGGAGCTGAAAAGCAATAAACCGATAATGGAAGTCAGTGCTTTTAACAGCTGTTTTAGCTCTTTCCAGCCCTATTGACGTAAGTGTTTAATTGTTGCAGAGTTAGGCATTTTGGTTTGGTTTTGTTGTTGTTACTGTTGTTTGTTTGTTTGTTTTAAATTTATTTATTGATGTATTTTATTTTATATGAGTGCTCTATTATGACAGAAGAGGGCATCAGATTCCCTTACAGATGGTTGGGAGCCACCATGTGGTTGCTGGGAATTGAACTCAGGACCTCTGGAAGAGCAGCCAGTGCTCTTAACTACCCACTGAGCCATCTCTCCAGCCCTAAGTTTAATTTTTTTATTACAACATTTTATAGCATTTTTCATGTAATCATTCTCAATAACAGCCTTGAAATGTCTATTTCTTACTTTTAGGTTCCTTTTTTGCCTGGAGATTCAGACCTTGATCAGCTAACGAGAATATTTGAAACCTTGGGTACACCAACTGAAGAGCAGTGGCCGGTAAGCCGTTCTGTGTTCTCTGAAGGTGGTCATGCTCTGCAAGGTGTGTTTGCTGCGCAGGTGTGCAGCTACATAGCTAGTGCTGAAGTGCCAAAGGACCAAGGCCTTCTCCATGCTGGATAAGTACTCTGTCACTGAACTAATTTACAAAGTATCCTCATAGGTGGCCATGGTGGCATTTAATTATAATCAAGAGCTGTGGTGATGTTTTGTTTATGACCTAACAAATAAAGCTAAGCCACTAGTTAGCCATAGGGGCTAGGCAGTGGTGGCACACACATTTAATCCGAGCACTCGGTTGACACAGGCAGACAGATCCCTCTTTTTTCTTATGTTTTGCTTTTTTGTTTTGTTTCTTTGTTTCATTTCTGTCTCTAAATGCTTTACTTAAGTTTGAACTGTAAATTTTCTTTCAGGACATGTGTAGTCTTCCAGATTATGTGACTTTTAAGAGTTTCCCTGGGATCCCACTGCAACACATCTTCATTGCAGCAGGAGACGACTTGCTCGATCTCATCCAAGGCTTGTTCCTGTTTAATCCGTGTGCTAGAATCACAGCTTCACAGGTACTTATATTAGGAAACTAAGGATCATCTTGGCAGCATTAATAAAACAAAATTCAAATGTCTAAGATTTTCTAATAGCCTTTAAATATCAAGAAGATTTATATCGCATGGGGGTGTATGTATTTGTTCCCTTTCCCCAAGTTATAAACACTTTCCAGGCTGATATTAAATTTTACATGTAAGAATTTATGCTTGCCTAAGGTGTGTATGTGTGTTCACTCAAACTGTTGTATTTCAGATGAGCATATTTTTTTGTTTGTTTTCGAAACCGTGTCTCTGTGTAGCTCTGACTATCCTAGAACTAGCTCTGTAGACCAGGCTGACCCGAACTCACAGAGATCTGCCTTCCTCTGCCTTCTGAGTGTTGGAATTAAAGGTGTGTGCCACTACTGCCCACCAACTTTTTTGTTTTGAAAGAGAAGAATAAGAAGATGGGTGGGTCCAGAGGAACTGGGAGGAGTTGGGAAAGGGGAAAGAAAATGATCAAAATACATTATACTCTTAGAAAAGTCCTGATCTCGCCTCAGCCTCCCAACTACAGGCATGTGGCACCATGCTCTGACTCTGGGAGACATACCCAGAGTGATTAAACTACAGTGGCTGTTGGATAGTCCTAGTATATTATAAATAGGCATTAACTGACAAACTTGTCATTTGAGAGGAAACTACTTTTATAAAGTTTGTAAATGCTGCAATATTATAGTCTAGTGGTTAATAGAAACCTTGGATAAGTCTAAGTGAATTTTCACCCATTTGCAGTGGATTATTGTATTTGTAGTTCATAGATTCCAGTACAGTCTATGCTGTTAGAAATATGAGAAGGGAGTGAGCCCCCCTCCTGCAGTAACAGCACCAGCCAGTTGTAGGATGCTGATGTTTATCTGTAGTAGTTATAACCACATTCTTGATACTGATTCTTTGCTTTGGGACATGGGGTATTACATACTATTTTTAATGCTATCAACAATTTGGGGCTATATTTTCCTACATGCAGCACAAACATTGAAGCATTACTTTCGAGCTGGGCATGGTGCTGCATGCCTGCCACCCAACACTCAGAACAAGCAGGAGGAGTGCTACAAGTGGGCGGCCAGCCTGGGCTAATGCCAGGTTTCATACCAGCCAGTGCTTTGCAGTTAGGCCTCGGCTAAAATAAAACAAAAGAGATGGACCTTACATTGGGTTTATTTTCTTTGAAAAGGCATTGAAGACTAAGTATTTCAGTAATCGTCCAGGGCCAACACCTGGATGCCAGCTTCCAAGACCAAACTGTCCAGCGGAAGCCCTAAAGGAACAGCCAAATCCAGCCATGGCAACGAAACGAAAAAGAACAGAGGCCTTAGAACAAGGTAAAGATCCCCATTGGTAACCAACAAACAAACAAATGAAAGAAGTGACATCAGAAAGCACTAAATAGCTCGTGTATAGCTAGTGACTGGAAGCCAGTTAAGAAAATGGAGCCGTGAGCTGTTTAAACCCTCAACTGAGGATCCTTCAGGTCCTTTTGAGTAGACCTCAGTTGTGAGAGCTCTCCATGGGTGCCTTCTTACCCTCACCGCTCCCCTCATAATAAGCTTTTGTGTGGCTGTCTGTGACTCTGCCATCTGTGGAGACCGGAAGAGGCTTCAGATGCCAAAGCTGGCATTGCAGGAAGTGCACATGCACACTCCAGGGACCAAATCTGGGCTCCCCGCTCTGGACGACCGCGCAACTTTCTAGCCCTGGCACACACACCCATTGTGTCCCCCTTTTGTATTTTTGTTTTGTTTTGCTTTTTTTGTTTGTTTGTTTGGCACGAAGCCTCTCACTATGTATCTCTGACTGGTTTGCTGGCCTTATATTTACAAGATCCACCTCCCTCTGCCTCTTGAGTGCTAGGACTAAATGTATCTTCAGCACACCCAGCTTTTTCTTTTTTTCTTTTCTTTTTTTTTTCTTTTTTTGATGGGGTATGTGTGTGTCTGTGTCTCTGTCCCAGATCTCTGTAGTAGACCAGGCTGGCCTCAAACTCACAGAGATCTGCCTGCTTCTACTTTCCAAGTGCTGGGATAAAAGGCTTATGCCACCAATGCCCGGATAATTTTTTTTTTGACTTTGTTATTTTTTTTTAATTTAATTTATTTTTATGCATATGGGTATTTTATTTGCATGTATGTCTCTGTACCACATGTGTGCAGTACCTGTGAAGAACAGAAGAGGGCATCGGATCCCTGGAACTGGCAGTACTGGTGGCTTTGAGCTGCTGTGTGGCTGTTGGCAGTTGGACCCGGGTTCTCTGAGAGAGCAGTGAGTGCTCTTAAGAGCTGAGCCAGTTCTCCAGCCTTTGTCCCGCAGTTCCTAAGTGTACTGTGTTAATGTTTAACAGGTGTTGTCAGTCAGCTAATGGCATTGGAATGCAGTGCCTGAACAACCTTTTTGTTTTCCTTTCAGGAATATTGCCCAAGAAGCTAATTTTTTAGTTACAGCCAACAATGGACAGTGTTTCACTGCTGAAAGAAATAATCCAAAAGGCAAATAATAGAAAAAAATAGGGAACATTAAATGCTGTAGAAGAGAACTTGTAAATATTCTACACATGTAAAAATATGTAAAAGTATGGTTATTTTTATTAAATGTATTTTAAAATAAAATATTTGTGATTTATGATTAACATACAGAAATAAATCTAGTTCTCTGAAATGTAATTCATAGTGCTTTAGGAGATCCTTAATATATAATGCTGGTCGTTCTGCAGCTCTGGATGATATACCACCTCAAGTTCATTAGGAGTAGTATTTAAAACAGAAAAATACTGTTTAACAGTTTTGCTGATACTAACCACTACCCAGACTAAGTAGACCTGAGAAGATAAAACTGACACCTCCCTTAATACTCTTCCACTTGGAACTCACTGTGATCCTCCTGCCTCAGGTCTTAAATTGTTTTGGTTATTCTGGCATGACCAGCCTTCTTAATACGTTCTATTCCATTCCTTTTTACCGTCCCAAAGGAAACAGCTTTGGGGAAATTTGTGTTTATCATTCCATGGTTTTATATTGTTCCCTTCAGAGAACTCTGTCTCCCCTGTTAGCTTTGATCCTAGCGGGTGAAGGGGGTAGATCTCAGAGTTCCAGGCCAGCAAGGGCTACATATAACATTCTCAAATAACAAAAACCTACTACATCTCATGCTATTGGTTTGTTTTTTACTTAGAACCTTCCTTTCCATATTAATGGATATGAATCTAGTTACCATATAATAATGTATTGTAAATAATGCTATTTACCTGTGCTTTGTTTACAGACTGTTATTTTTCTATTGCTGATAAAATTTATCCTAAAAATAACATGAATGGTGAAGCATAGTGGCTTATCCCTTAATTCTCAGGAGGCAGAGGCAGGTGGATCTCTGAGTTCAAGGCCGGCTGGTCAATAGAGTGAGTTTAGTTAGGGGTAGCTTAGTGTAGAGAGTTTTCCCAGCATATATGAGCCCCTGATTTAAGTACCTGGCACTGTTAAAATAAATGACACAAATCTAGGGGTAATAGTTCCTAGGTGAGATAACTAGCTAGCATGCTTCAAGTTCCTTAAGCATTTCAACAAGGCTAAAACATAGTGTTGGCCACTTTAGCTTTTTTTTTTCTAAGTTATTATGTGCATGGTGCTTTGTCTACATGTATGTCTATGTAATGTGTGCATTCCTGGTGCCTCTGGAGGCCAGAAAATAGCATTAGATTTTCTGGAACTGGAACTGTGTGTAGTTGTAAGCCACCATGAGGGTGCTGGAAATCAAACGCAGGTCCTCTAGAAGAGCAAGCAGCCAGTGCCGAATTACTGAGTCATTTCTCCAGCCCCATACGAACTTCACGTATGGAAGGTTTGGGAGAGCAAAGCTTCACTCTTGTTCTGCATTTTCCTTGAGTCCCATTGGGGGTTCAAAAAATAAGACTGATATGCCAGGCAGTGGTGGCACATGCCTCTAATTCCAGCACTCAGGAGGCAGAAGCAGGCAGATCTCTGTGAGGTCATTTTCAGTCTGGTCTACAGAGAGAGTTCCAGGACAGATTCCAAACCCTGTCTCAAAATCAAAACAAAAATAAATAGATTGATATAAACTTCATAGAAGAACTGTACAAATTTATTATTTAATGTAAGTATACACAGGGACTAAATTTGGCTGCTCATAAGTGTTTGGCACAAGAGCCTCCCAAAGACATAGAGAACAAGTCAGGAGTCGGCTTCATATCTGGGTGTGGTGGGCAGAGGCAGGTAGGTCTCCCTGGTTTCCTGATGTCCATAGTGAGTTCTCAGTCAGCCTCAGGTCATCATGAGACCCTGTCTCAGAGATGACAGAGTCTGCTACTTATATATTATATCAGAAAAGAGTAGTAACGAAAAAGTGCTAAGTCAGAATGGCTTAGTCCAGAGTAGTTAGCTTGAGAGGGAATTGGCCAGGAAAATAAGGATTAACAGGGCTAGTTATACAAATTCATGAGCTTTTTCATCCTTGATGCTGAAGATGCATCTTTTCACGGGAGAATTTCATCTCTTGCTTTTATTTACTTATTTTTTAAGCTTATGTGGATGGGTGCTTTGCTTGTTTGTGTATCTCTTGGAATTGGCGTTAACATAGTTGATTTTTCTCATGGGCTGCTGTTGATAAAATTCCTTCTGTTGAGATAGAAACAATGCCTACCCCCTCTTACCGTCCACAGACAGCCCATTGAGCTTAGTTAGGCTTACTCACAGAGCAGTGGGGGAGCCACAGCAGAAAGCCTGCACCCAACATGGATGTGACTCCCTGTGGCCGCATAAATGGGGACCCTCCCATACGCCCCAAGACCTATGTTATGTGCGGTTAGGGCAGAATCGTGAGTGACTGATAGGAACTGGTAGCTGCATACTCACTTGAAGGTCACATGACCCTCCCCAACCCCCCTTCTTCCAAGAGGGAAAGTGTACAGTCAAGCCCAGCTAGACTTGTGAAGATGTCGGCAGACTGGTGTAGAGAATAGTTCTGTACTGGATAGCAGCTACTGGAGAAAAACTGGTTTATAAAAAATAATAAAAGAAGGGGTGGGAGGCTGGGCTCAGGATAGGCGAGCTTGCTGGAGTCAAGTTCCCAACCCTGACACAGGGCATCTCTGTTACTTTTCACTCTAGCTCCAGGGAATCTGCTGCCCTCTTCTGGCCTCCTGTGGATCTGCACTCACATGCCCCACACATGAAAATAAACTTTTTTATTTTTGAGGCAAGGTTTCAGGTAATCAGGGCCTACCTGGCCCTTAACTAGGTATTAGAGACCTGCCTACTTCTGTCTTCAGAGTTCTGGGATTAAAGGTGTACACCACCATGCCTGGCCCAAAATAAATCTTTAAAAGAAAAAAAAAAAAAAGAGTTCCTGACTTGTTACCTGTATAAAGATAAATTTACATATGACTTTAATTTTATTTTTAAATCTTTTCATGCCAGTACCAGGAGCACATGTGCAATTTATCTAATGTGCATACTTATTTATGAGGTCATAAAAATGTATGCATTTCTGTTAATGTGGACATTGTCCTGTTTCTGTGTAGTTTGATAATTTGTTGCATCCACACCAGACAGAATTATGCCTTCAAAGAGTTTGGAAGAAAAAAGTGATTTTTTAAAAAAATCCCTTTAGCACTTCTCTTCCTATGGTTGAATTTCACAGCATGTCTTGCACGTATTGATTATATCATTATCCCTTTTATAGCCTTTCAGACATCAAGTTGTCCAATCCATGAAGTATATTTTATTAAAGACTGAAAATAGCAGAAACAAGGTCAGAATAGTTTAGCTTCCAAACCACTGAGTCGGTTGACAGCTACAACAAAAATGTAAATCTATCCTTAGTGAAGCGTGGGCAGTTGATGGCAGTGGAGCACACAGCTAAATCTGAGATAATAGTGCCAAAGGAACCTTAAATGTGTCTTACCAGATTTTGTATTGTACACTTAAAGGTATGGTTGGCCTGTGTTGCCCAGGCTGCCCTAGAACTCATGATCCTCCTGGCTGTTTCCTAGGAGCTGGGATTACAGGTACAGCCACCATGCCCAGCTTCTTCCCTGCTGGGTTTAGGGGGCTGCTCTGTGCAAGTATGTGGTCCTTTGTATTGTTATACTAAGCCACTGTTTTTAATTTTTTTGTTAAACTTACGTATGTGTGCATATTCATGCATGCACACATGCTACAGAACATGTATGGTGGCCAGAGGACAGCTTGCAGGCATTGGTTCTCTTTCACTATGTAGTTCAGAGGGACCAAACTCAGGTTGTCATGCTTGACAGCAAGCTGAGCCATCCCACTGCAGACTTAGGTTTTAATGCCTTTTGGTTTGAAACAGGGGCTCTACAATATATAGCCCAAAGTGGCCTCAAACTCTGCCTCCCAAGTGGGATTACAGGCATGCGCTACCACGCCAGGCTACTAATGGGCTTCTGTATTGCTTAGAGCCTTGATAACCATTTAAGATACCTGTGCTAGCCTTAACACACCTGCATGTACTCCTGCCTGTCTGCAGGGTAAGATCCTAGCTGGATCACATACAAGCTTTGCAGATTTTTAACCTTTAAAAAAAAAAAACTTATAAAACATATATGCCTTTTTGTTTATAATTATTTTTCCTTCATTTGTAGATTTTTTTCTAGCAGAGCAATGTAGAGGTTATACAGTGTTCCTGTTTCATGCCCTCCACCCTGTTATGTACTTCCTATCGGAGAAATTGTGTGACTTTTCTGTGTTGTGCACTTGTGTTTGATGTGTTGGTACGAGTGTCTCCCTGAATACGTGTCACCGCCCACTTGAGGAGCTGCTCTGTGAAGGCTGTAGGTGTACTTCACTGTTCCCACAGCCCCACAGATGGCGTGGATGTGCCTTACTGCTCTGTGCTTGCCGCCATGGGCGGACAAGGATGTGACCTCATCCCATGTTTCCACTGTGCAAGCACAAGCCCGACCTTTGTGGGACCCGTTATTTAAATCCGAATTGAATGAGTGTGAAATAGTCACTCTCTGCTGAAGTAGACGTACATAAGTTAGTGAGCAAGACTGTTACCAAGTCCTTCTGAGTGGAGGTTTTATTTTGTTTGTTTTGGGACAGAGACACGCAGTGTAGTCCAGGCTGCTCTTGACAATCCTCCCTCAGTCTCCCAAGTGCTGGGGTCATAGGCATTAAGTCACCCCAGTTTTGTCATCCCTCAGTAGTTCCCTATCCATGATAGCACACTGCTGGGTCAGAGTCATGTGATGACTATACTTTCCCTTTACCTGTCTAACACGTCTGTCCGTGACTTCAGGTAAGATTACCGCATCCACAGTCTAAATGGACCAGAAACGTCGTAGTCACTCTTAGACTGTATCATGAGATACGCTGTCCACTGGGGAGGAGGCGGCTAAAGTATTCTCTTTAATATTCAGTGTTTCATAATGAAGAAGTCTGTTACATTTCGCTCGGCAGGACACGTGCTGAGAAAAGCAGTTAGGGGATTTTGCCATTTTCCAGCTTGTACAGTCCAGCATCACTGGGCTGTGTCGTCTAATGGAGCCACTGCTGTGTGTGGCCTGTTGACCACAGTGTGGATATATAGTATATAACTTAGTAACCTAAGAGTTGACGTGTTCATACCATTTTCCAGTGATTTCAATAACTTGATGTCCAACTCTTTTAAAAACACATGGCAGGCAGGTGGGCAATGGTGGCGCACGCCTTTAATCCAGGCACACAGGAGGCAGAGGCACGCAGATCTCTGTGAGTTCCAGAACAGCCTGCTCTACAAAGTGAGTTCTAGGACACACAGAGCACACAGAGAAACCCTGTCTCAAAAAAAAAAAACAAGACCAAAACAAAACATGGCAGGCAGAAGCATAAACGTAGCCTTTATCATGGCTCAGGCAACTTCAGCTGAGACCTTTTCTGGGCCCATCATGTCACTTCCAGGACAGAATGAGAGAGCTGCTGAGGTAAATGTCAGCTTTGGCTACAGAATGTCTCTACTGACCGAAAAACTGCACTGAAAGGAACTAGCGATTAGTATGAAAATAGCGCTAAAATCCCACCATAACGTTACTGACGAGAATGAGACAATCATTTCAAAATTTGGAATGGTAGGTAAAAATTTCTGAAAATGGCAGATAAGGGTTTTTTTAACAGTTGGTCCTAAGTATTGTTTATTATATTGATATTTATCTGACCTAAGACCCATATATTTATCCTAAATAAATACTAGTACTATTATGTTAGTAAAGGGTTTTTTTTAAATATTTTTATTCTATTATTTATGGGGTTTTTTTGCTTGGTTGTTTTTTGAGACAGGATCTCACTTCATAGACCAGCCTGCCTCTGCCTTCTGAGTGCTGGGATGAGGTGTGCACCACCATGCCCAGTTTCATTTATGTAGGGACAAGTCTAAACCGCAGGGAAGTGTGGCGATCAGAGGACAGTCCTGGGAGTTGGGTCTCTCCTAACTCAAGTCGTGTTTACCCACTGAACCATGCCACCAGCTCTAGTTTTGGTTTTTGAGACAATTTTTATTGCTAGGTTGCATCCAGGCTTTCCTAATACTTGCTCACCAGAAGTCAGCCTTGGGTTTTGCCCACCTTTTTTTTGAGGCGGGTCTCTTGCTGCAGTCTGGGGCTCTCCTATTAGGAGGAGCTGGCTAGCCTGGAAACCTCTGCATCTCCAGCGGTCAGGTGTGCTCCATCACACCTGGCTTTTCCTGTGGCTGCTGAGGATCGGATTCAGCCTCATGCTAGCAAGGGAACACTGCACGACTGAGCTATCTCCCCAGCTCCACAAATAACTGAATTTTTCCCAAGAATACTTGTCATTGATACTGTCAAAATGTGAAAAAGCACTTTATAAATAAAATGTCAACATAGTACATATAGAGTACAGAACTAATACATTTCTTATAGAACGTGTTAAAGGTTTGAGTACTTGAGCTGCATCCTAAAACTAAAAGGGAGGGATGTGGTTAAACACATATATTGTTAATACATGTATTAAGATATAACGAACTTACTGCTTTGTAAATTACTATGCTAACATTTTTAAAATATTTAGAAAACATACAACTTCTTAATATTATCAAAATTATGTAATTCTTTTTGTGGTTTTTGGCAGTATCTATATCTCGCTGTATCTTGTCGGCCCTCAAATCATAGTATTTTTGCCTCGGGCTCCCAAGTGCTGGGATTTATTTATAAATTAGGATCCTCCATACTCTGGGTTCTCTTTCAAAGTCTTTGCAATGCTGAACATCAAACCTGAGGCCTTTATGGTTTTTCAAGACAGGGTTTCTCTGTGGAGCCCTGGCTGTCCTGGAACTTGCTCTATAGACCAGGCTGGCCTCAGAGTTAGATTGCCTGCTTCTGCTTCCTGAGTGCTGGGATTGAAGGTGTGCGCCACCATGTGCTAAACCCAAGGCCTTATGCACACTGACCAAGTGTCCTACCTCTGAGATACATTTCCAGCCCAGACTTGATTTTTAACAGCTCTAATTCTGATTCCAGCTGGTTTGTTTTTAAAATATATTTGATGGCAAAGAATGGGATCTTTTAAGAGTCCTTGAGCAGTCTGAATCTCTCTGGGGGTGGTGGACTGAACAAATACAGCCCACAGGATCAGAAACGTGGACATTTGAGTGTGCTGGGTCACACAAAACACAGCGTCCTGAAACTTCCTGCCAGGGGGCTGTGAATGGGGATTTCTGGTTCGTGGGAATTTTGTCCTTATTCTTCTTGGCGGCAATGTCTTTGTCTTCCAGCGCCCGAGCAAGCATGTAACTGACCTTTCTTTGATGAGCCAGTGCTTCTTCTTTGTCATTCAACTGTAAGCAGAAGTTAGGGATGTACCAGTTAGTGTATCAGGAAAAGGAGCGTTGCATTTTATCAGAGGACTGCATTCTAAATTTAGATTGGTCATATTTTAGGATAATCTTGAATCAAATGCTGTGGGATTTAAGTGAATTTTTTAAAATTTATTTGTTGTGCATGTTTATATCTGTGCCATGATGTATGTGTGGGTGTTGGAGAAGAATTTGAGGAGTCATTATGTGTGTCTTGGAACCAAATTCAGGGCCTGGCAGCAGGCTCCAATCTTGATGGGTGAAATCATGCTTTTTATTTTAAACTTTCATTTATGCATATGTTTGTATATGTGCCATGTGTGTGCAGGTGCCTAAGAAGGCCAGAAGAGGGCGTCAGGTCCTCCAAAACTGGATTTACAGGTTGTTGTGAGTGCTGGGAACGAAAGTAAATGCTCCTCACTGAGGAGCCAAACTGAGCCGTGTCTCCAGCCCCAGGGGCTGGAAGGGCAGCAGTGAGGGGCTCATTAAGTAGGGTACTCAATGCTGCTTGCTTGATTGAGTCCAGTCCTTGGAACTCACATAAAGGTGAAGAAGAGAGCCAGTCTACACGTGCCATGGCATGCCGTGCTCACACATGCATCATACATACAACAATGATAGTAAAACTTTCTTTAAAAAAACCCAAGGAATTAGTGTTACTTCTCTGTAACCTGTAAGTTACCTAGAGATGGGGAAGATTGTATATCTGTGTGTAATCTCAACATGTACTGGCTTGTGAAAAATATTTAAAGCTGTATCTGAATTGTTTTTTATGTATTCATATACAAATAAACGTCAGCAGAGTTAACGTGTGTCTGCTCTGAGCACTCGTGTCGGTGTCTTTGGTGTCTTTGTTTCACAGCCGTCTGTGGAAGGTGCCAGGACTGACATCAGGTCGTGTTGGTGACAAAGGGTTTGGAACTCTTAACTGCTCATAACTCCAGGCCGCACAGAAATGAAGGGAGCTGAGCTGGCACACACACCCCAATCAGCTGTCACAGAAGGGATCCTCACAGGAGTGGGGAGAGCTGGCAGGGAGAGGTTGGGGCATGGTGCCTGGTGGAGAAAAGGGTTTAAGAGGCCTAGAATGGGAGCCCATGGATTGTCTGACCCGCAGTCCCTAACCAAAACCAAGTGACAGTCTGGCACTAACCAAGTCTACTAGCATCTTAAGGACTTCTTGTGGGCTGTCTTGGTCTTCAGTCCTCTTAGAACTGTTTTCTGAAGGGAGCATCCCCAGCAGTCTCTGCCTTAAGGTCTTCTTTCTCCTTTGGGACGCATATCCTGGAATGGAGTGGGAGAATCTGGCTGAGAAAATTACTCTCACTGATGTTAACTGCAGTAAAAGCCAAGGCTGATTAATTCCTGCAGCAATCCAGAAGTCATTCTCACAAACCCACAAGGACCAGTGTTGCTGGTTGCACAGCATGATGGGGGAATGGATTTCAGGTATGGGTGGGTGGAGACCTGGAGAGGGTCATCACAGTCTTCTGGAGCAGCAGAAATCCAGATCTGTGTGAGATCACTAACCACGCTACGTGGAAATACTGCAGAGGCCCGACAGGCGCAGGCTGCTGCAGCCCCATCCATGTGAACAGCCAGAAGGGCCTGCACGGGATCCTCGCTCCGCCTCTTAACCACTAAGCTTTAGATGCGTTTTCTGAGCTTCCCCTGTCCTCTGAATCGGGAGCACTGCCTTCCCATTTACCATTGTCATTTCTCATGATGACAAAACATCCATAAAGTTTGCCATCTTCAGCATTTCATTCTGTACACAAGCTACGGGAGTTTGAGAAGAAATTCTGAAGCCAGATGGTGCTTAGACAACTCACTGCCGTATTAAACTTGGTTAAAATGGTAGAGTTTGTGAACATTTTATCATCATAGAAACATAACTGAAAACACCTAGTCCAGTATTAGTATACAATATAATTCTCTATATCTTGATTATCACCAAAAGACAAAATTTGTAGAAAATGCCAGGTGTGGTAGCACACACTTGTAATCCCAGCCCTGGGAGGCAGATAGACACACATGACAAGCACATGGAGTCAGAGGACAACTTTGGGGAGCCAGTTCTTCCATTGTGTGGGTCCCAGGCTTAAACTCAAGCCTAGGCTGGATTGAGTTTCTGGTCCTCCTTCCTCTCCTAATTGCTGGGGTTCCTGACATGTGCACCATGCCCAGCTAAATACATTTTCTTTTCTGTTGTTTTTGAGACAAGGTCTCACTAGGTATTCCTGATGAGCCTACAACTTCTACACAGACCACACCGGCGTGGGATTCTGTCTCCCCGGTGCCAGGATTAAAGGTGTGCACCACCATGCCCAGCTAAACGATATTTTCAGTGTTACTTTCCTCTTGGCATTTGAGTCGTCTGCCTCAGCTTCTGAGCTCGGATTACAAACCTGCACCACCATTCCCAGCTCATCAGAGCACTTGCATTAATTATGTCTCTTCCCACAAACCACAGGTCCTGCCTTAGGTAGAAGAGTACCTCAGCAGAGGACCTGAGTTCAGTTCTCATTACAACCCCCTGTAACTCCAGCTCCGGGGAGTTCAGCACCCTCTTCTGGTCTTCCCAGGCTGTTGAGGAATATTTGTTTATGCAATGATATGTTGCATTTGTTTAATTATATAAAGATGCGCTGCATTTGTTTCACCTTGCCTCCCTAAGGCACCTGATTGGTCTAATAAAAAGCTAATACTAGGCAGGACTGCAGGGTAGAGAGAGTAAGCAAGAGGAGGAATCTAGGCTTGACAGAGACAGGAAGAAAGAAAAGAGATGCCAGGGGCCAGCCAGCCAGACACATAGGAAGCAGGAAAGTAGGGTACACAGCATGAAAGGTAGAAAGCCCATTGGCAAAACAGATGAATAGAAACTCGTTAAGTTAAAAGAGCTAGCGGGACAAGCCTAAGCTAAGGCCGAGCATTCAAAATTAAGTGTGTCTATTTGGGAGCTGATTTGGGGCCCAAAGAAAATTCTGACATGGTAGGTGCCAGCATGCACATGTGTGTGCATACACACACACACCTCTAAGTGTTGGAAAGAACTTATTCTATCTCCTTATGGTTTTATTAACTTCGAAGCTCATTTGTATATGTAATTGCTATTGTCGTCCTTTTAGAATTTCTGCCTCTACCTCCTGATTGTAGCAGCACAGTTATGTGCCGCCATGCTTGGTGCTTCACAGGTGCTAACTTAAAACAAAGAAAATCATCAGTGTGTGTTCGTGTGTGTGTGTGGGGCATATGTATCAGGCATGGCCTGCTTATGGAGGTCAGAGGGCAGCTGTATGGAGTCAGTCAGCTTTCTCCTGAAGTGTCTGGGATAAACGTTGGCATGAAATACTTGTTTTCACCATAAACATCAGCGTGAACAGTTGCTTTCTAGAAATACTTGAAGAAGTCATAGCGGAAAACTGACTGTTTGCTGTTATCTACGCAGTTGTTTTTCTGAAGGAGCTGTCCAGCCTTCACGTGACTTTGGTCACAAGACGGTGCTGGCACACCTGGGTATCTTGAATTACTGGGTGCTGTACACAATAAGGGCTAAGGTTGCTGGGGTGTGATGCTTTCCCTCAGAGAGCATAAAGATTAGATTGGGGCTTTGTGTATGAAGGATCTGTTTTACCCAAAAAAGCACCTGTAGTATAATATAAGTACATACGCCTTTGCACGCTGCTCAGCGTTCAGTTTGTAGAAATGGCTCCTCCCTGCTGCCAGAGAGCTGAGAGTCATCCTAGAGTGACCCTGTCTCCAACCGACCCTCAAAATACACAACACCCCACACCCTCCACTTTTGGGGTCAGGCTCGGTAGCAAGTCCTTTTAGGTGCTGAGCCATCGGTTTAGCCCTGACACTTGCTAAGTTTAAAATGAATAGCAGCTCCATGAAAAGCTCCAGTTATACCTCTTTCCTGTGCCGACTTGGCCCACATCCCAGAGCAGCTAACACCCCCTTCTCCGTAGTTACCCTCGTCTTTCGGGTGCTGCCTGTTGGTCCAGGCTGCTGCTCGTCCACACTTATCCGCGTGTGCCAGTCTCAGCGCCTGGTCGTTTCTCCTGGTCAGCTGTTGTTCAAAAGCAATTCTGAATGCATCTGCCATTATATGAGCCTCTTCCTTACTTTTCTGCAGAATTTCCAGCTGAAAGAGAGTTGGGGAGCCATGAGAGGTGAAACTGGAGCCGTCTTTTCATATGAATCGCTGTGTTCCTAGCCTCTATTCCCTCTAGCTTGTCTGCGTAAGTCAGCGCTTGCCCATTCTACCGGCACTCTGGATGCTAGCACCCTGTGCCAACCCCCCTGCTCTTGAAACTCACCACCCCTGCTGAGCCCTGTGCCAGTCCTGGAGGAAGGACACAGCCGGAAAGGAGGAGAGCGCCTAAGGCTGTGCACCTCCCTAGCTGAGCTTGAGTCTGATCCATGTGGTTCTATGCTGTTCTTCAGGAGTAGCTAATGTGTAGCTGTTAGCCTTCCTAAGCGATCTAAAGGCTTTAAATTCTCTGTCTTCAAAAAAGGTAAACCAGTGGCTGGGCGTAGTGGCACACACCTTTAATGCCAGCAATGGAGAGGCAGAGACAGGCAGATCTCTGAGTTCAAGTCTGGCCTAGTCTATAGAGTTAGTTCCAGGACAGTCAGGGGTACACAGAGAAACCCTGTCTCAAAACAAACAGCCAAATCATAAATTTGGTTTGTACACATAAACATTCATAATTAAAGTCCAATTATAAGGGCAACTATCAGCTGGTTAAATGCCTGGCCTGTTGATGATAAAGACAGTTGTCATCCTGTTAACCTATGAGAGGACTGAGGCTTATTCTGCCCACAGCCTCACGGACGCAAACGATGGTGCTAAGAGCACAGCTGGTCAACTCTACTTATTTTAATGTAAACACACCGTTTCCCTCTATTAACTGCGATTTGAAGGCCATGTAGAAATGAGAAAATATGAATTTAAGAAATATTAATTACACACTTAGCCAAACGACTTTACCTGGCTTCAGATTTCACGCAATGCACTATGTGTGTTTTGGAACCAGGTAAACGAAGTCTAATGCACAAGTTAATTCTATTACATAAAACCAAGCGTAGTTTCCTCAGCCAGTGACTCCTAAGATAAAACTCATTATTGCAAATCCTGCCATTTATCCTCCAGCTAATAAAGGGCCTGAACCAAGACATCTGATAAATACCTCATGTCTGAGCTGAAGAACCAGTTTCCGAGTGGACGCTGCCATTTTGGCACAAGAACAGGGGTTCCCTCCAGGACCGCGACACAGGCAGGCTCCAAGAACTGCAAGCTTGAAACCCAAAGGCATTGCCTGTTACCACGTGTCACGCTGTCTGAGACACATAGACACACACACCCCACAGCCATGCTAGTCAAGCCTCTGATTCAATAAAGTGGACAGTGTATATGTGTGTGTATAATATATATGATGTATATTATATATACATATATATTTTTTTAAAGAAAACAGGAGTTCGTGATCTGAGTAGAAATGGCCACAAATGAAACATCATTTCTTGCAATAAACACTTCAAAGAGTTTACATTCCTTCCTTCTCAATCTCAAAACCTTTAATGCTGGCATTCATCTCCAATAGCTTTGGATGTGCAGCAAGAATTTAGCCTAACCAAGTCTTAAATACTAACACCCAAAGTGAGTGCTGCCTGTGGTAGGCGTGGCCTCGTAGCCTGCATTCCCTGTGTCCCTCTCCTCCAACAAGACTGTGGGCAGAATGAACAATGAATTTTATTTTACCCTGGGGAAAGCAATCACGGCTCCATTCTTTAAAAAAATTACTCTGTGGGGCTGGAGAGGTGGCTCACTGGATAAGAGCACTGGCTGCTTTTCCAGAGCCCTGAGTTCAATTCCCAGCAACCACAGGCTTTCTCACAGCCATCTATAGTGGGATCTGATGCCCTCTTCTGGCATAAGGTTGTACATGCAGATAGAGCCCTCACACAAAGATCAATCAAAAAATAAATATATTTCTTGGTCAATGACTATAATGAAGTCACTTGTAGCCCTGGCCCCTCAAAACTTGATTAAAGCTTAAGTGAAGAAGCAGGGTCATTCTTGGAAGAAAAGAAAAAAGGAAAGCAAAGCAAGAACCTCCCTTCGGTTTTCCGCCCATGATAGCAGCTAGGCACACTTACTAATTTAGCAGAGGCCGTCTGTAGTAGTGAACCATGCGTTCTGAAGTTTCATAAGGAATTTACCATAAAACTACCTAACTCCAGTCTGCCTAGGTGTAAGTCACTAGCAGTGTGACAGAGAAAATCACCCCACATTCCTGTCTCCCCTCGTGTGTGACATGAAGCTTGAGTCAGAGCATGAGGGTTCAATGTGTCAGTCTTAGAGGACCCGACACCGGCGAAGGGCGCGACAGTGCTTGTTCATGCCTTGTCACCGTGAGAAAAATACCTGAACCCACCCAGCCTTGGTTCCCTTTGCAGCCCCTGGAAAGAGCCAGTCCCACCCAGCAGGGAGGTGTGGCTCAAAGGGCACGGTAGCAGCAGCTGGCAAGAAGCGACCTGGGCGGTCACGGGCCTCTCGCACCCGAGTCTGAGGCGCTAAGTATGTTGCTGTCCTGAGCAGGCTGCAGGGAATAGGAAAGCAGCCGTCCCTGCCGTGCGGCTTTCCCGGGTGCACACGTACCTCGAGTCCGGATACCTCTGTAAAGGCACTGTCCTCCTGAGCCATGTTCTCCCGAGCCACCTTCTGCTGTTTGATATCAAGCATGGCAAGTGTCTCCAAATACCGCTGGTTCAAAACTAGGAAGGGCCACACATGACACTGTGAGCTCTCTGAGGCCAGCTACAGCCTCTCTATGGAGTCACACAGAAGCCACACACTTACTTCTAAGTGACACTTATCAGCCAGTACACAAGACTGGGCTTCATCCAGAAACCTAGCTGATGAAACAGGAAGTAGCATGGGAGAAAAGAGATACCGAGTAGCTCCTTTTTGTTGTTGTTTTTTTTTTTTTTCAGGACAGGTTTCTCTGTTTAACAGCTCTGGCTGTCCTGGAACTCACTCTATAGACCAGGCTGACCTCGAACTCAGAGATCCTCCTGCCTCTGCCTGAAATGCTAGATGGGATTAAAGGTGTGTGCTGGCCAGGCGGTAGTGGCCTATGCCTTTAATTCCTGCACTCAGGAGGCAGAGGCAGGCACATCTGGGGTTGGGGGGGAGAAAAAAAAAGAATCAAGGTGTGTGCCACCAAGTGGATTTTTTATTTTTTTTAAGATTTATTTATTTATTATGTATACAGTGTTCTGCCTGCACACCAGAAGAAGGCACCAGATCTCATTACAGACGGCTGTGAGCCACCATGTGGATGCTGGGAACTGAACTCAGGACCTCCAGAAGAGTGATCACTTAAGAAGAGCTCTTAACCTCCAAGTCATCTCTCCAGCCCCTTTGCTTTTTCTTTTTCATTTTTTTAAAAAAGTGAACATGTAAGGTAGATTATCCAGCGACTTTGAGAATGTTGCAGGAATATTTCTGGAATAAGTACGTTGATACCAATGGGACCGAAAGAGATAGGAAGTCAGGATACCCCCCAAAAGGTTTCCATGCCAGGTCTCTTTTGTATTCTCATTTGATACTCTAAAACCACGTGGGACAGACAGAAAAATAAGATTTTACAGAAGCCTACATGGCAGCAGGTTGGTCAGGGCAACCACCGATTGTTTCAGCTGTTCCTTCAGGTCATTATGTTCCAGGGGCAAGGAAACTTATGCTTGTCGAATAGGCAGTAAAAGTGGTGCTGTGACTAAATTGATAAATCGCTGTGTGATAATGGGCCTTTTCCACCTTATTCTACTTCAGACAAGGAAAAGACTGCGGAGTGAGATCTCATGTACTATATTCATGTCAAATGTGCCAGTTACCCAAATCCCAGCAGATTTTTTTCTATTAAGCATTTTCCAGCCAGGTGTAGTGGCGCACGCCTTTGATCCCGGCACTTGGACTCGGGAGGCAGAGACAGGCAGATCTCTGAGTTTGAGGCCAGTGTGGTCTACAGAGTGAGTTCCAGGATGGTCAGAGCTACACAGAGAACCCTGTCTGGAACAAAGAACAACAGCAGGGAGTTTCCACAGAGGGCTGGGTGCAACGGTGATTTCTAGGCCAGTCTGATCACTGCCTAGTAAGACCCTGTCTCAAGAAACAAAACGGTTTTCATAGGAGAGGCCCTCACCAGGGTCAAAAAGAAAGGGAAGGGATCCTGTTTAGTGGAGAACAGAAAACAGTAACTTTCCTCTCGAGGAAGAGTGAACAAGGGGGGGGGGGGGGCTAGTGATTCTGGAACTTTCTGCCCTAGACTACCAGAGGTACAGCTGGATGCTCAGACACACGTGTGTCCAGATCTCATCTGGGCGTTTCGTGAGCACCAGGAGCCTCTGAGCCACGCTGATTCAGGGTTTGTTCCCTTCAAACGGTCACTTAGTTTCTGCTGAGGGGAGGAATTAGCATCTTTTCTTAAAAATTTGTTACAAAAATCAGTACAAGCAGGGCTCTTCCAATGTTGACCATAAGGTGGCTCATTGTATACGGGCTGTGCAATATACAGACTTTACACCTAAGGGTACACACATGGCCGGTCGGTGGAGCCCAGACTGTGTCTACCTCATGGCAATCCTCCTGCCTCAGCCTCCCAAACTGGACCGAAGGGATGGTGAAGAGGAACTGTGCACAGCCTTTACTTTGGAATATTTCAGAAAACTGTAGAATGATTGAGGGCACTGACTGCGCACACAGTTTGCCAGCACTACTGAATTAATCACTTTTACTTTAGAGTTTTCAAGAACTATAGTTCAGACATGGACACAATGTACTTTGATATATTCACCTCCCACTCCCTCCACCAACACCTCCCAATTGCTGCTTTTTGTTTGTTTTCTTGAGACAGAATCTCCCGTGTAGCCTATGGCTGTTGTTAAACTGTGTAGACCAGGCTGGCCTCAAACTCACAGAGATCTACCTGCCTCTGCTTCCTGAGTGCTGGGATTAAAGGGTGAGTACCACCATGGCTTGCCCAATTGTTTATTTTAAACAATTAAAGGATTAATCTGATGTTGTATGGATTTCACCTTGATAGTCTTATTTAAGAAATCTTTTAAAAAATCTAAACGATACATTTTTATTTTCCCTAAATTATATTACTTCAAAATACTAGCACTCTGTCTATATTGACAAGAGTGTTCTTGCTGCAGTATATTCTGTATTTGCTATCTTTTTTTTAATATTTATTTATTTATTATGTATACAGCATTCCATGTGTGCCCACAAGCCAGAAGGGGGCGCCAGGTCTCATTATAGATGGCTGTAAGCCACCATGTGGTTGCTGGGAATTGAACTCAGGACCTCTGGAAGAGCAGTCAGTGCTCTTAACCACTGAGCCATCTCTCCAGCCCCTGTATTTGCTATCTTTAAACATATTTTATTATTATTATTATTATTATTTTAGTTATAAACTGATTGGCCCATTAGCTCAGGCTTCTTATTATTTTTTTAATTAATTTATTTATTAAAGATTTCTGCCTCCTCCCCGCCACCGCCTCCCATTTCCCTCCCCCTCCCCCAATCAAGTCCCCCTCCCTCATCAGCTCAAAGAGCAATCAGGGTTCCCTGACCTGTGGGAAGTCCAAGGACCACCCACCTCCATCCAGGTCTAGTAAGGTGAGCATCCAAACTGCCTAGGCTCCCACAAAGCCAGTACGTGCAGTAGGATCAAAAACCCATTGCCATTGTTCTTGAGTTCTCAGTAGTCCTCATTGTCCGCTATGTTCAGCGAGTCCGGTTTTATCCCGTGCTTTTTCAGACCCAGGCCAGCTGGCCTTGGTGAGTTCCCGATAGAACATCCCCATTGTTTCAGTGTGTGGGTGCACCCCTCACGGTCCTGAGTTCCTTGCTCGTGCTCTCTCTCCTTCTGCTCCTGATTTGGACCTTATTATTATTTTTTTAGAGGCAAGGTTTCTGTGTAGCCCTGGCTGTATACTCTGTAGATCAGGCTGGCCTTGAACTCTGTCTGTCTCTGCCTCCTGCAAGTGCTGGGAATAAAGATATTCGCCACCACCCCAGGCTAACATATTTTAAGAGAATCATTAAAATCCATTACTCACCAGCATTTTCAGACTTGAGCGCTTTAATTTCTTCTGTTTTCACCTTCAGATTCTCTCTGAGGACAGTATTGTCACAGCTTAGTCTGCAAAGGGAAACTTAACTGAATAATTAAAGTATTAACACCTCGATGAGCAAAACTATCTTTATTTCTACAATTTATTACATTTTATTTGTGGGACATTTTAACAGCGCACATATTGGGGTCAAAGGACAGCCTGTGGGAGTGGGTTCTCCCCTTCTGCTATGTGGGTGGTGGGATCGAACTCAGGTCTTCGGGATTGGTGGCAAATGTTTTTTATCTACTCAGCCATCTCGCCAACCTTCAATTATTATTATTTGGTTTTTTGAGACAGGGTTTCTCTGTCTATCTCTGGTTATCCTGGAACTAGCTCTTGTAGACCAGGCTAGCCTCGAACACACAGAGAACCTCCTGCCTCTGCCTCCCTGAGTGCTGGGATTAAAGGTGTACCACCATCACCTGGTGTCACATTGATATAATTTTAATTTAACTTAATAACCATTTGGACACTGACGCTGTGCTTGGGCCATCTAAGACAGGCCCTCAAGTAAACCTTGGATACTGGTCAGTTCTGAGTAGGTATGGGGATCATAACCACTGGGCTAAGTTAAATGAGGGGACTGACGACAGGAAGCTGTGCATGGGGGGAGGGTATGAGGGATCTGAACTCAGGTCTTGTGAGGCAAACACTTTACCCACTGAGCCATCTCCCCAGGCTGCTTCCTTTGCTGTTGTTGCTTTACAAATGCTAACTAGGCCCTCTACCACTGAGCAGCATCCTTGGTATGTGCCCTGCCACAATACCTGGCTCTACTATATACGCAGTACTAGGAAAACAACAGAAAAATATGGGAATGGAAAGTAGATCAGCAATAAGAATTTTATTTATAATTTTCTCAAAGAAGAAGAAAGCCTAAAATGGCATTTGAATGACATGCATTTTAAAATTTTCCTTGGGAAAATTATGGATGATACCTACCTATATGGACTATATACTATACCTACCCAGGCTGAGGATGGGCTCGGCTGTGCCCGAGGACGATGGCCCTCAGTTGTGATGGAACTGCACAGCATGCACAGGCCCTAGGTTTAGTTTTCGATGCCATCAAAATACAAACCTGTCATACTTTTGGATCCACGATTCCTCTATATTTTTAAATCTATCCTGATCAAATTCCATTTCCCACTGCAAGGCATTTATTTCCTATAGAAAGAGAAATAATACCTTCAGATAAAAAAACAAATAAAAGAACATTTCGTGGAAAATTATCAGTATAAATCTTTCTGAGACACTGAATGGGTGAAAGGCATTAATTTATGCTCTTGGAAGAGTCTATGGCATTTGAAAATTACATCAGGCTGGGCATTGGGGGTACATACCTTAATCCAATCCCAGCACTTGGGAGGCAGAGGCAGCCAGATCTCTGTAAATTCAAGGCCAGCCTAGTCTACAGAGTGAGTTCCAAGACAGCCAGGGCTGTTAGACAGAGAAACTCTGCCATTAAAAGAAAAAACAAAAAACAAAAACGGGGCTGGAGAGATGGCTCAGAGGTTAAGAGCATTGCCTGCTCTTCCAAAGGTCCTGAGTTCAATTCCCAGCAACCACATGGTGGCTCACAACCATCTGTAATGAGATTTGGTGCCCTCTTCTGGCCTGCAGGCATACACACAGACAGAATATTGTATACATAATAAATAAATAATTAAAAAAAAACAAAAAACACACAACAAATGGACTTTTTTTTTTAAGCTCTCAGACACACTTTGATAAAGCTCACCGAACACAGCAAAGAAATTTCAAATTATTTATGTTCAAAATTTGGTTATAAGGGCTGGAGAGATGGCTCAGCAGTTAAGAGCATTGCCTGCTCTTCCAGAGGTCCTGAGTTCAATTCCCAGCAACCACATGGTGGCTCACAACCATCCGTAATGAGGTCTGGTGCCCTCTTCTGGCCTTCAAGCATACATACAGAAAGAATATTGCATACATAACAAAATTTGGTTATAGTGAGCCCAGATTTCTCAGGGTCCACTTCTGCCCATGTAGACACCAGAAACTACTTCTTGGAGTCTTTACCCAAATGGCCCCATCAGGGGAGAATACGATTTATGTAAGAAAATGACATCTGTGATTATCCTAATTCCATGTCTAGTGAGGTGTTCGGAAACACGCTGACCCTGCCTGGGGCAGAGGACAAAAAAGGAAAAAGATAAAAAGTGCTAAATTGTCAGACCTGCTGCCATATATTATATATTTATATATATATATTATGTATTTATATAAGACCTGCTGCCATATATTATATATATATATATTATGTATTTATATAAGACCTGCTGCCATATATTATATATATATATAATGTATTTATATAAGACCTGCTGCCATATATTATATATATATATATTATGTATTTATATAAGACCTGCTGCCATATATTATATATATATATATTATGTATTTATATAAGACCTGCTGCCATATATTATATATATATATATTATGTATTTATATAAGACCTGCTGCCATATATTATATATATATATATTATGTATTTATATAAGACCTGCTGCCATATATTATATATTTATATATATATATTATGTATTTATATAAGACCTGCTGCCATATATTATATATATATATTATGTATTTATATAAGACCTGCTGCCATATATTATATATATATATATTATGTATTTATATAAGACCTGCTGCCATATATTATATATATATATATTATGTATTTATATAAGACCTGCTGCCATATATTATATATATATATTATGTATTTATATAAGACCTGCTGCCATATATTATATATTTATATATATATATATTATGTATTTATATAAGACCTGCTGCCATATATTATATATTTATATATATATATTATGTATTTATATAAGACCTGCTGCCATATATTATATATTTATATATATATATTATGTATTTATATAAGACCTGCTGCCATATATTATATATTTATATATATATATTATGTATTTATATAAGACCTGCTGCCCATAAAAGGCCGCACTTTACTCGCGTGACAATCTATTTTAAAATTTATGAGTCTAAAGCCGGGCGATGGTGGCGCATGCCTTTAATCCCAGCACTTGGGAGGCAGAGACAGGCGGATCTCTGTGAGTTCGAGACCAGCCTGGTCTACAAGAGCTAGTTCCAGGACAGGCTCCAAAGCCACAGAGAAACCCTGTCTCGAAAAGCCAAAAAAAAAAAAAAAAAAAAAAAAAATTATGAGTCCAGGGGCTGGAGAGATGGCTCAGTGGTTAAGAGCACTGGCTGCTCTTCCAGAAGACCCTGGTTCAATTCCCAGCACCCACATGGCCACTCACAACTGTCTATAACTCCAGTTCCAAGGGAGCCAATACTCTCATACAGGTAAACCAATGTACATGAAATAAAAATAAATCATTGAAAAAATGTCAGTGTCCAAAGGGAAAACCGTCAGAGATTGCAGAACTCCTTGCGGGAGAGTAAGCACAAATGAAACACCTGTTACCACACCGAGCCTAAGAAAATTCTATCTAGGGGTTGGAGAGATGGCTTAGAGGTTAAGAGCATTGTCTGCTCTTCCAAAGGTCCTGAGTTCAATTCCCAGCAACCACATGGGGGCTCACAACCATCTGTAATGGGGTCTGTGCCCTCTTCTGGCCTTCAGGCATACACACAGACAGAATATTTTATACATAATAAATCAATAAATATTTAAAAAAAGAGAAAATTCTATCTAAATATTATCAGATTGAGCACATCAATGCTATATTTGCAAATACCTTCTCCAGAGATCGCTTTTGTTCTATGGTTTTTTGAAGCACTGTCTGTGTGTGACTTGTGGCCTTGTCAAGCACTGCCTAAGAAAAAATAAAAATAGCGTCAGTAAAATTAAGCTTTAAACCCTCTTATTTGCATAATATATGAGCATATTCCTATATGCATATTTTATTTTTAAAGATTTATTTATTTTCAATACACATACTTTATTTTCAATGTCTGTGTGTCTGCATATAAATGTGTGCATGTGCGTGCTGGTGCCTGAGGCGCCCTTTTGGAAGGGGGTGTCGGATCCCCTGGAGCTGGAGTTACAGGCAGTTATGAGCTACCTGACTAAAAAGAAAGTATTGTTGGGCGGTGGTGGCACACACCTTTAATCCCAGGACTGGAAGGCAGAGGCAAGCGGATCTCTGAGTTTGAGGCCAGCCTGCTCTACAGAGAGAGGTCTAGGACAGCCAATGCTACACAGAGAAACCCTGTCTCAATAAACTAAAAAGGAGGAGGAACAAGAAGGAGAAGAAAGTATTTGTTATATGATTTCAGCCACAATAAGGCTGGCACTTCCGGGTTCTGGTGCCACGCATGTGCAGACAAGCCCTCAGGCAGAAGTGCCTAAAGGCCCCTGGGATGTTTTTTTTTTTTTTTTAAATATTTATTTATTTATTATATATACAATATACAATGTTCTGTCTGTGTGTATCCCTGCAGGCCAGGAGAGGGCACCAGACCTCATTACAGATGGTTGTGAGCCACCATGTGGTTGCTGGGAATTGAACTCAGGACCTTTGGAAGAGTAGGCAATGCTCTTAACCACTGAGCCATCTCTCCAGCCCCCAGGCCCCTGGGATGTTAAAGGGCCCCGTGATCCACATGAGGTGTGGCTGCATCATCCACTATGACTCAGCTAAGCCCTTGCACGCATGTATGATATCCGTCATCTGCGTCTGACGTAGTCACGTCAACCCCCTGTGCACATGCGCTAGGCAGCTTTTAAAAGCTGGAAGCGCTGTCTCCCACTCCCTCCCTCCCTCCCTCCCTCCCTCCCTCTCTCCCTCCCTCCCTCTCTCCCTCTCTTCTCTCCCTCCCTCTCTCCCTCTCTCTCTCTGTCTCTCTCTCTCTCCCCACCCCCACCTCACCAGGCCTGTACACACCCCCTTAATAAACTCCTAAGTGGGTTTGTTGCCTGTTCTGCGTTTCCTTCTTACTCGCACCAGGTAATTTCAGTATTGACACATGATTTAACATGATTGGACCTCAAAAGCACGCTAACCAAATAATTACAGACACAAATGGTTATGTTTGTTTGAAAGAGAAATCGGTTAAAAAGTGTATGGGTGATTCTTTTTAAGTTTTTTTTTTTTTTTTTGAGATTTATTTTATATACAGTGTTCTGTCGGCATGTACACCTGTGTGCCAGAAGAGGTCACCAGATTTCATTACAGATGTTTGTGAGCTGGGAATTAAACCCGGATCCTCTGGGAGAGCAGCCAATGCCCTTAGCCTCTGAGTGATCTCTCCAGCCCCTACAAGATTTATTTCTTTTTTTAAAAAAGAATATTGCAAATGTTTGCTCTAAAATTAAGTTCTAGTGATACCTATACAACTCAGTAGTTAATAAAAAAAATAACTGCACCTCAAAAACCCAACAATATTAAACACCGATTCTTTTATTTTACAAGGTAAAAACATCACTAATTACTGTCGTTTCTGCTGCTGTTGCTGGTGGTGATGGTGCTAGTGGTGGTGGTGTGTGTGTGTGTTTCCAAAACAGGGTCTCAGGATGTAACCAGACCTGATCTAGAACTCTCAATCCTCCTACCACTGCCTCCTGAGTGCAGGGATTATAATTCCACTCGTTACTGAAATGTGTTAAGTGATGAAAATTTCAGAAATAAATTCTTACCATGCTTTGAAGGATTTTCAATGCTTCCTCTTTACCTTCAAGTTGTCTTTGAGAGGCTTCAAGTTCAGTTTTTAAAATCTCTACTTCCTGAGGACAGAAATACAGTAAGCCTTCCCGTTTACAAGGCATGGAATTCCTGAACTGTCAACATGGCTAGTCCACATTTACCCTTAAACAGGGCTGTGAGTTCCTAGAGACGCTGCAGGGAGCCTGTCGGAATATGCCCAAGAGCCTCACTACCAAGCTCCAGTCTGACGGGACAGCAGCCCACTCCAGCATGTGGTTCTGGTAGGCCTTGCCCTTGTCCCCAGTCCTCTGCCTTGCTAAAACCCGTTAGATTACAGTCCTAAAGCTAGCCACCAAGGTCCATCCCCTTGTTTGGTCACTTCATCCCCGTGACACTGACTACCATTGAAGTCCAGCAACTTGGAAGCTCACCTAATTAACATGCCCAATTAAAATGAAATACCTGGGCTGGAGAGATGGCTCAGGAGTTAAGAGCATTGCCTGCTCTTCCAAAGGTCCTGAGTTCAATTCCCAGCAACCACATGGTGGCTCACAACCATCTGTAATGAGGTCTGGTGCCCTCTTCTGGCCTTCAGGCATACACACATAATAAATGTTTAAAAAAAAAATAAAAATAAAATAAAATGAAATACCTCCTCCTAACATGGGGTTTCCCCCTTTACCCTTATAAACTGCTATTTCCTATGGGCCACATTGTTGTGATTGGAGCAGTGGGGCTGCGTGTGTCTCCTCTCTATCCAGGGACAGTCCTTTGTCCCTCCAGGACAAATACCCCTGCCCCTTTTCCCTTGTCCCCTTCTCCCTCATCCCCATCTCCTTTATTACTGCATCCTACCCTATTCTAACACAGACCTCCCTGTCTCCTCTTAAAAATTACACCTGCGAGGTCATTTTCTGATGTTTTTCTGCCTGTCAGAAAGCAACCAATTAACCTTTTCTTCCCTGCTTAATAAAGGATCTCTCATAAGGAAAAGAAAAATCTCGGTGCTGTTCTGTTTGACAAAGGATCTCAAAGGATTCTCAGCTGGGCATAGCAGCACATGCCCTTAATCCCAGCACTTGGGAGGCAGAGATATGGCATCTGCAAGGAAGCAATGCCAATTGTAGTTTAGATAGGTTTAGAGAAGCCAGGTAGAGAACCGACTGGCATGCTTGAAGGGCGCGGGTGTGCTTATACAAGAGGACTTTAAAAGGCAAGAACCAGGGCCAGCAAGATGACTCAGCAGGTTATGGAGCTTGCCATCAAGTCTGACCACCGGAGTTCAATCCCTGGAACCCACAAGATGGAAGGAGAGAACCAACTCCAGCAAGCTGTTCTCTGATGTCTACACGTGTGCTGTGCACAGGTGCCCACACAAACATAAACAAAGAAAGAAAAGGGAGGGAGGGAGGGAGGGACAGTCAGAGAAAGAGAGAGACAGAGACGGAGAGAATAAGAAAGGGAGCCTGTTGAAAACTAGGTGCCCAAGAGATGAAGGGAAGAAGGCAGAGGTCTGGAGGAATGGATGGGGGTGCAAGGCCCACTTCGTTGCAGGACATACCTCTAAAGTTTCATGAAGACGCTGCCTTAATTGTTCATTTGACAATTCTGAGTTAGAATCTATTGGAGGAAAAATTGAATAGTTTCTTTAGTTAAATACATGGCATTTAGCTGGCCATGGTGGCAGACTCCTTAAATCCCAGCGCTCGGGAGGCAGAGATAGGTGGATCTCTGTAAGCCTCAGGCCAGCCTGGTTTACATAGTGAATTCCAGAACAACCAGGGCTATGTAGAGAAACCCTGTCCCAAATGCCCTGTCCCCACCCCTCTGCAAAATACAGAGAATCTGATTATAAATATCAAATATGTATTTTCTTTAAATTGCAAAATGAAAAAATTATAATATGATAACTAATGATAAAATACGTAAAGTTAAAAGATAAGTGGCTTTGAAAAAACAGCATTAAAGGGGGTTGTGATATGAAGCATGTGATGAACTGGCTGCCACACAAATGTGTAGAAACACATGAATGTTCTAGTTGAATAAATGGATTTTAATGTTTGTCTTCAGTAGCAATAACAATGCCTAGGAACCAAACTTTCTTTCCAAGAACAATAACTTACTGAAGTTCTTCTGTAACTTTTTGTTGGTGGTTTTTTTTTTTTTTTTTCGAGACAGGCTTTCTCTGTTTTTTTCTCTGAATAGCTCTGTTTTTTCTCTGGAGTCCATCCTGGAACTTGCTCTGCAAAGCAGGTTGGTCTTGAACTTACAGAAATCCTCTTGCCTCTGCCTCCCGAGTGCTGGGATTAAAGACGTGCACCACCACTGCCTGATGGTCTTCTGTAGCTTTAGTTGCATATTTTGTTGGTTATTATTTGTAGTGGAATATTAAAAGGGCCATTGCATGGCATTTACTCTGGAGTGATGGCCACATAGGTCTTTAAATAATCCCTGGTAAATAATCAGAGATTGTTATCTGAAATTTATGGGGTTGCTCTTTCTTGGGAATTTCTGAACCTTAGCATAACCTCAGTCATAAGACACTTCTGGGCCTTTCTGTTGTTGTTGCTGCTGTTTTGGGTTTTTTTGTTTTGTTTTGTTTTTTGAGACAGGGTTTCTCTGTATAACAACCATAGCTGTTCTGGAACTAGCTCTGTAGACCAGGGTGGCCTCGAACTCACAGAGATCCGCCTGCCTCTGCCTCCCAAGAGCTGTGGTTAAAGGTGCTGCACCACCGCCCTGCCAAACCTGGAATTCTTAGGATTGTTATGATTGTGCTTGCTTAGGTCATGGTTCCTTAAGACAACTTCTAGTTCGGATAAGAGATTTTGGTACGCAGGGACTGACTTGCTAAAAGGCCTTTTGGGTGTCAATAAAAGAGCTTCTAGGCAGTCAGTTCATGAAGACTGATTTTCCTGTGCTAAAGCTGACCACTTCCTGCAGTCTCTCCCTCCCTCCCTCCCTCCCTCCCTCCCTCCCTCCCTCCCTCCCTCCCTCCCTCCCTCCCTCCCTCCCTCTCTCTCTCTCTCTCTCTCCTCGTGGAGAGTGATTTTGTAAGCATTGCACCTCAGATGGAAAGGGACCTGGCAGTGGGGAGTCGAGGAATACCACAGAAGCGGAACAGCTTACAGCCCTGCTCTAGGGAAAGGTTTCTCCAATATAGCAGCTCTGCTCTGGGAGGAGAGAGCTTCCCCAGCAAAGTTGTTACAGTTCGGCTCTGCTCCCCCGGAGTAGAGCAACTTGGCCCTTTGGGCTGGAGAGATGGCTCAGCAGTTAAGAACGCTGGCTGTACTTCCAGCGGTCCTGAGTTTAATTCCCATCAAACACGTGATAACTCACAACTATCTATAGTGAGGTCTGGCGCCCTCTTCTGGCCTGCAGGCATACATGCAGACCAGAATACTGTATACATAATGGGCCCAGGGCAACCGAGCTACACACAATGGGGCCCGAGCAATGTGGGGCCCTGGGTAGCCTGGCCACACGTGAGGCCCGGGATGCACAGCCTGCCACCACAGGCAGCACAGGGTTCCAGGAAAAGCTGTAAATTGACACCACCCAGGGAGGGCCAAGACTAAAAGGAAGTACCTGACAGTCTAACCATTAGATAAGATTAGATAAAACCAAGGGAAGTCCCTGAGCCCAGGACTCACCTATTCACCTTTAGCAAAGATCCCGGGACAAACAACAACGAGTCAAAGTCCTGAATCCTGTAAATCCCCTCACCCCAACCTCTACTACGATAAAAACCCTATCCCGATTGGCCTTGGGATTCTCTGCTCTCAACCGCTACAAATCGGACAGACGGAGAGCCCAAGCCTCTGTGGTGGCCTTTGGGGGACCCTACGACCTGGGCGTAACACATAATAAATGAATAAATCTTTAAAAAACAACTCCATTCTACTAGGTTTCCCCAGTGAAGTTGTTACAGCCCTGCTCGCTCCTGCTCCACCAAAAAGTTGTTACTTTTCTCCTCCGCTCCATTCCGGCAAAGGAACCCAAACCTCATTTAAGAGATTTATCGGGAGGGAAGAATCCAGGAGAGCAGCTGCCTCTGCCAGGGTGGAAGAAGGGCAGCAGCAAATGAACAGGTGCTCCTTAGGGATGGCGTTTTCCAGGGAGATTTTCTGGGTGGGAACTGGTCAGGTTTCTCGCTCAGGGATTGCTTGGCTTTCTGCTTAGCCAGTGAGGAGGCAGATTTGGCTCTGATTCCGGAGCCAAAGTATGTTTCTTTCACTGGCACTTTTTAGCCTTTTGGCTCTAATTTCAGGGCCAGGGCATATTTCTTTCACTGACTGTGATTCCAGGGCCAGAGTGTGTTTCTCTGGTTGGTCCTTTTCCCTCCTGATTTCCCTGCTGCTTTTGCTAAAGCTTATGGGGCCCTGCAGAGTCTCTCTCTTCCGCTGACCCGAGTTAACTCAGAACACAAAGTATTCCCAGAACCTAGACCCGGGTATTGGGCACCTAGGGAACTCTGGGGTGGGGGGTGGGGGCATAAGACTGCATAACAAGAGAAAAAGGCATTAAGTAGCCACCAGAGTCACACATGGATGATATCAAAGCAGATTAGCTACTGTTGGACCAGCAAAGCATAGCTCCCCTCCACTGGGGTTCCCAAGCCCAAGAGGCAGGAAGCAACTCCCTCCAGGCAACCCAGCGGCAATAAATTATGTTACTTGAGGGCCAAGGAGAAAACACGTGTGTGCCCCAGGCCCACTTCTATGGCGTCTGCATGTGCATTTGGCAATGTTACAGGTGATTCTGGTTATAACAGTTCTGCTCGTGTACTCGTTCTTCATGTTCTTTTTTTCTTCCACACCAGTGGCTTCTGAAAATATGGATGCACTGTACGTTAATACAAATCTCACTGATCTGATAGAACGGGCAGGCACTGATGAAAGACCCGGATAAATCCAGACCCCTCTAGCAGAAAGAATAGGGCCAAAAAAAAAAAAAAAATCTAGCAGGAAAAATAGAGCCAAAAATCTAGGGGAGAGAAGAACCAAAAATCTAGGTTAGCTGGTTCAGTGACTCTGTTCCAGGAACTAGCTGACCATAAAGTTAGATTATAATCTTGAGAATAATCTTGAAAAATGGGGAGTTACCCCCTTGTAATGATCATTAGTATTTTCAGAATTTTCCAATGACACCCTCCCTACCCCCTTTGAGTTGTGGTTTCTTCCCCTAAATACTCCTCTCCCAGTTACTCAGGGTCAAACTCCTCTACCCCTGCATGGGAAATTAGTTTCGGCCCCAGCTGGTTCCTGTCCTGTCAATAAACCTCATGTGATTGTAGCAAGGACGGTCCCACGTGAGTTCTTGGGGGTCGTGTTCCTGGGAGACTTGAGAGTCTCCCCTCTTTCACTAAAAGAATTGGGGAGGGGCTGGAGAGATGGCTCAGTGGTTAAGAGCACCGCCTGCTCTTCCAAAGGTCGTGAGTTCAGTTCCCAGCAACCACAAAGTGGCTCACAACCATCTGTAATGAGATCTGGTGCCCTCTTCTGGCCTGCAGACAGAGTAATGAGAATACTGTATACATAATAAATAAATAAATCTAAAAAAAAAAAGAATTGGGGAAATTTGGGGAAAATGAAGAAATTGTTCTTGCCTGATTATGACACTTGGTAAAAGAATTATACTGAAACAGAAAGGTACTGGCTATGATGAATAAAGTTTCTGAAGAACCTAGGGCTTTGGGGGTGAATGCCTTTGGCCTTGTAAATCAAAATTGGAATTGTGAGGAACAACAATGGGAAAGGTATGACAATGGAGTGAAACCCGCTGAACTACGCTTCTGTAAACTGCAGGTAGTTAGTCTCTGAGGTGAAAGCCTCAGAAGTTGTTTAATAATTAACCCAGCTAAGAATTAAGAATATAGTGGCTGGCATGGGGCTTGGGAACTGGGAAAATGTCATAATGAATGATGATGTTCTGATTTCAAAGAATTTTTGTACTTTCTGTGAACTGCTTTGTTCCTGAAATGATTAACCTGGGACAAGAAAAAAAAATCAAGTTCCTTGTGTAAAATTCACAATGAAAGACTGAGGTTTGAAGCTTGGGGCAGAGAGACACAGAAAGGGAAAGAAATAAGAGAGAGTGAGAGAGAATTAGAAGACCCCTCCTTGCAGCTGAGAGCCTGCCAGCTTGCATTAGAATCCTGTGTCCGCGTACTCACTTAGCCTTCCGGACATCCCAGATTCGAGACCCACTTCTCTGCTGAGGCTGGTCCCCAGCATCCTACCATACTCAGAAACAAAACATCAGCTACCTCTGAACTCCCCACATTCCTTAAGAGACTAAGAAGTGGACCAGTGAGGTGACTCAGCAAGAAAAGGCACCTGCTGCCAGGAGTGATGACGTCGGCTGGGTCCTTGGGACCCGCATGGTGCAAGGAAAGAACTGGCTTCAGGTTGGGGCATTCCTTGACATGTGCTCGCCCCACCTCCTTAAACAAGTAAATTTAATCTAAATAGTCTTAAAGAGATAGAGATGAAAATCTCCTGCGGTTACTGATTTTCGCGTGCCAGGAGAGTGAGAGCATTGATAATCTCCACAAGGGAAGGAAGAAGAGAAAGCCGCGGAGGAGGAGTTCTCACCAGCGCTGCTCTGCCGCCTGTAGCCGGACGCTCTGCGTCCGTCAGCGCGTGTATCCCGCAAGCCCTCAGTCCCGGAATACTGAAAACTGGTTTCGCTTCTTTCTTCCCCCTTTCTTGGAAACGGAGGGGGGCTTAGGTTCCTTCCATCTGACCTTTTCTTAGATGCAATCGAACACGAAACTTCATAAATCCCGCCGGGTCTTCCTCCGAGGCCATACCCTAGGTCACCTTCCGTCATGTCATCTTCCTCTGTTTCCCAGATGTCCTCAGTCTCACTCGGCGACCTCGTCACTTTGCTCATCAGCCAAATGCGGCTTTTATCATAAGGGAAGACAGGCTGCCTGTAGTGAAGGGAAGCAGTAATTAAAAACCAGTCAGCGGATGCGTGATTCCTCTTCTGCTTTTCCCCCCACAAAGACATGAAAGGTTTTATGTCAAAAAGATGCCTATACATCCATGCTCATTGCCACTAACTTACAGCTGCCAAGCTATAAATAAAGAAAATGTGTGTGCATTCACGGAGAGGAGTATTATTCAATGGTAAAAGCCGGGGGGGGGGGGCCAGGAGGGGAGAGCTGGAGAAATGGCTCGGTGGTTAAGAGCACTGGCTGCTCTTACAGAGATCTTCCTGCCTGCGCCTCCTGAACTCTGAGGTGAAAGGCATGGGCTATGATGCCCAGCGTCCCCTCCTGTTTCCATCTCCCTCCCTCCCTTCTTTCCCTAGCACATAGAACTGTGTAACATATCCCCCATATTTTGCTTATTTCTCAAATTATACCACAAACCCGTCTGATAAGGTGGGGGATTGAGTGGAGCAGGAGGCGAATCACTGTGTATATGTGCTAGGTTAGCTCAGCCGCGGCCCAAACCTGCTCCAGACACCCTCACGCAGAAGGGACACGCCAACAGGTCCCAAAGCCCTGTCTGCTTCACCCCGTACTCTAGAGCCTAATTCAGTTTCTGAAACACAAATGCGGCTCAATAAAGACTTGTTTACTAAACAAAAAGGAGAGAACGAGCGAATATAAAACTTGACTCTTCTAGGACAAGGATGTACAATAGTTGTGTTGTCAAGGCTACAAGGCTACACACTGGGCGCCACAAGACTTGCCCCCCCCCTTTTAAATTTTTTTGAGACAGGGCTTTTCTGTGTAGTTTTGGAGCCTGTCCTGGGACT